>NC_050589.1:14318370-14952954 GCF_013368585.1 Megalops cyprinoides
TATATTACTGTTATATCATAAAATATTTGTCAGCATACGAATCATGTAAAAAAACCATTATACAAGTCTTAGAGATAGGCACAAAAAGTAAATGATTAATTATTGCACATTACCCAGTTAAACACTCTTACTTTATTTTACAGTCCTGCTTCTGTGGACTAACGCAATAGCTTAATTGTCAGCTTCCCAATTAAATAATATGTTAACCTCCTGTGCGAGACATACAGATTGCTACAAAAATAAATTAGCCATTATTGCATAATGTCCAAATAAAGGATATTTCTTTGCTTTACAGTTTAATTCTTACCAGATTACATACTGTAGTCATTCCAGAGAGGTAGCCTGTCCTAGTAAGCAGTGTGCAAAACCACTATGCAATCCACAAATTCCCAAAAGCAATGAATAAATTACAATAACTAGTGAGCTGCCAATGAATAAATCAGTTTATTTATTTATTTAATTTTTTGTATTCATAATCACCTGACAATTTAGAATGAGCATTTTGTAAAATGCCAAAACACGCACACACACACAAAAGTTTATCTGATTAAGAAAACAGTCATAACCAGTAACAGCGATTATCTAAGTTACCAATAAATTACTTGCCAGGTAGTTTTCTAGTAAATATATAAGGAACAGTATTGATGGTATAGTAATGATTTATCATTTTTATACAATATATGCCAGTGCGATCAGGCTGTTGCTAGGCACGTCCCAAATACAGTATGAGCTCGTGAAATTGCGTAACGTAAAATGAAGTTCTTCTAAATGCGTGTGTAGGATACCCAACTGCAATGTTTATGTAGCCTACCATTGCGCAAGTCATGTTCATTGCTGTAACTGTGCTGATTTGCTTAACTGAAACCTAACTTAGCCCAGGGCTATTGAACCTCATCTATGGGAACAAGTGTTCATAACCGCAATTTTCATAGCTATTACCTTCGATGACTTTACCATATAAAATGCATTAGATTTTCTACACAAGCGTTAATGGTTTCCACTATTTATTTAACGATTTTGTATTGCTCTGAATAAAGGCAATGTCAGTACATAGAGTACACAGTGTTTACACAATTTATTGAATTACAACATTTTGTTTTGATGAGCGATCTGTGATTTCTGGTGGTTTCGATTTCGCTGTAGAATCACCGAAACGTTCCACCTCGCGTCACCTTTAAGAAACTGTAACATGACACACTGTCGCCACGCCACACCTCCTTAATCAGGTACGTTGAGCAATCATGCGTTTAAATTGCAGTCTCCAACACACTGCAACACTCGCATTTTAGACACCATGATGATGTGGACAATAGTTCTGCTGCTCCATGGACTGCTCGTGCTTTTTTTCTTTGTTTCCACTCGTTCGAGGTGAGTACATGTTTTGATTATTTACTCTTTTACCGGTCATATTTTTTTCAAAGCGTTTAAATGTTGTCAGTTCTTTTCACAGAACTGTATTTCAATTCATTTTTCGCTTGTCTGTACAACGTGGTTGCGTGTTTTACTGGTGTTAAACCACCATCTTGCATGTTTCATATACTTCCACTAGAAAAAAGTTAACGGTCTAATTTTTTTTTTTGCCTATTTGGCAACCTTCACTTGGCAGTTTAGCCTGATACCCTATGTGGGACCCAAAACCTTCTCCAATTTACACTTTTCAAATGTATTGTAGTTATTTATTCATCATATCTCTGTCTTCTGAAGATGTAAGAATGAACCACCTTTAGACAAAGGATGGATTCCCTGGCTGGGCCATGCCATCGAATTTGCAAAGGATGCTGCGAAGTTTTTGACTAGAATGAAGATGAAACATGGTGATATTTTCACGGTAAGAACATACCTGTGATTAGAATGTGGACTGTGTTTCTCACTTGATCTTTATTCGCCTTGCAACTCAGTCAGGAAGCCTTTCAAATGTACATCCTCATCCAGTCTTGGAAAATAAATATACTTCTGTATATTGCTGACTGATAGAGGAAATAGAAACTGGTCGCCATTATTTGCTGCTCCCTGATTATCTATCATTCAATGAATTGAATTTAAATCAATCAATATGAATGAAATACTGTGTGTAGAAATGTGTTGGGCAGAGGAGTGTAGTAAGGAGGCCATGAGTCATTCATTTGTTGAACTCAAAAGACTGTGCAGCGGGGTTGCATCCAGGGCTGAGAAAATCCTAGACAGTGCGTGTTCAATCTCACTCTGTAGGACATATCAATCTGACTTGGCTTGTCTCGTAGGTACGTGTTGCTGGGCACTACGTGACTGTGCTGCTGGATCCAAGCTCATACGATGCAGTTCTCCAGGACTCTGTCTCTCTCGACTTCAGCCGCTATGCCCAGGTGCTGGTGCAGAGGATCTTCTGCGTGCAACTGCCTAATCATGATCCCGCAGCTCAGAGGGCCTGGATGCAGCAGTAGGTGTCTAACACAAGAAGCCTGTCCAAACCACAACCATGCAATTTTTAGATTTTTCGCAACTCAGTCGGTTTGTGCTTGAGTCACACTGCAAAGTGTGACGATTTCATTCTTCGTTTATAGGTCCCCATTGGACAATATGTCTATTGTAGCTTGACTGGAACTCTCCTGGGGAAAAGGATTGTGTTTTCCATTATTTAGCAGATCTGTGGAATTTTTCAAGTCTAACTGATTCTTTGTTGAGCAACTATTTATGTGACTGTGTAGCTTAAGGGAGTTACAATTTGCAGAGTGCAAAATGTAGTGTTAAACTGAAAATGGGTTGGAATGTCAGCTGAAAACATGAAGATTATTTCATGTCATATAAATTGCACAATGTGTCACATGGTTGGCAAGAACAGGAAGGTGAAACTGATGTCACTGTGTGTGTCACTCAGACACTTCCAGGGCGAGGGTCTGGCTCGACTGAGCAACGTCATGCAAAGGAATGTCCTTTCTTTGCTTTCGTCTCCCGAAATTCTCCAGAACCCGACAGACTGGAAGCGGGATGGGCTCTTCGGCTTCTGCTACGGTCTGCTCTTCAGGTATGAGTCCTCGGAGTCTGGCCCTAAGGAAACCTCTGGCTCTAGACTGTCACCAAACACACTTGCAGAAATGATGAATCATAGTTGTACAAACAGGAAGATGTAAATGTTATGTAATCACTCTAAGCAATGCAACCATACACACCCATTCGCATATGACTCTGAGTGTTCATATGACACTATTTTGGCAAGGCTTCATCATCCATACAACCTATCCCTCGATGCTGCCTGGGGAGAATCTCATGCAGAGGTTTTGGCTGTTTAACATTTCGCAACATGGATTCATAGGTCAAAAGACAGAGCGCACTACATGCTTAGTGTGGCTAAGTGGGGAGCACTCTTTGATGATGACTGAAAACATGTTGATGTTGAATTCTGTCACTCAGTTAGCAGTGACTGTTGATGTTCGTAAAATGGTCTTGAGATTCAAATTGAGATGGAATTAAATATTGCAGATTAGAAGAAGCAAGGATTATTCCTGGTTTTAGTAAAACACACGCTCTCATCTTCCCTTGACAGCTCTATGGCAGTGTGCATAGTCTATAACAGCAGGTGCCTTCCTTAGCTGAATGAGTTCTCTTCACATGGGAACATTATCATGACAGAGTTCTCATCATGTTCAAATGACAAAACCGCTGAATTCTCTTATATATGGTTAGAGGGGACCCCTCTTGGGGTGTGAGAAAAAAAAAACTTGTGTCCAGATTGCAATCTGGGGACCAACAGCAAAACACCTCCGCTAAACTAAGGCAAACGCATCACTCTGCTCCAGAATGCAATCTTGCAGAGGCATCAGCTCTACTGGTGGTAAAACTTCCGAAATGCTAAAAATGTAAGATGTTATCTGTGGGGTCTCAGACCAAGTCTCCACGCAATGCAAATCATTTTGATTGCTTTCTTACAAGTGGTATGCATTTAAAAAAAAAGTCTGAACACTTACACTGCCTTATCACTTGCAACAGGAAGTAGACATTGTACCAGAGAGATAGGATCATGTCTGATTGTATCTTTGTGGCATCGCTCTGAACAAGTTGCCCACCCTGAGTTTTGTGACCAGTTCAGTGACCTTGTGTGACTATTTGCCATGCCATGGGGAGAGTTTATTCTACAGTTCAGCAACAGCAAAGACAATTTGCCTCTTTCAGGAGACGAGATAATTGTTCTGAGATGACCTTGTGCCCTGTAGATGTACATGCAAATGCTCAGTTACAGAAAACAGGAAGTATTCCTAGACCATAAGTCATCCATCTGTATTGTGTCTCTTTGTCCTTCTCGCTCCTCAGGGCTGGATACCTCACACTGTTTGGCAAGGAGCACAACTGCAACAGCAGTGAAGTGACTGCTGTTTATGAGGAGTTCCGCAAATTTGATGGCCTGCTGTCAAAAATTGCACGTTCAACTCTGAAGAGGGGTATGCCAACACAGTGCTGAGTGATGATAAAGCCATCATTTTAAGTGAAAACTGTATATTCAGGGTTTAAACCAAGCCATCCTATCATGTCTTTGTTTTTGCCCTTTAGTCAGGGAGATATAAGTTATAGTGACATGTCTGTGCTTACAAGTCAGAATGTGCCACACCTTTATCATTTAACTTATGTGTCCCTTTCTCTGATATTGACTGCCACATTTTAACCACACTTCTCAACCGCTCTCTGAGCAGTCGTCTAACCCATGTTTCCCCCACCCCCCGCGCCCACTCCACCCCATGAGACAGATGAGAAAAAGATGGCCTGTGTGCTGCGTGAGCGGCTCTGGGACCTCCTGTCCCCAGCTCGGCGATGTGGGACGGCTGAGCCGGGCTCCTGGCAGCAGAGCTACCGCCAGCACCTGCGAGACGAGGGGGCAGACGAAGAGACGCAGAGACGGGCCATGCTGCTGCAGCTCTGGACCACACAGGTGAGCCACGTCATCTCAGACAGGCGGAATACAGGCGTTTCACACACAGAGGGGAACAGCCACTCCTCGGGTTCTTTCCTATGCTCCACCACTCTTTGGAATTACGTCCCCGTGAATAGGTGAATAGGTCTCTTGTTGCTTAAAGGATTCTTTCTCCCAAATACTCCTTTTCCAGCTTTCACCGTGGCCTAGCTTCCGGGCTTTGTATCAGGTGAAGCTTTTGTTTCCATGACACTATAATATTCTTTGTGAGATCATGGGAAATGAGCTTGAATGATGGGTCTTAATACTCCTGTGTGGCACACCCTTCAATGAGGAAACAGTTGGCTGCCTTCCTCAGCCTGTCAACGTTTCACCAGAAACTCAGATCTGTACAACTGTCTGCATGCCAGTATGCTAATGTCATGTCATTTTGCAGAAACACAAAGTTCAACAGAAGCTACAAAGTTTCCATGTCACATGTCACAAATTAGGTCTCTTTAATAAAAACAAACTACCAACCTATT
The DNA here is from genome assembly GCF_013368585.1 of Megalops cyprinoides. Lineage (NCBI taxonomy): Eukaryota > Metazoa > Chordata > Actinopteri > Elopiformes > Megalopidae > Megalops > Megalops cyprinoides. The sequence goes on from NC_050589.1 coordinate 14,323,774, forward strand.
AAAAGTAGAGCTCTGCATTTTCATGGCCTTGTAACTTGTTCAGTTTAAAGCACTGTCCAGCCACTCTAGTTGAAAACATAACAAGACAATCTGCTTTGATTAGCATTTAATTTACTGGATAAAGAGAGACCATTTGTGTTGAGTTCGGTAAAAACTATGTAACCAAATAATCAATGAACTGAATAGATGGGAACTCTGATAATCAAAGAAGCAATGATATCTAAAAGTGTTTCTGTGAAACATGTGTGGCAATATCCATCCGGTGAATTGTACAAAGATGAAGGCAACACATTTTGCATAACTTGTAGTTTAACAATAGCACCAAATAATTAGTGAACCATTGTGAACATTTGTGAACAGATGACCATTTAAAATCAAAAATACACGGAAATTGAAAGTCTCAGTTTAACAATGGTGAGACGGAATCCTTTAGTAAAACAGCCAAATGTGTTTGGGTGGTTACCACTGTGTGATGTGCAGTATAATAGAGGGCAAGTGTCTGCAAAAACTCTCTTGGGAACACTTCAGTATCTTAAACAATGTAATTCCTACAGAAATTGATCCGCGAAAGGAATATTCCTAAAACAGCTGATTTACAAGTAAAAGTGAGTCTTTTGAGTCGTTCTGAATTTATTGAATGATCAATTCATTTAATGCATTTGAAGAGGATTTTATTCTAATTCTAACTAATTAATGGTTTTGTGAAAGATAATGCAAGTTTTATCTTCAAGGCATACCGTGATGTTCTTTGAAACTTGTTGCCAAATTCAATACAGCAGACAAGCTATTTGTCAAAATAAAAAGTGGTTCAGAGACATAAGCAGAAGACAGAGGTTAAAGATCACTTGAGACATGCATTCAGGAAGAAGGGCATGATGTTGCACTTAATTCTCTGCTGCAGAATACCACTCCAGGTAAATCGCTCTTTACTGACCGCTTTGTGGAAAATAAAATGTCCATTACACATTCAGGCAGCTCCAGATCCCTCTCAGACAAATACCAACTTCACAGTCTCAGTTGTCTGATTTGCAACCAGCTTTAAAGGACTGGTAGACATGGAACAATGGTCTGCAAGTCACGCAGTGAGCACACAATAAAAGTGCAATCAAGGTGCAGAATTCTTTTCACTGTGACAGAAACTCCTTGAGAGCCACCTATTATTGTTGTTATTTGTGATAATTTCCATTATTATTTTGTCTTGTGGTGAGTAATTTTGATGATGTCACAAAAGTTGCAGTTTTATGAGGGTATAGGTCTTGTCACTACTTGAATGGGAAATCAAGATGAAACATTAGAATTCAAGCCCTGCCCCCTAACACCTGCTACCTCTAGGTTTTGATATTTATTTTACATGTAGTACTGTGATGTAGTGTACCTGGCTTCCATTTCCTAGACAGGTTGCACAAGTTAACTTGTGGTAGGGCTTGAATGGTGTTATGCTCACACTCACTGGTCTGTGAGTGTTGCTAACCTGGTTTGGCACTGTTGCTCAATTATTTTGAATGGATGCACTTATGCTCTATTGTGCTGGAGGTTGCTCTGGATAAGAGAGTATGCTAAATGCATGTAATGTAATGTAATGAGATCCTGACTCACTTTTGGTCTTTGAGAACACTGTTTTTCCCAGTTGTCCTGACAACATATCCAAGCTGTTTACTTATTGGCCACCCAGTGTAACTGACTAAATTAATTCCTCACACCCTCCGTTGATATGTGATTGAATGATCTGGCACAAAATGCCAATCTTGCTTTACCCATGTGGGTTCCATACATTGATAATGATTAGGCTGGCTGAAGTCCCGCTGTTGTGTTCTGAGGGGTTCTACAGAAATGCAATACGCTATTATTATAATTATAAGCATTATTAAGTAGATTAAGTAGTAACAATATTTGTGTGTGGACAACTTTGGATATATGATGTTGCTAACAGCCGTAATAGGAATGGCTCTGGTAATTGCACTACACAAATGATCAACATTTCTAAATGCATGCAAGCAGAAACAAGGCAGAGTGGAGAAACTGGTTCTCCTTGTGCATGGTATGTGACTTCATGTCATTATATGTGTTGCTTCATTACAAACTTGGCACATTGGGGTGACCAGTCTGGGCACAGCAGGCTTACGATACATAGGATGCACTTTATAAGTTACTCTGTATAAGATTGTCTGCTAAATGACAATAATATAATGTGATGAGTAATGAGGATGTGCCTAAACCAGCAAAGCATTTGTGCCGCTGCTCCCACTATAGTCACATTTGACATGTTCAGCTCTGTGGGAAACCACAGTTTGGCCTACTGCCATAATCAGAACTGAGAGACATGGGACTGCTCTGAAAGTTTGATATGTATTTTTCCCCAGTAAACATGTCCGAATGTTTCACTTGGGTATCCACATGCAATATATATGTCTGCCACAAGAGTGCAGTGCTGGCTGCCGTTTAGCTGATGTGCAAGCACACCCATATGCACCATTCCCTGCCTACATTAACTGATAATATTCTCAAAACATCACTTTCACAACAAAATAACATTACTTTAGGTTATTTAGGTTACCTTTTGTCTGCTAAATCTTCTGAGGATAGAGCCGCCTATGTCAAATGAAATGCTGAATAAGGTTTCCTCAATCTTTAATGGCAGGACCACATGCTCTGCTTTCACCAAGAAAGATGGACATTAGGGACGGTATGTCATATTCAATAAATCCAGAGCATTTCAAGCATCCTGGCCTCTATTAATGTACAACTGTGAAGTCTCTTGTGTGCACATATCACTTTTTGTGATTTAATCAGACAGAAAAAATTTCATAGAGATGTGCCAGGCTTGTTTTTGAAGACAGACAGAGACAAACACCTGAAGCACGGTTGCAGCAAGGATCAAGTTCAAGCAAGACCTTGCTACTAACCTTTAAGGGACTTAATGGATCAGCCCTCCGATACATACAGGACACGATCAAGGCCTACAAGCTAGCAAGAGTGCTGTGCTCTGCTACCTCAGGTCACCTCTGTGTCCCGAAATACAATGGCAACATCTCTTGAACCCGCCTCTTCTCAGTACTGACTCCATACTTGTGGAATGAGCTTCCTGCTGAGATTCGGACAACAGATTCCCTGGGTGCCTTCAAGAGAAAACTTAAAACTCATCTTTTCAAGCTGTCTACCTTCCTCTCTATCTATCTCTATCTATCCTATCTAGCCCTATTTTCAAAAAAAGCACTCTACACTAGCTTAGCACTTAACTTAGTATCTTACTGACCTCTTGTAATATTTCACAATAACTACTCTTAGCATACCGATGCGCTTATTTGGAAGTCATTCTGGGTAAGAGCTTCTGCTAAATGATGTAATGTAATGTAATGAAGCAGACATGCATGCTATGTAGCTACACACCTGTGCAAATATGGTCTTCATATGATACTGTCTGATGGAGAACAAACCTAAAAATCAACAAGCAATAATTCCAGAAGTGTAATTGTCTAAATGTTGCTTTTGAGGTAAACTTACACAAGTCAAAGGAAGTATCTGCCAGTGGCCAGAGGTGTACCAGAATATTGCATAGTTTTCTTTGTTCTCTTTTTTGATACATTCTGATCTCAACATCAGCAGAATTTTGTGTCTTCAGGCAGTCAGTGCGTATGAAATTCATTGACACATCCTCTACACCTGCACCTAGTAAATTATGTCAGTTTTTTATTTTGCACATTTTGCAACAACCTTCTGAGGGAACTGTGTGGAAAAAAGCTTTGATAGAGATGACACTATGATAGAGATGACCTAAATGTATGTCATAGGTTAGTCAGTAGTCTGGTATGGTTTTCATATCTTCATATCATGTCATAAACACCGCATATGTATGTAGTGTATATACTGAATGCTTAAATAACCTTAAATCAAAGACACTTATTGCATATTTTGAGAAGTCAAAAAGCATGTTGGAAATGATGTTTCGTTGACAATGAAATTTGGTGACTAATGCACCATTTATGATTGTTATGCTATTGGAAGGTCACAGAGATTGTTGCTAACATATATGTCTGTTGTTTTAAGTGTAATGCAGGGCCAGCTGCCTTCTGGTTCCTGGGATTTTTGCTTACCAACCCAGAGGCCTTGAGAGCTGTAAAAGAAGAGATTGACAGCCTCTCACTACAGGCAGGGTTTCAACAGCGCCTCCCCTTGGACCAGCTACAGCACACACCTGTGTTTGGTGAGATCTTCTCTTCTCGTAATGGGTCACAGTAATATTTTTAATGGCATTGTTCTTGTGGCTCTTATTTATGCACACTCTCCTATGATTGGCCACTGGCATTGTGTGAATAAAAAGGGTGTGGTGTTTTGCACAATCAAAGTGGCACTAGTCCATTGATCATTAAACCATCTGATTGACTGACCCTTGGAGTGGAATTCTCTACTACGGCCGATCTACATTCCCTAAAGATCACTGAATCTGTGCAAACACAAACCCTAAATCAATTTTCAATGTCAGACCAAAAAACTAACAGAGAATTTGAATTTGCAAATGCTAATATGCTAATTCAATTAAGCATATGCAATAACTAATAACTGGTAATGAGAAACAATAAATAATTGTTGGTAATGAATGAGATAGAATGAGGCGAGCCATGTATCCTTTGCGTTGAGATACGTTTTATAGGAATTTGAGTATACTGAGTAGCAGAGCACTCAGCAGAGGTCTTAATTGGCTTGAGGTAAGGAGAGCTGGACAAACTGTTTGGTTAGTTTCTCACTCTGAGCTGGACATAACTTTACATTAATTTAAATCTTTCCCTGCAATCTCAGTTCTAAGCACTTTAATTGCTTACTGCGCCATTAGAATCCCTCCAATGTAATACAGTAGTGTAGCTGAGCCAGAGTATGTTTTAGAGGGAGACCGAAGGGAGAGGCTGCAAGTAAGCACACAGAGCCTCACAGATGAGAGGTAACGAGGGTAGCTCAGTTCCTCCTTCAGGGCCTCAGAGCAGCTTTCAATTAGCAGATGACTCAGACCCAGGCTTAACAGGTGATTTGACGTGCTGCCCAAATAGCCACTTCCATTAAGTAAATAAGAGCAGGCGTGGAATGAAACAGACAGCCCCTCTGGCCCTGAGGCCTTGGATCGACCTGCACCTGTGTCCTGACAGTAAATCATATGAGCAAAAAGAGAGGTTCCATTGATTAAAAATACATACGCCTGCAGTAAAAAAAAAAAAAGATTGCACAAAGCTGGTTATAGTTACAGGAGGACACAGTTTGCTAAGAAATAGTAACCTATATTATAGTACTAGAAAGTAATTATATAGTAATTATAGGAAATAAAAAAAATTCTCATGGCAATTTTATAACCAAAGTCCATTTCTAGAACTTGTGGTAAACTGATCTTTCTTTTTTATTAAAAAGGGTGTCAGATACATTGACACCTCAGTTGACCTAATCTACAATTTCCAGGGTTCCTTATGCCTAAAGGTTCACCTCATCCAATGAAAGCTGGAATACAAGGAACTTTAAACTTGAAAATGTGACAATGTTGAGATCCAGGAAATAAAGCATTGGAAAGCTAAATTCTTAAAAAATTTCCAGCTTTCATACAGCATAACATAGGGTATGAGATTAACAGCTCTTGACCTAACATACACTGCCAGTATTTTGGCAACAATAACGTAGGTCTCTGAGGTGAACAAATAAAATGTTTAAATCCCATTACTCACTGTGGAAAAATGTCATTGTCAGGAAAGTGTGTATTCTGACATGCCAGACTGTAAAATCAAGATGCTCACGTCTACACATTTTCATCAAATATGCAGGCTGTTGTAAGTGTGCACTGCAGTTGTATTTTTAAGTCAAAATGCCTTCCTTGTCCATATCCTAACTCCTCCCTTTCTCTGAAGACAGCCATGTGTTGGAGATGGGTGGTGTGGGTTACAGCATTAAGAAATGATCCTGACACTGTGCCGTTCTCCTTTCACATCCCCCAGATAGCACTCTCAATGAGACGCTGCGACTCACTGCTGCCGTCACCCTCACAAGAGAGGTACTGCAGGACAAGACGCTGCGCATGGCGGACGGACAGGAGTACCGCCTCAGACGCGGGGATCGCGTGTGTCTCTTCCCCTACCTCAGCCCCCAGATGGACCCTGATGTCCACCATGAGCCAGAGGTACTTGTCCATATCTGCAGCTAATGTGTCCTGTAACAGGCAGTAAAGAGGTCAAACACAGGTCAGGACGGCGGGGGTCAAAGTAGGTCAGATGGTTCTTTGCTTGCTCTGTTTGCATGATGGTCATACTTATTGCATCTGAACCCCACCCTGCCAGTCCCACCCACTGGAACATAGAGAAATCATCATATCTTTTTAACATTAAGACCAATGAGGAATGCATTGTTAAGAAATGGTGAGAATTTGATTGTGACTTTGCATAATAGCATCTAAGTGAGTACACACGGTAGTGAGCACAATTTTAATAGGTCTGGGATTACTCCTGGGAGGGTTAGAGGTTAAGATGTGGGATCCTGCAGGATTAACTGGATGTTGCTGTTAGATACTATAGATACGCGCACAACAGGTCCGTGATGGCTGGTGCACAGGCTGTCTCACAGGCTTGTCCGGTGTCACTGAACGTGCAAGCAAGAATGCAGTACCCAAAGTGCATCATGTGTGCTTAATATTCCTCAGGAAGCCTGGCAATTTACACACTTTGTGGTTGGTTTTATGTGAATGATCGTTGAGTCCATAAATGTGTTTTGTGGTTGCAGAAATTCAAGTACGACAGGTTCCTGAACATGGACGGGACAGAGAAGAAGGATTTCTTCAGACACGGGAGGAGGCTGAAGTATTACACCATGCCATGGGGCGCCGGGAAGAACATCTGCGTAGGCAGACACTTCGCCGTCAGCATAATCAAACAGTGAGCACCTCAAATTCCTCCGCTCCTCCTTAGCCGCAGATCAGGGACGTGGCTCTTAGGTCACTCGCTAACTCCTGGGAAGACAGGCTTAATTCCACACTATAAAGTTGATCAGGCTAGTTACAGGCCAATCCTCTCCTTATCCTTAGTAAGAGTGAAAGCCATTTTAGAAAGGCCACAGTCAGTGCTCCCTCTCAGATGACACGCAGCGAGCTAGCTGCAAGCCTCTGTGTTGATCAACCCACATGTATTTTAGATGTCCCCAGCACCGCTGTTGCATTTTGAAAGGCTGGGCAGTCTGCGTTTTAAAGCTATCCACAGGAAGCACGCATGCATGAATAATTGCTAACATTTTGACTTAAGTGGCACATGCAACAACACTGATATTGCAAACACATAATGTAACATGAAGCATGTTTCATCGCATGTCAGCTGTGGTGGACCATTTCCGCAAGGCTGCATTCATACATAGATGTTGCTTGATGTGTGCATCCATCAGTGCAGGCCCAGCTACCTGCTGGGAAAGAATGCATTCATATATGTAGAAGGTAAAGGACTGTAACGACACAATTTTCAAAAGATGGAAGTGATTTGTTACAAACAAATAACCATGTTTTGTCTTAAGTAGGCCTCAGTTTGATGAAAACCATGCTGCTCAAAACATTGTCCTTTTTAGAAAATCAAATGGGAGCATAAAATAGTCGCCATTCTTTTTCTGTTGTCTTTGGTATCCAGCATGCTCATTAATTATCAGATATTTCTGAGGTTATTTTTTTTTATAAATAAATTTGTGCCTCTTTAATGTGCTCTCTCACTTGAGGTATATGGTGAATGCAGGGAGAATTGAGACACATGCCTGTTAACACATGGTCACATTCTCTTTGTTCTGATCATGTTTGACCAGGTTTGTATTGACCGTACTGACTTCTATGGACCTGGAGCTGTGTGACCCAAATGCAACCATGCCGCCCGTGAATACCAGTCGCTATGGATTTGGGATGCTTCAGCCAAACGGAGAACTGGAGATCCGGTATAGACTGAAAAAACCAAATCCAACATCATAGGGCAGTGAGGGGTCTTCCTGCTCAAATACTGCACTGTAAAGAAGTATATATGAATATAGTATGAATATATGAATAATTCCATGTTCATATTTGTACTACAGAATGATTTATTTGTATATTCTATTGTATTTATGCTTAAAAAATATCATAAATACAGTCATTGTTTACATTAAGTACTGCACTTGTTTTGTACTTGCACTTGTTTTTTAATGTTTGCTTTGTTATTTTGCACTGTTTGATTAAAATGATGTCATATTGACCACAGGGATTTGTGATTGTGTCATGTAACGTGTCAAATAACAACATGTGTTGTTATTTTGTATCTTCTTATTTTTTCTCTCAATCCCTCACATGCATACATGCACGCACGCACACACACACACACATAGATAGACAGATCATGACATGGATTACATTGAGAAGGTGCTTCCTGTAGCATTTTGAGGTTCTAGCACTCCTGAAGGGAGGGGGTTGACCATTCCTCCAGGGAGAATTATTCAAGGCCCATCAGATCTGTAATCTGAATTCTTGCTGGGTCTGCAGTGTCAAAAAGTTTCTAGAGTTTTCCTACCTCAACCTTGATGATGCATGCTACTAATGACCTTCTTAAGTGTGCTTTCTCAAATGTAGTGTTATGTTGCACTATCCCTACTGGGCACCATAAATCTGAAAATCATACAAACCCAAAACAAATGTCAGATGGTTTCCAGATTTATTCTTCATGGAATATGCTGTGCAATTCCACAGAATGTCTCAATTATGTGGTATTGGGTATTGCACAATATTTGTGCAATTCCACAAAATGTCCTCTTTCATTGAATAAAAATTAAAGAGGCATCCAGAGAGACAGGAGAGGAGGAAGCAAACAGATTCCATACTTAAAGAACAGAAATCAGTTTAAGTAAACTAAAGGAAAACTCTTTCATACAGAGTATGGTGAAAATGAAAAATAAACAAGTATTTAGCAAATTGGCTTATAATATGCTGTCAGGTCCCAGGTCACCCGAATGCTCCCAGACTAATTACACAGAAGAGTGATGATGTAGCACCACCTGCTCCACTAGCTGAGCCTGAGCCGGGTGAGGGAGAGACCACACCTTAACACGCTTTGTCTGACTATCAGGAATGCTGAAATGGAAAAAATACTGAATTGCCTATACAGCAGAACAGCTGAATAGCAAGGTATCACATGTGTATGTGTATGGATGGCAGTTGATGGTTTGTCTGTTGCAATACTGTATAATACTGCAATTCTACTGTACTGTAAAGGAAAAGTGCTAGCAATAAACATCATACTGCTGTATAAACTATTGCAGGAGTTTCCAATGTCAGGGTGGGGACCCCGAACTAGGTTGAGTTTTATTTCCGTGGTACTTTGCCCTTAGTTCTGAAGAACCATTTTCATGCTCACATTTTAAGCTGATGACATTCTTACACAAACATGTGTAAGAACAAGAACAGTAACAAACTTGCTCTAATCTGTTAAAATTAATGAGAAGGCACTGTAAGAGTTGGGCTGAATTCTTGCTGGGTCTGCAGTGTAAAAAATTACTGCAGGCCATGGCAGACTATGGCACTGTGGTGTCCTCTTTCAATACCCTGTACAAATGTATTGGCCATGACAGCAATCTTCTTATTTGGTCCTTTTAGTGAAATGAATAGGATCCACCCACAGATACACTTACCAATTTAAGGAATGTAATAAACCTCCATAAAATATGTCAATGTATTACATCTCCCCTGCTAACTGCATTTAACAATAAAGAATCTGCTCTTGTAGTATTACGTTACTGTTTATTTTTGCTATCTATTATTTTTTTTTCTTTGCAGGCCTATCCATATTATGTTACATGGATCCCCTACCTTTCCCGGTAATAGGTAAATTGCTGAAGGGATATACAGCTTTCGTCGCACCGGTTTGATCGGTGATGTTTTTGTCAGAGGCATCTTTAAGAGCCGCGATGGTGTCTGAAGAGCTGCTAGACTACGGGCGGTAAGGGTTAAACACGCTGTCTTTCTGGAGCCGGCTGGTGGAGCTGCAGCGATTCCCCCCTCTGCGGAGAACAGTGTGCTGTGTCGTCCTTCACGCAGCGACTAGCGAAATCAGGTAGAGAAAAACATGTGGATTCACAAAATGTATCTACTTGTTGATCTTTCCTTTAAAAAAGGTACAGATAGGATGGACGGGATAGTGATATAGATAATGTACGGCTCCCTGTTGAAACATGTCTGGGAAAGACAGGGATAATTCAGAGGAAAGGATTGAACTTGGGGTAGGCGATCCACGGAATAGTAAACCAGTGATGTTATTCCCATTTTTCATCTCCATTTGATGAGTGTTTTTCAAATTTCCCCTCCTTTATGAGTCTGCTAAAACGAAGGTATGTACATAATCTGTCGCTGTGATGCATGAATGTAAATCTTAAATGTTTCCCTGGCATGCAGGAAATAAGGCAGTTTACCTTTTGTTCTGAATATTATGATGTTACTACTATTACTACTTAGCAAACGCCCTTATCCAATGCGAGGCACAACGCGTATGGCAGAAATCACACCAGCAAAGATACAAATATCAAAAAATAGGCCGACCATAAAAAAGTGTCATTACAATCAACAGCACTGCCGTTCGAATGCTTATGTTGTGTGCACGCTTTTAAAAATGATTAGGCATTAGTTTCGTCACAATGTTGAAGCTTATGTTTCAGCAGAGGGGTTCTTTAAATTGACTCTTTTCTTAACGTATATCTATGACTTGCAAATATCTGTGTAAATTGTATTTCACCAGCACTAGTACAATGCTTTTCTGAACCGGGTCATTTTCTATTCCCTGGATTTTTTTGCCCAGTGTCCATACAATCCATTGATTCGTTGACTATATGGCCACATGAACTTAATGGAAATGAAAGATAATATGGGGTAGAGTACCGGTAACAGTAACTATCACTTTATGAAACAAGCCAATTATAACACACTTTAAGTAAAAACAAAACAATGGAGAATTTAGGTTTTTTTTTTTTAAGCAACGTGGAACACGATAGGTAATAAGACCCTGCACATGTTGCCAAGCGCAGTAGACCAGGAGAAGAGATGAGAATTAAATATGGACAATATTTGCAGATGAAAAAAGTAGTAGGGTGATTTCAGAGCATAACAACTGCTGACGAAGAAGGAATGTTGTGTATGGTACCAGTCTGCTGCTATGGGCTTGTAACTGACCGCCATGTCCCCGAGAGATGTGGTGAGGACGGGGTTCCTGCGAATTAGTGGATACTGTTGATCCAACACTGGACAACACTAGGGTGGTTAAACGGAATCTATATGCTGTTTTCAGCTTAGTAAAAGGACACGTGAGACAAATACGTAATTGTTCAAACACTGCACTTTTTAGGATGGTTACCAATGGCTACTTGTTTCTGTCCTTCTAGATACAATTCTTAAGACGGGGTAGAAGAGTTGTTGCTACCCTGGGAACAGAAACGTGGCACAGAAGCTCGAAGACTACAACCAAATGCTCAATTGTATTTAAAATATACATTCAACACTCCAGTCATTATCTCTGAGCAAATGAATTTTCTGAGTTTCTTTGATCTTAAATCTTGCAAGCTTTCTATATTTGAATGTAGAACGTTTTTTATCGTACTTTCACGTATCCAGCCTGAATCCATGTCCCCATTCGTTCAATAATTTCTTTCTGGCCTCTGCACAGCGACATTTACTGTTACACAACAGATCACTGCCCGTTGAGTAGAACTAACCACTACAGAGAGATGTGACTTCAAGCACTTCCTAAATAAAATGTGGAGAGGAGTTCCCACCATTTATCGCCTGTAGTACCTACTCATCCTTGTTAGCAACTGTAATTTACTTAAGAAGGTAAGTTCGAGAAGACCTTAGAATGACGAGAATGTGTCCGTCTCTCTCTTGCCGTGTTTCGGCAATAACGGTGTCTCTAATTGTAACTGGAGAAGTTCAGTGACTTCAGCAACAAACGAAGGCGGCACTGAAGGAATTGATTGTTTCCAAGAAGGACAACGCGAGCTCAGTTTCAAAGCAGGGAGGACAGCCGTTTCAGCACTGCTGGCGTGGACAGTGCTCGATCGCAGTTGTTGCTCCTCGTCCCCCACCCACCGCACTACCCGGGGGCGATGAAAGCTGCTGGGCTTCTTAGAGCAGATTAAATTATCTATTTGCTCTTCTGATTAGTGGATAAACCACCCGACACTGTGTGAGAAATGTTTTCTCAGTGCTGTGGGTCATCTGGGTTCGGTCTCCATTTTAGAGAGTGCCGCTGATATTCTTTCTCTTTTCTTCCCTCGCAGCTGCCAGAATGGAGGAAAGCAAACACAAATGTAGACGCTAATTCAGCACCCTCATCCTGTCTTCTGGACTGACTGAATTCATTCTGAAATGGAAAAATCCTCCGTAGGGATGAATAAATCGGGCTTCCGATCGACATCCTCGCTGCCCCCTGAGCCGGTGGATATCATACGGAGCAAGACTTGCTACCGCCGAGTAAGGCTCAATGTCGGGGGTCTTCCACACGAAGTCTTGTGGAGAACGCTGGACAGGTTACCCCGAACGCGACTGGGGAAATTAAAAGATTGCAACACTCACGACTCGCTAATGGACATATGCGATGACTACAATTTAGAGGATAACGAGTACTTTTTTGACAGACACCCGGGGGCGTTCACTTCTATCCTGAATTTTTACCGCACAGGAAAGTTACACATGATGGAGGAGATGTGCGCGTTATCTTTCAGTCAAGAACTGGACTACTGGGGAGTTGATGAGATTTATCTGGAATCGTGCTGCCAAGCTCGGTATCATCAGAAAAAGGAACAAATGAACGAGGAGCTTAAACGCGAAGCCGATACATTGAAGGAAAGGGAAGGCGAGGAATTTGATAACACGTGTTGTGCAGAAAAAAGAAAGAAACTTTGGGATCTTCTAGAAAAGCCAAGTTCGTCAGTTGCAGCCAAGGTAAGTATTCTGTTGCACTTTTGCGCAGTATTATATATCCTGACACTATAGGTATCATGACGTGAGGACTCACACATACTCCACATACTCTGCTTAGATAGTAGATCGCGTTTTTTTTTTTTTTTTTACTGTTTTCGTTCTGTCACATGATTGATTTCAATCTGATATTATATATTGTGTTTTAGCGGTCGCTTACTTCCCAGAGTCATCCTCACAGGCTCATATGGCCTCATGTCAACACAGACACAACTGTTTACCTACTGTGCATTATACATTATAACGTTCATGTTGTCAGAAGTTTCCTGGAAAACATCAATCACATTACACATGTGAAGCTCTCGAAGGTTTCATATTCAATGCTCTATATACTGCGTGTAGGCGTTGTCAACTTGTTTTGGACCCCTCATGGGCTGTCAAGACAAGCTGAAATGCTGAAACTACTTTTCAAACCCATAGTATTATTACATTTTTATTACTAAGATAAGTAGTCCGTTGTGTTATTGTTAGTAGGATATTGTGTTGTATTTATACATTACAGTTTTCTTGTCACTTACTATAATACATTCGTTGTATTTGAAATGCTGTCGTAAATATCGGAATATAAATTACAGATGTTGAGTTTTAGCGCTTTAGTAATTTCTGTGACCAATAAGCACGGCCGAAAAGCACATTTTCACAGCCGTTCCTGAGAAAGTTTGGAACACTAGCAGCTATTACTTTCCGCCATTATTAACACAGTTATTAACATATTTGTCACTGGACCAAGGGTGTTCATATGGACAGAAAAAATTACATGGCCCCCAAAACATGAATTAAATCCTTAGCAATCGAGCGAGATTTGACATGGAAGTGTATAGTTTATTAAATGGACCGACGGTGGTCAGAACGCATTATGATTTGGGTGATAATACAGACATTTTAAAACTGACGGCGAGTCCAAGAAAATGGATGTTTCACACGTTGGATTAGGAAAATATCCTTGTTATACTGGTCATTGCATAGGTGGAAGAAGGATTTAATAGCTTCCAAAACAAATCTTAATTGCCCTAACTGATTTAATTCAAAATCATGAACACAGGCAGTATCTTTCCTTGTAGAGCAATCTGTTTTGTTAGCTGAATGATTGCATTATGCAGAAGTATCATAAAAAAAACCCAGTCAAAGTCATGTGATCGACATAGTTCTGCAGTGAAGATGAAATACTGGCACTAGTGGTAACTATAGGAGGTTCACAAACTGTAAAATTGCAATGATCACCACAATTATAACCCCTGAGGGTTTTTCTTGTATAGGAAGATTGTTTTCAGACCACAATCCTGTATCTACTCCGGAGCTATGTATCTGATTTAAAATCTCATGATGTGAGACTCATCAGATGAACATATCCTGTTGGTTTTGTGTGAGTGCAAAACTGACCACATACTGAAATGGGCATGTACTTTTGGATGACCAGGTGGACATACTGACAAACAGGTGCAGCACTAGTCAGATTGTGGTGTTCACTTGCAAGTAATGATCTCAGCTGGGTGAGGTGTTGTAACTGGAATTGGACCATTATTTTAATTATTCTAATAGCCAAAGCCATACGTGTCAAGACCCCACAACAAATAAGCATACATACTCTTTTTCCGGATTTGGGTATGTACAGATGCACACACCTATCAGATAACCCATATTTATGGCAAAATAATGTTGATATTTATTATTAATTGTGGCTACTCTTCCACAATGTCACCTTGTCAGAAAGCAAATCATTACTGGTTTCGGTTTGCTGTTTGCTGTTTTTTCACCAGCAGTAGAGAGCAGTGCAGCGAGTGTTTTAGAGTAATCCACTCAAGCGTTTTAGGGATGAGGAGTAAGATCAATATATATGGTGCTCTTTATGTTAATGGAGGATTACAGCTGTAAATGAAGCTCTAATATTGTTCCCTGCGCTACTCACAGTTTCTCTCCCTGTGCACCACCAGCCTGCCTTTGCTCTGACTGCTCTTGAGGTTTGTGCGTATAGAAATTCATGATTTCATATCAATAGCTCTCCCTATTTCACGTCTCAGTCTCTAACTCAGCCGTGTGGAATTACTCCATGTTGGGCTGTTCTTAATCCATGGTACCAAATGTTGTTAGTATTCTGTAATTCTCTTCATGCTGAGGTGAGATGCATTGCCATTTTATGATTATCAGCACTGCAGGGTAATAGTGAATATCTCGCATTGGATTGTGATTACGAAAAATATTACCATAATGAGTAGCCATCTACAAACTCTAAGATCTGTCAGTGAATGCTTTCTCCGCCAAGCTGATCCCACAAAAAAATCAGCTTCCCCATAATTGTAAAGGCCCATTTATCAATACGTAATTAGCTTAAAAGGAAGCCACAGAGCTACATTCCTACCCCCCAAGACTCTAAATGCATTACTTCAGCCATAGAATTATCCAGTAGGCTATGGCAGGATGAAGCCCTGTTTCACATATTTAAGCACTTTAAGGATTGCAAATTGCCATTCATAAGAGCTTTAGGAGATTTAGTGGTTTGGACGTTTTGATAGAGTAATAAAGAGACCTGTAAGGTTAAGCGTTGTTGTAAGTGGCTCTCCTGCAATCACATCTCCATAAATCTTGAACGGTGCATTGTTAACAGTGAGAAGCCAGTGTAGAGTACCTGTCCTGCCGGACCCTGACTGTGCATGAGGCAGGTGTAATTCGGCGCGTCACCTGGGTTCCCCGTCCACATCAGTTGTGTTGATTCTGGTCACAAGGGCTGGAGAACAGATGGCTGCGCTTGTGCCAGTGGAGTAAGCAGTTACTCAGGAAGACATATATTTCCTTTTTTGATTTTATGGGGGGGGGGCTTAACAAAATTTTTCTGAGGTGAAATAAAGCCAACAGGACCTGGTTGTCTTCCCGGAAGAATGTTTGTGCCTGTGTGTGCATGTTGATCTGCATCTTTTCCCCTTTGTGTTTCTTTGTGTGCGTGTGTGCGTGTGTGTGTGTGTGCGCACTTACGTGTGTTTATGTGTGTTTAGTTATCTACACTAACAGGCCAGAGTCCCTTCCTATAATGATTGTAATTTCAGCACTGAGCACTGAGTGGGTAAATGTGTGCAGCACTAGCACAATTAGTAAAATCAGGGTTTGTGGTGCCAGCTGATGGTACTTTCTGGGTAGGATCCTAAGGATACTACTCTGCAGTCATTTTAGTTACTGGGTTTGGGACGTTCACGTGGTTATAGTGGCTATGGTACTGGAGGGCCACGGTTGTCTCTGAGGCTGCTCCCAACACCTTCAACTAAATGTCAGGGAAATGTCACATTAATTATTCGAGATTAGACTCCGGGTCCAATTTAGTTCTTCCTTCAATGCCCACATTTTTTAGTGAACAGCAGTTCTCACTCTCCTTCTGAAATCAGATTTGGGCATTCCATGACTGATTATTAATGACTGCATGACACTTCAGCAGCTCGTTGTCTGAGACACTTCTGGAGATCTTTTTACGCTTGCATTTGTTTTTTATCTTTAACTTCTATTAGCACTTTACAAGCATTGCTGTACATTTGACATGCTTCTTACAGCCATCTCCAACACCATTTTGTTGTGAAATATCAATGTGTAAGGATATCATCTGTAATAACATCATTTGATCTCATAACAGCTGGACAATATGGATATAACCATTACTGTATTTGTCTGTGCACATTATTACTGGGCCAGAAGAGCTTGGCACAGCATTCAGAAACCATACTTACATTATCACATAACCATATCTCTCAATATCACATATTTTTGAATATATAATATGAACTGTGCATCTTCAGTGCATATATGATCAATTGACCTACCAAGCATGTTAGCGATGTAATAATGTGCACTGCTTTAAATGCAGAGGCTGCAATATGTATGTATGTGGGTGCATGTGTGTATGCCTGCATGCATGCGTGTGTATGCGTGTGTGTGCATACATGTGATTTATTCATTACATTACATTATTCATGTGCAGATACCCTTATTCAGGTGAATGGCCACTGCTTACAGTTTTACCACTTATACACTCTGTAACTCATGCATACAGTAGGATTATTCCAGAGGGGAATGATTATTAGTATCGTTCTCAAGGATACAACAGCAGTACTCCACCTACAGTCTGAAGGCTTTTCCCTTGGATCTAGGAGCTGTGGATGCTGGCTAGCATTCTGGAATGTAGCTGAGATCCGTTGCATGTTTTCTTGATTGGATTGGATCAGATTGGCTTGAGGGAATAAACAGAATGAGTATTGAGTCATGATGCGATTCTGGCCACATCATGAAAAGCCTGTCTTGTCATCCTTTAATGTCCAGAGCTCTGCTTTGATGTATAGAAGAACATGTGTTGTATTGTACCCGTTTAGTCATAACAGCAGAGATGGCTTTTGTCCTCATATAGTTTTGGCAAGTGTTCACTATTACGCAGTAAGAACAGAGAGAGCATTTGCATGTGCACACTGCCTGCTGAAGGTGCTATCCTGTAGCCTTCGCATCTTCATGGGTCATCATCTGTTTGGCTTGGTTTCAAACATATATGTAGCGGGACTCATGGGAGGAACTGATGAAGCTGTCCAATCCTGAAAGTCCTCTTTCAACAAATACACGGACAGAATATCCATGTTTTGTTTTTTAACATCTAAGTATAAACACTGACAGACTATCCACACACCTGCTGTGCCCATGTTCTAACCTCTCTTTACAGCCAGAGCATGCATTGCTGCTCTTCTATTGAACTGAGTGATACAATTTGAAAATTAGGCAGGTTCGGCCTAGGGCAGGTAATAAAATGAAAACAAACATCAGGATGCTGATGTTTTCTTAGTTTCCCCCCAAGTGCTAATTGCAATGCTGTCACCTGGTGTTGTCAGCACTGAGCAAAAACTTCTATTAAACCCCTCTTGTGTTGTACTGTTGATGACAAATTATAGCTGTTTATATTTTCACATTCATAAATCAAGTATGCATGGTAAGCAATGTTGGCACCAAGCTGTATCTGAAATGTAAAATTGTAAACGAATAAGGATCAATCAATTATTGGCAATTGTCAACATTAAAATTATCCTCTTTTCTCAGACACTGCTAATGACACGACATGAATACTGATTGTAATGCTGGACCTCTATGGAAGGCATTCTCCAATCATCATTAAGGCATAAAATTCTTGTTAATAAGATTCTGACAGTGTTTTGCATTATCACAAGCAGGTTCCACACAGTATTAACTTCTACCCTCCTGCAAAGCAATGTCTAATGGATATCCGAATGGAAGTGCTAGTAATCAGAGCACTTACTCTCTATTGGGTTATCTTATTATGGGCAGTCATGAGGAGTAGTGGTTAGAGCACTGAACTCAGTGGTTTGGGGTTTAAATCCCATAGGGGGTTTCCTTCCAGTAAAAATGCACATCAAAATGAATCACAGAAATGAATGATGTGATAAATGTATGTAGCATAGGTTCTTGTTATATACAATTGAGATGGGTGATACAATTGTCCATGCTGCATTGACATTTGTGGTCTTTTAAACATTAAGATTAACATGTGTCCTTTCCCAAAGCAGCTAATCCATGATCATTCGGTGCAATCAACACTACACCAGTTACATATAATCACAAAACAACATTTCATAACCTTGTATAATAACCACCATACAGTACATAAGTACTGTGCATCCTCAAAAGGCTGATGTTAGGAAATCCAAAATAATGTTAATAAATGATGTTCAACTGATGTGTACAGCAAGTGTGACTATCAGTGTTGGCGTTGGTCAATTATTACCAGTGGAAAGGTGATAGGATGAGATTATATTTTTTGTGAGATTATGTATTCTGGTAGAACAGTGAACAGTGGAGAACAGTGATGGCATGGTAGAATTGCCATCATATGTCTCATCACTGGCAAAATCTATATGTAAGTGAAATGTAATTTAGGTAGATCACTTATTGGACAAACTCAATTTCTGGTTTGTTTTTGCTGTGTAAACATCCTTTGAGACAACCTATAGATTATCTGCAGCCTACAGAAACTCTCACTGACTGACTGTAATTTCATGGGACACAATCACTGTCACCTTGCTCATTCAACCACCATATTTCTCCAGTCAGACTTTGAATGTGAACTTTTGAAGAGAGATGGTGCAGAGGGGACGTTACTCTCTCCCGGTCTCACTGTTAACAACAGGACACAGCCTCCACCTGGGAATCTGACCTGTGATTGTATATAGTTTACAGACTCTTATCGTGTAAGTATTCAGCCTCTGAAAATAATTTCAGAAGTTAAAACTCACATGCACTTGCCAATCACTCTTGACATTCTTCTCTCAATGCTGCTTAGAGCTGCAGCATTGTTTTGGAAATGTGGCGTGAAAATATTACATGTAAGCTCTGGTGGAAGTCCAGTGTTCACCTCTAGGGTGTGACATGTAAAGAGAATTCATACAGGGGCCAGTGAAGGAGCTGTAGGCTTTTTGATTCCATTGCCCCAGTTAACCAGAGATAAGACAATCCATTTATTTGGCAAATCATGTAACCCAAAACAGGTCTGTGCTGCCAGTCAACTCACAGAAGTCATCAGTGTCTAGTGAAGGCAGTTATAGAACAGACCGAGATCATCTCTAGAGGTGAGAGGTCAAATTAATAGGGTGCTGAAGGCAGTTTTAGCTGCCAGGATCTGGGCAGAGCACAGGGCTGAGATGCAAAAGTTCACTTACCATGGTCATCACCAGTGCTGTTTCCATGTAGGCCGGTGGTTGATTAATGGTTTTTTCTTCTACTTGATTGTAAATTCACATGTAAGACACTGAGTGATGAGACAGGATAATTTTGAGATCTCCACTTCCTTTCTCTATCACGTGTGGAGGGATTACTTTCCCGTCCAGTGGATTTTAGTTCAAGCATTTTGTCTCCTGTAACACTGGCTTACCTAATTACTGGAGGGACACTAAGTCTGCCTTGAGTTCAGATGATGAGATCGTATTTTTCCAAGCCCTGTCTTACCTCCAGACTTACAGTACTTGGTAGGAATGTGGTGGCCTGACAGGAAAGGTAAGGTCAGTATTCGGTTCATTTGCCCAAGGTCCCAAGAAACAGCATCAGTCTCACAGACTCAGTTTTATCACATGAACATTTGAGTCATAAAAATTCTTTCACCTGTCCTTTCCAAAACTGTTTGTCTCACTTGATCACCGTATCCATTCAACCCATTGTTGGCAGAGATCAGAGGCCTCTTCTTATGAAGATGTTATCTCCATACAGTAATAGATTCACATTATTGATTTGGCATAATGCCTTTGATACAGATCAATCAGTGATTCACAAAATACAGATGGAGAAGGAGATATGTTCGGGAACTAACAATTCTCAAGAGGGGATTCCTCTGATCAGTCAAATAACCGCACCTTTACCGCAGTGCTGAAACGAGGATTAAATGGTTTGTTAAGCACGCTGTGTTGCATTATGAAACATGTCAACTTTAGTAAGACTGAGGCCATCTCTCTCCACATTTCTAAAGGATAGACAGATGATAGATTAAGCAGTATTCCTCTTGTAAAATGTTTGTTAAGGATGATATCAAGAGCCTCAATTCTGTCTAACAGCAGTATGCTCTCTTCTTCACTTTGAGCAACAAATTTAAGCAAGCATCACATTCATTACATTTCAAACTCTCTCAGTGTTGGGCTTTTTGCAATCTTTCAAAATAATCAAAATATTGCTGGTGATGTGAGGAAAATACTACCCTCCCACAAATGTATTACTCAAAGTGTTTGCTGTTATATTGACTGGAAGCCTAAGTGAATACTTCAAATACTTGCTTTTCCCTTCTTAATCTTTTAAAGCCTCTGGACCATACATTCACATTCCAGGTTCAAAAGTAAAAGTATTTTACAAAACATTAGAAAAGAGGAGGTAGTCATGGAGTTTGTTGCTTATATGCTGCATAAATGTACTGATTATATTGAAGGATTGATTCCAACAAATAATGATGGTTTAAATATGATCTATATGACTTCTGAAGCACTCTACCTATAAATATATTATTTCTGGTAAAAATACTAAAATGCCAAAAATCCTGTTTTGTGTTGACATTGGTGGCACAGATTAAATGATTTTTTATTAAAGGTGTGTCACAACTGTCCATTACTTGGGCTAACTGTAAAACTGCTTAAGGTTGCTTAAGGAGGCAATTGTCTTAAGAACCAAGTTCATTTGGCATCCAAATAGGTATTAAGTAATGAATCTAATTAAGTAGGTCCATTCTCGCTACTTTGAAATGATCGGGGACAAAACCCGGTGTTCACAATGGCCCTCCAGGAGCTAAGTTTGTCCCACCATCGTGGGCGGTGTTAAGTCACAGTAAAGGCCCTGGCAACTGAGAGAGAGCAGAGGTCTATTCTTTGGTTGCTAGGGGAGACATGTGACCATAAACTCATTACCTGGAGAAGAACTCTGATAATCTTCCCTGGGCAGAAGAAAACTGTGTTCGACCTCATCCAACCTTAGCTTCTGCCCTGTTAAAGAGTACCCTGGGACATCATGGTTGGCAGGCTCTGTTGAATTTAGCAGGCATGCAGGCGTTGAGAGTGCCAGTCTTTGAAAGGTGCGCCCCTGCCGAGATGTAAGTTTTCGTTGTAAGTCTCTTTGAAACAGCAACTGATCTGCACTTGGAGGAACAGTTGATATGAGTTTAAATCGAAGGAATGTGCATTTAAAAAATGAGCACTGAAGGGAAATGGAAACTACAGACTAAATGGCACCTCTCATTGAACTGCACCACACTCACTTTTACCTCCCCCGAGAAGTTCGGAAAACCTCTACACATGCAAACAAATCAGACAATAAAGGCAGTAGTGATACATCTGCACTATATATCCGTTCATGCAGCCTGCCTCCTTGTTTTCTGTGTGATTTTCTTTTCTCTGTGATGGTTAGCAGAGAGAGACTCTGTTCTTTTTAGCCTCTCCCCTCATGTGCTTGTCTCCCTCCTGCAGAGTGTGTTTGCATGTAAACTAACTTGGTTGCTCTGACCCATTTCTTCTCTCTAACTTATTCAAGACTCAGTTTAGCAGATGCAATGTATAGACTGTACATGAGTCATTCATGACTCCCTGTTACCTTTGCCCCAGGAGGAAAGTCCATTGTTGGAGTGGAGGGTGGAGGAGCTCACATCCCTCCTGAAACCCCCATGCATTATTAATTTGGTGACGGTGGGGGGGGTCTCGATTTCCACCGCCATTGTTCTTGGCTGGAGAAGGGGGGCAGAGAGGCTGGCCACCGGCCTCTAAGGTGACAGTTAAAAAGATGAGGGGTCAAGCGTGAAGCGGCAATGGCAAGGCGGCTATGTCTCTGCACCTCAGAGCCGTTATTCATTATTCAGGAAGAACCTGTATTCTGGATCAGTAAACACCGCTCATCCAAGCATTGGGTCAACAGGACAAAGGAGCTCTGTGTTTCTTCTGGAAAGTTCTCTCGCAATGGAGTTGATTTTTGGGAGAGCTGAGGTGGTTTTTGTGGGGGGTAGGACCATGGTAAGGAGCAGATAAAAAAACTGTAACCTATGAAATAAAACTGATTATTAAATATTATCTGGCAATTATCTTGTCATTGCTATCGTGTGGTAGGAGTCCCATGTGAGCACGAGTTTAGACTTTGGGAGATGCAAGAATGATGAATATGCCAGCATGTGGGAAAGACTAGAGAGAAGGATATACAAGTGCGAGGGGCAGACTGGAGTGAAGGAGAGGCCAGTGCGAGCTAGAGTGAGGAATATACCAGTGCAAGAGAATGATCAGTGTGACGGAGAAACTAGAGTGAAGGATATGCCAATGTGTAAACTAGAATGTGAAACATACCATTGTGATAGAGAGACTACAGTGAATGATATAGCAGTGTGAGGGACAGATTACAGTGAAGGGTATAACAGTATAAGCGAGAGACTGGAGTGAGGGAGAGACCAGTGTGAGGTAGAGTGAGCGGTAGACTAGCGTGAGGGAGAGATCAGGGCTGGGGAGGTGGAACAATGGGAGAAATAACAGGGGGATGATGCTAGAAGTTGAGGGAGCTTGAGGGTGAGAGAGAGAGAGAGACCAGGGTGAAGTAGAGTTCAGTGTGAAGTAGAGTTGAGGATTGCAGTAGGAGGCTGTGGCTCCTGGCCAGGAAGAGCCCAGGGATTATTCATCCCACCACTAGGCCCCGGTCACCTGAAGCCACTGGCTGATTTCTGCACATAATCACAAATGACTTCCACCTTTTTCATTATGAATTAAGAATCAGAAGAACTGGGAGCACCTTTTTCCTTCCTCAGTAATTGCTCAAGTCGTAGATGTACTGCTCACGGGCTGGAGGATTTTGATCTGAAATATGAGGTGGTAGATTCTGCTGAGGGGGAAGTGGGAAGGGGAGACTGATGGATATAGTACATCACTGACAACTCTGAGAATGCTGCAGTGCATTTATGCATTTTTTGCATTTTTGGTCAATGCCATCAGGTTGCAGCACATGAAGATTATTCAACACATTTCCAACAGATGGACAGTAATGTTCACTATGGCATCAATTTATGTGAATGAAATGTTCTGCGCAGCTGTTTGTCGTTGAATCCCTCATGAATTTGTGCAGGAGGAGGATATGGAGTACCAAATGCCTAAACAAATCATGGCTGAATAGCCTGTGTGTCTACCATCATATGCACGTCTGTAATTATCATTGTCTTCATATTTCCATATTCCCTACTAGGTGGTCTATGTCTCAATAGTCACCAGTATAGAAACACCTATGGTTGTGTGTATCCTTTTACTCTCTATCAACATTTTTAATAACTCTCCTTCATGTTCACACCTCCATGCCTTGCTGTCACGGGAAAAATCAAGATTTTGTGTTCCGAAACAAATAATAGCAGCATTCATATAAATGTCATACACAGGGATCACTGCAGACTCCATCATCATGAAGTCAGGATTGCTTGTAATCATGGCAACTACGTTTTGTATTCGTGCTCTGATCACAAAGGTATCTTATTATCATTGAGATAGAGGTTGATTCATATGCAAACCAGGTGTTGTTAATAACAAAGAGGTGTAGTGGGAGCAAGAGCAATCAGAGAGATTGGTTTTTCCAGACTATGACACCACTGCTATTATCTGGACTGTGTATACTTACACCAGGATGTGTTTGCGTTCCTCAATCAAAACAGAACATCTCTAAAAAGGAATTCAACTTGCCCACAACTTTGTCCGTGGATAAGCAAATCAAATGCTATCACAGAGTGCTACAATCATTTAGGTCATGTTTCACACAATGACGTGATCTTTCGTCATTCATGCTTGTTGTATTTCAGTCACTATGGCTAGTGATTGTAAGCTGACACAATATTGGAACCATTCCACAGTGGTGTGGTCAAACTCTAAACCACTCATGTAGAAAGGCTGATCAGATTTCCCAGAAAATAAAGCACAGTCTTTTTTCTTTTTTTTCCATGTCCTCATTTGATTGGGAAACTGTTTTACCTGATACTTATATTAAAATGAAAAACATGTGACGATCATGCCACATCTTAATCAATTGACTTTACTTTTTAACAATAATTTTTTCCTTTCCAGGTAGACTGTGGAGAAACAAGCCATGTAGCTGCTCTTGTATCAGTATTGTGTTAGTCAGGCTAGCTATAGTAGCTTCTGTAGACAACTTAGCAGCAGAAGCACTGAATTGAGCAGGAAAATTGGATGTATTCTAAGCCCCAATTTCTTTTGAAATTCTGCAATAAGGGTTCTGCATTCGCCCCTGGCAAACTTTAAGAAAGCATTTATTTTAACATCAGTTTCCTTAGTTATTATTATTTCTGTTATTACTACTACTGCTACAAGCACAGTGTACAGAGGGGCAGGGTGAAACAGGAGAGAATAATTAAATAAACTAATTTGTATTTTAAACAATCAAACAGCAGACCTACACAAGGAAGCGACAGGGATTACATCGGAGCTATGGAAATAGACATCCATCAGCTGAAAAACACACGAGTCAGAATAGGGAAGCATACGTGTAGTTGGGAGGAACACAATTTAGTTTCTAGAATTACTAGCATGATGAAATTCAGGGTCTCTCAAGGGACGTGCGTGGGATTGTGTGCCTCACAGTACTGTCACCACCTCACACAACATTCATTCCCAATTGGTTCTTACATTATTATAGGAACAAATTTTTATCTATGTGTTCCACAGTATTTTAAAGTAGCTAGTTTCTCTTTGAAGAAGACTCCTTGTGTTCCAGTAATTTCAGTTGCAATGTTCCAGTTATAGTCCATTTTGTTTCTTTTGACGTCACCTCCTTACCGTTTGAACTGTGTGTTGATCTATGTTTCTCATTGTTGTAATCAGGACACCTTATCGGGAGCGACTCGGTTCTGATCCAGGAAGACCCGACATTTGGCAATACAGGAAGCAGAGGGAAGATTCGAGAAAGTGCATAATTGAGGAAGTACTGTATATGTAATTGTTTGCTGGGAGAATGAAACATGCTGCCCGTCCAGATGGGCGATCACTGTGGCTTCTGCTCTTGGATAAACAGAGAGTGGAAACAAACATGGATAAGGTGATCGCTAGAAACCGGCACAGAGAGAGGCCGCCGGCAGGAGGGTGGGGGATGGGTGGTGTCAGTTTACAGTGCAGGAGGTGGAGAAAAGCAAAATGCTGTGGTCAGAAAGACATGTAGGTGATGAACGCTGCTGTGCGTAACTTTTAGACATTTTACATTTTCATATAAAGTACACAATATGAACTACCGAGACCCTGCATAAGGGAACGAAACCTGTTTTAGCCGTTTATGCTTGTTGCCCTTCGTTAACAGAGATTTTCGAACTGCAGCATGTCCCTTATTTTCTGATGTCTGTTTAAGACCTTTGCACTAATGGATGGACAACGACATCAGAGCCCTCTGCTAGTTCTGTTTTCCTTCTTTTTTTCAATCTTCAATCTTCTATCTTCAAGTGTTGTTCATCCTTCTTAGATAACTTTTTGGGTCTTCCTGTCCTGGGTTTTTTTTTAACAGATGATGTACTCATTAATTATGTTTAGGGTGATTAGGGGCACCTCACCTTTAAAATCAAGTGGTGCAAGTTATTTCGTTAAGCGTTTTTCCTCTTTGAAGCAGCGACAGAACTTCTGTAATGACCTTCTTATCCAGAAGATATATGTACAACCATATGTTATAACTTCTGAATGTGTCTCTAAGGAGTCGTATAGCAGTGCAGGAACACTACCTCTTCAGATAGATATATTTGTGTGCCAGTGCTTATCAGCTGCCATGCTGTGTTTGAGAGGACATGGATGGCCCAGCCAGGCTCGGCTCTTGACATTTGTGCATCCACCATTCACCTGTTCCAGAAACCGGGGGCAGTGTGACAGATTCTCCCATTGATCAATCCATTCCCATTCACCTCCACGGACAGAGGCAGAGCAGCGGTTGCCATAGAGACCAGGACGTTTCCAGGGCAATGCTCTGCTTGCCTGTGCGGAAATAACAGTCGGAAGAGCCGAGGTGCATTGCCCAATTGTTTCCATTTTCCCACCTCATCTGAACAGGTGTTAACCCTTCGAGAATAATTTGCGCAAGAGGTACCTGCTCCAGAGATGCACAACAGCAGGGGGTGGTAGAAAAAATAACAATGTAAGCAATGGAGAGTTGTCACCCTGTGCAGTGCATAATGATTTCAGCCGTCCACAGTGTGCCTACATCTGCCTTTCCTCATCCGTGTGATTTGTAAGTAATAAATGTGATCACACTGTAGGGTAAAGAAGTAACAATTATTGCTGTGACGGATGTCCTAATTGGACAGATGTCTGGCAAATGATGGAAGCAACCTGTTTTGACACTTGAGTTGTTCAAGATGGTTCTCTACCTGAGTAGATACCTCAGTGTGTGTTTGTTCCACAACATACTCTCCCTAGAGTCTGCTCTAAATATATACACAAGCAAACACATGCAGACGAATGCATCCATAAACACACACATGCACACACACGCATGTGTGCATGCACACACGCACATATCGGTTTTATGATCGCACTCTGTCATGATGGCTGAGGTGTGTGTTATAGGAAAGCACATATGTGTCTGGCTTGTATAGTGACATTTAAATGGTGGACGAGTAGAGAGATTCCATCAGCAGGGGCACTATGTCCATGTCCTGAGACTAATATTTCACAGAATGTCAGAATTTTACTGCAGTCCAGTCAAGTACAGGTTTTAAAGGATGTTTAATTTGTGTGTGTGTGTGTGTGTGTAGTATTAAACAGTCAGTGAATGTGGCTCTCTACAGGACAGCAGTGCTGTATTAGGTTCTGTAGCTATTTAAAACTAGGACATAAGATAAATATTCCTGACTATTTTTATGTTTTTAAATAGTGGTGTGACAGCAGCCTTAGTTTGAAGTAGAAAAGCATGGACACAATTTCATGACAAATTATTCACTAAAAAGGTATTGTTTCTGCTTTTATACATCTGGTCTATTTTTGTTTCAAAGACAGAGCAGTGTCAGGCCCAGTTTTACTTTTTCACCAAAGGCATTGTGGGTAATATCTCTACAGTAGAATAGTGGAGCCACTTAGACTGGGAGACTCAAATCCCCAGGGTTGCCAGCTCTCTGGACACAAGTGTGAGGTAGTGTAAATGTAAGCACTATATGTCAGTGTCTGCTATTTGAATGAAGGATTAATGTCAAAGAGCATTAGGTGAGTAAATGTAAAGTACTGTTGTAACTGTTGTGGGCCAACGGACAGAGCCATAAGACGTGAGGGATGACATCACCTTAAGAATGGACTTGCGCTCCTCTGAGCTCTGCTGTATATTTTTATGAACAACATGATATTTAACTTGCTAGAGCTTGTGCTTATTGCGTATTTGAGAGGTGTTTTCATGTTTCCTTGGTGATTTATGTGGTATCCTCTGGTTGTACTAAGCAATTTGTTGCTGGGTGACTCTTTCATATGGGAACAGAGAGGAGTCCCTCACAAAATTGAGTTATCCCATCTCCTTCATGCATGAATCCCTGAGGAGTCCCTGTAATCCCTGGTCACCCCATCCCTTCATCATGTCCCCCACTGCTTTGGCAGCTGATATACTGCAGGAAGCAAAGGGCTGCTGTGATTGGACAGCGAGTGGGAGGAGGGGTGAGGGGCCACAGGCTTGGATGATGTGAGGAGCAGATCGCCTCTGGGAACGAACAGAAGCATGCAGGAAGTGGGAGAGTCCCTGGAATTGGACAGCGCAGTAAGCAGAGGCTGATCGATGACATGTGTTGTGGAGGGATTCCGCAAGGAACCCATAGGTCTCTGTTGATTGGATAGTGAAGGGGAGAGGAGGGAAGAGGAGGGGAGAAGAGGGGTGCCCCCGCCCCCCCCCACCACCCCCCTGCTGCGGAGAGGTGGCATCGATTGATGAGACAGGGGTCTTCTCCTACGCCTCTGTCAGGAGACAGGAGGGACGGGGAAAGTAGATGGAGGATCGTCTACATCATGTCTCATTACAGCCCCTCAATCCCCGAGGCCTCCTGCATCTCGGTCCGTGGCTGACTGCTGTCATCATCATGGCGATGGGTGGTCCTCGAAAGGGTCTTCCTCGGGGGTTGGTGCAATCGATATCAGAGCAGTCCACTACCACAAGCGAATGATAAGGCAAAGGGAGGGGAATGGCCCTGCGTCCCTGAGCTTTGAGGCCGTCCCCAGCGGAGGATTTTTCTTTGATTAAATCTGTCTTTGAATGCCTTTGACAGGCCAATAGACTGCAATCACAAAAATAGGAAACATCATGAAAGCGCTCGTTCATCAAACGAACAACGACGAGACAGAGGGTAGTGGACCACTGACATTGGAGTTGTTTCACCTTGTCAAAGCCAGGCGGTCTGGAAGACCAAGCAGCCACATGTTCACACAAGCAAAGCGCAATCCAGCGAACCTATTTTGGTCCTAGCAACCCCTGAGACAGGGTATTAATTCTGGGTACACACTGTAGTAAACATGAACGGTGATGTAAGAAAATGTTGATCTGTTTCATTCCAGTAATACTACTGTAATACTGTGTTAATTCTGAATTAATGCTGCTTTGACCCAAGGTGTATTTAGTCAAACGGATGTTGCAGCTGTTTTCTTCCAGCTTGAATGACTCGCATTCTTCGTGGAAAATCAACCAGTGCTTTTCCATGAAGATGCCGGACGTCTGGCTGCATTATGATGGCCAGAGTTACAACACCACATAGGATTTCCTCTCTGGTCTTAGTCTCCCCTTTATAATGCGTGAAGGGGATTAGGGAAATTGCCAGGGATGCCGACCATCCAGGCGTCCCTTTACAGCAACAATCTGGTCCAGAATTAAGATTTGCTTATGCGTCACATACCGTATAGAGCAAATGCAAATACAGTGAGCATTGCTTGGAAAATATTGCCCCACTTTTTCCCCTTAGCAAAACGAATTGGCAAATATGTTGGTTACGTACACACATCCCCCCTGCCACCTCTTCAAGTTTCCTGACCTCTTTTTTCCTTTGGAAACTAATCTGCCAAAAGGGACATCACTTTCCAAGCAACACTTTTTCTCCGACTCCGTGACCATGTGTCATTTTATGTGGCAGTTTGTACTCTTGGCACATGGGGTCAAGGGACTACAGAAGCAGGTCATGCTGATTTAACAGGGCAATGGTCTGAACCTGTGACTTCATACACACACATATGCACCCTCTCATGTCCACTCTGTGAGAACACTGTGAGTTCACCATTGCCACCAGTACCTGATAGTGCAGCCTGAGGTTCTCTCCAGCAGGACTGCAGACAAAACAGAGGGTGTGGATCAAAAGATCACTGACTGATCAACATTGTAAAGGGGGACAGATAGGAGCTGCTTGGGCTGGCTGGATTAGGGATCTCCGTGTGTAGAGGGACATCTGAGAAGGAGTGAATGGGAGAACAGTGTCCCATTTACATGACTGAATGAGTGTGGACAGTGTGTCACCATCATCCTTGTGTCTGTTTGTGCATCTGACAATGCCTTTTTGGGGACCCCCAAAAATGCCCCCCATCTGCTCTCTAACTGTCTCAATCCATCCCCCACATTTTTCCATCTCTTCAGAGTACATCCAATGACGCCAATGTATCCTGTTACAGTTTAGCTGTTCAGTTTGCTTACAGATTACATTCTTACTCATTATGGAGTTTTAGTGGTTAGTCTGACTTTTAGTGTTCGGTGGTAAGTGGCTGTAAAAGTTGGACAATTAACATTCAGTGCTCTGATCCAACAGGGCGTGTCCCCAGATCAGAGCAGGCGCTGGCTGGCCCGAGGTTAGTGAGAACGTCCCTCCAGGCGGGTCTGCTCGTCCTTCCAGCTCGGCTATTAATTATTCAATTGAGGCTATTGGTTGAGTGAGAAATCAAATCCCCTATTTTCCTGTTCCAGGTTTTAATCACTTGCTAACTGAAAGGAGACCCGGCCGCTCAGAGCTTCCCATCAGGCACAGTTTCCAGGGCTGTGTTTTGCTTTTGAAATGGAGGATTATTGTTATCAGCGCCGATATTAATATTCATCTGCTTCACTTCGGCTCTGCCCATATCAATGGCAGGCGACCTTCACTCCAGTCCCTGAACTGGTACCTCTCCGCTCTCTCTTCCTCTCCCCCTTTTTTGTGTTTTGTTTTTGTGAATGCCTTCACCCCCCCCTCTCTTTTCCCTGCCGTCTCCGCAATGCAAAAAAGCCTGTTGTCACCATGGCAACCGTCAGCTCTGTGATGTGCGGACACACACGGTTGTCTTCCCGAGGAGTGTTTGTGTCTGTGCGTGCATGCTGATCCGTATCTGTTCCCCTTTGTGTTTCTCCATGTGTGTGTGTGTGTGTGTATATGAGTGCGCGCGTGTGTGTGTGTGTGTGTGTGTTTATGTGTGTTTCATTGTCTACACTAACAGGCCAGAATCTCTTCCTATAATATTAATAATATCGGCACAGAGCATTTTATGTTATCACATAGCTATGTTTGTGCATGAAACATTTTCAGATAAACTCATAGACATCCGCAGGTTCTGTACAGCCAGATAGCATCAGGCCAGGTTGCCTGCACATTTTAATAATTCCCATATTTCCATCTGTGCTTGTTCTAATCAGATTGCAACCAGAGGTACGCCTTGGGGTAATCTACAATCAGAGGACTCTGTCCGTGTGTGTTTGTGTGATTGCTGTCTATAAGCAATATTTGGTCTGTCTCAGGTACATGCATTATTGTTTATCATTACAAATATATTTACATACAAAATGTTTGTATACATTAACACATGTGAACTACTGTGGCTTGAACATACACTTAACCAAGCAAGAGGCAAATGCGTTTTGTTTCTTATGTGTATGTATGCACTGTAGATGGACATTGAGAAAGCTTCTTATGCTGAATCTAAAGTGGTAATACCCTGGTCAAGTTGTCCCAATGACACGACTCTGCTGAAAATGAGTCGGCCAACTGTGGGCCAACAGCGACATCTGACCATCTGTGTGGCCCACCCCCCATGCCCGATCCCAGCAACCACCACCATTGGACATATGGTGGCATGACTTACCATGACAAAGCCTCTCCTAGTCAACTATTTTCCCAATGGCAAAAATGTTTCTCTTGGTATGTTGCATGACATTGTTCACAGTCTTTGCAAAGAATGTCCTGTTATCTTTAAAGTTTATTTTCCCCTAAAATTTTCCTGAGGTAAATGTCAGACAATAATGGCCACCCCAGTTTCTCTTCTTCATTGTTGTTTTCATGTTTGGGCCTGAGGTCCCTTGTAGCTGAAGACATACACATGAAACAGACAGCATGAAGGATTTTTTTTAAGTTTCTGCAGTAACTCTCTATGGGTCGGTAGTTTGAGTAAAAGCTGCTGTAATTTCCTATTTTTAATTTGTGCCTCTTCAGCTACTTTTTTTTGGAAGGCGGCTTTTAAAAATGTTTATTGATGAAAATAGGTCAGTTCGAAAGGTTGTTTTTTTCTGTGTCCCTTCCTTACATGCAGAAATACTCTTTCTCAATGAGTCCCCCTGTGGCCAGCTGCTTGCTGTGCAGCCAGGCGCACGCGCGCACACACACACTCACACACACACACACACACACACACACACACACACTCAAATGTGCACACGTTCTGTCACTTGCCTACAGAGCAACAGTGCACGAGGAGAATCTTCTGTCAGACGGCATGTGTGGGGCGGAGAGCTGTCCATTCACTATGGATTATAGATTCAGGAAGTGGACATTACTTCTGCCTTCTGATTGGGCATCTCTCCATCCCAATGTTCCACTTTGCTTCTGGCTTCTGAAAACCTCTTCTTATTTGCACTTTTTTCACTTTTCAAAATGATCTGATCACAGTAAACTTTGTTATACATTTCAGCTAAACACACAGTAAACCCTAGCAGACCTTAGTAGCTCTGTGCCCACACTGCACTGCACATCCCTCCAATCATTCCTGTCTGCTGATGAGTCCCCAAACCTCTCACCTGGCCCATTAACAGAAGCAGTGGCTTCATGCAAAGATCGGGTAATGGCCTTCCAGATTAGTTCAAGTTCACCCCAGAGAGAGACCCTCGCCTTGCTATTTATAACTCTCTGTTGGGTGGGTCGTTATTTAAATATAGACGCTGAGCCTGGATTTTCCTGCTCCGCTATTATCTCCCAGACATGAATAATTGAAGTGAGAAGGGTGGCGAGATGTGATGAGATGTGAGTCTGTCAGGAGATGGAATGTTCAGGCTCTGTGTGTGATTGGCCATCCTTGTGACATGCTGTCATTGTGTGTAGTTGGCTTGCTTTCTGACACGCTGTCAGTGTGTGCGTATGGCCTTCTTTGTTGCGCACTGGGCAGGAGAGCGAGCAAGCAAAAAAGATAGAGAGAAAAAAAAGAGCAAGATGTGACCAGAGAGAGTCAGTTGATAGGGGTTAAGACACCTCTATCCTTATTTGGCCAACAGGGGCTAATCTCCCTCATTATGAGGTAGAGGACTGTGCAGTTGTGAAAGAGAATCGGATCCAGTAGGCTCGCCCTGGCATATAGGCAGGGCTTTCTCACACCTTGCAAAAACATTAGAAGTTTCTTTTGTCTGCATTAAAGCTGTCGCTCCTGGTAATCAGCTCAAGCCTGAGGGAGTGGACAGGACCAACCATTGTCTTTCACCTGAGAGTAATAATTACACAGTCTTTCCCTTCTACGCACCCATCATTCTAGTTTCAACTATACTCCCCTCAAGCTGGCCTTACAACACTCCTGTTATCCTGTCCCTGCTATACTCCCTTTATCCTTGTCTCTACTATACTCTCCTCATGCTAGCCCTACTATACATCCTGTATCCTAGTCTCTACTATACTCCTCTCAGGCTAGCCCTACCTTTCATCTTATAGCTGCTAAACTCCCTTTAGCCAGACCTTAAATATACTCCTCTTAATGTGGCCCCATAGTACACTCCATTTAGTCCTATTCCTGCTGTACTGTGATTATCGCAGTTATTTTGTCCTCAGTCCCAGGGATACTAGCGCTGAAAGAGCACATTAGAGTCGCTGTTTTCTGGTGTACTGCTGATCTATGGATCTAGTGTTGTTACTGCAAAGAGATATATCCTTCTTTGGAATATGACAATAAGTGCTATCGTAATGAGATGACAACATTGCTTGGTGCATATTTATGCATGCATGAGCATGTGTGTGTCAGTGAGTGTTAGGGTTGGGTATTGTTTGAATTTTATCGATTCCGATTCTTATCGATTCCCCATTTTGATTCCAAAATGGTAAAAAAACAAAAGAAGAGGTCAAATGTTTAGATAACAAAAATATCTTTATTCTTTTAAGCATTAACTGAACATTCACAAAGTAAATAGTATTTACTAGTATTTACTAAATAAATACAATAAAAACATATGATCCACAGACATGTGCCTTAATGTGCAGTTAATTAAACTACCTGTTAGTTGTTTTGGAGAGACTATTTTAGTGTTCTGGTGACAAACACATGCATCTTTATTAGGGTTGGGTATCGTTTGAATTTTATCGATTCTGATTCCAATTCTGCTTATTGCAAGACATGAAACACTGTAGGCCTACAGTCTTTCAGATCGACGCCGTGCTGCCTTAAATGTTTGGTCAGATTTGATGTACAACCTGACTTGGAGCTAATTAGCTTCCCACATGCATTGCACTTTGCCTTGTAGTCGTTTTCTTTTCTGAAGTGAAGCCACCCTTTTCACCGTTGACCGTTTACAGAATCTTCACACGGTTTTTAACTGCCCAAAAATATCCTGATTGCTCCTCTCGGTCTTCGCCTCTGTGTGGATATTACGGTGGAGCATGCCGTACACACAGACAGCAGCACAGGCGAGGGCTCATGTCAGCTGCACCGACAGTGGCTGATACTGTGTGAAGATTCTGTCAAAGCATAGCAAGCTGGCCTGTCTACCACTTTGAAAGGAAGAAGGTTACCATGGCGAGGAGAGGGGACCTCTGTTTTCCAGTCAGACGCGTGGCTCTCGCACACACATGGAAGCACACGTGTCCAAACGCACCCATATTTACAGTGCTTACGCTGTAACAGTAAGCACTGTAATAGCCCTCGTCTGTGCTGCCGTGTGTGTACGGCATGTTCCACTGTAATATCCACGCAGAGGCAAGACCAAGAGGAGCAATCAGGATATTTTTGGACAGTTAAAAACAGAGCATCGATGAGTAATTGCCTAGGGCAAAGGTCAATGTTGCTCTTAGATGTCAATACGACAGTGAGGTCAAACAGAGTTGTCTCAGTGTTGTCATTGTGGTGTTTTACCTTTTTGAGTGCTGGAAATATTCCCTTGCCTCAGTGTGAACAAACAGTTAATGATAAAACGTGGCATCGAGAGGCAGGGAGGGAGAGAGTGAGAAGGAAAGAGGAAAGACAGGAAGGGGGGAGAGAGAGAGAGAGAGAGGGAGAGACACTGTCAGACTCACTCTCCACATAATCAACACTTGATAAGCAGCAAGGTGGTTACCGTGACAACCACGAGCAGCACCGGCGCTGAAAAACGTGGTTCGATATTGCAGCGTTCACGGTCGCAGAATGGGACCACCGGAGGTTGGAGTTCACTGATCCCAGCTGAGCATATGAGGTCGTGGGAAAGGGCTTCCCGCATGCTTGTTGCATCACTTCGATTTTTTTTTCTTCTTAGTAGAATAACATGAAGGGATGCACTTCTCTGTACTTGGACTGAGGAGATCTGGTTGTGTAAGCTACAGACCACTCAACAAAACATTACATTATTGTCATTTAGCAGATGCTTTTATCCGGAGTAACTTACATAGGTTATATCTTTAAATGTTACCCACTTGTACAGATGGACACTTGCTGAGGCAATTCTGGGTTAAGTACCTTGCTCAGGGGTACAACAGCGGTGCCCAA
Source organism: Megalops cyprinoides (assembly GCF_013368585.1). Lineage (NCBI taxonomy): Eukaryota > Metazoa > Chordata > Actinopteri > Elopiformes > Megalopidae > Megalops > Megalops cyprinoides. The sequence goes on from NC_050589.1 coordinate 14,359,156, forward strand.
TCAAATCCGCAACCTTTCAGTTACAAGCCCTGCTCCGTACCACTACACCACAGCGCTGCCCGTTCAGCAGCTAACCTGCCAAAGGTGGAGCCAGAAAAGCATGAAGCCTCTCAAATGAACCTGCACAGCACCAATCAAAGTCACAAACCCCTGGAAGCAAAGTCACTCCAAAGACAGGAGGCCAAGCTATACAGAGACACCACTCCAGTTTTAGGAAGGAAAAAAAAAACAGCATGACACTTCGTAGTGGTTAGATCTGCTGGTGCCTGGCAGCATCGGGCGACTTGAGTCTTCTTTAACACTGGACACCGCCCTGGTCACTTTATAAGGGATGCCACCTGAGACAAAAGCTTAATTAACAGGGAACTGGGTGTCCAGCTCGCTGTGACAAGGTTTCAGGGCACAGATCAGCTGTTTTACCTCATTGTTTCAGCATTCCTAACACGCACTTCCTGTATCAGGTAACAAGGCGACCAGGTTACCTCTCCTTTTCATGCAAGTAGCGCGTGGCTCTGACAGCAACTTCAAAACAAAAAGCTATATACAGTAGGTGATATGGGATCCCTGCTTATTTCTGTTCAGCCACGGTGCCTGGAAGAGTTAGCAATTAGCTAACTAGTTAGCAATGTCTGCCACCCGCCATCCGACTTTAACTTTATTTGGTGCTCAGTGGATGTGTAGCTGAAGCAATAGAGAATGATTAATGGTTTATGTTTTCTAAATCACACTACTTCCTTGTAGCAGGAACTGAAATGTAAATGTTTCTAAGTAATGCAGAGTCTAAATATTGTTTGTCTTTATTTACGTAGTGTGCATGAAGGATATTTTAGTTTAATATCACTTTTTGGTGTTTATTTATATGTTATTCAAAAGGTACCTACTCATCTAACAGTGATCTTGACAGTTCTTTTGTGTGGTCCATGTACCACAACCTATGGGCTCTCAGTCCTTATACAGATTACAGATTACAAATTAACAGCATGTCTTGCATCGCACTGCAAGCAAATCTCCTTTATTCCAGGGACTGACTCCCCACTCTGGATAGCACCATGGAGAGAGGAATAGGGTGTTTCTCTGCAATTTCCGAGCATGTTTAAACTAATGGGATGAAATGATGCACTACACTTCTGCAGAAAGCAATGAAACAGATATATTGTGAGACACGCCTACATTGACACTAAGACTCATCATCTTTGGAAGCTGGTTTCCAGGTCAACCGGCTGCACTTTGTAAGCCTCTTCATAGAGACTCCCCACATGTATCAGGATCCTGTGTCTGTCCCAGAAGAAGCCAATCAATGCTGACAGTGCCTGCGGCTGCCAGTGGCGATCCCCCCTCACCCCCACCCCAGTGGGTGCAGACAGTGGCAGCCCGGGGGTCTGCCGTCATCGCTGTGTGGCGCCAAAATATCTCAAAAATCGACTCCCCCAAAACCGGCGTTCGGCATTCAGAAGTCCGATCTCCGTGGTGAAGCTCGTCAGCCCGTTGCGTGTCCCTCCCTTCCGGGCTTGTGCTGACACCCACCACAGGAGGTCTCATAACACCACAGCCATATTTATTCCATTAGTGCTGTGTCACACCCTGCAATCTGTCTGTTTTTCCACAGCCCGAGGGAAGCGGATTCGCAGTCCTCTAAGGAGAAGGAGGACCGTGGTGCTCAGAGGCACACTATGGTACCGGTCCTTCTCTTTGAGACAGAGGACTGCGTTACCCACTGTTCATTTACCCGCTCGTATTTCACACTGAACACAAAGTCCTCACAGGCTTGAAATCTGTAACTAATGTGCTTGGCAAACTAATGGTATGTCAGTAGACCAAATATGGAAAATAGCATAGTATGAAACTAAGGACTGAAGAGCTGTGTGTTCATGTAATTATGGAAGCCATCTGATGTACCGATTTCCATTTTCTGTTGCAATGACTGAATCATGTGCGCTAGGAAATCTGCTATTTCAATTGACTTTTACCAAGTATTCATTGTTTTGAGCAATCAGTAGGTTATGTTCAATTAAAGTACAGTACGTGTCGCTTCACGCTTCATGGGTGAAACACTGACACATGTTCTGATGTGATCAGTTGTATTTTGAATGTATTGTTTTTCTGGTGCCTTTTTGTTGTTCTTTTTTCCTATTAGATGCATTTTGTATTCTTTGAAAGCTGATCTGGATAAAAGCATTTGCTAAGTAACAAAATGCAAACATGAAAATGAAACAAGCATACTGTTTACTGTTTTGGATTCAGCAGATGATCATTAAAATGTGTTAGCACTGATGTTATGAATGCAGGATGGCTGAGATATCCTTAGTCAGAGTAAGGATATTAACTCCAACACCTGAATGATTTGCATGTATGTGTAAGCAGTGTTTTGTTTCTCCTGAGAAAGTCTCTATCTGCGTATATTTGTGATGTCAATATCTTTGTAGCCAGAGCTTGGGCAGCTTTGGGGGGCACCTTCTTGGCAAACATGGAATTCCACTTAGAGATGTTCCATTCACAGTCTGCAACTGCAGCCACCAGGGGAAAAAATTAAAAGCCAGCAACACTATAACTAAATAAATAAATTATGTAACATTAACTTCAATCCAGTCTCACAGTCTGGAATGAAAAATGGATCCTAGTTATGTGCATTACTTTTACTGGTTGTGTTTGCATAGTAGACACAATGAGATCATTTACTGTATGTACTGGTGTTTATCATTTGTGATAAAATAGTCATAACTGGGCGGCAGTGTAGCATAGTGGTTAAGGTGCAGGACTCGTAACCGAAAGGTTGTCGGTTCAATCCCCACTGGGACGCTGCTGTACCCTTGGGCAAGGTAGTTAACCCACAGTTGTTTCAGTAAATATCCAGCTGTATAAATGGATAACATTGTAAAGAACTGTAACCTAGGTAAGTTGCTTTGGATAAAAGCATCTGCCAAATGAATAAATGTAACTTTTTCTGTAGCTAATATTCCTATTCTGGCTTGCTATGTCTCATTCACCAGTCCTGTGTGTGCTCCTCTGTACCTGTCTGTTGTTTTAAGGACACATTTGCTCCCATGGAGACTTAGAGACATGGATGTGCGCAGACACGAGTAGGTGCAGACATGGGTGTACACAGACCTGGCAACCAGAGGATGCATGAGCTGCTTTGTCTGTTCCAGCTGAAGTCAAGTAGTTTGACCCACTCCGGTTCAGTATGCGCACAGGTCCTTGGAACATTAGTTTTATATGACACAAAAAACCTGTAAGCAAGCAGTTAAAATGGAACTGTGGTAAAAAATTAGTGATTTGATATGTTCAATATGTGTGTACATTTAAACTTATACTACCGAGAGGGAGACATCCAGGGGCGGATTTGCTAAAGAAATGCGTGTAAATTGGATTAGGGTACCTAAGGCTGGACAAGCAGGGTATGGGATTCACTAACCAGTTGGTGATATTGGTCATATTAATAATTTAGAGCTGTTTCATGGGGATAAAGCATGTTCCTTTGGCATTGATTAATGTGTAATATTTGAAATGCATTTCAAGGATACTCGTGGTAAAATGCCGTAAATGAGGTTCATTAAAACCTTGCCGTCTAATTTACAAAAAAATCTATGCAAATTACATTTTGTGTGTGCTCTGTTGGATGGCCTATTTATAGCCAGTGTAAGGTTTAGAGAGTCATGTGTTAACCATGGCAATCTGCCGTTGCCGGCAGAAGGAGACATTGCAAACAAATTTATAGGGGTACATGATGAGACATGCTTTTCGCACAAGAATCATTTCCTATTACAGCTACGCATGAGTAAGAGAACCGTGTCCAAAGGCCGTGTTCCTAGCTGGCTTTGGTGAAAATGTGAGAGCGGCTTCAGTGCCTGGCATTTCTCAGGCCATTTTCAGCAGAGTGCTGTCCAAAATGTGACAGCGACAATGGAGTCATATTTAATTCCCCTCCAGAAGACAGGATATTGAACGGAAGAACAGAGGAGCTTTGTACACTTTTCTGACTGCCCCGTTGGATCCCATTAAATAATGTTTTCAGAAAGAGAAAAGCATTCTGTGTGTGTGGAGGTTGTGCATAATGCACATGAAGTATTAACACTGCTATACTGTGTTGTAAGATCATTCATCTTGACTAACGTTTTGGTTAACACTTGAATCTAATTGGTTAACATTTGATTAATATTTAAACCAATAACACAGGTATTGGTTTAAACATTGTTCATTGTTGCATGTCAACTGCTACTATTTTCCTGAAAGACACATTTCTTATTTAACTTGCTGCCCATGTGCAACCTGACAAAAATCAGAAATTATTCTTTTCTTTGCCATTAAAAAGTTGATAATGTAGTTCACCTGTGTGATTACTTTTATTTTGAAATGAAAGCCAGGGATACTGAAGCTGAAAATATTTCAGGAATGATGTGAAAATAACTAATGAAAGAAAAATAATTGAAATGACTATGGCTTTGCGGTGGTGATATTTCAAGCTTTGATTAGACAAAGATGTTGTCATGGACAATTGGTACTGTGTGGACAGAAAGTTAATAGAACCTATCCTTTGTATGTCCATGCCACTACCACTTACCAGCCCTCATTTTGTTTGTTTTATTCACATCAAATAGTAAAAACATATAATTCCTCTGCAGTGTACCTTGAATATAGAATAAAAATGCAGCAAGTCTAAATATTTATCCTGCCGAGTGTTACGCATTATTTTCTGTTCTGGTAATATTTCAATAGCTGTATTCATTAAGAGCTGTACTTTGGTTTGACTTCAAACTGAAACTGGTGAGGTGGAGGTCGGGGGCAGGTAGGGGTTGTTGCCACTCACCCATCTCCAGCTCGCAGCTCTTACCCGCCTCCTGAGATTCTGGTAGGTACCAGCCGCCACTAAAACAGATCCAGCACTGGCGCACAGCCTCAGTGACGTGGCTGGATCCCTGCACTCTCTCAACCTCACTGGGAGAGATTACAAGAAAGAACAGCTCGTTCTTTTCTCTTGTGAAGGTCTCTGATTGCTTCAGTACCCCAGGAATTTGATAGATCTGCTTCCTCTGAGTATAGCATAAAACTGATTGTCTACATACAGCAAGAATGTGATAGATATGCTTCCTCTGAGTATAGCATGAAGCTTGTACGAGGTTTCAAAGACATTGCTTGGTAATAGCTTTCAACAGTGTCTCAGCAAAGTCTACAATCTGTACACCCTTTAAGTCTATGTGTCTGAATGCACATCAGTCTCTGGGGAGAAAGTGCCCATAAACACTGGTCACAGATCAGTCTATGCACTCATATCCCTAACCTTTAAAATGATGAAAACAGTGATAAAAATGATCTTGACTCAGCCCTTACAAACACTTTTTACCCGGACCCCTTAATTTTCACGGTGCTGCTCCCAGTTTCTCCTGACCGTTGCCAAGCCCAGACAGGCAATGGATACTAGCGTATCACATTTCAACTGGTACAAAAAAGTAAATGTATTTTTCATTGGCGAAATATATGCTCCGCTAAGTTGATATCTAGAAGTATGTTTATCTCTGATGTCACTGTCTAAATAAGTGAAAACTTGCAGGAACTGGAAAATAACCAGTCTCTAAAAAGTTTGCTATTGCATTTTGCAACTGACCTATCATACCATAACTAGTATTACATATTACAGACCCCAAGTAAAGTATGATAGGGAGCAGTCCAGACACGTGACCTTGTTGGACAATTTACCAACACAGAGAAGGTGACATATGTCGAACTCCCCCCTAGTGTCACTATGTGAAAGCTATCCCAAGGTCTAGCAGTTTCTCCATTTTGGCAGTGCTATTCCTGGCCTTTTCCTGTGTATTTTTAAAACTGTTTTCTTATTGCTTCCTGAAACTCAACCCCCTCTTTCTCTCTCTCATACAAACACTCTTCAGGAGAAATTCATTGCACTGCCAGTTAGACAATTCTCAATCACAACAGCATAATGACACAACCTTCTGCTGAGAAGACAGTCATTGGTTTACTCCTCAGTTAGGCATTGTTGTGTACTGTTAATTAAGCTACGGAGACTCAGTTTTTCCTGGAAGAGATCCAGTATTTATAAATGGGTTTAAGAATGGTTAAGACGTACAAAGAAACTAGAAGCATTGTACTACAGCCATTTCTATTTCTGCTAAGTAAATAAAGTAATGCAGACTACCGCCAAACAGGCATCCCGACCTGGAAAGTACTGCCAACACACGTCCTGGGAGACATGCAGAGGCAAGCAGGCATTACTTGGAGGGGGCACCTGTATGCTATGGGGAGGGGGGCATGGTTCACAGGAAGAGCCTGACTGGCACACCCTGCTGTACGTGCTAATGAGGCCTCCCAGGGAGGACGACACAGAGGGAGACTCTGAGAGTTCCTGCGTTGCCTTCTGGGACTCACTGCTATAGGACTGATCCATCAGCGTACCCTCAGCAGGAAGTGCACCTATTAGTGTGTGCTGTCGCGGTAGCTCCAGCCTCCTGTTTGGCAAGCATGGCATTGGGCTGAGCCGTGGCAGTGCATGTGTCTTCGCAATGGGCCTGTCAGTCCCCCTCCATCTTTTCTTCTGCTTGGAAATGTATGAAAAGTTGTAATATGTGTAAAATGTGTGAAAGCCTCTTAATAGTATTGCACAGAGCAAATTCACATTGTTCATAAATAGTGAATTCTAAACCTGGTATAAAATATAAGGGATGGGACTCAGAAAGAGGGAGGCATGTTGGACGTGTGACTTTCCACTGCAATGCCAATGTTGTGTGTTTTGAGCCCTGATGAAGTGATCCCATAATCAGGTCGGCGGTCCGAGTGGCAAGAGAGAATAGCGAGATTAATGACTGATTGTTCTCAAAGGCCGTTTATGGAACAAGACAAGAGCAGCAGAATACATTTTAAAATAGGGGGAGAGAATTGAATTAACAAGACAATGTCTCCCACTTTCCAGTTTTGCATTTAGAGCTGAAAAGGGATTGCGTAAATGCACCCGCTTTTATACGGAGCACAAATAAAAGCACTATCGTAAATGCCTGTTTTTTTTCCCCCAAGGCATTTTGACTCAAAGAATGTAGTCTGCAATTTAAATAAAAAAATCATGGGACTAAATTAAGAGGGAGACAATTATATTGTCGCATACAGGTTGTGTTCTTTAGCTTGTGGAGTTAGGGGCTCGCCGTGATTGGATTTTTGATTGCTTCTTGAATGCATCTTCTGCTTAATTTAAACAGCACTGTCATTCTTCGAACAACCTTGCTCAACATCAAGGTTAAGAATGTCCTCCTTGTGCTGCCTTCTGGTTGCTTTCTGCCCTCAGACATGGTCATGGAGTGTATGGTGTGTGGGGTGTGTGTATGTGTGTGTGTCCGTGCTGTCACTCTGGTGTGTCAGGACCAAATCATCCTCCTGTCCCCGGTTGATGTCCTTGCTTTAAGGGGTAACAAGCTCCATCTGCAGAGTACAAATAGCCTCTTTCTCTCTCTTTCAGTCTTCCTTTTTCATTCAAACTGCCATCGTAGCCTCATTTTGAATTTTTTTTAAATATAAACCGTAACAATACAATTTGCATGGTTTTTCTTCATAGTGGCTATAATCAGTGGCTATGAAATATATATACATCCCACCTACATATTTATATACATATATGTGTATATATAAATAGGCTCTAATGGACTACTTTTATGAGTGCCCAAATGGAACAAATTGTAGTGACAGCCCGTGACTGCATTGGATGTAAACAGAGGTGGCCTGTCTGACATCAGGCGTACTCATATAAGTGACAAATAATGTACGTAATGGATTCATCTCATTACAGAGACAGCATCACGCTTGAGGTGGATGAAGACATGCATGTGGCCAATCAGACGGTTATTATGAACGGATCAATAAAGTGGTCTTCAAAGCAGCCCCCTTTCCTCCCGATGTTCCCCCCGTCTCTCTCAGCTCTGCTTTGTGCTGCTGTTAAAAGGTTGTGAAAAGGCTGCCTAGTGCTTCAGACGTGGTAATGCTGCAATCATACCGCAGACAGGAAAGTGGCAGAGAAAGAGAGAGAGAGAGATGTGCATCAGTGTGTGCTCCCAACACAAAACTGTCATTACAGCGGTGGCCTGCCTCTATTCTGTTTACACATAGACCACCTCAGGCAAAGGTGCTATTTTTACGAGGACAGTTTTATCACTGGTACCCTTGGGTTTTTTTGTTGGCTGGAGCACTGAATAAAAAAAAGAAACACACAAAAAAACAGTGCTTTTCCTTAGTGAATTGCCTTGAACGGGCAAAACACTGCCAACACCCGTGGATAGAATGTTGTCCCTACTTTTCCCTTTTAGTTAGTTTTGCTGCTTAAATTTCCAACTTCATACCAGCTGAGGGCTTTTCAACAAAGGACAGCCTGCAAGACCAGGGTCGAGCACTCCAGAAAGAAAATGAAAAAGGTTTATCAGCCGATTACAGCACCCCTACACATAATGGGATTATTTACTCCCTCCGCCCCTCAACCTTCTGTCATGAAATTGCATTTGCTGGTGAGAGAGGAAGGGAATTCCCTCCTGGATCAGGGCCGTGGAGGCAAGCATCAGACAGAGCAGCGGGTTTGTGGGGGAACGAACTCGCAGGCATGCCGGCCTCAGAGAGACCAGCGGAAACACTTCCTGTCTTAGAAGCCTTTATTTAGAGCCACAATCCTATTATATTTCTCGTTTGCTGGCTACATCATGCCAGCGATAGTCACGCTTCTTGGGTCTAATTTCTTACCTCCCGTCTCTCTCTCTCTCTCTCTCTCTCTCTCTCTCACACACACTCCTCTGAACCTCATCCTGTCTCTCTGTCTCTTGTTGGGCTGTTACATATTCATACGTTGAAACGTCCTTCTCCTCTTGCCGCCTGCCAAATGCACGCATGGGGAGCCTCTTGACATAGATTCCTGCCCGTGCTCCTGAGAGCCTTTGCTAAATGGAGCACCTGGCCCACGTAAGGCCTCTCTGGTGAATAGGCTCTCCTTGTCGCTCACATTGTTCTTTATTAGCGTTTCTGCTGACTGCCCCGCCCATCCACCACCCAGGGTTTGAGAGACCCGCTCCCCTTCGCTGCATATTCCCGCCGATTCCGCTGCAGGATTCCAGCTGTGACCAATGGTGAAGCCGAGCGGGTGAAATAGATGGATCGGGCAGGGTCTTCGCTCACGTTTGTCACGCCGCTATGGCAACGGTGTGCTCCCTCCTCTTAGGGGAGGTAGACATAGAGCAGCTGGCTGGCTCCGGCTGGCTCTAGCCAGCTCCGGCTGGTTGGTGGGAAGCCTGGGCTCCCCTGTGAAGGATCTGGGCCCTCCTTGCAGCCGACCTTGTGGAGGCGGAGTGAAACTGGGCTACCTGTCCCATGTCCGTCACGCTTCGCTGCACACATCCGCCCAGCTCCCCGCGCGGCTCTCTGGCGGGACGTTAAATATTCAGGTGTATTCTGATGGGGGGAGCCGCTCTCGTCAAATTACTGAGCCTTTAAGACGAGCTGTGGCGGGGGGGGGGGGGGGGGGGGGGGGGGGGGGGGGGCTGGTGCAGGGAGGGTGTCGGTAGGCAGGGTCTGTTGAGCACACAACACAACTTAACTGCTCCATTTCTCTTAATTACTGCATGGCTGAGGTGTAAGGGGATGCCTTGCTCACTTCAACAGAGAGACATACACACCGTACAGGTAGATTCCCCTGCCCTACTCCCCTGCTTTCCACGCTCACCTTAATATTGCGGTTGAATGCAAATTTTCAGCTTGGGGGTGGGGTTAGTATGAGGCTTTACAGCCTGTAGGATTCAGACGGCTCCTTTTATGGACACAGCAGCAGTGCTGCCTCTGACAAGGGGGCGTACATGGTTCTCATCCCCCCACATCACTGCCTTACCCCCTGCACATGGGCTGTCCTACTGCTGAGAATACACCTGCAACAGGGCTGGTCACAAGTGTGGCCCCACTGGCCAGTACTGTGGTTTCAAACCAATGAATAGTGCGTGTGTGTGTGTGTGTGTGTGTGTGTGTGTGTGTGTGTGTGTGTGTGTGTGTGTGTTTGCATATGTTTATGTGTGTTTCGTTGTCTAGTCTAACAGGCCAAAATCTCTTCCTAAAATATTAATAATTTTGGCACTGAGCATTTCATATTATTACATAGCTATGTTTGTACATTAAGTATTTTCAGATAAACCTCTGTGCATGTGTGTGTGTGTGTGTGTTTGTGCATTATATATAGTTTATGTGTGCATATTAAATTTGTGGCTCAGTAATGTATCTTTCATGTGTAGCATACATTAAAGGATGTTGTGTGTAGTCGGCACTTGTGTGGTGTGCATTTTTGGCTGTAATGAATTTTGTGTTCTCAGTGATGCATGTGTAAACATGCACTTGGCATTTATCTGTGGGCAGTGTGAGCTTGGTTATGCATCTATAATAGGCAGTGTGTACATGGTGATCTGTCAAGTATGTAATGTGCACTTGGTGGTGTATCTACTATGTGTAATGCTATGTGTAATATATCCTTTTTTATCCTTGTTCATTGAAGGTAGTGTGTATGTTCTGGTGTATCTGCACTCTACTCTGATAGTTGATCTGTAGTCTGTACTGTACTGTTGATCTGTAGCTTTGTGGTCTGTACTGTGTGCGCATTGGGTTGCTGGCAGCACCTCCCCATGAAGTATTCAATCACACACATGTATGTCAGCACGGCTCAGCTGGCTGCGTGCCCAGAGCTGAATAATAATGTCACACTTCAAGTGTTCTTTTATAATGGCCAGATGCACCTGGGGTCAATTACAGCTCTGCCATTTGTAATTGATATAATTCATTGAAAGACAGTTCAATCCAGCCTGCGTGTCAGACTGTATTTGTCATGATCTGATGAGCGTGTGATCTTTTCAAAGGGCTGCTTTGATTAATGGTAGTGGACATTAAAGGCTGCATGTTCCGCTCATCGTTTATGTCCTTTTAATGTGATCATTTCCACATACAGTATTTTCAGTGGAGCAAAATATCAGAGGTCGTGGGATCCACAGTCAAACCCGCTGCAGTGGTTTTAAGTGTTATAATTTAGTCAAAGGTCGCATGCAATGAGGACATTGTTCAAGCTGACCTTCATGGCTGTTATGTCTGCATGATTATGTTACTGCTGTCAGCCGATACTTCCGTAGCTACGTGGGTCAACGGATCATTGAAACTATTAGCAGAGTGGGCCATGCTGTGTAGATCATCCAGGAACCTGAGCTGTTATGCTTAAATATGGGGATTAAGCCTGTTGAATATTTCTCGCATTCAAACAAATGTTGGTTGTTCACATTGTTTTAAAAGCAAATACATATATATATATATATATATATATATATATATATATATATATATATATATATATATATATATAGGGTGTAAACAAAAAAAGAAATCAATAAATAGCTGGCCCACTTTTGGCTTTAGGTCAACAGCTTAGGTCCTTCTTGGAATTCTGTTTTATAAGTATTGTAGCAGCGAGTTAATCTTGTGTTAAGCAGTTCCTGGTTTTGAGAATTATGGGTAAACACTGTTTTAGTGTTCTTTAGTGTAGTTTTCTCCCAAAGTGTGAAATGTTACAGCCTGGCTTTGAGTTTGTGTTAGAGGGGGCTTTGAACTTAGTAATTTTGTGTGTGAATGTCAGAGTGTGTTCGGTCACCATCATAGACAAGCCTAGTGCCTCGTATTAACCAGTAATGGCCATTGTAACGAAACCAAGCTCCTAAGGCCCATATTGCTAATAAAGTTAGTAGCAAGACTCTGATCAATTCAAGATGTCTCACTGTGCTTCATTTGTGCCCACCACCACAGTATTGAACTATTCTTCATGAAAGATTTTACTTCTTGAAGGAGTCTCCAGTTCTTGGAAGATGAAGGTGGTGAACATATACTTTGCACTCTTTGTTCCATAAATTTCCCATAAAGATTCAATGATGTTTAGATCTGGTGATTAGGGAGGCCATGGAAGTTTGACTTCAACCTGGCTGCTTCTACCATGACATACCAATAATACGCCACACCATGTTTAACAGTTGTGAACAGGCAGTGTTTCTTTGAAGGTTTTGTTGGATTTCTCCAAACATAAACCCATCCAGATGGGTCATCAGACCATATTACTTTTTTCAACTACTCAGAAGTCCAGGTTTTGTGCTCATTGCACCAGTTTATGCATTGGTCACAAGCAGCTTCCTTATGGCAGCCCTAGCATAAGCTTTGAAAAACTCACAACATGCAGTTTTTGTTGAGACTGGATCGCAGAGGTGTTGCTTCACTTCTTTGGTCATTTTTGAGGCTGTTATTTTGTGTTTTTTTGCAGCTATCCTGTTAAGTGTCTGTTTATCTCTGTGTGTGAGCTTTGACTTGTGGCCACTTTTTCTCTTCCCTGATGGCAATTGTCCTGATTTCCTGTGTTTTCCCTTGTTTAACTTATGCCATCATTATTTTTGAGACCGTTGCCATGACATTAAATGATTTTGCAGTTACTGTGAAGGACACACCAGCAGGTCAGGCATCAACTGTCTGACCTCTTTCAAAGTCTGTTAGATGTCTCATCTTGCTTTACAAACTCACATATTAAAGTGTTGATGTTAAAACATTCGGTAACACTTTTGTAACACTGAATACCCTCTTCATAATGCATTATAAGCATGACAATAACATGTTACATGCTATGCATAATACATTATAATGCACAACATAGATGCTAGTAACAGCTCCTAAATGTCTATAACTGCATTCATATACTGTTACCAAGTTGCATAATGTATTATGAAGTGCAATGTCATAGTGCTCTATAAGAAATGCTCATTATGAAATTGTTACCATGCCTTTTATAACAGAAACATATTGGTAATTACTGTTGACATTAATATAAAACACGTGTAGACTCCTTTCTAATTATGATTTAATGTTTCCTTACTTAAAAATATGGGTCCTTTTTCATTTGGTATTTCCATTATTTTGTGTCTATATATGTATTCCTTCCTCTCTCCACTTATCTTTGATTTTACATAAGGGCATCCTTTAAAGAAATTAGTGAGGTACAATCTCTTGTTTAGATAACCCTGCCTAGTCTGGGATAAGCTCACCCTTATCCAATACTCCATCAAGTGTCAACAAACTTTGCTTTCAGGTGTCAAACAGAAAAGGCTATCGGTGTCAGGTCTCACCCAACTTTGCCTTCAGGTTTCAAGCACAAATCTGTCACTTCTCTCCCATCAGTCAAGCTGCACTGTATGTCACCAAACCTGTCCTTCAGCTGTCAGACAGAAGTGCCTCAGTGTAGCTTCCATCAGTTGAAATGGCCCTCAGAAAGAAAGTCCTCATGTCTCAACCACACAGCAAATGTATACATTCTTACTTTGTGCTTGAATGTTACATTGTCGTTGAATATTGCATCATTCCCCTGGACCGGTTTTTATTTGTATGAACTGTTAAAAAGCTTTGTGATAATTCACATGTAAAAATGTACTGTAACAAATGAAATTCTGATTGATTGATTGATTGATTGAAGGGTTTAGGAAGACATGGAAGTGAGCACTCACAGATATGTAGTACATTAGACATCAGAACTTACTAATTAATATTTCACTGCAAAGAGCTCATCATACATGTCCAGATGATGTTTTAAGCAGCTGTGTGTGTGTGTGTGTGTGTGTGTGTGTATGTAACCCTAACCCTAACACGCACAAACACATATACAGAATATTAGTCCTTAAGGCTGCAGTCCTAACCAAAGTGGCACACTGGTTAAGATCATGGGTTCCCAACCACATAGGTACACACGTATACATTTAATGTGTATAAAGTAGATAAAGACATATAGAACAAATAAGCAAATGCAATTCAGACTGTGAGGATTTACCTCCCATATGGATCCCAAATAGACAAACCGTTAATTTACAAAATGCCTGTGCTGCACCCGCTGGTGGAAACATGTCTACAGTCTACTCAGAGTGGTCAGTTACCAGCCATCTGATCATCTCCCTGTTCATTGTAAAGCAGCAAACATTCTGCTGATGGCAAAAAAAACTTATTGTATACATAAGGAACTGTTACACAGACCACGTGCTTCGGTGGACCCCACCCATCAAATACATGTATACATTATCTGTCCAGCAGTAGACTGCTGTAGAACTTCCCTAGCATTTGTAAAGAGGGTAAATTGCTTAGACAACTAGATTCTGTAGGTTGTAGGTTCAATGCCCAGGCGTGACACTGTACATGTAACTCTTTAATGGTTATATCTAGCTCTAAGTTGTACTGTCATGATTGCAAGAGAAACAGGTCTATAAATTGGGATTAATACATCATTTTTATATAATTCTGGTATACTCAATTGCTGTTTCAATTTGAACAATTTAGTTGTATGCTATAACTCCCACGGTTAGTCTCTGCCTCAGAGTCCCACTTCCCCCCTTTTTAGGGGCATGTCAGGATTAATTAAGGATAACGAACTCTGAGCAGTGTCCGGAGAGTAATCCCACACTCAAATGGTCAGGGATACTGCCTCTTCTGTGACCTTGCACCAGATTGACAGATCTGTCTTCTGTAAACAGAGACCCCCGAAGTGCTAGAACCCATCACACAACGTGTGTATCGCTCTGCGGCGTCACTCAACACCTTAAGCACTTTTCCTCTCCACCTAGCTATGCGGGCAGCATTTACACTGTCATTGCGGCACGTTACCGATCTTATGTCTTTACAGTACATCGATCACGGGCTGACAATCCTGATGTCTTTTTGGATAGGCACGCTTGATGCTTGCAGCATGGATGATGGACAGTATATTCGTAATGCACTCTGTCTCGGCTGCGAAGGACAGTATTTGTACATTGTGTTCTGCCTCAGGGGCGACGGGCACTATTTTTACACTGTGTTTTCTGCCAGGGGTGATGGACTCTATTGTGCGATGGAGACAGAGAGAGAGAGAGAGAAAGGGGGAGCGAGAGAGAGAGAAAGTGCCATGGCTGGAGAGCACGAAAGCAAATACTGCTGGAATATAGCATGTCACAACTTGCCTGCAAGGAGATAATATGTGTCAACAATCAAAGCTAACCTCACCCCCTTTCACACGCGCTCCCTCGAATCTCCATTCACACACAAGCCGCAAGAGGAAGCGCTTTGTGCTGCAGCCGGGTTTCCATGGATACAGTGTGGTCTCAGGTGCAGAGGGAGCTTGCTGAGAAGGGGTTGGATTGGACACACACACCTGCGTCACCTGTGTGACACTGTACCTGAACTTATATAAGGGTTCTGCAAAGTGCATTTTCTTAGCCATGTCGATTGATGCTTAGGGCTCTGGTATCGCCGTCATGATGTAGCTTCTGCATCTCCACGCAGATTTGAATTCAGTGCTGTCATCACACTCCTCCCATTGGATGATCTACAGGGAAAAAATGCAATATTTCCACATAATATATTTGTTCCACAGATCTCCATTTCTACCTTGTTTCCTGTAATATATGATTTCACCAACTCTAAATGTCTTCATTGTTTGGTACTTCAGATGATCTGCTTTTGGTTTTTAAAGAGATAAGTGTATGTGTCTGTAGTCATAAATTGGTGACTGTAGCAGTGTCTTTATGTTGTGCTTCATAGTGAAAATGAAAAGCATAAATTCATTTTCCAACATTCAGCTTATGAAAATATGGTTAATAACTGCACTATAATGAAGGACCTGACTGGCCCTTCATTATAGTGCAGTTATTAACCATATTTTATTCATGTTGTTCTTTTTGATAATTTGTTATGAAAAAATTGTGCTATAAGAAAATGTTATAAGAAAAATTTGATTTGGTCATGATTTACCTGGATCTAGCATTGTCTGTGGAGGTATCTTTTGCTTACTATAGGACCTGATGTATGCCAGCATTTTTTGTGCACCTGCTTACACCACTACATATTACTTCATGCACCTGCCTACCACTTAGCCTCATTGTGAAACCTTCATTTTCAGTGAGGAGAGTGGTCAGGGTGCTCCGCTCAGGG
Source organism: Megalops cyprinoides (assembly GCF_013368585.1). Taxonomy (NCBI): domain Eukaryota; kingdom Metazoa; phylum Chordata; class Actinopteri; order Elopiformes; family Megalopidae; genus Megalops; species Megalops cyprinoides. The sequence continues at coordinate 14,375,131 of NC_050589.1, forward strand.
GAAGGACAGTGCCTGGAACTGCTGTACTACTGAGCATTGGTTTTGGTGCCAAAACAGCATTAGAGATGTGTTGTAAATGATTTAGATGTGGAGTCTGTACAGTGTTATATACTTTATGAGTGAGGCTGTCAGGGACTGAAAGTCATCAACAGAGCAAGTTCATATTTGTCACTAACCTTTTTGATCAACTACATAAATATGTCATTGAATATGCTGATTGTGCAAATGAGTATTTGATTATAATTTGAATTGCTTTTCAATTCAAGGGCATGAAAAATGTACATGACTCATGTATTTTTTTCACTTGGATTTCCACTAGCCTAAAAACTGCTGCAAAAACCTCTATGGGTCCAAAGCACTTACAGTTTTCACAGATTTGTTGACCTTTTTGTATTAAATGTCCGTTTTTACCATCCTGCCAACTTAGCATTAGTGTTCTCACTGAGGGAGGAAGCTTTTGTGGTCTGATAAGTGGGTCATGAATTAATCACAATTTCCAGCCATTAACTGCACAACAGAAATGTTGTTAGCTGCTGTCTTCAAATTATGAACTATAATCGCACGGCACACTTAACTGCCCATTTGAGCAAGCATCCCGTTACTATGAAAGAGTTGTCACCCAGGCTGTCTGTCTTGTGTTTTACAGATCCTGGCCATCATATCTATTCTGTTCATCGTGCTGTCGACCATCGCCTTGTCCCTGAACACGCTGCCGGAGCTGCAGGACACGGACGAGTTCGGGCAGACGACGGACAACCCCCAGCTGGCCCACGTGGAGGCGGTGTGCATCGCCTGGTTCACCATGGAGTACCTGCTGCGCTTCCTCTCCTCGCCCAACAAGTGGAAGTTCTTCAAGGGCCCGCTGAACGTCATCGACCTGCTGGCCATCCTGCCCTACTACGTCACCATCTTCCTGACCGAGTCCAACAAGAGCGTGCTGCAGTTCCAGAACGTGCGGCGGGTGGTGCAGATCTTTCGCATCATGCGCATCCTGCGCATCCTCAAGCTGGCGCGCCACTCCACGGGGCTGCAGTCGCTGGGCTTCACCCTGCGGCGCAGCTACAACGAGCTGGGCCTGCTCATCCTCTTCCTGGCCATGGGCATCATGATCTTCTCCAGCCTGGTCTTCTTCGCCGAGAAGGACGAGGACGACACCAAGTTCAAGAGCATCCCGGCCTCCTTTTGGTGGGCCACCATCACCATGACAACAGTGGGCTATGGCGACATCTACCCAAAGACTCTGCTGGGGAAGATTGTGGGCGGCTTGTGCTGCATTGCCGGGGTGCTAGTGATCGCCCTGCCCATCCCCATCATCGTCAACAACTTCTCCGAATTCTATAAGGAGCAGAAGAGGCAGGAGAAGGCCATCAAGCGCAGGGAAGCCCTGGAAAGGGCCAAGCGCAACGGCAGCATCGTATCCATGAACATGAAGGACGCCTTCGCTCGCAGCGTTGAGCTGATGGACGTGGTGGTCGAGAAGGGCGGGGAGAACGCGGGGAGGAAGGAGAAGGTGCAGGACAACCACCTTTCACCCAACCGCTGGAAATGGACACCCAAACACACAGCCTCGGAGACCAGCTCCAACAAGTCTTTCAACGTCAACGAGCAGGGTTCTCCCAACGAGGCCCGGACGTCCAGCCCTCAGCACCTCAATGTGCAGAAGCTGGAGGAAATGTACAGCAAAATGGCCAAGACCCAGTCCCAGCCCAACCTCAACACCAAAGAGAGAGGACTGTCCTCGAAAGGCAAGCACAGGGACGAGATCGAGATGGGCAGCATCGTGGGGCCCGTGGACCCCCTGCTGGCCACGCACGAGGGCGTGGTGGACATGAAGAGCCTGTCCAGCATCGACAGCTACATCAGCTGCGCCACCGACTTCCCAGAGAGCACCCGCTTCCCGCACAGCCCTGTGGCCAGCGTCCCCACGAGGGTGAGCGCTAACCCCGGCCTGCAGACCACGCTGGAGCACGAGCCCATGCTGACGCCGCACTCAGTCTCCAGGCAGCCCGGGCGCAGCTCCGTCCTGGAGATCAGCTCCAACCCGGAGGGCTCCCGGCACAGCTTCTTCTCCGACAGCCCGCGAGGCCTGCGCTTCAGCAACCCGCTCAAGTCGCACTCGCTCAAGGTCAACTTCCGGGGCGGGGAGGCGGGCACCTCCTCCTCCGCCGCACACGTGGGCGGCGCCCCTCTGTCGGACAGCTCTGCCTTCTCCGACCGCTCCCTCCTGAGCCCTGAGGTGTCGGTCTACACCACGGCCAGCAGCAAAACCCCTCCGAAGTCCCCCGAGAGCCTCAGCCTGATGCCCGCGGTCTTCACATTCCACGATGCGTCCATCAGCAAGTACATCGATGCCGACACAGACGACGAGGACCATCTCCAGGACTGCTCTAGCACCAGCCCCTCCAAGCGCCTGCTGGACAACAGCAGCCCCAAGTTCAACATCAACGCCGGCTACCAGCGGGGGGCCAACCACCTGGAGATGTCTCAGCGAATGCTGGGCCAGAACTGCGTGTTCCCCCTGGGGAGCGGGCAGGAGAACCACGTAACGCAAGAGCTGCGCATGCCTCAGGGTGAGAGAAGCCGCTCCAGCACCTACGACGACAGCATTTGAGCCAGGGAGGCCCGTGGATCAGAGCGGGGAGCTGGGACAGAAGGGGGGTGAGTGAGTAACACTGGTGGAAAAAAAAAAAAACAACATGCCAAGAGCTTTGCACAACGGCGTTACAAACTTCTGACCAAGCCATTGACATGAACAAAAAGGTTCTAAATAACATCTGCAGGTTCATTTAAGAGAGGTGTTGCTGAAGACTCTGCCAAGTGAGACTTGTGAGAAGGAACCGCTTCTCCCCTCCCTCCCGTTTTCCCGCCTGTCAAACAGAGCCTGCCCAGGGGGCAGGACTGTGCTGCACAAGCAACTTTGTGGTGTGGCAGATGTCCTGGGACAGGGCAGGGCCAGAGGCGGGGCCTGCACATGAGGGCTGGGATGATCCAAGTGAACAGAGCAGATTGGGGGGGGGGGGGGGGGGTGGACACTGAGAACTGAAAGGACATGTCCATAAGCTCAATGTTTTTCTCCCCCCCGGAGTAGCTCACCTGGCCTTTGTTGCTCTACAGAATCTGATCACTCACTGTAGTTTAGGCATTACCGAAACAGATTGAGTTAGAGGCAATTTTTGAGTTTACTTCCTGTTTTTTTCCCCTCAAAACTGGCCTTAGTTATATGCAAGTATGTACATGCGTATTTTGTGTGTGTGTATATATAAAAATACACATTCAAATGTACACATATACACACTCCACGTTGTGTACACGTATTACATCATTAATTTAACTTGTTTTAAGACAAAGAAATATCCATAGGTATCTGTTTCATTTTCCTCTTACTTCATGACTAACTCAGAAATACTATATCAATCAATGCACATCCTGATATTGGACAGTAGAGTCTCTGAGATTGAGATATAATGCGGGGAAATGCAGTCACTATAAACACACTGTCTGTCAATTTGTCCTTTTTCATTCCAGTCATGTACTCAGCACCTCAAGGTGTTTTTTTTGGATTTGTTTTGTTTTGTTGGATGTTCATATGGATGTAATATCGACCACTGTTAAAATACATCCAAACCAGAAAAAAAAATTGCACCTTCAAATTTTCACACGGAATTTCTCAAACACATTCAGGAGAATCAGCCTTGCACCAATCTATCAATGTTTTACACAGTAAAATTCTATCCAGATTCCAAAAATGCGAACATGTAGACCATGAGACAAACTCACAAGCGAAGGACACACTGAAAACCTGTCACTTTTTGTCAGAGCATTAGGAACTGGTTTTGGGAAGTTCCATCTTTATATGAAAAGAAGAAATAATACAATATTCTATCATTCATGTACAAGTGGGTGGAGAGAGGAGGAAATTGACGGGAAAAGAAAAAAACTGATATGTATATTTTTAAGATATTTTCTAAAGAATGGATATGAGATAAGTAAATTATGTCATAGTTTTGCATTTCCACACACGGTTTATTTTAAAGGAGTATATTTACCAGAAAATGTTGTGTGGGAATGACACTGTTTGCCATTGTGTCTCAATGTGTGTTTCACCCAACTTCTCTTGGTATCCTTTTTTATGTGAAGAGCCAAAGAGTTTTTCTTTCAGTAGGCTGTAGGAGAGGGCCAGGGCAGTGGGGGTCCATTTCACTTGTGGTTCAAAGCTGCACACGCCACACATCCATCCTCAGTATTGGACCTGTATGGTCATTCCAACACCAGGGTGTACCCAAGCGAACAGCGCTGGCAGGACAACCACGTGGGGGGGGTCAGGGGAGGGGGGTGGACGGGAGTGGGGAGGCACTCCAGTGCACTCTGGAAGGAGCGTGGGTGAGGAGGTGCATCAGAGCGAGAAATAGAAAGGGGGACAGAAAGAGACGGAGAAGACAGAAATCTGCACTTTATCTCACAGTGACAGAATAATTCATGATCTCATTGGCTGCCCTCCAGGTAATGCTTGGCAGAAAGGTGGTCCAGCATCCATCTTACCCGTTAGCCATCACACACAAACAGATGTATGCACACACACACATACACACACACACAGCTCAGTCATTCCTAACTGGAGTGTGGTCCAGTCAGAAGCCATCGCTCACAGTGTCACCATTAACTGGTGAGCTGGCATGCGGTCTCCCCTCGTTGTGCTGGCACATTCCATATCCACATCAGGCCGGAGACAGACTCTCCTGTGCTGCCCATCTCCCTGTCAGACTGTTTTAGTGCACGTCACTCACAGATTAAACTCTATATCCTGCATCCTCAAGCACTTTATCAGATATGAGGCATATCTGGTACACAAAATACAAGTGACTGTCCTTAAAAAGGGTAAAAAAAAGTCATTCACTGTATGATTTATGTCTTGTTTTCAATATTTGTTGGCTCTTTACATGGTTGGTATATGTAATGAGTGGTATATGGTGTCTAAACTGTTTTTCTGTGCCTTTACTTGTGATTAACTTGATCATTCCCGTTTTTCTGTTGCGGAGGGCGTATCATTCACTGCAAAGGAGTGCAGCCGCATATCAAGCAGACAGAAATGCAGAAGAGCTGAGAGGATATGGGTTAGCCGTGCTGTGAGTGTAATAGGCACTGTCGTGTGGTCACCAGGTCAGCAGACAGACACAGGCCTGCACAGAGGATAACACACAGGCACAGGTATGGAGGACAACGTCTTGAAGTCCCTACTACATCCAGTTTCCATGGTGACAGCAGATCCACTCTGGCAGCAGAGCTGGCCTAATAGAGCTGGCGGTGGGGGTGTGGTTGACATTCCCAAATACTCTGTCTCTGTCTCTTTCTCTCTCTCTCTTTCTCTCTCTCTCTCTCTCTCTCTCTCTCTCTCTCTCTCTCTCTCACTCTTATATACAGAAATCACACACTGACAAACAGACACACACACTCACAAGCACACACACAACCGCGCACACACGTACACTTCCGGGCAGGTTTTGAAACGTCTCTCGGAGAACAGATAAGAGAATCGCGTTTCTCGGGAGAGCAGAGTGGATCGAGCACATTCCTGTCTCAGCTGGATCCGACCGAGCGGAGCTGAGGTGTGAAAAGAATAGCAATTACTGCAGGAGGGGCTCCCTGTGTGAGCGCCGCAGTGTGCCCGCTGATTAGAGCCATGCGCTTTCTGCTTAATGACACAATACTCACTGGTCAGGTGGACGCAGGTGGAAACACCTCGCCACAACCGACGTCTGCTTGTGGCAGAGACAGCGGTTGTATTCCCAGTGCCACTTGGGGGTGGGGTTGTGGGGATGGGGGGGGGGGGGGTGTATTTTCTTCTAAGGATTTTTTGGACTGATGACAAAGTAATATGGAATGTATTGAATAATCACAGCTCAGACTGCTGGGGATACACACAAACCTCTCAGGAAGGGAATCGTTTGCACCTTTTTTTCAGATTTAATTCCTGTCGCTGTTAACTGTTTCAGGTGTTAACCTGGCAATCACCTCCGAGGTTAGCTTCACAGGGAAACTTCATCAGGAAGATGTAGGCATCTGAGAGGGAAAATGAATACACTTAAGAGGATTAGAGTGGCGCTCTTATGAATCCAGCTAGTGTTAGCCTTTAAACGCTGAGGGTGTTTAAAGCTTTTCCCCTCCATTGTTCCAGGCCCAATCCACAGTGGAAAATGCTCATCCTTTAGATGGGATGAAAATTAAAAAGGAAATTCCATGACTGATTTCATTGGCTGCTCTGGGTCCCGCTGTCTCCAAACTCTGTGTTTGTGTCTGTGTATGAGAGTGCGTATGTATATGTTTGTGTGTGTGTGTGAGTGTGTGTGTGTGTGTGTATGCGTATGATTCTTTGTATGTTCATTGGTGGATGGACGGTTGTGTGAGTGTACGTGTGCAAGTGAATGTGTACGTGTGAGCAGTCATATCGAGCTTTTTAAAAGCTATCAAAATGCGGCAATGGCAGAAAGGTTAAAGTAGGTTTTGAATATATCTCCTGTTCTAATGATACATCTCTTGGGCTATAAATAGAGGCTTGGGCCGGCTGGAGGAAGCGCGGATCCACTCAGACGGGTTCGGTTTCACCCGTGCCTTTGGCAGCTCGTGTCACCGAGTTCTTGAAAACTAAACTTTGTCAGATCGGGCAGTGCAAGGGGGCAGGAGAGCAGTAGAGCCTGGGAGAGAGGACAAGACAGGGGGCACCGGGGGGGGGGGGGGGGGGCAATGAACTTTGGGCCCAATGCACCATTGGTGAGGATCGGTGCTGGCCAAGCTTCCTATAACTACTTACAGTCACACAGCTTTACAGGGATCTGCGTAAAAGGGCCAACAGAAGTCAGCATCTAGGGGCAGAGTGATCTGGACTGTGTGGACTTTTGAAATTCTGAGGTTTTAGGGTTGTGAAACATGGCCAGATTAATGGTAGGATGCCACTTGGCTCAGTGTACAATTCAGCGTAACGCTATCAGCGGTAAGCTTGGACAAACCCATCACCATCAGCCTACCCTACACAATTTGCTTCTTTTAGTAAAAACAATCATACAGAGGGTCATGTGAGCGCAAATCCATTTAATACAGCAAAACCTGTTATTAACATATCAGTACACCATAGAGATTCCTCATTATATCTTAGGTTATCATATTTAATGTGAGGAGAGTCTAAATCCAACTTTGGTGATGAAATAATTTTTGGAATCATGTCAACACATTAAAATACTGGATTATGAGTAGCATTACGCTCTAAAACATTTTTCTGACTTCTTGATGTTGTCCTGTATATCATTTCATACAGTATGGGATGGTTTATCCACATGTAGATGTTTCCGTACTGTTTGATTTCACTATTGCAGATGCATTTCTTCACCCATTTATCATTATAAGACACATTAGCTCCCGTCGTGCCTGGTTGTGGAGGGGCATTGTTTCAGAGCACCACAGAAATAGATAAGACAATCAACCCATCTCTTCCTGAATTTCTAATTGTTAGTTTTCTATACAACTTCTTGAGGACGGTCAACACTGTACAATTTTTCTTTTTTTTGGGTGTGGGGGGGGCAAGCTTAAGCAGGTGACTCTGAGCTGTCCATCTTTAAATTCATCTAAGAGGACAGGTTTTGACTTCACTGAACAGGGTCAGCCTAAGCTGCAACTAAGCAGTCAATTCAGGAAATGTGCTGGAATTCACTTAATTGAACTGAAAATCGGTCTTCATTTCCTTCATCTTTCGATTCAAGAACTGAATTTACATTCATTCCCTAAATTGACTGAATTGAAATGGATTTGACCCCTACTCTGTTATCTCTCTGACTTCTAAGTAGTCATAATGATATACGAAATGTGGGGTAATTTGGAGTAATTCTGGAGTAAATTAGGAGTAAGTTTGCAAGTGTTCAGTTTAGGTGGGGGCAACACTTACGAGTACAGTCTAATCAGAACACCTTTACAAAGCGTACAAAAACAATGACTGCGACCTTTGAGGCTGTATTTTCCAACAGGGGAAAAAATTGTTGCTGTTTTTTGTGGTCCATGAGCTATGGTAATTGGCTGCAGAAAACTGATCCAAATCAACCCTTTTTGCAGCTGCTGCCCATCCATTTGATCATTTCCTTAAAGGGCACTTTATATAAGTCTGAAATATTTTACTTTTCGTCCACAGAGCACGACTAGCTATACCGATCTTCATGTTTATTAGTGCAAAAAGCTTTAACAAGGATTTTGTTTTTTTGTTTTTTCAAAAAGAGGGTTTGTAAATGTGAAAAAGAGGGTTTATAAGTGTCATGTTTCAAAGAGAAAGCACAAACAAGTGACTTGTTTAATTGGTTTGTTATGTTTCCTTTTTTATACATAAATAACAATATATAGATATTATATCAAGGGTGCAGCCAAATGCAATGTAAATTAATACCTAATTCCCCAGACCCACTGTAAACAAAGGCCCTTCTATTTCCAGGGACTTTTAAAAGAAAAAATATCTATTTGCATAGCCCTGCCCTTCTCTAACGTTGTTTGTAGGTCTCGAGGCTGTTTGTTTTGTAAAGTTTCTACCTGTTGACTTTCTATGCCGTCGTTTCTGTATGACGTTATGTCGTTCGATGCATGTTGTACTTTGGAACCGTGACTATACGTGACACACAGACCCTGTACCTGTCTTGTGAAAAAAAGAAAATGTGTCTAAATGTCTGAGGATCTTTTTAGTTCTTTTTAAATCAACGTTTCCCCATTGCCGACTGAAAATTAAATCAATTATATGAGTTATTGATATCCTGCAGTTGTGCCCATTCTCTTTCCTAATTTTAAAAAGCAACATTTGTGCTTAGAGTTGGTTATAGGCCTATATTCAGAGAAAACCCCTGACAAGAGACACACTGGTTTGCATATATTGTGCATGACAATCACAGTATCCTTACAACAGAAGAAGAAACAAATTTCCCTCTATTTTGCTGTGTGTGATTAATTCATGTGACATTATGCGTTATCTGAAATTAGCCTCCCCAGATCTGTCTCACTTTCAAGACCTGAACACTCAGAAATGAAGGAACTTTTTTATTTTATTTTATTTTCCATCAAGTGCAATTTTACAAAACATACTATGGAATGTTCAAATTAAAATTGTACACTGAGAAACTGACTTTATTCGAGAGATTTGCTCCATTCAGTTCAAGTAAACCTCACTGGCCTTCAGCCTCAACATTAAGTACCCTTCACATAAATCAATCCTCAAGAAATAACATGTAGACAAATATCCACAGAATACTTGAGTATAAGACCACATCTGAGCGTTAAGCTCTGGTATAAATTTACAGGTTATCAAAATACTGTGCTGAAAAAAGCCTTTACTGAGCAAAGATAAACACTCAATGGTAGGCTGGGAATCTCAATCTTTTAAAATAAATGTACTTCACCACATCATCTTTAAATCTGCATATTTCTCCATTTTGTTTGTCCTGTAAACCCTGCACGTGAATCCGTAAGGTGACGCAACTCTAGCCGTAGCATGAGCGCGTGCATTTCTGTGACTGAGCGAGAGGAGGTAACCCGGAGCCACAACAGATACGTGTTTAAATGAAGAGGAAGCTGTGAATGGTGGGGCAGGAGCAGGATTCCAGTCTCCTGACGCGCTTCCAGGCCCCCCTGCACCTGGAGTTCCCCACAGCCTGCCACAGCAGCGAGTGCTTTCTGAGAGCAGGACAGACGGATAGAGAGAGAGGGAGAGAAAACAAGGTAAAAAAAAAAAAAAAAACAAACATACCAAACCCAGAATGTAAACTCTGCAAAGAACGTAACGCGTGGCCTGCTGTTTGCTCTGTCATGTCTAGGCCAGCACATCCACAACAATATAAGATCAGAGGTGGGAGAGACGACCCGGGTAAGATATTTTCCGGTCTCAGAGTGCCTTCTAGTGTTCAAATGCCATACTTCCCAACCCAAAACAATCCGATGGATAAACAGAAAGTCAAAAATAGAAAGTGTCAAAGCATTTGGATCTGTTTTCTTTAAATTGCAATTTCTTACCCTGCAATTACTGAACCAGATGTTGCAACAATGGAATTCTCTAACTCCTCAACAACTAACAAGAAATCTATACTGACTGGGTCTCCTTACTTAAACCAATACAAAATGCAAACTCTTTGCAATAGTATGCGTTGTCATTTTGAAACAGCTCTGGTCAGCGAAGTGTCATTGGTGTAAACTTCTAAAGCAGGAGTAAAGCTTAATCTGTTCCTTGACCAGCCTCTGCCACTTCTGCAATTCAACAGTATGAACCAATACACACAGTGTGTAAACTCAACACGACTGGAGAAAAGGCAAGCGCAATACTCATATCCTCTTTGACAACTAATGAAAAGAGAGCAAGAACAGAACAGTCATTGTAACTTATGTGCTAAATTCAAAACTTACGTTTACAATCACAGTGAAAATGTTTATCATTTCTTACACATTGGCATTGACCAAAATATAAAAATCAGAAATAAAATTTGCAAATGTTGCAAAATGGTTTCTGAACAGTGAGATGTGAAAAGCGGTGAAATACCATCTAAAAAGAGCACAATCACCACAGCGAATAAAGTATACATTAATACATTATTGATTAAAGGCTTTAGTCTCAACACCCCTGAAGGAAATAGCCAAATGACCTCGGTAAAACATTGATTTTCCTTTCATCCTGACAACTCAGAGTCACCATTGAGTGTTTCTGGCCTTGATCAGATCCATTCACACTGCGCAACAGAACAAACAACAGAATTCTGAATCATAACTGACAGACACATTTATCCTGATATTTCAACAATGATTCGTTGCTCGCTCTGACCACAGATCACAGATCGGAAGCTGATGTAATAACAAGTAATTCTAGGCTTTGGCTGATGAAATGTGAACAGCAATTGTAAAACTCATTCAATGACATTGTCAAATGGATTTTAGTTCACATTTACCACCCTCCTGTTGAACTGATCATTAACAATGCACTAGGCCTTAACTACTGCAAATGTTCCAGATCACTGTCTAAGGCAACATTTCATTTTAATGGAAATGGCACAGACTACACAGTAACCCCTGTAAAATCCCTCCTGCTGTGCAGTCACATTTGGGCACATTCAGTGGCCTTCATATTTATGGATAGCCCTAATTAAATAGGTACAAAAAACAGGATATACCAGAATATACATACTGTCAACAGTTCCAGTACTTCACGTTATCAGATCCTGTTCTTTTTTCATTTTTGGAGCAGACTATGACCAAATGTGAACTGTGAACAACACTGGCTAAAAACAGTGATGCATTAGTTGCTAAATTTACTGTACAAATCAGTTTAATAACACCAGTTGATAAAGCTATGATATTTTCCCCAATTTCCTGTAGTATCATAACAGAACCCTTGAAAAAGTCATTGTTCTAATAAATTAATATCAGATGGAATCTATACATTCCTGACGCTGGCCCCCCTCTCTTCCCCAAACCTGGCCCCGCCCTCACCTGTCCTCCCCGTCGTCCCCTCCGTCCCCGGAGCAGTGCTGATGTCCGGCAGCGAGGGCGGGGGGCTGGCACTCCACGCACACCCGGTGACCCTCGCGCAGGTACTGCATCCACCGCGTGTGTGGCTCTGAGCTGTGCTGACACCCTGCGGTCAGAGAGGTCAGCTGGAACTCCACACAGTACCTGCCGGCATACAGAACAAACTCAGCCAGATCTGCACACAGGTAACATTGTGCATTCACTGCCCTGGATAAGAGCAGCTGCTTGGCCAACAAGCAATGTAAAGTAGAAAGCGGTATGCACAGATAAGACCTCTCACAGAGGTGACAGCATTTGCAGTGAGCAATGAGGTGAGAGTTTTTAGAGAGCAGTAAGCCAGGTGTGTGCAGGAGATAAATACAGCTTGATGTGTGTAGGACATAAATATTTCCAGCTGTGTACAGCATATGAAAACTCATCTCCACACGGCTGACTCCTCACCCTGTGACGTCAGAGCTGCTGGAGACGTCCCTCTTCTTCCTGGCATTGCCGTAGCCGCCTGTGGTGATCAAGGCTGGGACTACAGAGGCAAACACACCAACCGTCACCCCTGCTACACGCCTACCCTCCTCAAACTCCAAAAGCTTATGGACTTTCCCTTCATACATTTGAATGAGGTGGCCGCACCTTAAAGACACTACATCATCTTCCACACACCTCCACACAGACAGTACAACAGCTCAATACAACCTGCAGAAAGGCACCACCACTCCTACCACTCGGGCTCGGGGGTGCTTAGGGGCGCATTGCACCAACAGATGGTTCTCAGTGCACCTCCAGTTAACAGGTTGTCAGGAAAATACCCCTCCTGGGTATTTTCTCCTGGCGTTGAGCCTGCCTACCACGCATCTGCAGAGTGGCACCATAATGCCAACCACACAACAGCTGTGACGAGACTGCTGCACATCTGGGCAGCACATCTGGACCCAGAGAGGAAAGCAGAGGGTGGTGGTGGTGGTGCGGGGGGGGCTCACCCAGCGATTTGCTGCACTGTTTGTCTTGGCCCCAGTACTCAGCGCAGCCAGCGAACTCCTCAGTCCGTGGACACGGCTCCCCGCCATTCCGCGGCTCCCGCAGCACCTCCCGCCTCCGCATGCGCACGGCTGCCCGGCACGGCTCCGCGCAGCCTGACCACGGGCTCCACTCGCTCACCTCGCAGGCCTCCGCTGGGAAGGAAGGAGGAGGAGAGACGCAGAGATGGAGAGAGACATAGACGTATGACCCCACTGCTGCTCATCCATACAGTCAGGGAGCTCCCTCTGCCTCTTCCTTCCCTCTGGAACAGGGAGGTTCTCCTCAAAGCAGATTGATGAGGTGGATTTTAAAAAAGTGTTCAGAAAAGTGGTATCATAGCAATGACCAAAACCATAGCTGTTCTGGGTTAATAATAGCTACGTGCAGAGTAAGTGCATGAGTGGGCCAGGGAAGAAAAAAGCCACACGATTTTGTGCTTGATTGAAAATAAATAATAAAGGGTAAAGTTTTCCAAGAAAACAAAATTCAACAAAAGGAACACAGAGAAGCTGGCGATGTATTTGTTTTTTATCAGAACAAGATTGAAACGGATGGTTATGTTATTTGAGTTATGAGCCGAGTGAGACTGGAATCAGCTAGATGGCTTTTTTTGGCGTGTAGCTTGATCTGAAATGCAGTATAATTGTATTTTTTTCATAATGCAGTTTTCCTCACATAGTCATTCCAAGATGCTGGGAAACCTCTAATTTTTATGCCGCTAACACAGCCACAAAACAAAGTGTACATTCAATGTCTGATGCATATGAGAAGAAACCTTGCAAAACTTCAGGAAAAGGGGTGGACAACACTAAAATGCAGATGGTATGACAAAGTTATGACTAACGATTCCACAGCGTTGCCTTTTAAGATATATAACAAGTTAAAGCTATTTTCCTTCCATCTTTGGACATAACGCACACTCTGCCCCAGCTGATGCCCTTTGATGCTCAATTGAAAATTCGGTGATGATCAAAGACAGGTGTAAGCTGTGAGAGAAGAGATAAGCCACACACACCTTCCAGTCCATGCTTACGTGACTTATTTTAAACATCTCATGCCTCTCCACTTTGTGCCAAAAATATTGGTAGTCGGCTACATCAATAAAAAAACTGCAACACAACTGCAAATTGGGAATATATTATATAGTTCGTTTGAAGCTCAGTGAATGTATTGATTACAACCATAACGTGGCAGGTAACTACAGCATTCGCATGTTTTTCATTCAGACTAATTAACCACCGACACGCCACTCCCTGCAATCACACGCCACAAACTATCAATAAACACAAATTCGTTCGTTTACTAATTCTCGCGCTGTTCTGGTTCATCTAGAGACATGCCCTTGGGAATTCTCGTGGTCAGAAGTTATGACATACGTACGTAATCATATTTTTCATCACAGCAATTCCCTGATGTGAGTGATCAATAGCTTACCAATAATATAAAATGTGTAAATGGACCGCCCAATATGCTATGCGTATTGGTATTAGTGAATATAACTCACTGAACTTGCTCAATTACACACATAATTGATGTTTCTGGTTTTCTAAAGCTTGCAGGACTATTTCAAGGCGATTCTTTATCGTACTGTACCTGTATGCAAAGGGTTACTTAAATTGCTTTTCATGCAACTGCTGCATAGCAATAACTTGTGTTCACGTGTATACGTGTCTGTAATTATAGTCTGCATCAGGAACAATTTGGGTAACTTGCACAAACGTTGCCGATGATTGCATTTACGTAAAATGTCTTACATTGCAAGTATAGACAATAACCAAAATTACAAGTTAGGCAAATCCGACTCATTTACGGTTATGAACTATACCTGGGCACGCTTGCTGGTAGTCGTGACAGCAGTCAAGCGTAGATGAGCAGGCTTGGTCGCAATAGCAGGTCCCGTACGAGCGGTCGGCTCTCCATCCCTTACTCACGCAAGTGGGGTCCCGGCCGCTACAACACAACCCAAAGTCATGACACCCTCCCAGGCTACTGCCGACTAGAAGAGACAGCTCGACTAAACACAGGAGCCAAACCCTTCTATGTAAGGCCATAGCTGTTACTGAAACTCGTTTTAAGAGAGCTCCAAAGCACCTCTTTTCCCTAGCAGTTCTGGTACTTTCGCTGCGTATGTCAACAAAATACAGTCCAAACCGCGCTCATATACCCATTTGAATGTGCGGGTCAGATTGGGTGCTGTTCATTACTGCAGTTGAAGTGATGATACTGTCTTGATTGCAGTAAGGGTATCATTCGCTTTACACGAGGTTTCAGTTGAGCACGCCTAACAAAATCCAAAAAAGTGGTTCAGGATTTGCCCCGCCGATGCTCGGTGCGCGCCTTCGCCGTGCCTTCCTGGACCTCAACTGTACACTAGCGGAACAAAGTACCAATAAGCAGTGTCTGACCGTTAACCTTTCCCTCTTCACATGTGAATTACAACTTCATATTTCTCTTAAAGGGACAGCACATCTCCTCGCCTGGTTGTGTTAATCATTACATGCAACTGTTAATGATAATCTGTCTTTTTAGATGATTAAATTGAGACCACACCGATATTGTAACTGTACTGTCCCACACAAAAGAACCATAATAATACTCATTTTGCGTTTACCAAAAGTGGATTTTGGTGTTACTGGTTTTAATTGCCATATTTTTTTATTCAAAACCATTTGTTTATAAATGCACATAGGCATATGCGTTCCATTAAACAATTTATTTTTGTTTTAACGGGCTATGCATTTTTATATTTTTATATCTTCATTTATTACTTCTATTTTCGTCAACGATGTGTGTATATTTGCTGTATTTAGAGGGCATTTATCATGACATAATTTATTTTAAACCAGTTTGATTAAAAGCTATTTTTTATCACAAATTAACTTTTTTTTAATTTCAGGGTTCAAATGACTTGAATGGTACTAAACAGCAATTTAGTCTGGTAAATTTAAATATTATTTATGCATCATGAAGGGTACAAAATCATTGCCACTGTAGCTGTACAGTTGAAAGACATATCCGTAGGCTCCTCTTCGTATACACTCAGCATAGCTTTAAGAGCACACATCAGGGTACATGTAATGACAAGCACAATTTGTGACCATAGTAGTACCACTGAATGTCATTTTTACTTTTTACAAGGTACATCTTAGTACCTGTTATGAAATATGGGGGAAGGTTCATGCTATATATGTATGGCTGTATTTCACAGTTTAGCGCAAGTTTTGTCAGAATGCGTTTCAGGCCTTAGACCTGATTCCAAGAGAAGTATCCTCTCAAGGCACCCTTGTAACTCATTTATTAACAATCATTTAATCTCCCAAGAGCCTCTAAATGACACGTGACAAGACATAAGAGTGACAGGGCCATGCAGCAGTATACATACACACACAGTTTGCAAAAGTATGCAACTGTGATCTACACACACATTGCAAATGGAATTAAATGACCTCACAACAGTTGATGGATATTGTTCTACAAGTTGCCTCAAAACAGTTTTAGGTATTGGTAGTGTGTCATCTTACTGTGTATGTTTGTTAATACTGCCACCCATTGTCCAAGAGACATTCATTAGTTGTATTTATTGGCTTTCATTTAATACTAATGTCGCACACATTATGATGAGATTACCTGTCTAATTACTTCCATTCTTGAGATTACAGAAACACCTTGTGGCAATACAGCAAAATGCAGGGATGCAAAACAGGTCATGTTAAACGTGTGCTTTACTTATAAGTAATACATCTCCCACTGTGGATGCAAGTAAAATAAGCAGGGCATGTATTTGTACTAGAGATACACTTTTTAACCGTCTCTGTGAGAGTGTAGATTAGGAAAGATACTATATGTAGAAGTACATGGGACAGGTATCTATGTATATAGATAATAGTTTATCCTTTTTGGCAATTACATTGACAGGACATTACAGAGGCATTGTTGGATGTTGAACGTGTTAGATGGGTTTAAGATTGGTAGAACATTAACCCAATATAATCTCCAACCTAGGAATGTAGGCATATCATGCACATACCACATGTTTCCCTGTGGAATTTATTTTGAAACTTTGAACAGCTTTAAATTTAAATTGAATGAAAACCACCTCAAAACTTCAGATACATTAGCACCTCTAGCCATCTTTAACACTTTTCTAAAAATAATGTTTAAATAATGCTTACTTATTTTAAATGCTTCTAATGAGAATATTTCTTCACATCCAGTGTCAGTTCCTTGTGCATTTTCCTCTTTTTAAACTGTGTGTTAGAAGTTCTGCAACTTGAAGTCAGGTGTGAACTGGAATCAAGAAAGTATGGCATTCACAACAATCTTCCTGGACTTTATGTAGCCTGTGTTGTTGGAGCGCTTCCTAATCTTATCTGAAGAGAAATGCATTCATGATATTAGAGGGAGCTGTAATCAGCTACACAGCTTGTTAAAGCTGTGTGTGTGTGTGTGTGTGTGTGTGTGTGTGCGTGTGAGTGTTTTTCAGTCCAGCTGTAGAGGCCCCCTGTCTTTGGGTGTGTTCTATAGATCAGGACAATAATCCATGCAGAGGGGCCACATGTTCATTTTTGCCTGCAGAGGTTTCAACAGACTGTTTACTTTGCGTAGCCCTTCCCTTTTAACCGGGTTGGTTTAAGCAGCTAGCCTGACTGCCCATTTGTGTCCAAACATGTGAAAGGAATGGATTAATTTAATTCCCGCTCACAGCCATTCATGCAGAAACAACAATAACGGGGCAGCATAGCGGTAAGAACGCCCATTCAACAGATTCCCAGGCACTGACATGACCGCCCAACCTCCACAACACTGATGTACTGTACTGACTATTAGCGCAGCCCTCCTGCCCTTTGACCTTTGGCAAACACTGTCAGTATTCACCGCCCTCACAAACCCAGCCCATTTGGAGCAAGCATTCAGTCTGTTCTGCACATTTGCCATGTGAAAATGTGAACAAGTGCTGCTACTGTAAGGTGACACCACTCAAACATATCAATCTCTACACTCAGAGCAGAGCAGTTATTGTCTCGCTGTTTGGCAGTCTGATTGAATCAATGTGTATGAGTAAGTTGTTTTTTTCTGCAGCCATCAGCAAAGATTTTGGGGGGATATACAGTAAACAATCGATGTTTCGGAGATGTTTCGGACAGCCTTGAAATCGTAGACTGCCACAAACAGGACAGGGGAATGTTGTAACATTAAAACACCTTGTAATTCTATACGGTTATAGTTTCACCTCCAGTGTATTGTAACCTCTAGATATGAATGGTTTGTCAGTACTGACTGAGAGCCACTCAAATATCCACAGCTAAACTTCTTGAGTTTGCTGTTTAGTCCATTTTATTTGTGCACACAATCCACAGTAGGATTACTCTAATATCTATTAAAGTTTGTGACAAAATAGTTTATAATTTACTATAGAAATCTTTGTGCAATTTCAAATATTTAAATTTTTAGCATGTCATTGCAATTTTACCTGATCCAATGTTTGATCAAATAAAGCGGGACAGAGTCACATAAACTGGTTTTGCTTCCACGTCAGTCTTGCCACTGCAGCAAAAGTATAACAATGAACCTTATAATGGAGCAAAATACAGACAGAGTTCGTAGTTGTGATGAATGACTTATAAAGGTCATTGACTAATAAAGCTGGAATGAAGGTCAACCGGTGTGAACTTGTACAGTTTATCTGGCTGCAATGATTAATGCTTAACATGAAATGCACTGACTGTCATGTGTTGCAATTGCTCTGGCAGTTCATGAGCGGCACATCATAAATGGCAGGAACTGCTAACGCGCTATAAACTGCTCAAGGAAACACCCCACCACATACAGTAAATAGGCACCTCCCTATCCTTATGATGTCATCACCGGTTCACTGCAACCTTTAGTTCTGAGAAATGAAATGGGTGACGCCCGGCAGGCCGACAATGGCCAGACGGTACAATAAATGCTCCTAATTCGCTCGTTCTCAAAACAAACCCATCAGGGGACAAAGCGGTGAGAACACAGCTGGATGGGAACAGAAGGTCATTAACAGACCTGCACAGAGGCACACACTCAACAGCGGCGCACATTCTGCAAGGAGCTGAAACAATTTGACCAATTTGCTCAGTCAACAGCATGCGTTGCCATGGGAACAGGCTGGTTTGTGAGTGGCTAGGGACAGAACTTTGTGGCTGGCCACTCTCCTGCCCCTTGTTATTCAGTCTGACCATATAAGGGCTGAGGGCTGAGGTTGTCGTACTTTGTAATGTAACAACATTAATGCTGGCGTGAGGCTATTGCTACCTCTCACATCTCTTTACCCTTGACTACATTCACATTGGCCACTTTCCTGGGGTGACAAACCGAATGAGAGCTGGGGGAACCTTTACTCCATGCTGTGTTGTCAAACAATTAGCATCCCCAGCTACTAATTATTTAAAACAGTCAGGGGGTATGGTTATATGTTACCTGAGCCCCTCGTCACCTGATGCTTCTGATTGCTTCCCCCCTGTGCTAAGCTGTCGCTGGACAGATATGCAGTTGAGGTTTGCATTGTGACTACATGCAAAGGGTGGAGTCAACACCAACCGATGTAAGAGTTACAGTGGAGACAAATAGTAGATCATTGACAAAATGAATCTTGAGATTCACTGCCAGTGCCCTTACTCAGTTTTATATCCATATTTAATTTTTTTTTGTTTCAACTGGTCCACTTTTACCAATAGCATCTGTAAGTATGTATGACAGTGCAAAACATTTCCACTCTTTACAGAGTGAATAGAGCCCTTGAAACAATACAGAAGTACTCTGAAGATGCAGTTTGAAGTTGCCTGTCAGACTGCCCTGTGCTCCCATTCTTCACGCCAACACTTAATTTGCTTGAATCAGCTGGTCTCCTCAATGTGAAATTGCAATACAGCGCCTTCTACTGTTAGCAGCTGTCACTGCACTGAAGTGTTACTTCTAAGAATGATGGAGAAGATGGTTGGAGAAACTGCATGCAGATGCCCAGGAACAGAATGTCCCATTCTCACTACTGACATCTATTAAGGTAGAAAATAGCAGGTCTGCTGTAACGCTCCTCTGAAATGTATCTTACACAGCTGTGTCTGAGGTGCAGTTTAAACAGTGCGTGTTTTGATTTTTTCACAACCTGACGGTTAATGTAGGCCATACATTAGTGACACCAGTGCAGTGCATAGTACCAGCCATGTTTTCACATCAGGTGTGTTTTCATGACTGGCATCTCATACAAGCAGTCCTTGTTCCCCTACTGTAGTTTGGTCACAAAAAGCACAGCTTACCATATAATAAATGACATAGCTCAACAGTCTTGTCATCTCTGTTACATTGGATATCCTACAACTAGTGTCCTCCCACTTCACATTAATTAATATATTCACATCTCAATTTACAAAATTATTGTCAGTGCTGCCATTACAGTAATATTTAGCACTGTTTATTGTGTGTTACATATTATTCATTAAATAACACCCATATATAAATCATTATACAATACACTGATCATGTCCCTTAATTTGCATGACCCTGTGTTCCTGTAGCAAAAACAAATAAACCACTCACCAGCTGCCATGAGCCACACAATCTTGCAATGGCTTAACTTCACTTTAATTTAACATCCCTTGATATGATGTGGCAGAAAAAAAACACAACACAACCAACACAATTTCCACTAATTTTCCAGAGGGTCAATAGGGATTGCATGCACATCACTATTTATTACTTTTTGTCTGAGCTTGCATTTTTCTTTTGTTATTGTTGTAGCTTTACAGCAAAATTTCTAGCCCTCTAGCCCTCTAGCCAGGACCAAAGAATTTTGGCTGGCGCATGAACGGATTACAATGCCTGGCTCTCTTGGCAGCAAAACAAACCAGTTGAATTTCACGCCAAGTTTTGATCTTACAGTTTGACTTTTCAAGGCAGTTTAGTGGCAGACATATCACTTGTTTTGGCTCTGAGTCCAACACGCAGAGCCAGGACAGCTCAAAGACATACTTCCTCTCACACACTCAGCCATTCTTGCAAAATGCTATGCAGTTTTACAGTAGTTTCTAGTCCAGGCTATACTGCATACAGATCTAATATTTAGTAGTTGTCAAGCTGTTATTAAATTACTAAGTCTTCAACAAAAAGTCAGTGAATTTGATAGGTATGACACTTGTCCATGTCCAGAACAGGTCAATGAGCTAACGTGTAGCTCATTGTAACTGCTAATTTGCTTGTATGGGGCTGCATGTTTGACACATTTTATTCACAACAAAGGTCAGTAATCAATTAGTTAAAAATTAAAGAAATGGTCAGTGATAACAAACCCATTACCATCATACCAGTTTTGTAACCTGTCTGTTTTTATGTGCAGAGCTGTGACCATCAAACAGTTATAATGAATTTTCCTGCATTGGTAGAGATTGTTGTAGGTTCTACATCTTGGTAGAAACAGCTACAGAAAATGTACATGAGGTTATTTCAAGTCTGAGGCATAACAAGGCAGCCAGTGTTTATTTGCATAGCTACTGAATTTACAGACAAAAAATTCTTTAAAGCTTAGTCATTCTGTCCCTGAGCTGTAAAACTCTAGAGTAATCTCCTTATTACTTAATCATTATTTAGGCCTCACCTCTTGTGTTCATGGCTTTCTCACTATTTGTGTGAAAGCAGATTGGAAAGAGTCTCACACACCAGGGCATGTTTAAAAAAGTAATAAGGCCCTGGCTGCCTCATATCACAATGCCCCCCCCCCCCGGGGATTCATTGTGTGTGCTGGCTTTCATTGCAACTGATTAGTTAGGTTTCAATGAGCTGTTAATAAAATACATATTTGTTTCTGACATCTTTTGACAGTTCAAGATCCCCACAATATATTTTTTAAAAATTCAGAGCATTTAAATAGATACTTCCGGATACCCGTCGCACGACTCAAAAGTATGTCCTCTCCACAGCAGTGTATTACTTGACAACATTGTATTTTTAAGCTTAACTGAGACTTATTTAGTTGTCTAGATGTGTGAAACCATGTCTAAATAAATTGTTTTTGGATTCTTGACTACCATATATTTAAAACCAAAAAGGTAAAAAATTAAAAGGCTAAATAATTAAGATCTAAAAATGGATGAATAAATAAATAAATAAATAAGGATCACATACTGTGAATGAGAGCCTTCACCACCTCTTCCTTGGACTAAATGCTAATTGTAACTTGTCAATGGTGTGTCAATCATTTGTAATTATGTGCACATAGTGGCAATTTATTTGGGGAGCAAGCATATTGGGTAATGAGCCACACCTTGCTGATTGAGGCCTGATTAAATACAGGTGTGGCTGGGGAGCAGGGAAGGCTCACTTTGTACCCCTCTGTTGGCTTGCATAGGCTGGTTTCTTTGTCTGTTTGGACTTTAAAAGTAAATGATTGGTTTTTAAACCATTTGTTTTGGCTCATTTATGACAGAAGTGGCAGCTAGCTTCTCTACACATACAAAGAGATATGGTTTTAAATGCCATATTAAGCATTGGGCTCATTTTGTTATGGTGTCATTTTGTGTGTGACACCTCTGAAAAGGTCAATTGCAGTGTAGTACAGTTTAGCTAGCATAGCATGGTTTAGCCAGCAATGCTAGCATATTTGGACTAAAACATCACCAACAATAGTTTTCCTGCATGTTTGTTTTAACAGACATTTAGCATTAGTTTGCTAACATATAGGTTATAAATCTTAGTTTAGTAACTGGTTTGCTTGTTAGCTTGAAATGACCTTTTGTGCTTTTTCAGTAATAGGTTGGCAAAACTGTTGTGGTGCTGAACATTTCTGCTAGCTCATGTGTCTGAAAGGGATAAGTAGTTAATGGCTTTGTAAGGAAAGAGGATTGTTTTGAAGTCACAGTGGGAGATGACATGGAAACAGGGGGGCCAGCAGAAGGTTTTGAGAGTGAGGTTTGAGAATACTTTGTCATTCATTGATCATGCACCTATAGAAGTTAGTCGGCAAGCACAGA
Source organism: Megalops cyprinoides (assembly GCF_013368585.1). Classification (NCBI taxonomy): domain Eukaryota; kingdom Metazoa; phylum Chordata; class Actinopteri; order Elopiformes; family Megalopidae; genus Megalops; species Megalops cyprinoides. The sequence goes on from NC_050589.1 coordinate 14,397,666, forward strand.
GGGAATCAAGGCATGTGCATTCCTAGTATTTCCTGTGCATTCAGTATGTCTTGACACTATAGGGCAGTGACAGCCAATGCTTCTGAGGAGGGATGCTGTTTGGCAACATGAAAGGCTGTGAACATTATCCAAAAGATGCAAGTATAAGTGGAACATTAATTGTAAATCATACCATGGTTGTTCCTCCAAAGAAAGCAACATAACAGATGGCAGGTTTCATGCATGTGAGATCTGTTACTCTTACTGACTTTTAGTGGGGCTGTTAGTGTAAGAGAAGGGCACTCTGTTCTCAGAGTGTCAGACTCCACCTTCTCTCACAATCATGTCAAAAATGTGTGTATGTCAAAAACATGTCAAAAGGTCCTGCAGTGAGCAAGGTAGACAAAAGTTGAGCAACATTCTTCATTTATAGAAATATGGACTGAATTCCATGCTGTGAAATATGGACCATGCTGAAAGGTAGTAGAGTCATTCTACACCAGACTGGGCTACACCTCCCTATGTAATAGTGTGCCCACAGTTCTTAGCTGAATCCCTGGATTTAGCGTCATTGGTCTTATGTAAATGAACACAAATGCTTCCTTTAATCACAAAGCTGGATAAAAAATCATATAGCCCACTGGTTCAAAATGTGTGAGTGAACATTTTACACAAAGGGTGTGTTTTTTTTATACTAATATGCATAACACACCTACTTGTGGAAAGTCAGAATCACCACTACTTGTAATTCATGCATGTACAGTGATACACCCCCAATGAGATACACTGAAATATTTTGCTCATTTTCACCCTGTTTTGACAGTTTGATATCAGGGGCCAATGATGTCCTTGTCATATCTTTTCAGCGTGGTTGATTGTCTTAATGACTGCTTCACTTGCAGGTGATTGTAAAATTGTTTAAAAAACCAGGTGAGGATTTCTTGTAGCTCAATAATGTATTAATGTAATCTGATCTCCAATAAAAAATTTAAGAATTTACCATTTCATGTTACACAGGTCAGATTGAGCAGGGAATACTGTTCTCCAGTCCTATGATTAATGAATAAGCTGGGGGCATGTAAATTTGATTTCTTCCTGTTATACTTAACATGCAATTTCCTTTGCCTCAGGAATATATAATACTTGAATAGCTCACATTGTAAAGCAGAATTGATTAACCTGTTTTATGCATTGGTGAAATCCAAAGGCAACACTCATATGATGGAACATGCCTTCTAGGGTTACCCAAACCTTCCACACATACTGAAATAAGCAGGGTCCCACATTAAATATTGTAAACTATGTGTATAACCACACAAGAGAGGTAATTTATCAGAAGGACAGTTTTCAGCAAATAGCTTAAAACTAGGAAAAGGTATGATGGTGTCTCTATACTCAACTTATTACTGAAACATTAAAATAATGACTCTTGTGTTTATTTTTATATTTCTATCACCCAGTAGTAAATGAGTAAAAATAAATCCATGTGTTAACAATTCTCACGTTAATCTGTCAGAAGGGCTCCTATTGGTGGTTCAAAGTGGTATCCGCTAATCCAGCAAGCTAAGTTTGTATAAATTCAGAAGGACTAGGTGCTTGCCTTGGAAAGGGGAGTAGAACCAGCTTGGCCATCTGGATTCTTGGTGTTCCTTGTTACACACTCACACACACAAGGTCTGTCTGAAACCGCAGCAGAATGATTGTGCTGATTGACCTGCTCGTGACAGTGCTGGACGTGATGTATTACATACTGCGCTCCACCGTGCGGATCGTGCTGCGCCCGCGGATGAAGCCCATCGACGGTGAGCTCGTCCTGATCACGGGCGCAGGGGGCGTCCTGGGGCGCCTCTTCGCCCTGGAGTTCGCCAAGCACGGCGCCGACCTGGTGCTGTGGGACTGCAACTCGGACGCCAACGAGCAGACGGCCAAGCTGGCGCGGGAGCTGGGGGTCAAGGCGCACGCCTACACTGTCGACCTCACCTGCCGCAAGACCATCTACCAGACGGCGGAGCAGGTGCGGAGCGAGGTGGGCCGCGACGTGACCGTGCTTGTCAACAACGCCGGGGTGGTGGCGGGACGGCGGTTACTGGAATGTCCCGATGACCTGCTGGAGAGGACCCTGATAGTCAACTGCCATGCCCTCTTCTGGGTGAGCTCATGTGGGACCCCCTGCAGGCTGGCTATTGCACTGAGAAGCTTTATAGTAACTTGCCAGGGCCTGCAAACAATGTTCTATTTGGCTTGCAGTAAATGGTAAATTTATTATTTTAAAGAAATGTTTGAAATTTTACTTTGCTCAGCAGAATAAAAAAGGTCTAAATAAGAGAACCATTTATAGCATAAAGGACATGACGTGAACACAAAGGTGTGGTGGAGACTGTTCAGCTGATCAGTCAAGGAAAATGTGAGAGAGAAAAAAGGATGTAGTATTTGCTCATAGATTTATTTGAAGTGTACAACTGCTAAGAAATGCCACAGAACTGATGCATCGTGAGCTCAGATTCACAGTATGGTTTATTGTTGAGGGTTTAATAAGCATAAGGACACATGATGCAGATACTGAATGTACAGCCTTTCCAGTTTTGATCCACTTAGCCCTCTCCACCTCAAAGAAAAGTTAAGCTCACCAATTACAAGGGAATGTGATTCCCACTATGATCCTCTTACTCTTACAAAGGTCTCTGTGCGCACAAACTGGCTTCGCTCTCAGAACCAGACCTTCATCCCTGCGACAAAGTGTTTCCTTGTTTCAACAAACACCTTTATCATCTTCAGTAACCTGCCAGACATCATCAATAAGAACAGATGTAGTTCAGGTGGAGGCTGAATATCAACTCAATGAACCCTGAGGTGGATGACTGAATTGGAACTGCTGGTGTTGTATTTTTACCCCAAGGTGAGGCAGGTTGTCCTGCTCACTTGACATTCAATCTTCCCTTGTCCCACCACATGCTTTACCTCCCCTCATCTCACCTCTTTGGAGCAGATGACGAAGGCCTTCTTGCCTCAGATGAAGGCCCAAAACCATGGACACATAGTGACAATCGCCAGCACCCTGGGCCTCTTCAGCACTGCCTGTGTGGAGGTAAGATGGGGATGGGGGGTGGGGTGTAAAGAGGCAAGGTGCAAAAAAAGAGAGAGGGCACAGCCTCCAAGTGCTGTTGTGGTGTAAGAGGTGTTTACTGGTGGCAAATTACCAGGACATTGCCAAGCCATTCAATTATTCATCTGCTAATTGAAGAATGTAGATGTAAACAGTTGACACTGATAACCAGTTTAAAGGTGAGACTTGTGCCTTCTGTTTCCAGTTCACCAGCCACCACTGATCAGTTTCTACCCCATTATGGAGTTATAGAGCATGTCATTCTCCATAAATTCAATGAAAATTGGGCAGTGCACAACTAACTGTTCACTTAGATACACCAGCAACGTCCACACAGATGTGGACCCAGAGGCAGTAGACCTGAACACATCTCCACATGGTTAATGCTCAGTTGAACAGAAATGCTTTTCAGCCTCTGATTACCAAGTTAGACAGGAATTTGTCCAGTGGCTAACAGTTTGTGTGAACTATCAGGACTCTACACTGAACTCTTGGCTCTTATATGACCAACCAGAAGCTCTGTTTGTGTCTGTAATATCCTCCACACAGGATTACTGTGCTAGTAAATTTGCAGCAGTGGGCTTCCATGAATCCTTGACCCATGAGCTGCTGACAGAGGAAGGTGTGGATGGGGTGAAGACTACACTGGTCTGCCCTTACCTTGTTGACACTGGCATGTTTGCTGGTTGTAAGATCCGGTGAGTTTACCTATCTTTCCCAACTGTTATTATTATTGCCCACAGGTCTGCTTCGAATAGCGTCTGTCAAATGAAGTCAGTGTTGAATGCTGGATGTGACACAGCTGATCTTTTCTGAGTTAACTGGTCTCTTTGCTGTGTCGACACATTCCTGCTTCCTTCCATCGTCTTTGCACTGGAAATATAGCCGACCTGCTATCTGACATGTTTTTGCAATGTATTGATTATGCCCAGCAGGCTGGATCAATGTTAGCCGTTTTCATGCAATAGTTGGAGGAAGGATCTGTCTTGGGTAACTGATTCAGGATCAGTTACTGGGGTAGTTCTTTAGTGCTTGTGGTTGACATGTCGTTTGTCTTATGGGACTCCCTCAGAGATGAACTTCAGCTCTTCCTCCCACCCCTGGAGCCCAAGTACTGTGTCGAGCAGGCCATGAATGCCATCTTGGTGGACCAGCCCCTGGTGTGCATTCCACGCATGACCTACCTGCCATTCCTATCTCGAGCGTAAGTGCCTGCAATTGCATACACTCACAATACTATCAACACCCCAGGACCACAGATTCCCAGACAACTGTGACATACCTCACATACACACCCCACATTGAATCATACAGTCCACTCTTCACTGTAGCATGCTCAACATTCCACACACAGAATTTCTACACTGTCCCTTGTGATTATCCAGCTGCTTACCTAAGCTGACTTTGACGTCCTTAGTAATTCTGACCTCCACCTTTGACCTCTGACCTAGAAATAATGTGCATTTTTATTGCAGGTTATTGCCCTGGGAGGCCAATGTGGTGGCCTATCGTTTCATGGGGGCAGACAAGTGCATGTACCCCTTCATCAAGACTATGGAACAGCGGGTGGCCAATGGCCAGGCAAATGCTGCCTAAATTCCTGCATCAGTATGTTTCCAACCATCAAGCTAAAAACTTCTGCAAATGGGCCCTTCTGGAACGCCAAGGGCATGCTGCTGGTGTGAGATTTGATTCCTGGCCGAACTACTACAGAAGCAGCATTCATTCTCCATAACCGGATGCAGGGTAAATCTGCTGACATGTCTTACTACTGGAACAGGTGGTGAATCTCCACCCAAATGTTAGTTATATTACAGCTCGCTCGTTTTTTAACCCAAACATATTTCACAGTTTTTGTTATTAAGTGTAACTAGCCAACCACTGCAACTGGAAATTATTAATTCCACTTTTGGCTTGGTATTTTATCTTATCATATATATCAATCTTTGTGCTTCGGCTGACCATTTGAGTCCCAGATCCACTCTTTCTGTGTATTTAAACTAAAATGTCTGTTGACTTCCAGAACTTGACGTCCTTACTGTTTAAAGGCACACACTATTCTGTGTGAACCCATTTCTTTCCATCGGTTGAGAAACACACCACTCAGAGAGATTGATATTGTGCGTAACAGCACACAAGTTTTACTTACATTCCATGGGGAGCAGAAAGGTGATGGTTTACAATGAAGAGCAGAAGCATTTGGGTGGGATTGAGGCGGAGGGGAGGTGCTTGCACCATACGCAACAAACTTTTATTGCCCCCACAATATCAGGGAAGGGGGCAACATCACAGGACATCACAAACAGTACATTAAGTCACAAAACCTTTTCAGCCCTACATGGAAATGTAGATAAACACTTTTTTCTTGTTAAAGCACTCAAGGAAAATCAACAGTGGTTTGCTAGCATTGTCATACCTTTCCATGGGGCCTGACTGCATTGCACAAGTGCTAACACAACACGCCCTGGAATTAACACTGGGGTTTTTAAAAAAGAAAATAAAACAAAACAACTTAAGTCTCCCACTTTGAATGAAACAAACCAATCTACTCAAACATTCACATTTCTCCTTAGTGTTCTCTTCTCAAGAAACCTGAAAAGAAATAACCTGGCATATTCTTGGATATGAGATAATTTCTTAACTATTTTCTAGGAAAAAAAAAATGTATACAATTAAACAACATTAAGCAGTCTTGTTTATCAATCTTGTTTAACTGTGGACATTATGTAACATTTAGCAACTGTGATGACTTACTACAGTGGCTTAATCTAACTGTAGCCCTCTAAAACAGCTGAGTTACACAGAAACACAGTGTCTGATTTTTCTCTGGTGCTTTCTCAATCGCCCAACGTCCCCTTGAAAAATGTTTACACAGTGCCATCCAGAGTTTGTCCTAGGGTGCTTGAGTTAGCCTGTTTAAGGAGAGAATCACCTTCGATTTCCTGCTTGCCACATCTACAGGAAAGAAAATTTGTATTAGTCAGCAGTGACAATCATGCTTTTACATTACCGCCATACCATATTTAACGGTTTAGCACTAAAAAGAACTGCAATTTACGAGAGCCGCTGTAGCACTCAATGCTTTTGAAAGGAGAGCTAGTTCTCTAAGACTCCTCATTCGGCATAATTTATTTTAGTTTCTGTCATGGAAAGGTTATTAAAGTTAGTACACTCTGAAGTCTGGCTAAATGTTTCTTTGATATTAAAACTTTTTCACTGCTGTGATTACATGCAATTACTGTTAGTGAAAAGTGTTGTCACTTATACAGAAAAGTGAAAAGTCGTTTCTGCATTTAAATACCAATTTGCTGTAATGGTCCTACAGGGCAGAATTATGTAAGGCAACAATGACTGCGACATCTCAGAGACACAGCGGTACTCCCTTGACCCTCTGATCTAGGGGCTCACCCAGAGATTGGTCCATTCCCTGTCCTGTCATTAGGCTGCTGGTCCAGCTCTGACAGTAGCTTCAATATATTCAGTGCAGCCTGTGGAGGTAGGGGGGGCAGGGAGAGAGAGAGAGAGAGAGAGAGAGAGAGAGAGAGAGAGAGAGAGAGAGAGAGAGAGGGAATGAGGGAGAGAGGGAGAGAGAGAGAGAAAGAAAGAGAGAAAGAGAGAAAGAGAGAGAGAGGTGGAGGGGAAATGTTTTAACAACAATCCATACCAGTAGCGTCACACATTCAATGCTTTTACTTTCAATTAATCCCCCTTGTACAGAGACCCTGCTCAATCCCTTTGACAGTAAATTATATTATCTATCTTGTAGGGTCATCCTTATCCAGGGCAACTCAAGACTCTGATCAATGCACAGCATATACAAACTGACTGATATTTAAACTGGACTTTAGGCAATAAAATTAAGTAGTTGCACAACAGCAAGGACACAACAGCAGTCAGCATACAGGGAATATGAATCCAATACCCTCAGTGCCCAGTGCTTTCACCTCTACCCCACATGCTGTCTACATACTCAATTCAACAAATTTCCAAATATTTTCTAATTTAATAATAACAATTTAAGGAAAGACACTTTATATATTGCTTATTAGTGTGCTCAACATGATTTAAAGGGCGCAATGGAAACTATCATTTATAGGGAAAAGAGGAAAATTCCAAAGAAAAAGTCCACAGAACCTAGGTCTTCCAGTGTATTTGTGTGAGCAGGGGGATATATGTATGGAACTCACCATGTCGTGACAGGAATCCAGATCCTTCCCAATCCCGTGGCTGATGAGAGGTGGCAGCGAAGAGCAGTTGATCAGTGACACAAACTCATTCTTGTTGTTTTTGGGGAAGTCTTTGTATTCCACCTGAGTAACCAACGGACAAGAAATGGTACCTTAGCCTGAATAAAATGTCCTGCTGTCTTTCTTCTCACATATTAGAGCACTATTGTGGACTACGTGCCACTGCAAAGTTTTTGAGTCATTCCACGTGAAATTAACGTTAAACTGGAACAAGCCTTTCTGATTATTCTGAAACATGGTACAAAGGCACCTCCAAAGGTAGAAGGATGTTGACTTTTGATATGGCTGATTCAAGTATTTACAGTATTTCTTCATTTTTGTGCCTACTCAGGGTACCTAACGGACTCAAGGTTTCTTCCTGATAGGGAGTTTTTCCTTGCCACTGTTGCCTTAGGCTTGCTCTCAGGGGGTCTCAGGCCTGGGAACAATGTAAAGCTGCTTTGTGACAACTTGTGTTGTAAAAAGCGCTATACAAATAAAAATGAATTGAATTGAATTGAACTGAATATTCAACTTAATTTTGTTGACAATAGATATATATTATGTATTAACTTTACAGTGTATAGCTATTAATATTTCAGAAATACTGTTTCTGATTTTGTTCATTTTTGACATATTTGCCATTTTCTATCTCTGATACTTTTTGTAATCTGACCCAAGAAGACTAGGACAGTCATAATGGAAGGCTCTGTACCCAATAAAGTCAAATATGAGGCCTAAAAAACAAAGCAACAACCTCAACAAAAGAGGCCATTCAGTAGACCTTCTTTACAGATTCAAGTGATCTTGACTTCTTTTCACAGTGGATACACTCCTCCTGCTGCTGTAAGCTAGTCAGAACTGGGTCCCTATCAGATATAAAAGTGTAGTCGTCACTACACTTACATCTATAAAAGTGTAGTTGTCACTACACTTTTACATCTGATATGGCACAATAAGCCTCCAATACAGTCAGCCACCATTTTGCAGCAACAGGAAGAGGGTATCAAAAAAAGACATGAAAACAGCCACAAACATGTTGTGAAACACATTTACGAGAATTCTGAAAGACTGTCAACTCAATTTTTAACACACTGCTGCCTCATTTTTCTTTTTCCAGGAGATACGATCAGAGATAGAGATATACAGAGATAGTAATATATCAAACAATGAGCAAAATCAGAGATGGCATTTTTGAAATATTAATCCCCCAATGCACAAGAAATCACTATACATCTTTTCCCACAGGAAATGCTTGCGACCACAAGTGCTTTTCTCTGAACTGCAAACATTTAAAATATGGTTGCCCATACTCTGACAACTGAGCGTACACGATGGCATACTGAGCTAACATACTCCTGAAATTTGCAGATGTGTCTCAGGCGTACCAGGAGTGTGGATGTGTATGTACCTGTAGACCCTGCACTGTAGCCAGGTAGCTCAGCTGCTCGGAGGGCCGTGTGAGGGGCCCCAGGGGCAGGTGGGTTAGGCTGTTGTTGCTCTTCAGGATGGTCTCGGCGGTCAGGGAGGTGCCGGCGTACAGCAGCTCGTTGGCGATCATGGCAGTGAGGGTGGCCTTCGCCGGGTTTGGCGGGGCGCGGCTGTAGTCCTTGGAGTGGGGCCCCTGGTTGGCCCCCACAGCCTGTGCCACCTCTGGCACCATGGGCAGGATGCCCGCCGGCAGCTGCTGGTGGCTCAGGAAGGGCAGACGGAACTCGTCCTCCTTGGCACCTGGGGACGGGGGCAGAGACACACGGAGCTGAACATATAGAACAATAGAAACACTATTCGTGTGTAAGAGTGACTAAATCAAATCTTAAAATTAAGGTGTTGCTGACTGAATGTTATCTTATTTAATGACACCATCTTAAATTTCAATTTTGTTGAAGTGATTCCAGTCAGAGGAAACTGAGGATACATTACGCCGTACTGCTGCATCTCTGTGTATATAAAGGTCCCCTGATTTAAGCAAGGAGTACTCCCTGTTTCAGGCCTCAGGCACTCACCCCCTGCCCCCTCCTCCACCGAGCCAGGTTCAAAGAATGTCACTTTCCGTCCATCTCCTGCCTTCTTGACTGGCGGCTTTAAACAAAGATGTACACACCATGAAGGTTGCTCTGGTTAGAATGAGCGTGAGAGTTCTTTAATGTAATCCTGGTGATGTGACTACATAACCGCAGGAAGAGCTGCTAAGGTGAGCTGCAGGCCTCGGGGGGGAGAGCAGATCTCCCGCTCACCTTTTCCTCAGTTTTGAGCGCCGGTTTGGGGGGCTGAGGCTGAGGCACTTTGAACCCCATCAGCTCCAGCATCTTCTCGGCCGCGTTGCGCTTGGCCACCTTCTTGCTGGGACCCATCCCTTCCGCGCACTGGCCACACACTTTCACCTGACCGCGCCAAGACAGAAAAAACAGCATGTAAAATGAGACCTGTCTGGATGCATAATACCCGTGCAGAGAACACCATGGGTTCTGGTGTCCTGAAATGAATAATCACGTCTCGCACAAAAAAAAGACTGCACGTGCTAGAGAGGTGAAAGATCAAGATCCTAAGGGCAGGGTAACTCCATGGATGGTGTGTAGGGGTTGCAGGGGGTTGGAGGGCCTCACCTGCATGATGAACTCTCGACGCCGGGGCAGCCCCCGCTCCGTCACCAGGCTGTACTCCGGCTCCTTCTCCTTTTTGGCCTGCTGGATCTGTGCCAGGCGGCTGATGGGGTTCATGCCCTGGCCATACTCTGGGCTGGTCTGCAGCTGGGGGGTGTGGGGTGGTGAGCGAGCATTACAAATCATTGACAGTTACATCCGCAGTGCAGAGCCATTCACAGCATAACTGAAGTACCTCACAACATCAAACTGACCCTGCTGTCCAGACGTCTTTACCAGATCACCCTTTTCTCATCCCTAGTCCTAAACCAGACCCTTTAGTGGACATTTGATCCTGATCCAGGATCAGTTGCTAAGGGTGGAAAGCACTTAAACCGATCTCCTTCTTCCTCTTGCCCTTATCCACGCTGATCTTTCTAACTCCTGACTTCTCTGGCAATCTTTTCCACACCTAAAAATCCATCTTAACACCGGCCAATAACCCAAAAGAATTCCCCCTGCCTTCACATACTGACAATGACATATCACTGCTCCCCTATCCCACATCCAACCGCCTTCTCTTATACAGAATGAATTATGCCTGGTCACCTATCCCACCTCCACCCTGCCTTCCCCTCTCCTCACCTTCACAATGGACTTGGTTTTCTTCTTGATGCGCGGCTGCAGTTTCTCCACCACGGGCAGGTGAGGCAGCTTGCGCAGCTCCTCCAGCACCACGGCCGCCGCGCACTTCTTCGCAATCTTCTTGCTCTTCCCCTCCCCCTCGCCTGTGAACTCGCCCACTGTCACCCGCACGACAAAGCTCTTCATGTGGGGAGGGCCCGCCTCCTTCAGTACCTGAGGACAGAGGGAAGGGGAGAAGAGGGGAAACAGAGGGAAGAGGAGGGAGAGCAGGTTGTGCAAGGGTGACAGGAAAGAAACAGGGAGCACAAGGATAAGGAAGGAGAGAGGCAGAGGAGAGAGATTTGCAGAAAGGGAGGGAAGGAGAACAGGGGTAAGGAGAGACAATAGTCACAGAAGGAATGACACAAATATGAAAATCAAATCAACTGGAAATACTCCTCTACCAAATAAATGTCTGTTTCGCATAATGTCTAAGTGCACTCCTTAATTTAATTAAAACAGCCTTTTATAACCTCAGACAGGCAGTGCATCGAATTCTCCTTACCTCAAAATTCACAGGCATGTTCCTCTTCAGTGCAATTTCAAACACCTGGCTGATTTCTGATTTGTTAAGGTTCTCTTCTGTTAGCTCCCCATTCATCTGAAATAAAATATGAAGTTTACCTTCCTCAGACCATAGATGGAGAATGTAACTCCTGTCATTACTTAAGGGTCACTAACACTGGTCAGATGTTGAGCAGAAATGCACTGTGATTTGCTTGATGTAAAGTGGGGAGGACTAAGTAAAGGTCAACACATTGGGCATTAAACCAAATGATGGCAATAAATGGATTCTAATGTGACTTACCACCACCCCCTCTCAAGAACAAACAGCAACAGCCTATCTTTACATAATTAGCTCACTAATTATGGGCTAGCTGACCACAGAAAAAAAACAATTGATTAAAGCAAAAACAGAGTTATAAAAAACAGCAGGTAAAAATGGTTATTCTATAACCACTCTGCAACTAAATGTAGGGATCCATAAAGAGGGACTCAGGGGGCTTTTAGGGAAGTCAGGTGTAATTTATCATGCTAATCTGAGGCGTAACGGCGTGGAGCCAGGAGCAAAGTCTCACCTCTGGCAGCTGCTCCAGCAACGGTTCCTTCTGCAGTGTCTTCAGGGCCTTGGAGGCGGCGTCGTGCTTGGCCGCCTGCCGCGTGCGGCCCTTCCCGTGGAACTGCTGGCCCCCGATCGACAGCTCCATATGGTACAAAACCGGCCCCACAGGTGGAAACGGGTAGTAGTATCTGCCCCCGGGAGAGAAAACCGTCCACGTCAGCACAGACACACTGCACTGCCCTTGTGCAAGGGAGAGGGCTTCAAATTCAGGTTTCTTTCAGGAGCATTTAAATGGAGAGTACAAAATGCTGACGTACCAGAACTGAGCAATTTGAATTTCCTGGATTCATTCTGAACGCATCACATTATTGTCATTAAGCAGGTGCTCTTATCCAGAGCAACTTACATGGGTTAAATTTTTCCCCATTTATACAGTTGGATATTTACTGAGGAAATTCAGGGTTAACTACCTTGCCCAAGGATATAACAGTAGTGCCCCAACAGGGAATCAAACCAGCAACCTTTCGGTTATAAGTCCTGCTCCTTTCCACTATTCCACACTGCCGGGCACAATGAAATGACGAACCTATTCTAGTATAAACATGACAACATCTGAGGTGTTGTTTAGAGCTGTGCACCTGAACTTAACCAAAGGTGGAGAAGCATTGTACCATGACCATAAGACGCGTGCTTACCGTGGATATGGGCCGGGGGCCCTGACACTGTAGTTGAAGCTGGGCCTCATTCCAGGGTATGGATCAATAGGCTTGTAGATTGGTTTCTTACCCAGTTTCATACAAAGTGCATTTAGCTCCACAGTGTGGGTTATACTGTCTACACAGAACAGAGCATAAAAGAAAGGATTATAATCAATCAACAGCTTTTACATCAAATTTATAACAATGCAGCATTACAGCTGAGTTGAGCACGTAAGACTAGGGTCAAACTTTCATCCTACAACAGCAGTAAGATTGTAAAATTACAATGCTGAGGAAATCCAATAAGGAACTTAACAAACAAAAAATACACACGGACTGCCCTCTTACAGACATTTGTTCCAAGATTTTATTTCAATGCAGTTGAAAGCTGCAGAATGGAATAAAACTGATATATCCCTGACCTATCTCAGGCCTGACAGGATGTGTTCGAGAATATTATAAAGCTAAACTGCATCATGCTCAGGAAGACAAATTAGTCTGATTAACCTGTGGCAGAAAAAGACTGCACAAGGAACATGCACATAATAAATCACGACTTACACAATTGCTGATTTGCACACACAATGTTTGTTCCAAACAGCACAGATGCTCTTAACCACAGCAATTTACAAAGCTTATATTTTTTACATCATTCATTTATGCAAATGGGATAGTTACTAAGGCAATTCTGAGACAAGTGCCTTGCCTAAGGTTACGAGAGCAATGCCCCACCTGGGAACTGAACCAGCAACCTTCCGGCTGCAAGCTCTGCTCCTTACACTATACCATACTGCTGCCACTGCTCTGATACCTCTTTAGTTGTTTTAAGATTCAAGTGAGCTAGTTAAGAGCAAACTCTAAAGGAACACTTGGAAAGACCACCGTGTGAGCAGTTTAAAATGAACCATCATTCCATTCCATTCTGGAATACTTCAGCAGCTGAGCCTGTGAGAGCCACCCTCCCCTTGCTCAGAATGCACAAACTCGCTGACCCCCCTGGAAAAGCCCACCTGGGTTCTTGCCTGTGTTGCGGGGGCTGCGTGCGCTGGGTTTGGGCAGCGTGGTGTGCGCCAGGGCAGCGGCAGCAGCAGAGTGCTGGGCCTTCTTGATGCTGGTTCCATCAGCCTCCCAATACTGCTCACCCAGCGTTAACCGTACTGAGAAAATCTGTACCGGAGAGGAGCAGCCACATCAATCACATACTACATACCACTTACAGAGCCTTGCGGTAAGTCATGACTTTGTTATACATATTCAAAGATTTAAAGTCACTAAATATAAATAACATACTCATCAATTTATGAAGGACAAATGATCACTGTTTAAACAAGATCAAATAAGTTATATATTACATGACTGAGTAAACTTACTATATATACCAACTGAATTTGTTTCATGATGGATTAGAAAAAAAGAAAAAAAAGAAAAAAAAAACACAAGAAGCCAAACAAATTTGCCTGTGTTCCCCGTTTCATTTCTCTTATACATCTCAATGAAGTTAAGTAAATATGTAACTAAAATGCTAGCACACTAAAATCATGACCTAGATAAAGAGGTGAGCAAACCTTGGAGTGAGCTGGTCCCTGCTCACTGAGCAGCTTGTACTCGGGCTGGATCTTGTTGAAACGGGCTAACTCATTCACCAAACACATGGGGGTCTTCTCTTTAGGGTTTGCCATGTTAGGTACTGAAAGCGACAACATTATACTAACATTACCAATCCAATCATGATGGCAGCTGTCAAAATGCTACGTGTGCATAGATTGAATCATTCTCCTCCACATATCCACACCCGTACAGATAAAGACGATACTAAGCCAGTATACATTTTAATGATGCTGAGCCATACCTGCAGGTGCGCTGAAGGGCGTGGCTGAAGCAGAAGGCAGGGCGGAGCTTCGGAGGGGGTGGCTGGCACTCTCAGAGGGCAGGGTCCCGGAGGCACAGGGGATGCTGAACCCGGGCTGGGGGAGCTGCAGGGGCGCAGCACTGGAGAGAGGGCTGCCCGGGGACAGCTGGAACTGGACCTGGGACATACTGACAGGCTGACGGCTGGGTTGCTGGGTGAGGCGGCTCGGAGGCAGGCGGTGTTGGCGTAGTGTTTGGAGTGAGACTAAGCCCTTCCTTGAGAGGCAAAGGACAGAGGGGGTCATCACAATTTCTCAAATTAGGCATTTGTTTTTACAAGTTAGTGATTTACATTATTCAGATTATTCAGATTATTCATATATCTCCAAATATTTCAGAACTTCAGCTTCATCAAAGTTTCTTAAACTTCTATTTTTTTGCCATGACAGGACAAACATACACACAAACTGTATGTATTACATACGGTACCAATATTCAGTTGTTGCCGGCTAATTGTGGTCATGCAGTTAAATTCCACCTTTAACTCAAAGCAAGTACCAGGTAACTTAACTAAGAATGCAGCATAATTGAACAAGGTATTGCACGACACAAGTCCGTATATTTCAATTTAGGAAGCTTTAGAAAAGGCATAATGTCATCGACTAGTAACCTATTCTTTCTCTAGTCAGTGTTGTCAAGCCGGCTGTAATCTTCCGACCCTAAAGAAGGTGGGGGTCTGAGGGCTGGGGCCTTGCAAATTCACAGAGAACGGATTAGAAGATAGACACCTCGCTAGCCAGCCATGAAGACATCTCGCCTCGGACACCATGAACGGAATATAAATCTGACTGCTATTGTGACCATTAGCTAGGTAGTGTTAAATGAGTCCGTTTTCTCCCCAGAGTGCATAACGTTACACGAAAAAAATATCTTGCGATATAATGAGATTACTAGCTAGATATGTGTCAAGAATAATGTCTCATTTAGGTATCTTCCCAGCAAGCCTAGTCTAAATAACAAGCTATATGGCTAGCCGGCTTGCTAGTCAACAAGCAAGAAAACACCCAATGCAAGTGCCCGTAGCAAGTCAATTGAATAATTAGCTAGCAAGATAGGGGCAATCCGGAGAAGACAAAGACAGTCGGTGGTCACAAAAGCGATCTTGTTGCTTTGTCTTTTAACTAATGACAGATGACAATGTGAACCGACACAAATGCATTGAAAATTTGTCTCGTTAGCTACTCAAACTTGCTAGCTAGCCACCAAGACCCTCGCTTACGTCCGTTTATCTGTATTAGCTAGCAACGGCTAGCTGCACTGAATGCTTAGAAGTATCCGGATAATAGTGGAGGGGGAGGAGAATAAACACAAACATTCCACACAACCG
The DNA here is from genome assembly GCF_013368585.1 of Megalops cyprinoides. Taxonomy (NCBI): domain Eukaryota; kingdom Metazoa; phylum Chordata; class Actinopteri; order Elopiformes; family Megalopidae; genus Megalops; species Megalops cyprinoides. Next base: position 14,413,236 of record NC_050589.1, read on the forward strand.
TTTTATTGTACGTGTCGGTGACAGCTACCTTACTAGGCAGTGAACCTCAAAATGATAGCACGCTAGTCAGCTACCAATCAGCTAGTTAGCTAACGTTAGCGAGGTAGATAGCTTGCTAGCAGTGGAATATAGATAGCAAGGTAAAAAAAATCCGTTAAACCTCACCTTTGAATCTTTCAGTCCAGATGTTATTTAATCCATGGGCTATGGTGCGTGGGGTATTTGTGTTTAATTTTTCCCCCAACTGCGGTGTTTCCCTTGTTATTTTAATTTAAATGTTTGTGAAGTGGTGGCAAGTACAAGGCAGACAGGGCAAACACTAAAGAGAATGGCCCAGTCTCAGCCGCCCCTTCCAGGAAGTGACATCAGCAGCCAAAGGGAAGTTCCCAATGGAAGCTCCTTAGCAAAGAGCAGGGGGTGCTGGGGGTTACGAGATTATAGCATAAACATAATCGTAATAACATAATCATACGCATTATCTCAATATCTTCTCTACGCATATCATCTCAGTCAGTGCTTGTCTCGAGCTCTTGTTTCAATATCTTGTATGGTGCAGTGTAATTCTGCTTTACCTGTGAAGACCGTGAACCGTGAAGTATATGCACATATATGCACATAAGTAAAACAAACACTATTCCGACATACATTTTTACAGACTTTGTAGATTGTCAAGTGAAACTAACTGGGCTGTTCAGTCGGGCTATCCAGTGAAAAAGTCAATAGATCGGTACTGCCTGAATTCTAGATAAGTTGTCTTATATCAAATAATTCTGGCAGAAGTTTGTATGTAAATCTGCTTTCGGGGAAATTATGATCAAAGGACCACTAATGGCAAAGGAACAATGTCACACTACCACATACTTCATACAAGTGCTTTTATTTATTCACATTTGCAGAAAATCAGACAAGACAAAAACAAGACAGAATATCCAAGCGGGTTAGATGCAACAGATGTGGAAAATAAAGCTTCCCTGGCAAATAAGCACTACACAACTAAAGCCCTCAACTCGGGGTGAAAACAGATCTCCATAAGAACCAAAAAAATGACAGTTTCCCATGAATTCTGCAGACAGCTGTGCAGGACAGATCTAGGCCAGGGGACTTCCAAGTGCCGTCAAAATTTGTCGCTTTGTCACCGTCAACACTGGCTTGTTTTGCATTATTCCAAAAAAAGTGGGTGGAAGAACACGCTTAATGTTTTCATTTACTGCATCAATGCTAAGACTGACATGCAGTTACACAAATCCACTTATAGCATGGACACTATGGTTTTGAGTGTGTACTGAAGATAGCTCTGTTATGTTTACCCTCTCCACACTGTAATAAGCTGATTTTCCAGCCAAGTCAAGGGAACACAGACAGCTCCAGTTTGAGAAGCTCTGACGGTTTAAACTTGCTTAAAAGTTGCTTCTTCCCATCTTGATTTTTTTTTTTATCTTACAGTTTGATGAATTTAAAAAACCATAAAAATACACAGCCTGGATGAAACCTAGTGAACCATAATAGCAGTCTCTGTGTTCAGTCAGTCGAGTCAGTCAATCGTTCTCATGTCCCGTTCGGTCCCAGCCTCTCCCAAGTGCCACAGTGCCCCGCCTCTCTCTGTAACCAAGCCTCCAGTTCGTGGGGCTCAGCTTTTGATCTCTGCTACACCAGCTGCACGCTGGCAGCCTGCAGGTAACCCTGGAGGAACTGGAGAGCCTCCGCATTCAGACTGGTGCTCAACATTGAAGGAACCTGCCAAGGGAAACCATAACAGACCATCACAAGACTAATCACTGAACTACCAAAGAGTACTGTATTACTTGAGCAGTGGCAAAAGTAAAGTTGAGGAATAACTGAAAGCCCAAGGATTCTAGAAGGAACAATGGGTTTTCAGTAGGGCTGTCAAGTGATTTAAAAAATTAATCTAATTACATGCTTTGTGATTAATTAATCTAAATTAATCACATATATCAATATTTGCCTTGAGAAGCATTCAAAAATATTTCAATTCAATTGGATTTTGGGAGATGACTGCATCAGTGATAATAGACATTATGCACTGGGCCAAGCAATGTTTTGTCACCTGCTTCCATCAGGTTTACAAAGCTGCAGTGGATGGTTGCATTTATGTTCACATTGTGCTTTATACAACAGTTAGTTCCGACCAAGTAATTTGATTGGACAAGAGGCATTCCATGAGTGCTGATATTCAGTATAACAGCACTGGAGGGGAAAAAAAAGTAGCTGGCTAGCCTGTAGTGGGCTATGATTAAAAGTAGTTTGCTTGCCTACCGTATGGCTAGCCTTTTTTGTGTATGGTTAAAAAGTACCTGGCAAGCCTGCTGTTGGGTATGATAGGAAGCAGCTAGCTAGCCTTTTTGTGTATGGTAAAAAGTAGGAAGCTAGCTAGCCTGCAGTTAAGAAACTGTTTATGTGTTGGTTGACAACACTTATATCACACTCAAGGTCATGCTGTTATACTGAATATCAGCATGGCTGTGATTATCTTCGGCACTCGGCATGCAACCTCATACCTATGACCGAATCACAGCCGTGCTGATATTCAGTATAACAGCATGACCTCGAGTGTGATATAGCTTAAATGCACAGTGACGTATGGGGTCAAGGGGCATCATAGAGTGCAATTAATCTGTGCTCCAAAGGAGAAGCTTCCAGATCTCCAAGACAGTATAAGCTGTAGCAAATTTGAGGGGTGGGAATCAACATTCCTTGAAACATATGCTGTATAACTTCAGCACCATCTACAATGCTGAGTGATTTTTGATCGTGACATCACAGCACCATTAATTTGGCTAGTTTTTATCATCAAGATAGCTAGTATAAACGCTGCTAACAGCAAGGTGTACCACTTATATTAGCACAATACCTTGAAAAACTGAATTCACATTGAAATTTCTGGCATTATCAGATCATTGTGCCTACACTAACTTTTTCTGCCCCATCAGACATAAAAGCTTTATGTTTGTGTGAGCTTTATTGGGATTGATAATCAAGTGAGTGGTACATGAGAGTGGAGATGTGACAAGAACAGATTTTACTTTTTGTCCGGTGAACAACTTCTTTCAGGGCAGTATTTGTTTAGAATTACGATCCAGTAATTCACAACCTATGTTGTCTTTCTTGAATCATCTATTTGTCATAGATAACATCTGATAAATGAAATGTAGGCTAGTATAAAATGCCTAATGTATTTTTGTTGGATTTAGGACTATGGATTTACATACTGGTACCTGTCTCAATAAACCCATCACAATAACCTTCTCTAGCCTTTGGAACCAAGCCCCCCACCTGGTCCCCATGAGTCACTCACCCGTCCTGGACATGCAGTGGATAGCTTGTGCAGGGATTGGGCCAGCAGAATTTTGGGGTTGCTGACGGCATCTCCAATGGGGTCATGCTCCTTCTTCCCAGCGAAGGCCAGCTGAGAGAAGGCAGTCTGGTAACCCGGTGTGTCCTCTATGTCGATGAAGTGCTCATCATCAGGGATGCTGTCATCCTCTGGCAGCTCAAACAGACCAATGAGAGCCTGCAGTAGAGGAGTCCTGCGAAACCACCATCACAGAGACCACTGGTCATGGCTGCACATGCACAGAATCCTTTAGCAATGAGGGTCTTGCTAACTTAAAAATAAATAAATACTGGACAGCCAGCTAGCTTAATCCATTTGTTTTTGTTGGGTATCTTCAATTTTTTTTTTAACTCAAAAGGACTTATTGTTGGCTGCTTTTTACTTTTTTTCCCCCCACAGCAAATCCCAGTCTTGGGTCAGATAGCAACATCACAACCATGTGAAGACATCCATTGTGAAAGGTCAGACAGCACTATAAAATTGCAGTGATTGTGCTCAACTTGTGATCCAATTGTTCTGCATTCAAGTATCTGGCAACAAACACTGCCTTTGGACCCATGGATAAAAATCTGCACTCACTTTGCCTATGCAATACAAGATCTGTCAATGATCGATTAAATTATTGCACACTGTGTTGGAGTAAAATAACTCCAGAGGAAATGACTAAAATGACCCCCATTCCTCCCAAAGAAGCTCTCTGCCCACACTCTCTGCGGGGCCCGTTCTCTCACCAAAGCTTGGTATACTCCGTGTCCATCATGGCTGGGCACTCCGTCAGCACTTTGGTGATGCCCACAGCACAGATCTTCTTCTCCACCTGACCAGAAACCTTTTGCACCTCCGGGATGACTATCTTCTCCAACACCATACCGAACATCCTGGGTCAGACAGACACAGACCTGGGACTCAGGATGAAATTTCCACACATCGCTCAGAGCACTGTGTGGCTGTCTGCATGCCATTTCCATCCAACAAGAATGGCAATTAACATTTGACAAGCCAAATGTATGTACAATATCATGACACAAGCACAAAGGACTTACTTTGGCTGTATGCTATCAAATATCTCCTGCAGTGCTATTGCTCCATACTTCACGCTGTAAAGGTTGACAAAGACCAGGAAACCTGCACATCAAACAAGGCAGAAATTAGTCACTGAGAAGTGGGATAAAACTCCTGACTGAAAAAAAGCAAAGAAATTCTTACTTCTACTCCATGTTTTTACTAATTTTAAGAATGAGAATAGATTTCACTAGACTCAAGGAGATAAGTGTGTGAGTATGTGTGAGAGTGAGTGAGTGAGTGAGTGAGTGAGTGTGTGAGTGAGTGTGTGAGTGAGTGTGTGAGTGAGTGTGTGTGTGAGTGAGTGTGTGAGTGAGTGAGTGTGTATGTATGTGTTGGCTGTAGTGCACTTCAGCTGTACTCACTCTTGACGAATTTTGTGGTTTTGGAGCTCTGCAGTCTCTGGAAGAGCAGAATGAAGATCTGTTTCCTGTACTGAGTGATGGATTCCCTGGGACACAGTACATACCACAATGAGGCTGCAATATCAGCTGCAACTCTTACATCTAGAGTAAAATCTCTAAGCACATGCTACAAGCTTAACACAGTCACAAAATAAATGAGACGTTACTCATTTGCGGACTTATGCGACTGAAAACATATGGGTTATATACTAATTTTTATTCCAAAACTGATGTCAAGCCTGATGGTAAATGCAGAGGTGACCTGTATCAGGGTAAAGTGTGCTGAAGGAATACACAGTGTGTCTTCTGAATGTTCTTGTTACTCACGGGGGCATGTGTTCAATGATGCTGTTGAGCAAGTAGAAACCTTGGTGGTCGTTGGCCTTGGAGGCAATGAGCTTCTGGAACACTCCAAGCAGGCCAGGCTGTGAGGACATGTAAATGTTAGTGTAGATACGCACTCCATACTGCAAGGAATGAGGAACTAGCATCAGAATAACCTATGGCGGGGCGACACTCACGATTTTGTCTGCAGAGGTGTTGGCGATGGTGGGCCCCCCCTTCTGCAGGTAGGCCTGCAGCAGGCGGACTAGTGGGGGGATATTGCCGGTGCGCTCCCACAGCACGGGCTGCAGCAGGTGGGGGAACAGGGCCATGTAGGAGGAGGGGATGGAGCTGGAGTGGATCTCCAGCAGGAGGGACATCACCTGGAACACGTACGGCACAAACTCTGGGAGACAAAAATCGAAAAGGACAAGAAGCGTGAGAAGTACTCAATGCAGCCATCTCAATACTACCACCAAAAACAAATTCTGAAGTGTTTTTCATACAGCAGAAGCTCTAAAACATGCCACTATTTGATTCCAAACTAAGTGGGATCAATACATTTTAGCTGATGCACAGTTCATACATACAAGCAAAGATATTCCAAACAAATCAACCTTTAATCAATGCAGACTCAGTTTTTGCAATATTGTTGCAATATCATATGGCTAGAACAGGGTGAGCCTGAGTGATCACAAGCAAACTACAGACACACGCCAAAGAGATTCCATAAGCATAAAGTCTGGTAAGAATGGCTTGTAACCTTGTATTTAACGTTACACAGCTAATGAGACTGAAAAGGAAGTAGTTGCTCATGTTCAGACTAATGGATAAGCTCATCCAACTCTGAAAGAGTTTTCAGCTTTGGTTTCTTTTTGGTTGCCATTTTACAGGTGTTTTTTTTGTTACCATGTTAGAATACTGTGGTTTGGCTACCTACCCTGCACATCGTTCTGTAGGATCTCTGTGAAGACAGGGAAAAGGGCTTCCTCAAAGCTGCCCACCGTGGCAGGGTTGGCTTTGCAGGTGATCCTTATGGACAGGCACAGCGACTCAAACAGGTAATGGTTAAAGTGCGGCTTGCTGGGATTCTGGAAGAGATGCAGACAAGCTTACTTAATCTAACGAATGTCAATGGCGTTGAGTGAAGGAACTATGCTTGGCAGCAACTTTCCACTGACAGCTGACTGCCAACAATACAGCTGGGTGGTGCCTGCAGATGGGAGGGACCTACCTTGCTGACCAGGAGGAGCTTGTGAGTGAGCTGGCCAATGAGAGTTGGGATGTATGGCACAATGGCCTCTTGCAGGAGGGAGAAGCTGCGCATGATTGCTGCAGAGGAGAGAGAACTAGCTTGAGGGCGGGGCATTTGCAAAACACACTGTTTCACCATGCTCACAGTCTGCTATATATTCTACAGAAAATGCCAAGATGCACAGACATGCACAAGGGCTGAAGAGACGAATGTGTACCCTAGTTTGTAAAGACTATGTATAAGACTGATTACAGGCTCCAAGGTTGAAGTGACTGGTTAACTCTTTCTCTGTGTATACTTTCCACATATGACTACTGCTGGTTTGACATTTCAAAACATGATCTAATGAGTAAAACAAATGAGTAATCACAAATTGACCTCCAATCAGAGGCAGTAAGAAAGTGCAGGGCACCTTTCATGATGTACTCGTTCTCAGAGGACCCGGGCAGGGCCAGGGCTTTGAACAGGCTGGTGAGCAGCTGCTCTGTGACAGGGGCCATCTCTGCTGCTGTGATGCTGAAAAACAGAGGGACAGGTGTCAAACTAAGTCAAATCCAGTTTTCTGTCAAAATGACACAGTCCAAGTGCTTACTGTGTGGGTGAGTCAAGGCAGTCAAAACGAGAAATGCAGTTTTCTAGATGAGAATATGTGAGAGTACCACAGGACTGCATAAGTGCTGGGGTTCAGTACTCACAGTTTAGAGGTGTGAGACTTCAGTGTAGAGGCATTAGACTGCAGTGCTCAGTGCAGGGGTATTGTGGTTCAGTACTCACAGTGTAGAGGTGTTGTTGGCACCCCTCATTGTGAAAAGTCTCTCCAGGGCGTGAGCGGCATAGGTGTGCTCTACGATGCTCTCAGCCTGCAGGTGGGCCACCAGGAGAGGGACAGCCTGGAGCAGCTGTTCTTTGGGGAGCTGGGTTAGGCACAAAGAGGGTGGGAGGAGCTTAAGTTACTCTTCAAACAGGTCAACAGAAAAAAAACCTTTCAAAATATCTGAAACACTACCTGAAAAACTCATTTACCTGACTCCTGAAAATCATGACATATTTGATGGCATCTGCCTTTAAAACTGGAAATTCATTAACTGAGGGAAGAGAAAGATACAGTTAATTGAGTGAACCTCTCTCTGCCAACTGAATGTTATCAATGAGATAAGGGCTCTTAATTTGAAAAGGGCTCTTAATTGCTCATTTTAACTGGTCAGTTCAAGTGGTAAAATGAATTCTTACTGTTGGGTGACTTCAAGTCTGTGAGAATATGGTTCACAAAGAATTCTGTCAGGTTCACCAGCTCGTTGGCTTGCGTTATTCCATGCTGGAAACAAACAGATACAGTTAAACATGTTATAGCTCACAGTGGACAGCACACATTATATAAATGTACACACAAAGAATCAGTTCAAAGATCATACAGGTTACAACAGCAGCTTTCTGCTGCTACTAGACCACTCCATGGCGATTCTGGAGCCCTGTCCACTACTCCACCACCCCCAGGCCAGCCCTTGTGACAGTACCTTTTGTGTCTGAGCCTTGGAGGCTAGCGACGTCACTAGGTAGATGGCAGCATCCTTGTGCTTCCAGTTCACTCCAGGGTTCTTGGCATACTCCACCAGCATAGAGTTAACATAGCCAGAGAAGATGCCTGTGACTGGGCCCTCAAAAAACTTGCACAAGCCACGCACCAAGTCACAGGCTGCCCTGCGCCGAGTGTCTATGTCTGCAAGAAAAAGCGGACGCCATGCATCACACAAAATGTCAATTTGCAAACCTGCTTATTAACAGCAGCTGACTGTATGTAGTTAGGAGGCCATATCACAGCTTTAACACCACAAATTAACATTTTTCAAGGGCCCGCCACCAGTCATTTCTAAATCCAGGGAAAACCCTGACACTTGTCAGGTCCAAAAAAATGGGTAAACGAGAGTGTGAGAAAATGCTCATCTAAAAATTTGGTACACAGTTCTACAGGATAAAAATACAGATAAGAAATTAATTGTATAGAGCGATCAAAACATCTGGGACAAAAACATTCCTGTAATACTGAATCGAGTTCAACGATGCAGTAAAAAAAAAAAAGCGTCGAATTTGAACTGACTGGTGTTGAATTCATTATCTGGCACTAATTATCAAAGCGACAATCGCCACAGCAAGAATAAGGAGGACAAAGCAACACTGCCTTCTTTAGGACTACACATTCCACATTCTATGCTGTCAAAAATTCTAGGACCAACATGATGAATGAGACCCAGAAGTATGTCACTGTAGCCTACACACAGCCAACTATCAGAGACTCACAAAAAATGCAAGTCAAATTATATTTTCTAATTTAGTTAAGGACACTGACAGCCACAGCATTTAAACTACGCAGTTCCAACAATTCAAATAAGTGATAATTGGCTTATTTTATTAACAGCATAAAACACTGCAATCAAAAAAGTTGTTTTATGATCAAAGTATTTAGTTTAGGACTTCTCAACTGAATATGAGAAAATTTTATGAAAATTATGAGTGCAGAGGGCTCTGTATTCATTTTAAAGGTTGCATTCAAAATAAATAAAAGGTTCTAAAATAAAATCTGTATGTTACTTGAAAACTAAAGTCAATCAATGTTACACCTTCCTGCTGCACTGCAGCCCACAATACAATCCTTACAGGCCCATTTATTTATAACAGCTATCTGATTTCCCAAATGCTGTGTTTTTGTGCTCTAATGAAACACTGCTGTAAGGTTCTTTGAGAAAGAGGGGGAAAAAAATCAACCATAGTATCATCATAGTATCATCCAGCATGGTGTTTGTGACCAGTGTTGATACAGTGAGGCAGTGTTACCTGAGCCCTCCAGGTCCCTTCTGATATACTCTTCAGAGTTGTCCTCAAAAGCCTCCTCGTCCGCACCTGTGGACATCAGTCAGTCACTTCAACCTTCAAAGCTAAATCATCCATAGGTAAACCACAGTCCTCAGCACAGGCAACAGTGATATTGAGGAAATCCTTCCTTGGAGATTAAGATTTACTTTAAAACTGATGACATGTCCCATTACTAATATTTAAATAATCTATCTATATGAGATATACAGAAATACAAGAGTCATTTGTTGGGGTGCCCTATAAATACTATTTTAATGCCAATCTGACTGAACACAAGAAGAGAGAGACTGAGCTGCATAAAAGAAAATACTGAATTCCTAAAGTGAAGTACACATAGATGTATACGTTTCCCAGACATTAGCAGAGTGCCATTTCTCCTTCTGTCTTGTGTCTTGTGTCATATTCCTATGCCACTCACTCCTGAACTCCATGTTGGGAACGATGACCTTCTCACAGATGCTAGTCAGAGTGTTCTGGTCCTCAAACAGGTGCTTGTAGTGTGGTCTCTCGCACACAGATGCAAGGAACTGAATGGCATTGCTAACAAGCTGCAAATAAGCACACATAGGGTGTATTAGAAAACATTCCATTTGCCTCTGTTTTCAAATACGAACTATTACAGAATACAGAATGGTTTTGAGAGCAATTCTGAATGTAAACACAGACGGGGGTCAAGGAATGCTGGGTAATGTGAAAATCGAGGGAAGGGCTAAAGCCTCACCAAGTCGTATTTGACCTCCTGTCCAGTGGTGACCAGCAGGTTCCAGATGGCAGTGACAAAGCGGGGCAGGTATGGCTGGAACTCCTCGTCATATTTTTGAGCGTACAGCGCAGCATTGTCACAGATCTGAGATTTCAATAGTTCCAGCAGACCTGCCTCCTCTTCATCCTATGCGGAGAGGAGGAGAAACAGATGGAGACAAGTTAACCTGCAGTCCAAACTGAAATCAAGGCCCTATTTAATGCAACAAAAAAATTGACCTTTTGCAGTCATATGCCAAAACCACAGCTTAATCACAACATGCTTTGCAGTCACAATATAATGCCCCGTTACAACTCAAACTTATAAGGCAAAGAACCTTCGGATTCTAATTCCATTTGTAAATATGTGCTCACAGTGCTGAACACCTAAAATAGAGTTCTGATAATGGATCCTAAAGGCAGTATTATATACTTCTCCACAAAAAAACCACCAACAATCCATTTATGATCCATAATTGTCACACTGATTTAACAACAGAACTGCACACTTCAAAGCAAATCTTTTCGCATATGGATTTGGCTGTGAGGCTACTGACTTGAACCACACCACATAAGCATGGGTATATGCAAAATGTGTTACAGGGAGGACTGTATTTAAATACAAACAAACTAATAAAACCACTCACATCTGTTTGGAGAAGCTTGTTATCTAAAGTAAGTAAATTGTGGAAATTGGTCATCCAGGTTTCCATGTTGTCTTCAAAAAATTCAGGAAGATCCTGAAAACAACACACACATTATCAAAACCCAACGTGACGCCAAGAACTCCTTCCAATGCATTCAACTTGAACACTCAAACCCTTCTTTAAATTCTACACACACACTCGCCTGCCTCAGGGAGACAACTTTCAGCGCATGCTGTCATTCTGAGGTACACGGTATGAAAAACAGAATCCTGAGTCAAAAAGAAAACTGTAGAAGACGATGCCAGAAAGGGTCCTCACCTGAAAGTTGAGACTGTAGAAGAGTTTGGAAATAAGGGTGAGAGAGGAGAAGAGGACCTTCAGGGCATTGACATCTGTGGAGTGAGTCTGACACAGCTCGATGGTAGCCTGGGAAAAGAAGGCCCGCACAAGCACACAAACAATCAAGATAAGTGAAAGCAATTAGTGCTGTTCGACCCAAAATAAGGTCATTTCCATTACACCTTTTCAATTTGCAATGGAGAGCAGCCGACAGCTTAATTTGCACACCGTGGCACCTGTGATGGCAAAACCTTACTGCAGAGGGATGAACACTAAACCTCTTGGCTCATGTGGCAGCTTGGGTTGAGCTGATGTGTGGTTTGGAAGGGAATAGGAAATGGAAGTGATTCTGCCATTACTTAGCAACACAAACCACAGTAGGCCCATCACTTTAAGCAGAATAATACATGTGTTAGTAGTTTGTAAGGTGTCTTTTGTGGGTGTGTGGGAGAGCAGTATGATATGTGACAGACAGCACTAGTCAAGAGGGCAAGCTGTGAAGCAGAATGCCTTTTAGCTGTCTGTAGAGATGAAAGAAAAAAAACTGACAACAGAGTTTAACTTCAGACCAATAGTTTCTGCAGAAAGGAACACTGCAGGAAAAAAAAAAAAAAACTAATCCATGTAACATATTACTTGGCCTATACCCAAATTCTGACATGGTTCCATTTTCCACTCCAACACCAAAGTGTCAACTGAAGAACTAAAATCCTGTATCAAAAATGTGAAAGCACTCGTAGTAATTACGGATTCAATTTCAGCCAGTGAAATGACACACTATAACAAATGTCTGAATGCCCGTGTTGATTTTAACAATGTTCTTCTTAATGATACTTAGCAGGTCCTAACTGTTGTATGCTGTCTCTCTACATTACCTACCTTGAAGAGCTCTGTCAGTGGTTGGGCGAACGTGTCTAGGACAAGCTTAATCTCCAGCCACAGCTCGTTAGACTTGAACTCATGCCGATACCTGAGACAGGAAACAGACTTGCACTCAGCGGGAGGCAGAGAAGACGCTACAGTACCACAGTGTCGGACAAACATCTTCACAGCAACGATCACATGGGCTTATTTAAGATGGGTAATGCCAGTCCAGACCTGGATTACTGTTGTGCCTTTCCCGATTTAAGCTGATTTACATGACTTGGTTATCACACGGCCTAAAATTGACCATAACTTCAGAGCTTACAGTGAGACATCATTGGAGAACCCTTAATCACTCCTGCAGATCTGATGTTCAAGGGCTGTACAAGCTAACACACCACTGGTCCTGTTATGTTTATTGTGCATGACCACACCACAGGCTTCCCCTGCGCCGGGACCCTTGCTGACCTCTTGAAAAGTGAATGAGCAGTGCGCAGGACTCCATTAATGATGTGGAAGTCTCCGCTCTGGAAACGGTTCACCATCTCCGTCAGAAGGTCGGGCCACTTCTGTGGGAAGTCCTCTCTGCCGATAATACTGATGGCATCGCTCAGCTGCAAAAGCAAGCCAACAGGAAAGGAAACGCGTCACGCGGCAACAGACTGAAGCTCAGCGGCTGAACCCCGACCCAAAGCCGCTGTGGTGACTGCAGCTTTTTTCCCCAACAAAGAACTCCCACTTCTCTGGAAAGAACTTTTCTCCCTAGACCTGAGTGGACTACGCAGGGATTATATGGACACTCCAGCTACATACAAGGGTTTGATTTTACCGATAATTGTAGGTGTGTTGCTGAATTTTGGAAGCTTGGAAGCAAGAAAATAAAAAGACATCATTCATCTGGATGGACAAAAATGTGCTGAGGACTACAGTTGATTATTAAAAAGAACACGGTGAGGCTTTCAACAACCACCAATCCAGTAAAATTCCAGTTCCACTGAAGGTATCTTAACTTGCAACACCCTTAATTTTCCCTGTTCATCTCACTTCCTCAGGTCTGACGGTACTCTACACCGGCTCCTGCCTACCCTCCCGTCCCCCGCACTGACCGACCTGTTTCTGAATCTGCTCTGGACTGCTCAGCATCAGATTTACAATGTTGGCTTTGATGGCAGTTCGGTCCGCTTCAGAGATTTTGTTCGGTTCATCTTCCACCTACAAAAAGAAGAAGACCGGAACGATGGGAGGGATGAGCCGTTTCCTTTCCGGAGAAGAAAACAAACAGAAGCAGAACAGGTTCCAATACCCTGCCCCCGGCAAAACTCACGATGCGCCAGTTCCTCTTGATGTAGTTCTTGAACGTGACAGCGGCGCACACCCGGATCACGTTGTCCTGGGATTTCTCCAGCAGAGTGAGCAGCAAGATTGGGTAGTTCTGACTCCCCTCCACCGACTCCAGAAACTTCTCAGCTTGATGAGTAGAAAAAGCCACACCAATTCACTGGTTTAGCAATTACGTGTACGCGGCTGCCACTCAAAAACAACAGTGAATTGGGGCAACTGTAAGGGCTGATTAGCCAATAGGAATACATTGATAAGACATCGTCTACGCTGCTCATCTGATACCTGGTCGCCTGACGGCTGGATCAGGGTCTAATGTTTTCCTCAGGAATTCTGTGAGTGTTTGAAGGTTGGCTTCATTCAGCTCCATGGTCGCCTGATAAGAGATCAACACCTCTAATTGCACACCGCACACATATTTAAATTGGCCAGCTGTAACATTAATACAATGCATACAACATATCTAAGAATCGCTGTGACACTGCCTACAACTGATAAGCTAACAACTGCATAAACACAGCATTACTTTAAATAGGTAGCATTACTTTAACCTTGCCACCAGTCACATGTCAGAATCACCATGACCCTCCACAGTGATGCCATCTACCATGCCCAGCTCCACTCCACCCCACCAATTTCTCACTCTCCCACATGGCACAGCTTATACAGAGCCCTAAAAACCTTGGAGATAAAGCTGACATTCTGAACCATCTGTTTGGAATTTCATGAGGAGCAGGGATGGCAACTCCCACCCGGTGCTGGCCCGTGACTGCGAGCTGTTGTGAGAGGGCGAGAGGGTGTGAATCGTGTGGCTGCAGCAGCTGCTCAGATGCTTTCCCCATGGGGTATCACTCCTTACGTCTTTCGCTACTCACTGCCGCTCTGTTTTCGCTTGTTTTCTAGGTACATTCAGGAGGCTTCACCTACCTTCAAGCAGTGGATCAAACCTAATTATACCTGTGGACAAAATCAACTGCCGCAACATACAACCTCAAATTACACGTGAATGTTTTGAAAGTATAATGCACGTGAATCCTCCAATTTAGCTTTCATCTAGGCGGCTGATTTTCACTATCAATCAATCAGTACCTTTCATCAAGCTAATCAGGTATAATTAATATTACTGCGAAACATATGCCTTTGGAAAGGTTTTACACTAACAAATTCAAATCAGATTTGACTAGACTGTTATGTGGATGGGCACTTCACTAAGATCAACAAGTAGCAACCTAAACAGTAGGTTAGCTAGCTAGTCCACCTAGCCAGCCGACCCAAACCATTTAGTTACACAGCTAGCTACAAACGTGCAGCGATGATTTAGCGAAATTTGAGACCATGGGTAAACTGTCCAAGCTAGCTACCTCATTTGCTAATATAGACTATCACTAAAACATTAAAAGTGACTGCTAGCTATCTCACAAGCTGGCTAGCAAGCTAGTATTCAAAAACCTGTTTACGCTTACCTATTCCATCGAGCTAAGTACTACTGTCAAAATACACGAATTTAGCTAGTTAACTAGCCAACTGTAAGACTTGATACTGTTGGTAGCTGCCTAGTTAGTTAGCACGCTTACAAGTAAAGCGAAGAGCTACGCAAAGCAGCCGATCCCCTGACGGCCACTAGTTAGTTAGCTAGGCCCCAATAGAGGCCTTTGCAATGAAATTAGACCACTACACTGGAACGTACGAGCATTACAGTAGTTAGCATCTTTCTCGAGCATCCATCACCGCCTGGTAAGGTTATGACATTAGCTATAATGTCCACGCTTCCCCGCCCTTTGAGAGAAGTCACACTGGCACCTAGCCACCTGTGTAGCTAGCTAGCTACGTTAGCAAACTCGCAAGCCCTGCGAGCAAGATTGCCACAAGCAACAATACAGAAGGAACGTAAAGTTAGCTAACGTTAGGTACACGGCTAGCTACCAACGCGATCAATGTAGCTAGATGTCTACCTACCGAAAGGTCGTGCAGTACAGCTTTCGGTAACGCTATCTTATCAGACAACTATCTTATATTAGTTTATCTAACCGCCACCGATCAGATAACATTAACGTTAGCTAACTAACCGGCGAGCAAGTAAGAGGATTAAGATATCGTTACCGTTAGCCAGCTAACAAGGTCTCACCCATATCTAGGTATAGTTCCAGCTAGTTAACTTGCTAAATCCTTAGCTAGCGATTTGCACCGGCAGTTAACGTTAGCTACTAACAACAGCAGTGCAGCTGTGTTGTGTGATTATTTCAGCTAACGTTACACTAGCTAGCTAGCCGGCCAAACAGTAGCTAGCTACGAAATCGAGTTGAAAATGTATCTTGTCGTCTCACTGAACACTCAAGACAATAGATTACAATACTGCGTGTCATACCAACATAATATATTTGCCAGTGGAACAAAAAATGAGTATCGATTTTTGTAAATTCGTGTGGAGGTTCGTACCTTGTATTTTGAATGGCTACACCTCCAACGCGGGGAAAAGAGACTAACCAACGTTGCTAGCTATTCACTCGCTTTCAAAAGTGCCCGTGAACGGCGCGGTTACATCACTACGCAGGCGCAAAACGGGGAACTCGCTGTCATCTGTGCTTTGACATCATATCCGCACGGCTTTGTGCAGTTCATGCTGCGCACATGTGCGATCGTTTGAATCTGCGCTCACGAAGATCCGTCAGCAGGCGCAGCGCTACAGATCTCATCTAAATGGGTAAACACTGCACACATATGATTAACAGATCGAGATAAGAGGATCTGCACAGATCCTTCTATAAAATGCTGTTCTTAAAAAAAAAACAGGTTAAACGTGTATGGTTCATACTTGTGTGCGTCTAACGAACGTGGGAGGTCCAACATATATTTTATTGCCCTATGTTAAAAGCATATATACACGCAGAATGTATACAGACCTGACACAAAAGATAAATAAAATAAAATAATAATGTAATATACACTATGCATTTCATATATACATACATTTCAGTCTGAGCTCTAAATCTGCTTGTTTAGTAAGCTTCTAGAAAAAAAAATCAATGTATGCACAGCTTCCAGTCCAAGACCAGCAGGTTCAGGAACAGCTTTTTCCCCACAGCTGTCTCCTTATTGAATTCTGTCCCCCGCTGACTCCCCTACACCACTACGCACATCTCATTGCCCCTCACATCCTTATCCCCCTGGCCGGGACCAATTGTAATACATTCCCCACCTGCACTACTAGAAGGTTATCTGCACTTACAGTAATACTATAACTTGACACAGTTGCTTACCGTAGCTTATACTGCGCTATTCTTTGACCCATTCAGAGCTACTACACATACCATCAGTCTATTATTTGTAATTTTTAATCCAGAACCACTTTATATATTATACAACTGTAAATATCATAGTATATATTATATACTGTATATATCAACTGTATAGATCTATGTGTAAATTTGACCATAACTACTGACCTCAATGTACATATCACATTGTATATACCCATCTGTACAAAAAATGTCCATAGCAGTGATCTTGTACTGTACATACATATAACTGTAGATAATATATCCTCTGCACTTGCTGCTTACAGCATCTAACCAGAAGTGCAAACATTTCGTTGCCTTGTACTTGTTACATGTGTAATGACAATAAAGTTGAATCGAATCTAATCTAATCCTTGTAATTGTCAGAGGTGTGAATTCTGCCACCAACAGCAGTTGCTTGAAAGGTCTCTGCACCAGCTAGCAAAATATTACACTCAGTATGTTGGAAACACAATTATACATCCGTACATATGACCCACAACATTTTTGGTCAGCGTATACTGAAAGTGAACCCCAGGGAAAACACTTGAATAAATGCAGTAATCACGCATCCAATAACTGGCCTGTATAGGACAGATTTATAAATGCTTATGGCCAAACATTTAAACTAGTTTGCATTTTCTCATATAATAACCCATGATGCCCTTCAAAGACAATGAACTAGGAACATGACATTATAAAAAGCAGTCAAGAAACAGAATTTTCTCATCAAATTTAATATGAAAGTGTTCACACCGGCCTTAGACCAATGTCCATTTCCACAAAAATCCTTTACAACCATAAAAAAGAAAATAACAAAACATCAAATCTAAGCTTATTTTTCTACATTGTAAAACCCTGGCAAAACTAATTTACAACAAAATATTACTGCTTTTTGTGATCTTTTTTCCCTTACATTTCAAATCCATAACACGAGTATCACTAGAGCCTGAGGGAAGGTGTGGTCAAGTGTGTTACAGGTTGTATGCTTGACGGATATTTAATGTGTCCCTCAGCATCAGGTCTCGCAGTCGCCACAGTGCGTCCGCCATCGTGGTGTGAGCCCCCTTGCTCTTCAGCCAATGGGATGGCAGACGGCCCTCCTGTTCTTTGGTCAAGTGTACATCTCTCCTACGGGCTAAGGAAACATGCAATATGCGCAATTATGAAATTTGTTTAGCTAAAATCACCCTATTCCATTTCAAAGACAATTGCACATGCATAAAAGATCAGTTGTGATACTAGAGTAGTGTCAGTAGTATGACTGTTTATCATGTTATGGGCTACCAATGTAATCCTTCACAAAACCTCTTGAATATCCCATTTAGTTCACTGAAATGAAAGACTCCACTGAAAACTGATTGCAAAGTTGCACTGGGAATTGTTGCTAGTTAATATAGTTTTAGCCTGAAATACAATAGTAAGCTACATTTCAGTATAACTATTAGTTTAACAATACTACATAAAGACAGCAAAGTCTCACACACAAACCTGCATTGCTTTACAAAAACCTCAACTTTTCTGGGTCAGTCTGAGCTCTGTGAATAGAAGGTGTAAGTTAAGGGGTTCTGGTGTGGAGATACACACCTGCGAGGGTCTGGTCCCACTTGCTGATGGTGGATGTCTCCGCCTGGAGGCCCTCGATGTACTTTAGGTAGGCTTCAGAGTGTAACAGGCGCTGGGTCTTTGGAGGCGGGGCCACAAACATGGGGGTGGAGGGCTGCTGGAGTGCAGGCTGGGCTGTCTGGCCTTGCCCTGGGTAGGGGGGTGGTGCCTGCTGGCCTTGACCAAGCATGCCCATCTGAAGTAGACCCAAAGCAAACCCAGCATCAGTAACGATTTGAGTAATCACCCTGTTATCGTATGGATAAACTCCTACCAATTCCATAATCTAATCAAATGTTCCTGATGTGCCTGTGTAAATCAGAATATTGACATGACACCCTTACTCTCTGTTTAGATTATGCATATTAATGAATTCAAATGTCTATGTGGAACAGGATCTTTACGAGGAAGAGACCAGATTAATTATCTCATTCAAAAGGTACTGCAAATGACAGGGTAAGGTTACCTGCTGCCCATAGTGATTTCCAGCTGCGGGACTTCCTGCCATGTTGTTCACACCAGGCCCCATCACACCTAGAACAACCGTAACCACAGTTAGACACAGTCGCAAATGTATCACCACAATAGTATAGCCAAGCGGTCAGATTTGCTGCTAATTGGATAACTGGTGTTTTTCTGAGGACTACCTAGTCTATCTGTTCTTCAAACTATTTCATGTCAGCCATAGCAAAACTGTAAAAAGGAAAAATATTAATTTAATATAAAATATTCCACTTTAGTGGTTAATTTAAATGTAATTTAGGTATACTTCAACTTAAACAAATTATATACATATATACATGAAAATATACTTACCTGAACACCTATCAAATATAATGTGCAATATGTGTTAGCAGCCTCTTGTCAATGGGTTCAGTTATGTGGAATTAATAGGTGTAACCTCTAGTCATGAGCGACCTAAGCTGATAATTGCGAAGGGGTTAGTATTCTTTCTAGGATATTAACTACGTTCACGCAGATTAGCCTATGTATTAGTTCATGCATTTGTTCAAACAAACGGCTCCTGGAACCATTAAAAAAACTGAATGGGAATCATGGGGATTTGAATTTGGACTCCAAGCAAGGCGAAAGCCCCAGACGCAGAGGTGGCCCAGCTGCGTTGCCTGGCAACCGGGAACAACCTAATTGGTCGGTGACGTGTCTAAGCCTGTGGTACAGGTAGCCCCTCCAGCGGGTGAGTGGCAGACAGGAAGCGACTGCATGGGCGTGGCTAGGAGGGTGATGGGGAGAGGTGTCCTTACCCGGGTATGGCATGCCAGGGAACCCGGGCATACCTGGCTGAAGATGGTGGGGGAATGCAGGCGCCCCCATGTGATGTGGTGGCATGCTGCCCATACCGACCATGCCTTCAACAGGGCCCTGCATGGGCATTATAGGTGGCCCATAGGCACCCATCATGCCTTTTGGTGAGGGGGACAACACAACAGATCCATGCATCAGTACCATGCAACTGGCTATTTCAAGTCATGCACTACCCACGAAGGAAGAAATTCTACATAAAATAAAACTAAAGTTAGTAAGGAACGTCGACAGAGGTGTTATCTTCAAAAACAAGTAGACCAAAAATATAGGAAAACAAAACAAAAAACAAACAGTTAAAACATATATGGGGGGGTTATAAAAAGTTATTTTATGTTCATGCAGTTGATGATTTGATAACACAGGCACTGATTTTTATGCTTTTGGGAAAATAAAGAAAACATTCAAAATAAACTCAATGATTAATAATGTTAAGTTGGCAGGGTTTTTCTTTGAAATGTCAGGTTCAGATGTGATTAAAAGAGGAGGTATGGGGTATAACTGCTGAGGTTCCAGAATCACATGAATTGGGAAGGGATGGAGGGAAAGGTGTAAAAGAATGTTTTTTTTTTTTAAGCAGTTCAGCTTCATATTCCTGCTCCAAAGTCACCAAAGGGTTCTACTGTATCCGTGAGGGGTTACCTGACACAGGCGTCATGTTCTGGTTAAGCATCCCCATAGGGGTTGGGGAGGGCACCACCCCCATGAGCGCCCCTACTGGGGTACCTGCTCTTGGGGAAGCACACTGCTGTTGCTGGGCTGCCCTCTCGCGCTCCTGCTGTTCCACCACTTTGGCTGCCCGCTCTGCAACACACACACACACACACACACACACACACACACACACACACACACACACGACACACACGACACACACGACACACACGACACACACGACACACACTGTGACAGTTGTTCCCACAGCCGGAGATCTTCTGCTGTAGGAGATGCATGCTCACAGTCACAGCTACCATTCTACTGGCAGCGATACGACAGTTTAAGTCCTCCCCCCTCTGACATGGGGACATCACCATATGATCCACTCATGTTCAATTAAGAATGAAACCCCTCATGTGCAATATATATAAAGTATATATATATAATAATAATATAAAGTGCAATTTATTGTCTTATTGTTTTATGTTTCTTATGTTTTCCCAACATGCTTGACTGTTGGCAAGGCAATGTCCTTCTTCAATGGATAAGCACAACATAAATAGCTGTAACTTTGTCTTAATCACAGAATCATGATCACCTGAAACAGTCCAAACTGCATATTGAAAAGTGGGCAGAGATTATTCCCCAACATTTACTTCCAGGCATTCATTCAAGTAGCAATTGGAACTTTGGAGTCCATAGGCTAGTAAGAAGCCACATTTCCTTTGAACTGATGTCTTAATCATAACTCACCGTAATTCAGCATTATGTGGTCTACCCATTCCTGTACACTAACCCCCAATAAGCTTTTCTCCAGGTGACACACAGGATGTTCTGGGAGCCAGATGGCATTATGAACATTGCTTTTACCTTCATACTCTGCCTTCTTGGTGGCCTCGAGGTTCCTCCACTCTGTCCCAACCAGGCGGCTCAGCTCCCCGAAGGAGAAGTCCGGGTGCTGGGCCTTGATGACGGCGCGCATCTCACTGCTGAACAGGATGTACCCGCTCATGTTGATCTTCCGTTTCGCACCTTCCTTCTTGGAAAGGCCCTTAATCGTCTTTGGAGTCAACTGGAACCAACACAGGTGTATTGAGAGTATTAGCTATAATCATACTCAATAGTTAAGATTTGATCGGTTACCACATTCACTTTACCATCATTTTAAGTGTATAAAATGCATTTGTTCGGATTTGGTGCCATTGCCTATGGTTCAGATTTGAATGCAGGGTATACCCTGTAAATTAGTTTTATAGATATATATGGAGTCCATACGTCAGACTTGGACATGTATAGTATCTGTACTGTATTATCTGTACTGTATCTGTATATCTGTCAAACAGAGATGAATGGTAGTGTGGGTCAGATTTAGACTGGACTGGGAATGTATGGGTCGCAACCTGTGGTGGGGTGTACGGCATGATGTCCATGTCGCTGGACAGCGGCGTCTGCATCTGAGGAACCATGGGGGTTTCAGAAGATTCTCCATCCTCTTCCCCTTGGTCGTCTAAGTCGTCATCTGCACCATCCATGTCTGCAAACTTTGCCTCTAGCTCCTGGATCTTCCTGTCCAGCAAGGGAGACGGCTCCTTCTGGGGCACGATCAGCTTTCTGCACGGACAGATGAGAGCATCTTCTTTAAAGCACATAAACCCAGAATTTTAAGCTTGAGCGGCTACACATAGCTTTTCAGTCAAGTTCCGCTTAATATGGCGTTTGGCTGGACAGGTGTAACTATTCCCCTGACTCATCCGGAAGCTCGATGCCACACACAGCCTATGAGAGCAGCTCACCTGAAGTAGTAGATCTCATCGTCCAGCACCTTGCCAGACAGTGAGAAGCGCTTCAAGCCCTTGAACTTTTTCATCACTTTCTCGCTGTCGATGTAGCGGCTCTCGCACAGCAACACGTCATCCTCAGGGACCTCCGTCGGTCGGCACGACAGGTAGTCCTTGAAAGAGGACACCACGCATTTTCCTACAAAAATGACAAAGAAATAAAGCAGAAGAGAGCAGTGGGTTAGATTAAACATCAGAAGAGAGTGAACAGTTCACAGCATAAGCACGCGCTCCTTTAACGTGGGTAAAATGGAAGGATGGGGTATGGTGTGTGTGTCAGACACTGTGGTTCATAAAAGTGAAACACTGAGAAAACCTATAATGCACACGGTATGGTCACTGTGAGGCCAGCCAGTAACAGATATATAACTGAAATGACTGAGTCGCTTAAAGCAGCTGAGTCATAAGAACAGCCCTCAGTTTTTCTTAACTTATTTTCTTGCTCTTACTTCAGTCCTCCAACGCCAAGAGATCGATGCAGCCCTTTTTTCAAGCCGCTTGTGAAACAATTATCTGATTACAGCTCCTGAATCATCTAATCTGATGAATCAATTAGCACTGATTAAGCAGAAACGACAGCAATGTTTAGATCCAACACTGTCAGATATTGAATTTGCTCCAACCATTTAAACCACGGACAACGCAAACATGGGTGAAATGTTGTGCAGGGTTTGCTGGTAACAAGCCTTGGGAGATGTCATTATACACTTTTAACATACAAGGTTGCATTGTTGGACAGAAATGCAGTTACATTATTAAAATTGACTTGGAAATCTTGTAAGCATTTCCTGGAGCATTTCACCTGCAACTGAGGAGTCATTCGCGGCGGTAAGGTATGCCGTATCAGCAAGGATGACAAATTTAGAGTGATAGATTTTCCTTGCAGAACAAATATTTGCACTTACAAAAACATCAGTCAAATCAAGAATGACACGGCTGAGAAAAACTGAGGGCTGTAGTCATGAGGTGCGCCTGGAGGGCTAAAAGATGTGTGAGGGGCGTGTACCTATGATGCAGGTCATAGGGCAGGACTCCTCCAGGTTGCTGAGGAACACTTCCTTCTTGTAGAACATCTTGGTGGGCTCGTGCTCCGTTTCCTCAGGGTGGATGAAGATGGGCCCAAAGAAGTAGGCAGCACCATCTCGCACCCACATCCTCTCGATCCTGCAACCACCAGACACACCTTGTCACCATGTGACCACCTTCACACAGCAGCTGACAGATGCTATAGCCCCAGGCATTATAGGCGTTCATTATAACGGCTTTTTCAAAAAATCTGTTACACATCATCTGCGAAGTACCCACTCAACCTCTTGTTACAAATGAAGGTTGAATACAAAATAAAAGGATAATACTTCATAAAAATACCATTTTTGTGATATTGTGAGGGACAGGAGTACATTCTCATGCTGTGGTAAATATGAGATAGTTGACTGGTCCCGATTCTAATGACCATGAATATGTGTAAAATATCATGGGTAAAGGATCAAGAGTCAATTGCAGTACCCTGCAGCAAAGTACTTCATCTCACTTGCTCCAGTACAGTCTATGTAAATGGGAAACTTAACTGAAACTGTAAGCCCAATTTGTGGCCCAGAAAAACAGAAGTGTTACATCAGGCAGAAATGAATAAATGAGGGAAATCTCTTGACTAGTCAGAAGCGGTGAGGGTTTCAGCCCACCTGCCGATTCTTGGCCGCACCAGGCCGTGTGAGCGTATGTACACGCAGTCTCCCACTTTCAGCCACATTTCGTTGTAGCGGAGCTGCTCGAAGTACTGGCAACCCAGCTCGCCATTGCTCACATCCACTGGCACGTCCTCCCTTTCCTGCAGAGACAGAATAACTTACTGCGTCACTTCACATCAGCCATGACACCTTCAGCTCACACGTGTGATTTATTCCTGGATATCGGTCAAAGCGTTTTTGTTAAATACCTCATGGCAGATTATGTCACATTTGAAAAAAGAACAAATGTCATTAGTGTAGTAAATCCGCATCTTGGTGCTGACGTCCATAATTGCGTTAACTCACCTTGTCAATTATGACACTGGTGTCTGCAGCTTTGTCGTACTCCAGCTCCGGAGACTTCTCCTGGTCGTGCTTGGTGGCATTGGCAAACATGGATGCCACCCTCACCACTGGCAACGGCACGTCACGAGGCACGAACCTCACCGAGCTGACCGGCATCGTCCACATCTTGATCTTCTTGAAGGATTTGGTCTTTGCGGAGTAGCGCGATTCACAGACAAACACGTCCTCCGGCCTGAAGCCCTCGGGCTGGAGCTTGAAATATTCCTGAAAGGTCACAGACCAAAGTCACAGGTGACGTGGCTGAATTAAGATGCACTGAAAAGTATGTGGTCCAGTGAATGTGATTGAACGACAGCTCCCAAACCTTCCAAATGGCTGAAAACACATACTGCCAATTAGCCAGTACTACTGTGGAGAGACGGGCTGTACCTTCACAAACATGACCACACATTTTCCCAGTATCTTGCTGACAGGAACTTTGCTGTAGTAGTCGCTCTTGAATACTTCTTTCTCCAGAAACTTGCGTGTGGCAAGGTGGAAGGTCTCATTGGGCCTGTAGAACCAGCAGCCATACAGCCATTTCTCACCTGTGTGGGGAAGGGAGCACAATTAAGCTGAGTTTAATTACTCTCATTTTCCTGTTTAAGAAAGGAGACCTCACTCAAACTAGCTGTTAGATTTATACCTAACACAGAAGTGGCAGAAGTGGCACTGGCATTTACATCACTTACTCCATCTATGCATCACCAAGCTCAGTTGACTTAAGTGAAAGTAGTCGACAGGAATCGACCATACTTTCACTTTCCGGCATTTTAAATTCCCCCTGCTGGTGGGGTGAGCTTGTTGATACTGAAGTGTCAGAAGAGGAACTGGCATTACCAGCATCGTCCTGCCAGAGACGCTCAATGCAGACGATGTGCGGCTGCAGGTTTGGCTCCGCCGGCTCCACATACACGCAGTCTCCCACGTGGTACATGCTGTTCTCGAAGCTACAGTCCTGGCTGTAAGTGCGCTGGAGCCCCGACGACCACGCCCCCCCTGCCGGGTCCTCGCTCTTCTCTGCCTCTGGGATTAGAAACAGTGCAATCGAGTGGTCAGTCTAACGTAGTCCAGCACATTTCCAGTGCACACCAAATGTTTACAACTATCAAAATGTATTTAGGCATGAGGCAGTACACTCAGCTCACAATATGACACATTTCACAAAGTGGAGTACACGACACAAAAACATCATGAAATTATCATGAAATTCTGCTGAGAAATAATGCTGACAGGCAATAGTATGCTACTAATACGCACTTCAATGACTACAAAAATATAACCAGCATTCAAAAAGAGTAATGGTCAGAACAATTAAAGCAAATAAAAATTTCACTGACATATTTTTTTCCCCCTCAGAAATGTATATTACATTCTAGCCAGCTTTATATCACACAGTACTTTGTGGCATATTCTCAGGGCCACAAAATATTTCCTGTTCTGGTGAAATTCGCCATTATGATATTTTGTTTTACGCTTACTTATCACTTTTACCTTTCCTACCTACAGCACTGCTGTGCCTGACCATTTTTGCATTCACTTTACACTGACTATAAGTTGCACATTATTTTGAGGTCTTGTGAAAATGAATGATGTCATGTTTGCAAACATACATGAGGCCCGCCTCAGCTCTCCTGCTTTGTCTACGTCTAAGGCCCTACATTTGTGCTCACTTATGTCAATGTAAGTTATTGTTTATTTTATTCTTAATCATAAATATTGTCACGTGTTCATCTATTTATTCCTATGACGCATGCCAAGCGGAGCCGTGGGGCCGGACCGAAGCTGAAGGAGGGCAGCACCTTTCTTCTCCTCCTCCCTCTTCAGCTTGTCCTCCTCTATCTCCTTAGGCAGCTTCTCCTTCTTCTCCTTCTCCACGTCGTTGTGCAGGTGCTTGGTGGTGTAGCTGAGCGCCGGGGAGAGCAGGATCTCGCCGTTTTTGCACAGCTCGTCTCGGATCTTGATGAAGAACTGCTGCAGCTCCACTGCATCCTCGAAGATCTCAGAATCCGTCCTGTTAGAGGGACATTGAGCAGCACGGTTACTTGGAGTTTCGCACAACAAACTTTTTTTAAAGAATCAATTTCTCCATGGGGCACTTTCTACTTTAATTTAAATAAGACATTCAAGCAAGAATACTGTGTAGGTTATAAAAAGTAAGAGTTCAGCAGTTGCAGAAATGCTAAACTTCCTGATTTATCAACAGAGTTGCAGACTGATTCTGCACTTTACTATCAAACTGCACCTGTGTTAACTCTGAATTACATCACAATCTACAGGGCACTGCAATTTGTTGCATTTTTAATGAAAATAAAAACATAACCAGGTTCCCTTTCTAAAATCTTTCCAAATGTCCTTTCCAAATCTAACTTTTTTATACTTCTCCAAAGCCAGCAATGAGTAAAGAAGTAAAGATCATTAATAGAAAAAATGAGCTCAGTCAATGTTTACACTTGAGTCACCCCTTGATGTATTAGAGGAATTTAAAAGCTATGGACTGTCTGTGTTAGTTCCACCTCCCCACCTGTGCAGCCGCCGGGCTTTCTCCAGCACCTCGAACATGTGCTCCTGGAAGACGTCCAGCCTCCTGTAGCGCCCGTTGTCCACGTTGGCCCGGATGATCTCGAAGTTGAGGGGTGGCCTCGCGGGGCTGGCGGGGTCCCGGGCGGGGATCTCCGCCAGCGAGTCGCTGTAGCAGCGGCCCTCGTCGTCCTGGTGGCTGAGCACCGACACGAAGAGGTTGTGCACGAGCTCCTGGATGAGCAGCGGCACGTTGGGGACGTGCGTGTCCTCGCCGCCCTCCAGGTCCCGCCGCGTCTCCAGCAGGACCTTGTGGAGCACCAGGGCGTCCTTATAGATGAGTGACTCGGGCTCGTTGTAGGTGCAGGCGTTGTTGAACATCAGCACAAAGTCCTCCACCAGGGAGTCCACGTCCTGGTACTTGTTGGCCGTCATGTGGCTCTTGATCTTCTCCATGTCCATGGGCTTCTTGATGGTGATGTAGTAGTCGGGCAGCTCGGCGCGGGACGGCAGCCGCAGGAAGATGGCGCTCAGGCGCCGGCCGCGGCTGTCCGTGTAGTTCTTCACCGCCTCGTACAGCTCGTTCAGCTTCTGCTGCAGGGGGGTCAGGTACTTCGACTTCTTAGGAGAAATGCCACTCTTCCCTGGGGAAACAAAGTTTAGCATTAGCGTTGGTTCAGTTAAAGTGAATATTCCTTTGAACGGGAAGCAAACAAAACCTAAAATCTCAGACATGCATTGTGTCACAACATGTTTTACTGCAATTTTTTTCCTATCAAACAACTCAGTTTCAGATGAAAAAAAAATTACAGGGTTTACACTTTATGGAAGTTGAAACCTTGGAGTTAATATCTAATGTATAGTTTATGTAGGGAATATTTGTATAAATTCTCTATTGCAGAAGTTACAATGGAAGTCTACCTAAATATCTGAAAAACACATTGAATAGTCCAAAGAGACAAGAGATTCTCTCCAGTCAATTCTCAGCAACAGCCACTCCTCTCCTGGCTAAGCTGAAATGTGGTTATCATTGTCAATTTCAGTACCACGCTGACCACTTCATATATTGACATACTTAATTTGAGCTTTGGTGAAGCCATATCATCCTCATCTGGTAGAGGCCCCAGCTCCTTCCTCTTGTCCTTCATGATCTTCTCCAGGATGTTGGCATCATTGTAGACCTGAACATACACACACGCATTTCAACATTTAATACATTTATCCCTGACATGACACTCTCCGTGACTGCAGCAGAATCTACAGTATAAACTGCTTGTTGCTCTGACCTTTTTTGATTTCATATTATTAAAATCAGTTTACAACTCAAAAAATACATTAAAGCATATTTTGGGGTCTAGATAAACACAACAGCCCACTGCTGATGTAATGAAGTTAGGTCTACTGAGGAATTCAAACATACAATTAACCTGCTGAACAAGCTGCTAGCAAAAGGGAACAGCAATCTTGTCTCTCTCGCTCCTATGAATAACCAGGGAAATGGCTACCACCAAGCACATGCTGTGGACTTCTGGCACCCCTGAATGATAAGCTCTCTGACTGGACGCCCACCTGAGAGCCCTCTTCGTTGTAGTGGCGTGCATTGCGGAACATCAGCTTCATGTCTTCCAGCATTGCCTCCTCGCTCAGGTACTTGTCGGCGCGAATGTTGTGCTCAATGGTCCTCAGGTCCATGGGCTCCAGGATGATCTTGTAGTAGTCAGGGTAGTCCTTTTTGGATGGCTTGACCATAAAGAGGTCACAGAGGCGGCGGCTGGTGGACACATCCCGCGCCTCCGTCACCGCGGTATACAGGATCTTCATCCGGTTTTTCTTTGTGTTCTTTTTGTGGCTGCCACGCGTCATTGAGATTCAAAGAAAACAGTCAGTGTTATGTTACCACTACTGTGACACGCTTAGAGCTTTCTGGACTTCTACTGAATTTAGACTTGATACAATATAATGCAGAAGGAAAACTGTAATAAATAAATAAAGCTCATATATAAATCAATACATTAAAAAAAGATACTGAGCATCTTTGGTAAATAAACCTCTGCTAGGGGACAGTATGAGTGATGGTAAAGCTTTCTGACGAGTAAGCAGACTAATGCGTTCTGCTGTGGATTTTAGTATTACCCCTGCCCAGATGCACCTTTGGCAGGATCTTGATGGCTGAACCATTATAATGGGAATGTGTACACCCTGGATGAAGGGGTGATGGAGAAAACATCTGAAGGGATGCAGATTACAAATGGAATTTGTATGCTGCAGATGAATGGGTGACAGATGGAGATGTACCTCTTCCTCTTAGCGCTGCCGGCATCAGAGGTGGTGGAGGAGAGCATGCTGTCACCGTCCTCCTCCTCTCTTAACAACTCTCTCTTCTTCAGCTGCAACACAAACAAATACAAACATGAGTTGCCCTGATTTTCTATCTAAGAAACTGCCAGGCTACTGTAAGAAGATGTGCTGTAAGAAGGACGTTGCTGATGACAGAGATGAGCCACACATTCAAACATAAGAAACTTAAATAGTAACGCATATACTTTTTTGTTACTATGAAAACTATTAGTAAGTACGGCTAATTCTATAGGAAAACAAGAATAAGCTAATTAAATAGCTAGCAAGGAGACTAATTTAAACTATGTGCATATATTAAAGGTTTAAAATAACACATAAGCATTGGCACGCATCAGGAGCTAAAGATTGTCTTAGAGCACAGCAGCTGTAAGTCGCTGACCTGTAGAATCTGGTGCAGTTTCAGGGCACGCTTGTAGATGCCAGAGTTGGGGACATTGTAGCGCTTAGCGTTCTCAAACATGAGGGTGAGATCAGCTTCCATCTGCTCCATGTTCTCATACTCGTTGTTCTTCATCTTCTCCCTGAGGATTGAAGTAAAATGAGTAGCCCACTTCTAACTTACAAAAACTCTGCTCCAAGAATACCGTTAATAAAAGGGAATCCAATCAAGCATTTACATATCTGCGAATGATCATAAATGATCTTAAATCAAAAGGCTAAAATCAAGCGAGGCTAACGAGGCCACACCATCAGCTACTGGGTGACAGTAAATGAATGACAAGGGAATGAGGAGAATAAAAGTGGTCGTACCGAATCTGCTGCAGGGAGATGGGATGCTTTATCTGCTGGTAGTAGTCGGGATACTCCCTGCGGGAGGGGAGGTGCAGGAAGGGCTCGGCGATGAGCTGGCCCTGGCCGTTTCGGCCGCCCCGCACAGCCTCGTACAGCTGGAAGATGGGGTTGCTCATGTCCATGCAGGACTGCATGCATTCTGCCTCTGACTCGCCCTCGTCGTAGCGCACGGAACCTGCGCGACAAACACGGACACACGTGCGCGCACACACACACGAACAGGCACAGGCAAATACACACGTGAGTGCAAATACACACGCAGACAGGCACACACAAGCAAGAGGTCAGTGAGATGTACAATCTAAGATCATGAAACATAAACTCAATTGATGCTCATAGGGTCAACACTTCATTCAATGTCCCTAAAAATGGGAGAATGACCAAAGTTTAACATGCAGAGCGACACTTACCGAGCAGGGCATCCTCCTCGCTTTCAGAACCGTACTGCAGGGCTGTGGTTATGGCAGACAGGCGATCACCCTGAGCTGACCTCCGGTTCCTGACCAACACACACACACACACACACACACACACGGATGACAGGTGATGAGCCATCACCTAACAATCAGGTTTCTCAATTCACCACCTTCATTCTGTGTTCATTCCTTTCTCATTAAATTAATGCCAAGCAATATCCCCCACAAAATTATAAAAGTGGCCAGCTAAAATAAATACAATAAAGAAATGCTGACACAGATGTGTACTGTTTCAGGGCATAATATCGCATCATGAATGAGTGGGCCCACCCCTGTCAGCTGTTCACTGACCTACTTTAACAGAGGAATTCCACAGATTTTCCTTATTAAATGTTGCCTCAAAATCAAGGCAAATTCTGGGAAGAAACACTGACAAAAATTACAGTACCTTATACGGAGGCTGGATTTAGTGGGTTCTGCATGCTCAATTTCAGTCTTCCTCTGGATAAAGATCTTCTTGATGGTGTTAGCATCCTTTACAGCAGAAATGAATAGAAGGGTTTTTCAATTAAAATAGGTTGCATGGCTTTGCAATGTCTGCCTTGCAACATATAAACAAACAGTCAAATTTAAGACAAAAATGTATGTACTATACGAGAAAATTAATATATTGATTCAAATACCTTAAACACCTGTGACCCTGGTTCATTGTAGGTTTTGGCATTTTTTGTTAAAAGGTCTATGTCCTTGGCCATGGCACTGACGCTTTTGTAGTATCCCATCTGGAAAATGATATTCATCCAAAGTTATTATTCACATAATGGAATCGCCCATTGCAAAAGTGAATAAAAAGCAATGACTTTTCACGTTCTCAAATACATAAGTATGTAGCATTACATCCAGCTGCATACCTGTATCCTCTGAGCGATTGTCCTCAAGTCTATGGGTTCCTTTATTATGGCGTAGTAGTCCGGATAGTGCTGATGGGAAAAGAAACCATTAAATTGTCATGTCATACTTATTAGGCAAGGTCATGAGCGTATTTAAGAAATACATGAAACAAAACATTTTTTCTAAAGTGATGACCAAAGCTTCCAGGGTAAATTCAAGGTAATATAAATTCATTATGTCCAACTTGCTAGTGTGCACTGTATACATGCATACAGCTGAAAACAGTTCTTACCACTTTTGAGGGAAGCTTCTGAAAGAGCTCACTGATCAGGCGCCCCGAGGGCTCGGTAAAGGTCACAATGGCCTCCAGGAGCTGCTCCAGGACCTCCTTCAAACAACTGGGTGGAGTCTGCCAATCAGATGTGCCCAATAATAAGCCTCATCCCACAAACATTTCAACATAACAAGAAATCAGCTAGATGCAAAGTTGAATGTCCAGAAAGCTACAGCCTAGAATAAGATGAAGCCAAAGGTAGTTGATGTGGTTCAGAAAGATTGCTGAAACCACAGCAATAGAACATGAAGTATAGCTGACATCTGCCTGAGGACTGACCTGTCTTTGTCTGCAGCCCAAGGCTATTCTTTTCTTGGTCAGAAAAATAAAATTGCATTTCATATTACTTCTATCTACCTCTGATTATCCACAGCACAGGGATGGCAAAGTGCTCCTTTCCCTATTATCTGTATATTTTCTCAGGTTTGGCACCAACAACACTGGACACAGAGTTTAAGCAGCTTTCCAGTTCTGGCCACAGTTGACTTGTAAGTGAACTGGCACCAGTAACACTAGAGGGCAGACCAGATGCAGCTGGAATGACAAAAAGCCACCAGGTTGCAAGTAAAGGAATGATGGTGTTCAGTACAGTTTTGATGCCCAGCAAAGGTCCTACCTCCTCCTCAGTGGAGGTTCCAGGGTTATCCAGTGTATCATCCCCATCTTCATCCTCTTCCTCATAGTCCCCACGCTGCACGAACTCATTCTTTGTGCGCTGATACAGGTCCCATAGCCTGCAGGCAGCTTTGTATTCTGGGCTATCAACCTATTGATAGGAGACACGTCTAAAATAATTATACTATAATTTCAAGGGGGTTGCACATGAACACGAGAAAAATCAACAATGGAGTAAAAACCTTTATTTGGTACAGAAGAGGTTTAAATGGACAAGGGATGTACAGTAAACAGCAGCACACTAATCAAGATAACAGTTATCACAAATATTTCACCTACAGCTACAAAAATGTTCCCTGTCAGAATCTTTATGTAGTGATATATGATTTCATTTTTTGTAAATGTGTATTTAACAATGCGGAAGTAGTTGCTTTTGCCTATGATGTCATTTCTAAAAATACTATTAAAGGAATAAATCACATATGAATGGTTGACACATACATTATTCCAGGGCTGAAGTAAACCACTCAAATAATCTACACTCCCTATCCTTATGCATAGTATAAAGCTACAGGTCTTTAGCATAAATTATGACTCAGAAACAAATGCCTATGTTTTTTTAAGACGACAAATGTATCATTTATGTTATTCATTAGTTATTTTATTCAAATTTGGAATGTACCCCTACAAGGCCACAACTCCAACAGAAAATGTATCTTTTACTTGATTTCTGAATGCTGTTCTTTTCTTGACTGGGGTTCTCAAGGTCTACTGGTTACTAACATCCCAAGCGTCTTAGCTGCATTACCTTGTAGTAAGTCTTGGCATTGTTGAACAGCAGCTGGAAATCAGCGCTGAGCTGCTCCACATCCTGGTACTCCTCCATCTTTAGCTTCTGCTGGATCTTCATCAAGTCTATGGGCTGGGCAACCACTTCATAATAATCTGGTTGGTTCCTTCAGAAACAACAGGTTAAAAAAAGGACAGTGGTTTTTAATATTAACTAAATCTTTGGTTATTCATTTTGTCATTCATCTGGTTAAAGTTAACTAGAGTATTTGTGTTTGGTGGACATCACTATCAGTCAGTTATAGTTTTGTTCAAGTTAGAAGTACTTGAACAAAAATGGTGTGATTGTACAAATGAGTGCTGTACCTTCTCTTTGGTGCTCTGATAAACAGCTCACAGATTTGCCTCCCATGGTCATCCTTATAATCCCTGATAGTGTTGTACAGCTCATGGCACACTGCTATCTGGGCACACAAGAACATAATCTCAAACAACCCATACTTTTGATAGTATGAATCCAGGAAGTACTGTACTAACTTTGTTACAATTATGTAAAAGGAGTAGCTGAGGAGAAAGTGCCTAGAGAAAAAGGACACAAATGGGGGGGGCAGTGCTTTTGGGTAGGTAACATAAAAGCTAAGAGACATGTTTTAATAAGGTGCAGCATATATAGTCTGGTGTGCTCCCTTCCATAAAATGATTAGTCTATGCTAATGCCAAGTCAAACCATCTACATGTTAAAACACCAAGGATTACAGTTCTCACTGCCCTTCTTGGAATTCCACTTACTGGATCTACAGTGGGGATACTGGAGGCTCTTCTCCTTTTTCGGCTGCTTCCAGGGGTGGAGGAGGACGTTAGTCCATCCTCAAAGTCCCCTCCACTTACGCTGCTGGAGGGGGAGGTGGCCCTTCGCCTTTTGGAACCCATCGAAGCAATTCCTTCCAACACATAATTGACATATAAACATAATGAATGACTAGGTTAACGCTACTGCAAAGGTGTGACAGACATGTTTGACTGTGTCACAATATAAGAGATCGCCTTTTGTCGTTTATTTATTTTTTGTCAGAAGGTAAAACTGTACCTAGCTACCATAAGTTACACCCACTTTTCTCCAAATGTGTTCCAATGAATGAAGATGCAAGCAAGCTAACGTTAGTTAGCCAGCTGCTGCATGGCCCACATTATAAATCCCCTTTTTCATGTTTACTTAGCCATCTACTCGAAAAGTAATAACCAGGTAAATTAACAGGGAATAACCCGGCTAGTCCCATTTCAGATAACAACAAGTTAGTTAGCTAACGTTAAGGGGTGTGAAACAAAACAGCTAGTTACTATTGTAGCTATCCTACAATAGCTAAAACATTTGCTAGCTAGACAGCGAGCCTAATTCACATTACCCAGCTAACTACGAAACGTTGTGACAACTGGACCGGTTTAATTACATTTTTTCACAAACAGTGTTAAATTTCTATCAAACTGAATACTTTTTGGCATTTCAAAATATCCGAATGTTGGCTAACCTAAACAGCATCACAGAAATAGCCGGTTAGCTTGCTAACAAGCGTCCATGCTAACAGTACCTAACATCACCCCAAATGCAACATACATAAAATAATGTGATTAACTTGGCCAACAAGTATGACTACACCAATGCTGACGTGACGTGAGCTATAATTCGCTAACAAACGTTAGCTAGGAAAAGTTAAATGGTACCTATCAGTTACAGCTAGTTAGCCAGCTACCGGCTAAAAAGAGCGCAACTACACCAGCCGTTAACTGACAAAAACAAAGACAAATGGGAAGGCAGATGGAGATAACCGCATCCAGATCCAGCCCAGTTGTATCAGCTAAAAGGAAATCTCCATGAATCTTACCTGTAGCTAATACAAGGTGATTGTCGCTATCTAGGGAGAAGTGGCTGTGAAGAGAGGCTAAAATATTTCATGTAAAACTACAGCTTTTCTGACTAGCCAATTAGCAAAATCCTAGTTGTTAGCTTACCTTTTCCTAGCTGTTAGCTTGCTAGCTGACTCCTCCTCCTCTTTCCCGATACAACGGAAACGGAAGTCCGACATGTTATCCCTTTACTCCGGCCTGTGACACACGTGGTGAAGTCTACCGACTGCAGGCAATCATGAAACGTCCGAGTGAGTCTGTATTTAAACACTTAAAACGAATGTGTTATGTTTTATAGTTTGTAGAATGTACTCATAGTATTGGGTCACACGTGTATGTATATTTTTGATACACTGGTTTGCCTTCCACAAGATGAGGAGTGACCTGACGAGCTCGACCAGTACTAATATACCAAGGCTAGCAAAGTATTCTGTTCTGAAAGCATTTAAGCAGCTTTAAATCCTGAAACATCATGTAGCTTGCATGAATTATTTTGTAATAAGTATATGTCAAGATAAAAGGCTAACATTTGCTGGTAATTTAATGACAAACTAGTAAAGTTGTTGCCATCTAGCTAGCTAATTAGCTGATATGTTTTCCAGAGTTGAAGAAAGCAAGTAAACGTTTGTCCTGTGCAAAACGTTACAAAATACAGAAAAAGGTAGGTACTGTTTTCAAACCGCATTGCAATAATTATATCCGATCTGTCTAGTGGGCTGGTTGTCTGTCAGGCGTCGTGGGTGGCGATAGACAGTTACTTAGCCGTGAAGCATGGCTCCTTTGGTCAACGATTCGCAAACTAGCTGAGTTATTGAAATCGCACACCAAGACCCACGTTGTATTTCGACATATTCATATGTGCCGTATATTTCTCATTCTGTAGATATACATTGTATGCAGTTTAATAATTGCTCATTCTACATATCGAAATGCAAAGTTTGGCTTACAGTAGTCAAGCATTCTGATGCGAATGGTTTCATTGTTAATTTTTTGACCAGGTTCGGGAGCACAACAGGAAACTACGGAAGGAGGCAAAAAAGAAAGGAGTAACAAAACGGGTGAAGAAGGATCCAGGTGTTCCCAGTGTCGCACCTTTCAAGGAAGACATTTTACGGGAGGCAGAACTTAGGAAACAGAAGGTGAGAACCGGTCCTTCTGTTTTGTGTGCCTTTATATTAGCAAACAGTCCCAATCTACTGCTATTGTCCATCAAAGTTAAGAAATGTTGCAGTGGAGATGGATTTTTACGGAAAATGCAGGAATTTTGTATTCAATTAAGTTACTATGAACGAAAATAAGATTTCATACCAGTTCCTCAAAACCTTGCCATATTGCATACAATGGAGCCTTGTAAATATATATTTTCCTATCACTTTCTAAGATTTTGCAGTACATGTCACTTTAGTATTTGTGAAATCTTGAGAATTTGTGATGCATAGTTTCGACCAAGGTTGCTGCCATAGCTTTACATTGAATCAGCTTTCGTCCTTGTAAGAATTGAGTCTTGTCTTCCTCCTGCTAGCTTGAAGAACTTAAACAGAAAAAGAAGTTAGAGAAACAACAGGAACGAGCACAGAAGCGAAAGAAAGAGGACACAACTAATGGCTCTGATCCCAAAGCCAAAAAAGCTAAAAAGGTGAGAAATAAAAGGGAACGATCTTGTTTATTAGAATCATCTGCATTTGTCTTATTCTGACAGGACTTGTTTTCT
This sequence comes from Megalops cyprinoides, assembly GCF_013368585.1. Taxonomy (NCBI): domain Eukaryota; kingdom Metazoa; phylum Chordata; class Actinopteri; order Elopiformes; family Megalopidae; genus Megalops; species Megalops cyprinoides. The sequence continues at coordinate 14,449,525 of NC_050589.1, forward strand.
GACTGTCCTCTAATATTTGGCAGGAGAATCGTCCTGAGAAATCATCTGTGAGTCAAGATAAATATTCCAGAAAGTTCCTCTGCTCTGAATTAAACAAGGTGAGCAAAATTCTTATTAGGATCATTTTTAAGGATCAGTAAACCAACGGTGAGTGGAACTGGTCTTGCAGGACCTGATCCTTGTAAGTGCTGTATATCTTCTTTTCAGATAAACCGTTGTTTTGGACTTGGCATTTTTAATAATTCCTCTAAGACCTGAGGTTAAATGTCCCCCTTTGTTGTTAAATGCCTCTCTCCTGCGAAGGAATGCCTCATATATGAAGGTGTCTAATCTGGCAAAGCATATCTTATCCCATGATTGCAGCTGAATTTACAAGATTAAACCATGTCCCTGAAGCGTCAGAGTTATGCTGTTTAATTATCTCAGATAAGTTTCGGTTGGGTTGTTTTTGTCGTTCACCTTTTTGATGGACCCATTCTCCCTTGAGACTTGCATGGAGGACGTGTTTGAACGCAACAAGTGTGAGCAGATCACATCAGTCCATAGTGCAGCAAATGCAGGCTTCGCTTCTCTCTTATATGTCCTTCACCTTGTTGACATTTTTGTGTGGCTCCCACAGGTTATCAGTGCCTCTGATGTCATTGTTGAGGTTCTGGATGCCAGGGACCCCTTGGGCTGCCGCTGTCCACAGCTGGAGGAGGCGGTTCTGAAAAGTGAAGGAAACAAGAAGCTTCTCTTTGTCTTGAATAAGATTGGTAAATCAGCTTTCCCTGTTTTGCGTCGTTATTGTGAATATTTGTTTATGTTCAATTCTGGATTTGGGGCTTTTGTAAGATGGTCACAAAAGGTCATATTTAATGCCCCCCCCCCGCGCAGATCTCGTACCTAAAGATAATGTGGAGAGATGGTTGAATTATCTACAGCGTGAGTTTCCTGCCGTAGCCTTCAAAGCATCAACGCAGTTGCAAGACAAAACAGTGGTAAGTCCTGAGCCGTGTTAAAAAGATGGCAGCATGAATGCCATGATATGAGGTGGAATTGTGCATAACTTTCTGTGCCAGCACAGTACTTGCTTGTGTCCACTGTAGGGCCAGGTATGCATATTAAAGTTGCTGTTGTTTATTAAATCTGTTGTAAAATCAAGGAACATGTATGACATGCTTATTTTCATGTTTGTAGCAAGAAAAGAAGAACAGAACCATATCTGGAGCCGTAGATCAGACAAAAGGGGTGGCCTCTTTTGGCAACAGCTGCCTTCTGCAGGTTCTGCAAGATTATGCTGATGCCCAGGAGAGTAAAAACATGCTCAAAGTTGGTATTGTTGGTAAGAAAAACCACTTGTTACTTTTTTCTGTTGTGTCTCACCACTGTTCAATACAAAATTAGATGCTTTCTGTCCGAAAGAGAGCAAACGGCTCTGAAGATTTCCGTGTGTTGGTTATTAATACAGTCTTTTGAGTGAGATGAGAAAGGATGACTCATGGATACTGAAATCATTGAAGACTTGAATAATCCAACTCTGATCTCATCTTAGTGTCAGCAGTGCTCATTGGCCTCTGATCATCAGGTTGCCAGCTTGCTTGTAACACTGTTTAATTCCTCCACCAGGTTTCCCCAGTGTGGGGAAAAGCAGCTTGATCAATAGCCTTAAAGGCATCCGGGCCTGCAATGCTGGAGTACAACGGGGACTGACAAAGTGAGTGGAAGACAGGAGGAATGGGCAGCCTTTAATGACCTCATTATTTATGGACAGTAGTGAGGAGTGCTAAGGAGTAGTGGTTTTGGACCTAAGGGATGTGGATGAAGGCATTTAATCCTAATTGCTCCAGTAATTCCATTGGGGTCTTAGAATGTGTAGAATGAGAAGCCCTGGGTTAGCATGTCTGCTACTGAAATAAGTGGGGGAAAAAAAAGAGGGCACAGTATTTGTAATTCACTGCTTTTCAATTCCATTCTAGCATATAGAATATGGAATCCATTTTATATCTCCTTATCTCCCTTTCAGGTGTATGCAAGAAGTGCACATTGCCAAAAAGGTCAAGATGATTGACAGCCCCAGTATTATAGCGTCCATAGATAATCCTGCTGCTGCTATGGCTCTGAGGAGACTGCCAGCCTCGGAGCTACGGGAGAATGCCCTGGATGCAGTCAGAGCTCTGCTGAAGCAGTGTAGCAAGCAGCAGGTGAGATGTATGTTGGTGCCACAGGACAAGGGTTTGAAGAGTTGTATTTGTGCTATTTTATGTAAGGGATTCTGAGAGGAGGTGATGCTCCATGAAACTTTCACTGTTTTATCCCAATGTTAGTGTAGTTAGGACAGTAAGTCAAATATATTTATAGTTTATATATATTTTATATTTTATCTTTATATTTGATTCCAGTGTATGATATATCCAGGTAATGTAAATGTGTGTAATGTAGGTTTACATTAACATCACTGAGGCTGTGGAAACAGCGCTATACCATATGAAATGATTTGTGTTTTCTATTCTTTTTTGAGTGAAACTAAAAGTGCTAGTTAGAAATGTTGTTATAAATATTCTAAGAAATCCTTAGTGACTTGGAAGCTACATGCTTCGGCAGAAATACAAAGTAAATATTTTACATTAGTACATATTTATAATCTTTTTATAGGGTTTATGAAAGCCAGGGGATTGAAATGTATCATGTTTTTTTCAGAAGTTAATACTTTGAGGGGAAAAATATCAAGAATTGGTGCATCTAAGTAACAGGGACTTTTTAACCATATAATTTTCTGTATTGTATGATTCTGTGATGACATGTTTACATCTTTAGTTTATGAAATGAAGGCTCAATTACAGTGTCTAATGTGGTAAAGACGGTGCGTTTGAATGATGTGTTGAGAAATAATTGCTGAATCCTTTCTTTCAGATAATGCTTCAGTACAATGTTCCCGATTTCAAAAACTCCTTGGAATTTTTAACACTTTTTGCCAAAAAACGGGGGTTCATGCAGAAGGGTGGTGTTCCTAACACAGAGCAAGCTGCTGAAACCTTTCTGAATGATTGGACAGGGTGAGATCAATCACTCTCATAAAAGTCAGATCCACGTATGCTTACTGTATGCTGCTGACAGAGAAATGAGGAAAATGTAGCAAGTCTTGAGTCATAATGAAGACTTTAATCCAACTCTGATCTCTGAGCGCAATCAGACTTTCTGAGGTCTCCAGATGTTTCAGAAGTATAAGCTTAATTTATCCATTGTCAGGGAGACCTCTTGTAAAAATAATTGAAAACTTTTTGGATGGTTCTGGCTACTTGTGCTGTACTAATTTGGAAATTCTTGCTTTGGCTTTCTGTACCAGGGCTAAACTAAGCTACCATTGCAAACCACCTGAGAATGTCAACCTTCCTTCATACCTCTCAGACACCATAGTAACAGAGATGCAGAAGGGATGGGACATGAGCATATTGCAGCAAGGCAATGCAGAAACCATCAACAGTAAGTTAACCATTCTACTCTGGTATCATTTTGTAGGCCTCTTCAAAAGCCTGATGTTAACCAAGATGAAATGTAAGCTATGGGTTTTAGCTGGGATGCTGAATCTGATGTTCTTGACCAGGTGCAAAGTTCCCCAACATTGCAAGCAGCATTGTCTTCGCCTCCAGTGGTCCTACGTTGGGACTTCTCAGCGTGAACGAAGATCTCAAGGTGGAGGAGTCAGCAGAAGAGGACCTCCGTGAGGAAGTCGGTGATAATGAGGAGGTGAGAGCATGCTGGAGGTTCCTTCAGTATTTTGATTTGCTGACATCACCGAATGGGCCACATCAGTAGGCAAATAGTGAGGGGAGGGGGCAAGATGGTGTGTGAAACTCTGGGACATACCAAAAGATCATTAATCAGCCTTAAATAACTACATTCTACAGTTGTTGAAAATAATGACCATAGCTCAAGAACATTACAGTTGGCAGTTGTTCCCTGTAAACATTCAAGGATATGTAAGAGGGATCACTTCTGAGCCATAACCTTGTGCTTCTGCACTTTCACCAACCCAAAACCCCTTCCTCTTGTTTCAGCCCAACCTGGTGCCTGAAGCAAAGACAACCCTGGAAGAAAAAACAGAAAATGGGAAAGCACCACAAAACAAAAGAGAAGTTAAAGATGCAGCAGGTATGTTGCTGTACTGACCCTAATGAAAGCTATAGGCATCGTCCATCTTGACACATGCTCATATATGGTCACAAAGCACTAAGATTAATTGTGATTTGATTTTGACAGGGCGTCCTGCAAAAGTGAAGTTCCAACCAGTGCCTGTCAGCATAGACCTGTCTTCAGTACAAAACGACAGCGATGCGTATGACTTCAACACGGATTTCAAATGAGGAGTCTGCATTCCTGCTGCTTTGGATTTTTTTTTATGGGGGGGGGGGGGGGTGGAATGTATATTTCACACATCAGATGATTCTTGTAGAACTGTGATTTATTTGTTGACAAAATTACATTTCAGTTGAAATATGAATTCATCTGAAATGGTGTATTCTATTAAAAGATAATATTTGTAAACAGTTTTTTTGTGTGTAGAATTCTCTCTTAAATTAGCAAAGATTGTGTACAGTAAAACCTATCAAAATGTATATTTCCAACATGCATTTTTCAACTGTCACTAGAGAAGCATGAAGTCATAGATAGCTTGTGTAGAAAATCTTGCGTGCTCGGTCATACAGATGGAACCGTTTGGTGCAGTCATAATAGATGTATTTTGGAATTAATGCTTATGGTTTTTGCTGGGGTGGGGGTGGCAGGAACATCCTTTGGGCTATAAGAGTTACGATTGATTTCACTTAGAAGTCCTATGTTTCCCCATTGACTCCCATATTTGCCTAATTTTTTTAAAGGATTCCATATGGTTAGGAATGTATAATATTCAAATCATTATGTTTTGTAGCATTTTGCACTACCCAAAGTCATCTGAATTGTATATACTCTTGAGCTTGGTAGGTACGTTGAAATATAACACTGTTTATTTTCCTGAGTTAGGGTTAAAGTCATCCTCTATGCAACTAAGGAATGGACTTGTATATGGCTACTAGTTGAATTCACATTCTGCATAAAATGCAACTGTACACCCTGAACGGCGTAAGACATGTTCCTGGGTATTAGACCTCACCTTGGCTTGTTTCACATTCATTTCTGTAATGGTGTAATTTGCAGTAAAAACAGAGAGGACTTAAAAACTGCTTGCACGACGTGATGTACACGTGGAGTCAAGGTACACTGTCGAACTCGATGTATATTCAGTTTCAACTTTGTAGAAAATCGGAGTGCGGTCCTGTCACTTTTTATACAGGACTTACACAGACAGCCGATACAGGGTCCTTCATGCACCACGTACTCTTAATTGAACCGGAAAGCGTGATCTGTGTTTTCAAATTTTGTATTGGATGAAGTGAAGTGTCAAAATGCTGTCGATATTCGACTCCATTCCTACATATATGGTAAGATTTTTTTTCTATGGTTTGTCTGTCCAACTCATTACGCTTTGTTCAATTTTTTATCCTTAGTAACGTAACCAACTTTTGATTTCAACAGAATGTTGCGATATTAGCTAGCTAGCTATTTAACTAGCCTACCTCGTTCATCTTCATGTTCCAACACTGCAGTGAAAAAGATAATATGAAAAATAAATCAGACGCCAAGTTAGCTGTATGGGTTAGCTAGTTGATATTTGCGTGGAAGCTTTTCCAGTTTAACTCAGTTCGCACCATATGGCTCGAGTAAGTACGTGCCCTTGCAAACTACGTTTCCGTTATTGTGAAAAATGACCATCCATCATTGACTTGATCAATAGCTAGCAAATCAGATGTTTGATAGACTATAATCTTGGGTTTTGGTACGTCGTGTTGTTTTGCACTTTAACGCGAGAACCACAGTTTTTTTTTTAATGTGTTTTAGGACTACAAGGGACAAAAACTTGCAGAACAAATTTTCCAAGGAATCATACTCGTTTCTGCGGTAAGTAGCTATTTGGACCAGAGAGCACGTATTACTTTTTTTGACAATGGGCTATTATTTTGTTGTACAGTTAAATGTCCCTTATCCTTTTTTTGCAGGTTATTGGGTTTGTTTATGGCATGATGATCGAACAGTTCGGCTGGACAGTTTATATTATGTTGGCTGGTTTCACTGTGTCTTGTGTGGTGAGTTTAAAATGTAATTCACCTGCCCTTCATATAATCTCATATAATCATATAATAATACCTCTGCATGGCCAGCTGAATGTCCAGTCCAATCCATTGCAGCTCACGCTTCCACCGTGGCCGATATACCGGAGACATCCCTTGGTTTGGCAACCGGCGTTACCGGAGTCATCGGGAGACATACGAGAAAAACCTCAAGAGAACCAGAGGAAGCAGAGGAAGCACAAGTAGAGAATCGGCTTATTTGCACACAAATCAATTTATTTTCTGTAGTTTTCTATGATATGTTCAATCCCCATACCACATTAAATAAATGGTTGTCAATAGAAAAAATGGAATGGGACTTTTCTGTTGTAGTTTCTTTAAAACAACTCAAGCAATAACAAAAGAGTGGTCCTGCATTTTCCATTGTTTGCTGGGGGAAACAAGTTCATTTACTCTCAGTCCACTCTTCTCACAGTTACCTAAGTATCAGAATATATGTGCACATAAAGCAATTCCTTTTGAACTGCACTTCATGTTGTATAAAAATGTCACAATCATACATAAAGGGTGTGGTTAACTTATACACATTAAAGTAACTCCTGTTGTAGGTACTGCATTCTTTTATGTCTTATCATACTAGTTAGAGCATGTGAAACATATGGCAGCAACCAAAGGATTATTGTAAAGCTGACACAAACATCTGGCCTAGGAGCAGTAGGCCAGTTCCAAGACTCAAGTATATCAGGTAAAGGCCAACTACATTCCTGTAGCACAACATGATTGAGATTCAAATTTTCATCTTTGTTGTGTATAATACAATACATTACATTTATGTTGGGGGTGTTTGTCCTCCCAATGTATTAGAGTCCTAATCCAGCAGCATTCTGTGTACATCCAAACTATTCAGTCAGGTGATGACCCCCTGCAGAAGACATGTAGGCTTATTAGGTAGTTAGTAGCTCTGGGGTCTGACATTACCACAGAATGTGAGGTATCAATGGGAATGGAACAGGTTGTGTCTATCACTGGAAGAACTCCTTTCAAAGAAATAGTGCATAATGTAAGAGAAATGTGAAGAGGTGGGTTGTGCTGGCTCATGTTATGCTTATTATATTGAGCTCATACAGGAAGGTCAACAATACCACTGTTTTGAACGAATACACGTCTAGTATGCAACCAAACCGTGGGTTACACCACGGTCCTTTTTTTCCCTCCCGAGAGATAAAAGAATTATGAGAACAAGAGATGTTATAATCTGCCATTTTCTATGTTCTGTAATGTTTTGCTGTGATATATTTAACGCACCATACTGTGTCAGAATAGGAGTCACTTTGGATAAGAGCATCTGCCAAACTTTAACATAAAATAACAATACATGGCTTTGAAAACTAATCAAAATATTGCAACAAAATCCTTCATTTTTGGGTTTTACTCTACTTAAAGAAACGGAAGTGTTTCCAGTTTTGGGAAATTAGTAGTTTGTAGTGATGTAGTTAGAACAAAGAGAAAAAAGTGTGACACGAGAATCAAAATTGACATCACTATTACCAATGGTAGATTTCTTACTGCTATTTGAAGATATGCAATGCGTGCAATGGTTGTGGTTAATTTTTTTCAAGAAGCAACCATGCCACCCAGTGTATTACAGTGGTACTACATGACTGATAAAGCAGACTGATAAAACCATTCATCCTTAAAATAAATGGACAAAAATGTATTGATTCTATTTAAAGTGTAAGCCTGTGCAGTTAATCTTTTTTGTTGTTGTTTTTCTCAGTAATGCTGTATTCAATTCATTGTTAAAATTGTCTCCACTGTATAGGATAGGTATGACTGACTGGCAGTGTGATTGCTCACACTAATGCATGCAACGGCTGTGCCAGTTCACTCCAGATATCAGAGTCCTCTCTGCTCCTGGTGCATTCCTCTGATAAATGAAGAGAAGTTTGGCTTATCACAAGGAAGTAAAACTGACAAGGTCTTTCTGCTTCGGTCCTCCAAGACTACCAAGGGCACTAGCAGGTTTTATAGCGCATGTAGGTCAGCCTCTTGAGGAAAAAAAAACATATAATCATAAAAATATTACTAAAATATTTTAAAAATCATAAGAATATGTCTAACAATGATTTAATTTAGTATTTTCCTAGATGATCCCATTATTCATAGGTGCTGTAAACAAACACCCCCACTTATGGCAGAAATATGTACAATATTGTTCAGAGGGCAACTTTTAATTTGATGTTTTTATACAAATAGAACAAATCAGAAATATCATAATCTTATGAAAAAACATTAGTTATATAGGTCCATCAAAAATCATCAATTATAAATGTTGTTTCGTCATTAATGGTTTGTGTTGTTTTAACTTTTTTTAAATAAACGTTACACACATAATTTTAAACAGTGTGCGGTAAACACGGTATCGCATTGGAACTTTTCTTGTTAAACTGCATTATACTGGTATGTCCTGAAAAGAACTGCAAACTGTAAAGACGCACCGGTCCACTCAGCAGCACCCGGACTGCGACTGTCGGTGATCGTCATTTTTGTCTCTTCAGAGCCACCGTACGAGTTAGCGAACCTCCTTTCGAGCGAGTTCTCTTTGCAGTTTCACAGTCATATGACAGCGCGCACTTCCTGCACACAATTTACACATAGCATTCCCGTCTGGAGCTTGGAGGGAGACACAACATTCAGACCGAGTACCTGTGTGGTCGTCTCTCAATCTCAAAATGCTGGCTCTGATAAACCGGCTTTTGGACTGGTTCAAGTCCCTCTTTTGGAAGGAGGAGATGGAGCTAACACTGGTGGGACTTCAGTATTCTGGGAAAACTACCTTCGTCAACGTTATAGCTGTGAGTGAGAAAGCTGTTGTTATCATAACCGTTATTATTGCCGGCTAATGTTAGCCACTTAGCTAACACTTGGAATCAAATGGTGTAACGTTAGCCATCGTGTTATACTGAGGCCACCATACTGTTCGATTCCCATTGGCTAGCTAGCTCTCTGTATGTAAACAAAGCGGTATGTGCTTCATATTTAGCTGGCTTGCTAGCCGACTTTCAAATTAGACAAGTTAGCTTATGTTGCTAGATATTAGCGCTTTGAATACTAGCCTAGCGAGCCAATACTACTTTAACACATCATCTGAATAAATAGCTGGCTAACTACCTTGCCAGTCTGTTTGCTCACTGACTTGAAAGTTAACTATCAAGCTAAAGCTAATGTAAACACGGAGTCCTGCAAGCCTAAGGGAGGGGGGGGGGGGTATGGTAAGGCCGGTCATTGAACTATCTTGTAGCTAAGCTAGCCAGTCATTTCTAATTGTAACACACATAATGTCACATCAAACTAGCTGTAATATTGACTTGCGAATGTCGATTTTAGAGCTCTGTCTCTCAGTCTGAATAGGTTGCTCGCTGATTGTGCGTAACATCAGCCATAGTGGGGGAACAAGTCGAGGTACTAACTAACCCGCTTGGCATTAGGCCTCCAGTTCATGACGTTACGAAGTGAGAAATCCGATGTAGCTAACTAGCTAGCTCTAATACACTCCGTCTGGCAGCTATGCTTAATCAACCGAAGGGACGGGGCGGTTTAGTACTTGCTGTATTCAAGAACATAATGTAAAATTATAAACATTAATTTTTCTCATTTATCCCGCAGTTAGGGAGGGCTATAACTTCACGCAGGCTAAGTAGCTAGCTACCGCTGCACACATTAACTTGCATCAGATGTACCAATTTATGCATATGTGCTTAAAATGTTACTGAATATTATTATTTGCATCTGCTTTCCTCGTAGAGAGCCGTGTGTTGCCGTTACTGAAAAACGGGCAGAGTAACGTTCTTGGTGATCGCGGGAGACAGAGCGTCGCAAGTCTGTTTCACGTTTGCCTGAGTTACGTCATTGGGCTCGATGACAGTGCTGTGCCTCATCGCTTTGATGCGAAACCTGACGCTGTTTTCTGGAAGAAGGAGCACATGGCGTTATTAAGGCCCTGCACACGATTGCCTATTGGGGGTAGATCCAGCTCACTTGCAAGCTCCTAGCAATGTGCCTCGCGTAAGATGCCGTCACTACGGGCTGTTCCAATGCAGTGAGCTGTCAAGGGTGAATTGTCGTGTCCGCACAGAGTTTGAAGTAGGAATACAAATAGGGCCCGTTTCAATTTACAAAACTGTACCACAGGTTCTAAAAATGCGAGACAAGCTTAACGTTACACAGTATCTGTATGCTGTTTTAGTAACCAACATACGCGGTATTTACAATATCTTTGAGCTGAATTGCTACTTAGATTAAGGTTAGTTTTAGCCTTTAGTTTTAACATTTGAAACGGAATAAATGTTTGTGAATAAATCACGGACTCATTACTTCTCAGTGTAATGGGACAGAACATACACGTTTCGATAATGAAAAAAATCCACACATACACACGCCACAGAAATGGTTCAAATATTGAACGTTAGAATTTTTTTTTTGATTTGATTTCTGAACAGGGCGTGTCTGTTTAGTCCTTGAGGATGTAATTTTACCTCGATTGCCTGAAAACCCAACTGTGTAATACGGTGATAGGGTGTACAAGGCTCAGCAAATCAATTATTTATGATAATCATATAATGGTGTGTGTGTGTATAAACTTAATTTTAATGTCTGAACACATGTTGATCCTGTGATGGATATATTAACATTTAAACAAAGTAGTTAAAATTATGTTGTAAGATTAATTAAAAGACCCTCTCCGGTCTTCCCATGATTGAGCTTCCTGTAGTCTTTTCCCATAGATGGTTTGCAAATGCAGTACTCCCATTAGTAATGAAAATTGTATGGGTTTTAGAAAATAAAGCATGCAGACACTCAGCATACTTGGGCAAAGATTGAGATAAACAGCTGCACAATTCTGATTATTGTATAGGCTGTAAAGCTTATTGTGGGTAAACAGGAGACCTGATGTGAAAAACCAACCCTGCAGAAGTGTAAGTTATGAAGCATGACAGCATAAAACGGCATTATAAACAATGAAACAATATTGACAACAAGCATCAACAAGATTGTTTCTCTGCATTTTTCTTCCTGACGAAAGGTTAATTACTGTATATGAGTCTTAATGGTGTAGCAGCAGTATCCAAGACAATGCACCTATAAAAGACTGCTTAATTCAAACTTTGCTTAACATATTAAATAGGTGTCATTAAAAAGTGTATTTTGGCGTATTTTGTTAAATCTGCTCTGAGGTTGATATATGTAATGTCAGACGAAGTGATGCAGTTTCCGGGATGCTCTGTTTGTAGTTTCAGGAAGGTCACTGTTTTGTACAGTCTGTGTCAGGCAGCCAGACCAGCTGACGTGTGTTCTGCCATCATTATATGTTTCAGGAGCCATTTAAAGGTCTGATTTGTGAAGTAGGCGTAAGTGCCCGGGCAGTCAGCTCCCTAGATATTATTGCATCACAGTCAGCTCAGGTCAAGGTTTGCTCTTTGTTCTGCGGATATACAGAACGACCCCAAATTATTGTGCTTTATTAGTCACAATCGTTGTCTTTGAACTATGAGTCTGTGGACAAGAAGGAATATTGTTTAATAGGTAATCACTACACCAGACAGAATATGTCAACTGTAGTCTGTGAGGGGCTGTCTTTCGGCTGCGATTTGAGTGTGAAGCCCTACTGCAAATTCAGCGGCAAGTTGTGTGACTACATTTATTCCAATGCATTTATTCCACAAGGTTTGAAGACCTTTTTTTCATGGTCTAGACTTATGCAACTCTTACATTGTGAAGAAATAATACAAAAGAGTACTACTAACATGAAACCACTTCCACTTTTTTTCTTTTTACAACTGACAGTGTAACAGTCTCAACCTGCAGTGGAGAGTTTCTTAAAATTGTGAGTTGTTCTGTAGGTGAACTGAAGCTTTAGAGTATTAATGTAAATTGTATGTAATGTATATTGATGTATAACTTATGCAAGAAGTGCAGAAAAACCCAGAGGTGTCCCGAAGATTCGATTTTTAAAAAATATTATTTTAATCATATTCATATTATAGGAAAATGCATGCAGATTGTGTTATACATGTCAGAGATTTAGTTTTTCCACACCATCCAATTTACACCTTTATGGTATAAAACTTCTGTCAGTTAAAATGTTGTCTGTTATCATTTCAATAAAGGCTTAAAACTTCAGATCCCATTGATAAAATGGTGAATGAGGAAATGTACGTGCTCAGAAGCTGTGCTTGTCTTATGTGGACATATCAGTAATTTCAGTTGCATCAGAGGAAGGAGGGCCTCAGTCAGATATTTTCACTGCTTACCCTTAAAGAAAAAAGCCCATTATTATAGTCATGTTATTTCTCTTCCTTTTAGGGAAAGGAAAAGATAAGCTAGTGTGTCTGCCAACGGACCAAGAATGAGGTTTTTATGTTTTGTGGTCAGGTTACGTTGCACCAGCAGTCAAAAGACCTTGTGACCATATTTGAACAACAATGTATCTGTCATTCCAATAGCAGATCTGTTTGTGATATACACATATTATGAGATGCCTTTTTTACTGGTTCATTTTGAACAACACCAGGCACTTACTCTAGTTCATAACTGATTATGATAAATTAAATAACAAGCAGTAATGTGTGTTTTTATGTGTCACACTTTTCTATGTGATACTGTTTTTAGCTGACCTAAGAATGGAGTATACATAAAGCTAGCAAAACACTGTTGCTAAAATGGAAGACAGCAAATGTTAGTTATGGTGTGTATTGTTGTTACATATTTATTTAAAGAAAGTCATTTTAAAAACAGCACAGATGCATCACTGTAATAGCTTGCCAGCTAGCATTAGCTAGGTAGTTTTAAGGGCTTAGCTTTGTTGGTTAATAACTGTTGCATGCTAAAAGCAATGACAGATAGTTGTTTACTCTGTATTCTGTAGATGCTGGAATTAAAAGTGGGTAAAGGCACAAAAAACCCTCACATCACCTTGTCACCCAAACCTCCAGTGGGTCTGATGCAGAAGCACTCTTATTTCATACATTTCTATAACCCTCTCTCCCTCCTGGTTGTTCAATCACTACATCTTAAATGAATTCATTTTTAATGTGTGCACATCTTGGATGCAGACATAGATTGCCCTCACTTCAACAGAGCCTCCACAATTCATCCCAAGGTCCCATCAGCTGTGACTGTCCACAGGTGTAGGCCTAAGGTAGCCTGCATGTCAGCAATGCGCTTTAATGTACACTTTGCTTAATGGGTTTTAAAATCTGCTTTTGCAGATTTATAGCGAAGCTATTAATAGTCTGGGTAAATAAGAAAAAGGGTTTTGTTGTGTTTGTTCTTTTTGTTGTTTTGTTATCAACAAATATATATAAATAGTTAATTTCTTCAGTACATTTCTGCACTCATACATCCTTGTATTCAGCAGTTCTGTTCTTTATTTGTATCAAGCCTCTCTCTGAATAGTAAGCTGACATGTGCCTGCTAATGACATTTATAATGCTTAGAATATTCTGACCCACAAATTTGAGATTTGAATGCTTAGTACTGTTAATTCATTTAAAAATCCTATTGTAGGCCTCTATTGCTCAAACATAATTGTAGGGACAAATATGTACAGATTTATACGATAACTTACTCTCTGTCTCACAGAAACACATCATTGAAAGAGAGGGGAAAACAGCAGCCTTTCCTTTTACAGAATATGCTCGTTATCTACCATTCTGGGCATTTTCAGCATGTTCTGTTAATTGCTGTCCGACATGTCTTTTTACAGGACTAATCGATTGTTATAATTTGCACAGTATTGTATTTGAAGGACAGATTGTGGGGGGTAGGACCAGGAAGTGATGATGAATCAATACACCTATGGCAAGAGACCCGCAAGTGGTAAGCAATTACCAGAGTAGTGGGCCCCATAGAAAGGTCATAGGAAGGGTATGCAGCAAGGGAACAGATCAGGTGTGAAACCAACTCAGAGTTCAGTCTTATTAGAGAAATTCAGATTCCACCTGATACCTTCACCAGTCAGAGACATCTGTGAATGCAACTGCTTTACCTGCTTCTGCGTCTCACTAAACCTTGTGCAATATGTTAAAGAGGCTATTGTTTGAAGTTAAAAGGCAGGTGATTCCAGGGACAGAAATTTATAACCCAGACGGGTGTAATTCTAACAAAATGCAATGGTTTATGTTATGTCTTTCAGTACCTCTGTGATTGTAATCATGTGATTACAATTGTTCCAAACTGCTGCAGTGGTGGTCATGTGTACCTCAGATGTGAACCCTAGCAATCCTGAGCTATTTAATAAATACTGATGGCAACCCAAGGTTTTCAAAGTTTGATTGAACTAACACAGTGTGTAGGCTGCATAAATTATTAAGAGGAGAAAGGAAATTTGATTTCTGTAGATAAGATATTTATGGAAAATATTTCACAAAGAAAATGCCTGTAGAATATAAATGGTGTGTCTTATTTCATTTCAAGCTTAATACTCAAACTTGAATTTCAGATAAAAAACTTAACAAATGGGAGTCCACAGGTCACACATGATTTCACAATTTCTGCTATTGCACAGATACTGGAGATCTTCCTATTTGAAAACCTGATGTTTATGCTGCCAAGTTCAGTTTGCCTGAAGGGAAATAACCGAGCTACAGCTAACTAGTTAATTTAACAAATATCAGTAATTTGTTAGTTTGTTAAATATATTGTAAACATATGTGCAAGTACCATTTTTTTATTTGTAACTGCTACAAGCTACATGCTAACTGATAAATGCATGTTTCACCACATTGATGTAATTTGATTATCTGTGCACTCTCTGTGCTCATAGAAGATATTTTCCATAACCTAGTCAGTAACTGAATTCCTGTTTGAGATAGGAAGGACCTTTACCTAATAAGATGTACAATTTTGCCTGGCTAAGCAAAAATGGTGAACTAGCAAGTTATTTTCCCATTGTGTTCTTTGTGGTTTGATTTTGTTTGTTTTAATAAAAGGCCATCTGAAAGATGAAAGGTTTGCTAAGTACAGCTCTTTCGAAGTAAGAGTTGCATGTTGACTGTTTTTGGAATAGAAGATAAATGCTGTATCCGCAGTTCTCATGACTTCACATTATTACCTTTAAAGGCCATGTTGTGATGATTTTTTGCATAGCTTTATTGATGTCCTTGGACTCTCCTAATATACCCTAACTACTTTTTTCATTTGTTCTTGAATTTGAGGGGATGGGACATTTAAAGGACTTGAAAGTAGATGTGTGTGGCAGCCTTGCTCCCATATTTATTGAAACATCTAGTTGTCTTAACCATTATATTTGGCAAACTGATTTTGGGATTCATAAGTCTTTGAATTAATTTATTGTACACATTCATACAGATCATGGCATTAAACATAGTCAAGTTATACTCCTCTTCCCCTCATTTCACTGGCTTCCTGTTACCGCTCTGTTACTGTTCCTGTTACCTCAAGTTGGAAACCTTGGTGCTTGCATACAGGACAGTGAATGGGACACCCCCCTCATAACTACAGTCAGTCTCATAACCGTATACACTGGCCAGATCACTACACTTTGCAGCCTCGGGGCAAGTGACTGTCCCTACCTGATGGGGTCGCTCCTCTCAGGCACAATGCCTGTCCCCCAGTGGTGGAATGAAGTTCCCATGGGGGGTCAGGACAGCAGAATCACTGGCCATCTTTTGAAGCAGGCTGAAGACCTGCATCTAGGATCCACCTCAATTACCATCCCCTAACACCTGCTACTTGTATTACTTGCTGTTTATTTTACATGTAGTATCACAATGTGTTATGGACACTGTTATCAAGTGACTGTGTGATGTATGGCAGTGTATGTACTTGGCTTCCCTTAGTTTCTAGGCTGTGTAATTTCAGGTTTGCACGACTTGTGGTAGTGCTTCAGTGGTGTTGTGCTCACACTCACTGGTCTGGGAGTGTTGTTTGCCTAGTCTGACACTGTTGCCCATTTTACTTGAAGGGATACACTTCTGTTCTCTTGTGCTGGAAGTTGCACTGGACAAGAGTGTCTGCTAAATGACTGTAATGTGTAATATTTTGTGCTGATATCTCCTGGTGTTTTTAATTTGCCATGCATATTTTGTCTGATGTGGCCAGGCAAAAGATTTACATCTCTGTTTATATTGTGTTTTCTTGAACTGAACTGTGTTTCACTGCAGTCATTTTGCTGAATAATGTTACTCTGAATGTGAAAAACAGTTCTATTGATGGCTAACATCTTTGCACACTGAGGGGAGGGAGGGGCTCCTGGCAGCGATCACAAGACTCCGGCACTCACTTCCACTTAGTCCTTGTCAGGTGACTTGGTGGTCATGTGCTCTGATGCATAGGTCTCAAACACTTGTTGAAACACTGGTCAGGGCAGTGTTTCAACACGAATAGAAGGAACACTGCCTCCATTTAACTGGTTTCATACTAGTGGTGTGCTTTATGTTGTTAGTTATTTTACAGTATGATATGATTTACATTGCTTTCTGTGAACTTGCTTGTGCATTATGTATTGTATTAGCTGTGCTCAATAAGTCTGCTATGAATACTGTAGTTTAATCAGACGGAGACCTACAAATAGGGTTTTCTCGTCTTTTACATCAAAAAACACTTTAATGTGAAGTTGCCGAGCAAATGCCCAGTGTTTGGCCAAGATGGGTTATTGTACTTTTCACTGGAGTTTAGAACTTACATCACATGCAAAGTGAGGAAAGAAATGTGGAAAGAAGGGACACTCCAACTTAAATTTTGTATCCAAAACACTGGACTCACACAAGTGAAATGTTTTTTTTTTTTATTATTGAATATTCAATTACATGATGTAGTTATAGCTTTTTGTTTGTAAGGAATTTTTTATGGTGCCCATAATTGAAGAGTTATTTACCTACTCCTGTATTATGAATGATTGTGAAATATTGGCTTGTATGTGAAACTCATGAATATCTGTTTGTCAGGCGTAGTGTCTTTTGAGAATGTCTACACATGTAAATTCAGTTGCCAACAGCAAGTGCTGTTTTCAAAGACCAATTTTGTTATTCTGTCTGTGATCCCATTACTCTGGAAAACTGTGGTCAATACAGGGGGCATTATGGCTGCTGAAAACAGTAGGGCACAAGGCTGAAGAAGGGAAAACATGTTTAACTTTTTGTGATTTTGTTGCTAGATAGTTGACTGCTGTATTAAGCCTTAATTCAACTGTATGTCCAGAGAAAAAAGGCAGATCTCATGGTTTCTGTGATATGTTGCTCTTTATGGTCATTCTTTACCATGGTGTATGGTATACTGTGAGTACACCACTGCTAAATAGGTAGTAAACAAACAAATAGGTAGATGTTTGAAGAGTTAGAAGTTGGTCAAAAGTATGGTTCTCATGTGTTCAGATTTGTTTTAAACACTAAAAGTTTGCAGCACTTCATTTACTTCCAAACCTAAGTGGCATACCAACACTAAAATGAAGTAACTTTCATGACCTAATCACAACCTACTTGTCAGCACTTCACAAGCTATTTAATGAGACAACATAATTTTACTTGTGTTGCTCCACCAGCAGCCAGGATACCACCTCAGGTCTGTATCACAAACTTGGCTAAGTACATAATCTTGTTGTCCTTTGCTAATGTCTTTCAGTCTGGCCAGTTCAGTGAGGACATGATTCCGACGGTTGGCTTCAACATGAGAAAGGTCACCAAAGGCAATGTGACAATTAAGGTACTCCTTTCTGTCTGCTTCTTTCTGTGTAGGAAGGTGCTACTGTCTGTCACAGAGGCAAATACTACAAAAATAGTTTGGGACACTCCACCACGGCACAACATGTATTTACCAGGGTTTATTTTCTCCCAAACAAGTGGCAACAGCAAACCAAATGTGAATGCGAACCTCTCTCCCCTGTTTTGAGACCTCAACTTTAAAGACCTGGGCTAAGGAACTCAGATACACTGTAGCTTCTTACCATCGTATTTGAATAGAGCTACATCTAGAGGTGGAGGTCAAGATCAGGTCACTGGAGGGGATGAACAGACCATTTATTAGGACCACAGATGGAAGGGAAAGGAATTGCATTGTAATTCACAGTTCAAATCTTGACACAAGTGACAGAACACACCAGCAGCCAGGAAGCATTCCTAAAACTCTGTATATCGGGTGGGAGGTTTGGTTTGGACAATTGGTTGGAATCAATTTAGGCAATAACGCATATCTATGTGAGTGCAATTCTACTAATTGAGGCCAATTGAAAAGATATTGGTGTAAATATGTGTAAAGGGACTTTGAAAATGCTCTGTATGAACATGAAGAGGTTCTTGTTTGTCCCCCATGCAGAAAAAGAACCACATATTCTAGACCTACATAGACTTTTTTCCCCTTTTCATTTTGCTGCTCTCAAGTTGTAAACGTTGTGGTAGTTAGCTGCTTACCAGCTGTGTTAATACACATATGTTTGGTTTAATTTACTGCACTCATTGTCACAATGTCATTTTTGTAGAAGGTATTACTATCTCCCTGTGTCTGGGGCTGGACCACTTTATTTGTTTGTAGATCTGGGATATAGGAGGGCAGCCCAGGTTCAGGAGCATGTGGGAGCGGTACTGCCGAGGTGTCAACGCGATCGTGTGAGTATTCTTTCAGGCAATACTTACTTCTTCTTCTTACTTTCCAAATTTTGTGTAAAAGTAAAGGACAGCAAGAAGAAAGTGAATGGTACGTTGTGTCTGTGTTCCACAAAAGTTGATAAAGTTGCCCATTATTTGATTCTACATGTACAACACACAAACATTACAAACACATTTTTCCAGCTGGTTTTACTTAAAGTCAAAGGCTCATTGAGATATATTTTCCCTCCCCCTAAAAAACATCTATACCCAAACTGCTTAACCTACATCTCTTAATCATATACTGACACAGAGTGAGTTATTTGCAGAACTGTAACAGATCAATAATACTGTATTAACCTTAGTCGATAATGTGAAGAATGCATGTCTTTTGGCATCTTCAAACCAGTCAAGTTTTGATTGGCACAGTAATGTCCCCCAGAGATCCCCACGATTTTGACCCTCAAGTTGGGATGATAATTTAATTGTAGCCATTGATTGGAAGGGAAGTTGTATCACCTGTTCAGTTCCTTAAACCCTCAGAGCTGTGCATCTTCAGGCCCAGTAGGTGACGCCATGGTACGCACTGGAAGATTTTAGTTGTCAACGTCCTCTGTATCTTTCAAATTTCCTTTAGAAATGGAATGTCTAAATTCAGATTCAGATATTTTAATGTTGTCTGTCAAATAACTAGCACATGCACATCTTGAGGAAGAAAAAAACCTATTTGTTATCCAGCTGTACTGATGTGTGATTTTTTTCTCAGGTACATGGTGGACGCGGCAGACCGTGAGAAGGTGGAGGCGTCCAGAAACGAACTGCACAATCTCTTAGACAAACCACAGTTACAAGGAATCCCTGTAAGTACATGTGTTGTCACATGGTGAGATATAACAGTGACCTCGTTTCTCAACAGGAGGAATTTCAGCCAAAACATTCATGGTGCCCTTCATCACAGTAAATGTTAGGCCATTACAATGTGAAATCAACTTGAGTAAAGGGCATTTTTGATGTTTCAGATACATGGTCAGATGTGAAAATCATTTGGTTTTTTCATCTGTTTATGTACGGACAGTGTTTATCACGACTGAATATGCCTGAGGTATTTTACTTATTTTGTTGATGTCACATGACACACACTATCCTGTAACTTTGGCAGTAATGGAATCATGACCTTAACATTCCTTGGAATCAGCAGTCAGAAACCCATGCATTTCACTGGAGGCTATAAGCAGGTGCCCTCAGACAAGGGCACAGATTTCCCTTTCCCCCCAGAGTTTGAGCCAGGATTATGACTGGTTATAAGCCCTTTGCCAGAGCTGATGGGCACCATGTTTCAAAGAGCATGAGGAGCTATTGACTGGTCACGTGGTTATGATTAGGCAGCGCAGAGAAACTGCCAGCTTATGTAATAGTGAAGACACAATGTTCGTGCTGATACAAAATGTAAATCCTTGTATTGACACAGTGTAAATGAGATGTGATTGTGTATGATTTCATATCTCAGGTGCTGGTGCTTGGCAACAAGAGAGATCTTCCCAGTGCTTTGGATGAGAAGCAGCTTATTGAAAAAATGTGAGTAAGATGTGATTACATGGTGTGATTGCCTCTCTGTGTTCTTATTGCAATAACAGTGTTCAGTTATAGTCAGCTCATTAGGACAACACAAAACACTAATGTGATATAGATGTATGACAATTGTTTTCTTTCCTGAACAATTAATGTCAATGATTTAAGCATTAAAATCATAGCTTTTTGGTGGCATTAAAATCAAATTACTGACTGCTGATTTTCAGCTGATCACATTTTAAGTGCATTCAAGGTGTAGTTTTGAGGTCGCCATATTGGCAATTATATAGACTAATTAATGTTGCACTGTAATGTCATACCAGGTCATTGTCTTGAAGCCATCTTTGTTGGTGAGGGTCACATCAATGACTCCCATGTTTCACTAAGGAATCTTGTCCATAGAGGAGCGCTTTACATAATGGAATGTGGACTGGGAATTAAAATTAGAACGGAACATACCAGAATTATATAGCTCACCAAAACGTCCTATTCTGTCTGTTTCGTCAAGCATAGAAATACGGAGTGTTTGAGTCACTGTCATTATTACATATATCTCTGAGAAGTAATGGATGCGCTTGTATGTTTTTCATTTTGTTTGTGGATAAGAATTCTTAGTGGGTGAAATTCAGAGCCTGTAAGGCCTAAGCCAAAGATAGGGGCAGGGGCATTGCCTTTGTGTAAGCTGCAACCTTGCATTTCCAGTTTACATTTACATTTACATTTATTCATTTGGCAGACGCTTTTATCCAAAGCGACTTACATAGGTTACAGTTCTTTACAATGCTATCCATTTATACAGCCGGATATTTACAGTTCACAGTCATTATACTATGAAATGCCTAGTTTCATTGCTGCATCTCTTTGGTAATCTGCAGAAAGCGCCTTTCTTTTTCCTGCCATGTCGATAAGCATCCAGGCACTTTAAGTAAACACAGTCAAGCAATTAACAGAATTATTTTGAACACTGTATTATGTTTCAGTGAACCAAAAATGGTAAGTGGAGTGCTTCATTCTTCCATGATTCTGTTTGAGTATTCTTGATCACTCTATGCAGCTGATTCTGATGTGAATGTTTCTTAGCAGTGGACTGCATTTTGTCCAATTTTAACTACTTATGAAGGCTATGGAATAAAGCTAACACTTTTTATTAATTTTTTATATTACACATGCAAAGTCATTGAGTAAAATTGTCTGTCAGTGCTAAGTCAGGTGTTTAATAGATAAAATGCTACCTTGAATTTAGTGTATTTTCTTCTTTTTTCTTGTTCAGGAACTTGGCAGCTATTCAAGACAGAGAGATCTGCTGCTATTCCATTTCCTGCAAAGAGAAGGACAATATAGGTGAGTGAGCACTTTGAATAGGGTTCATACAGACCAGATGTACCATGAACCATGTACCAGTTATGAGTGTTCATCTATTTGAATCTACATTTTAGGCTTTTAAATTTTTGCTTAATTTGTTGGTTAAAAATGAATAAAATAATAGGCTATAAAATAACCAAATAATCCAATAATAGGTTGTTTTTGATTTGCATATTGTTTTTTAGATTTCCTTTGTAAAAGGCGATGCATGTATAATATAATGGTGCACAAGAGCTTATCATAGGCATAAGAACACAATTGTTATGCAGTACATTTCAACACAGACCGAAAAAAGAACCTTTGACCTTTGACCTGTAAAGGCTTACAAAATGGGAGAGGCCTCATACACAGCTGAACACACATTGGCAAATGGGCAGGTGTATCACATTATCAGTAAAACATTATCACGACAACACTGCTTGTTTCAATCACAAGAGCTTTCTTTTGCCGCGAAGTACGCCTTATTTGATGAAGGCTGGAAAATGCTCTGCTTTTTAGTATTTTTGTTTTGATTCAACCACCAAGTTTTCCTTGTACTTGGCGCTTGTAATTTATATAAAGCTATATTGTAGAGTTATGTGTTTTTAGGTTTTTTTTTTTAATAGAAAAGGTATGCTTCCAACCGCAGGAAGTCAGGATGGGGTATGTTTTTAGGAACTCTCTGTTAATAAATTGTGTCTCTCTCCCTCCACAGATATCACACTTCAGTGGCTTATACAGCACTCCAAATCTCGGAGAAGCTGAAAGACAAGACCCTCAATCCCAGTTCTGTCAGCCATATCGGTTTCAGCCCTCATCCTGCTCCCTCTGTGATGTTGTACAGTAGCCCCTCCTC
The DNA here is from genome assembly GCF_013368585.1 of Megalops cyprinoides. NCBI lineage: Eukaryota > Metazoa > Chordata > Actinopteri > Elopiformes > Megalopidae > Megalops > Megalops cyprinoides. The sequence goes on from NC_050589.1 coordinate 14,472,033, forward strand.
TTCACTGTATTGTTTATCCCTGTTAATTCTACTCACCAACATCAAACCCCACCCACCCTGTACACACGCGCACACACACACACACACACACACACACACACACACACGCACACACACCCTGGTCCACACTGCGCACTGCTAAAGATGTGTTAGCCTTCTGCCCATAGTTAAGAGAGTCCTAGAGTTGTCATGGTACTATAAGATGTGAAAAACTGAGAGACCCAACACCTGGCCCCAGGATGAATGCCTTTTGCAAATGCCAAATCACCTTTTTCTTTTGTTTATTTTTTTTTTTAAATTTTGAGTTTGGACTTTGAGTCCCGCAGCAGGCAACAGATAAGCTCATACCTTTGGGACAAGGCAGTACAGTGCTCTGCTGCAATTACTCGGGCCACAAGGAGGGTTTGGCAACCAGTCCAGTTTGACTTCGGGGGAATGTAGCGGGATTCTACATCTATCTGCCAATGTATTTTTTTTTTTTTTGTGTGTATGGTCTTCTTGTTGTCTGAATTGTATTTTGCTTTTCTTTTTTTTTTGCCAAAACATTTTTTTTCCATGAGAAAATCCCTCAAGTTTAAGAAAAAAAGAAAACATTAATGAATTGTTCAGCTGGTATTTAGGAATATCAAGCTGTTAAATTTTTACCAATGTGAGCGTATATGTATTTAAGAGTTTGAATGTAACAGACTTAAGGTAAAGCTGTAATGAGTGATGCGGTCTTAGAGCATTAGATGTCTGTAATTTGCGTGTGTGGGATGAAGTTTCCATTGCTGTTTGTGAACCAGAGAGGGCTGCAGAACTAAAGTGCCTTCTGCACAATCTCTCATATTGGAAGCAAAACAGCATTCCAGGTGTGCCTATCTGGGACATATGTATTATATAAAAGATCACTCGTATATTCAAGAAATAAAAAGGCATGCTTTTTAATTTAGACTATTGTACCTTTGTCAATATTAGGACATATCCAAGGTTACAGGCCACTGCTCTGCTCTCCGTGAACTAGTAAACGTATATTATGACAACTCTGGACACCCCACTTTATTTAATGCACTTTTGTAAATATAGTAAACAAGAGATGTGTGTGATTAAATATTGAAGATGGTGATGTAAAGCACAAGTAGGAGTGAATGATGTCAGTTATCACTTCGCTTGTTGAAATGGAGAAAAAGAGACTTGTTATAGTTCTCATAACATTGTGCACATTTTTGTTTTTGTTTTTAATAACGTTAAGAACAATACCAGCAATCAGGACGAGCGCACTACTTGGTTAAGATTGTCAAGCGGCTTTACAAGATTCTTTCTTCCCTTTAATTCTACCACCCTACTGCAACATGACAGCAGCATCAATATGTTGGATGTTAATTGGAGTCATGTATTTGTCTTGCTTCACTTACCCTTGCTCCTCAGAGATACTCTGTCAAAGTGCATGTAACATGTTCTACGCGAATGCCTTTCTGACTCAAAGCTCAGTGACCGGTACCCACACGGCTGTATGTGCGAGAGTCGAATGTCTGTCATTAATGCCTTACCAAACAGGAAAAATGTAGCTGGGCCAGAACGTTACTGTAATGACATACCGAGAGAAGCAGCAGACCCCTTACCAATGCAGTGACAGGACCATGTTTCTCCGAGCTTTCTACTGCATCCTTGGAATTATGTACTATAGGCCAAAGCACAAAAACCAACGGTCCTGTACCAATAAATATTGTAGACTCAAATGGTATACCTATCCTTATGAGAGTCTTTTACAGCTGTTCGTGAGCGTGAATTGGGTCACATCATGTGTTTAGGTCCCATTTCGTTGTGCAGGGATGAGGAATTCCAGGTGTGGTGTCCTGCACTGCCAGCTAGTTGTTTTGTCTCACCTCTTTATTTAGTGAAAGTATTACTTGAACAGGAAGTCCACTAGTCCACTCGCCTGGTGCTTCATACATAAATCAGTTGCTAGTTGAAATATAACTTTTAAGAATTGCACCCCCTCTTCAGAAACTTCTGTGAGAGCTTCTCCATTCTCTTTTAATGTCAGGTGTTTATGACTTGCTTTTTCTCAATGGCAAAACAGATTCAGTTTCTCTGCTTATGAAGTTCTCACCATTTTACATGCTTTATTATGATAGAAAAGCCCAGTTAGTAGAAATAGCCCCTTCTGCCATTTCCCTTTAAACTACCTCATCTAAATTTTGCCATTTTGTACGTTTTATTAAGAAGCCATTTCAGTTAGAATTGTCTTTTCTTTTCAGCATGTTTTGAAGATTTGGCCTAATTAAATTCCATACAAGTTTGAATTTCAGTGCACAGTAAAGTTCAGTGGAATATAATCAGTTATTTATGTGACTGCTGTGATTGAAGGGCAGGATTAATAGGAAAACTAATGTTAAATTAATGTTAATGTTCCATACAGGGAGCCTTTCTAAAAGTAAGATCTACGTTTTCTTAGAAAGGAGAGACTGGGTTACTGCTCAGTTTAGAATGGAAGGACAGTTGACCTATTAACTAGCATCCCAAAAATGTGATTCCAGCTTTTGAAGTCATCATTAGGAAAAAAAAATGGGTGGGGATGTCATCTAACAGTTCAGATCATCATTGTAATCATGTGGCTTTCTTTTTGCTACACTGAGATGTGTACAATAATGGTCTTGTATCAGAAACAAACAAAACAAAGATTCTGTGATTTTAACATCCACTGTCCTTAAGGAAGTAGCAACTGAAAAACCATCTTCAGATATGACAGTTCTTTAACTAGGTGAAGCACTGTAGGTGTTCAGTAGTTGGTGTTGAAGTGTGTCTGATCTAATTCATTTATTGACCACTTAAGGTATTTTTTCCTCTTAATGCACACAGCTGCTTGGTTTTTCTGAGACTCTCTGATGCTATGTAGTCTCTTCATCAGTGACCTGGAGATGCAGTGACCCAGTGTAATGTGAAACATGCCAGTCAGAACATCAAATCAAGGCTTGTGTCATTTGACCTGATTTGTATAACCACGGTCAAGACTTCCCCCGATTGGTAGGGCGATTATTATCATTGTTATCATTATCATCATCATCAACCATATGGAAACTAGTACAGTCAAAATGATGATTTTAACATGGAGGATGTTAGATTGAGGGAGCACCCAGTTGCCACTGCCTGTCAATCATGACACATTTGCCACTCTTCTTTGTACTTGTGTGAGCATGTTGTTGCTATGCACCTCAGTATAGAATGAATGTTCTTTCGTCCAGTCCTTTTGTCCGACTGCTTTCTACGATGCACTGTGTTCAGGAGTCTATCTCTTTGTGCCTGACTGATTTGAAGGCACATGCTCGTACAACGCTCTTATGGATGTAGGGGCCAGGACACTCTAGAAAGTAAGAATCAGGTGGATGGGAAAAGCTGATGTATCCTGTGTGTTGAACTACTTACTGCCTTCTGCATTATTTACAATTCTGACATTACAAAAAGAGGTGTGTTCTCCCCCTGTGCATCCATTTCTGCATGTGCAAACAAATACATTAAATTAGACTTTGTAAATAAGAACTAAGTGATTGTTTTTTATTCAGATTGTCTGTTTCTTGTATCTATTTCCCACAAACAGTTCCTCAAAAAAGTGTTGAGGGTGACTAACATCTATAAAACATGCAACTCTTAGTAGGTTTTTACACATTTCACATAATATTTATTCACATTCTGCTTTTAAAGGTGAACTTAAATTGACAAGGGATACTATAAAGAAACTGCTTGTATCAAATAAATTATTGTATTGCTGGTTAAATTTGAATTTGTGCCATTCGATATTCTAATGAATTTATATTCCCATCCAAAGTTACATTGATTACGTAAAGGATGTTGTTGATTATCAGGCTTTGTGACTGAAATTCAGCTACTGGCAAGGGTTTTACAGTTGTATAATGTGTATACGTGTGTAAAATTGATTCATTGACTTATTGGTAAACATTACGACATCCCTAATCAATCCAGCTTCACACACATGGCGTACAGAAGTACAGAAAGAAAACACTTTGCTGGTGACAGAGCCTATTTAATGAACAGAAAAAGAATCGCTGGGAAAAGGTAGTATAAAAATACATAATCACTGCTATATTTTACTCTCAAAAATGAATGAAACTTTATTAAAGAAATTGAACTTGCATTTAAATTCTTTAATTTATTGTGCCAATGTCTTATTATTTGTTATCAATGCCTATTCTTCTTTTTATTATTATTATTATTATTATTATTGTTATTATCATCGTTGTTGCCGCTGCTGTCGTTACTGGTATTAGAGAGCTGGTCAGCTGTCGAGCTACCAACAGACGGCGCAGTTGTGAAAGTTGTGGTAAATAGGTGTTGTCCAATGAATGAATTGGACGGTGACGGAACTGTACTTCCCTTGTCGCTGTCGCTGATAAGTTTTGAGGGAGGCTGTGACGTCTCTTTGCGAGTCAGCCATATGGAGGATTTATTTACTTTTACCTCCTAATACTTGTGGATGTCTTATTGGTTTAAAGTTCCTTTCTTGAGTGGACGAGGAGATTGCCACGACACTCGAGTGAGACACACCTATGAGACAGACACGTGTAACGGCCAATCACCGAACCGTGCGTACGCCCGTGTCATCAATGACCATCTTACAGGAATGCCAATCGCGCCTCTGAACCGCTTAGGGGTTGGTTTGTTGACAGGAACAGTCTGAAAAAGCAAGAGTGGGATAAAGGGAAGTAGCTAACAAGCTAGCCATAGCGGATGGCAATTCAACTTTCTGTTAAGCGATCGTTGCCGTGAAGTATGATTTTTAAAGCCCGCTCAGGGCAAAGATGCAATGGAGGTCGATAGTTGTTGGTCTTCTCGTGTTGAGACTGGCTGTCAGCTGTGTTCTATGGCTTGCGTTTGGGTTGGGACCTAGCTGGGGGTTCAACTTCCCCATTAAATTCAATTTCAATTTGCACAAATTAGAGCTCTTCAGAGACAACCAAGGGGCCAACGCAAGGACTAATGCGTGGTTAAACCAATTACATAGGAATGGAAATTCACACCACAGTACCTGCTCCAAGAGTAGTGGAGGCGCCCCTAAGAAGTCTTATCTCAGTCTCCTGGAGGATGGTAGGGATGAATACGCGAGGAAATACAGCACTTTCCCCGAAAATCTGAAATCGAAGATGAGGGGCATGGCCAAAGAAATGTTTTATTTCGGATATGACAACTACATGAAATACGCGTTTCCAGAGGACGAGCTTAACCCCATTGACTGTCAAGGAAGAGGCCCAGACGTTCTCAACCCGTGAGTTCTTCATTGTCCATGTTGTCATATTTCAGATAACTAGCTAGCTGTACAACGCAATGTTAGCTATCCCGATACTACTATTAGCGACCTAGCTACGTTTCAGGTAAATGTAGCTAATCAAGTAGCACGCTATAAAATTCTTAAATTAATCAGGTTGGTGAGCTATCAGTTGTTGAACAATGGGCATGGAATGCAAATAATGTAATTATTGGATAGCTAGCTAGAATGAATTATGAAATGAGCTCATTTATTTCGTGTCCCCTTACCAACATTTTTCTTTTTCTTGTCCATCTAATCTAGCTAAATGAACAAAGAATTAATACCGTTGGCAACTCCCCTGCCAGACAGCGATTTGGCTAGCGTACATTCCCAACCACCATAGACCAGTTTCAAAAGGGCACCTGTCAGTTCAACAAAACTAAGAGCGAAATGTAGGCCTGTACCTGTAAACAAATGAATTAAAAATATAGTTCAGTACGTTGGTTGTTCTTTCATTTAAAGGTGAACTGAGACTGAAAAGGTAAGAGGACAGTCAAATATCTCAGCCAAAATGATTTGCCATAAGGTAATCGGGTTGCCTGGGTAAATTTTGAATACGCCTGGGTAAATATGAACAGGCATGTTTAATAAGTCATTTTGAATTCCCCCAAAATATAGCAGTGTTGGGAGGTTTCAGAATATTTTTCAAAACCTGCTTTTTTTCACTTAGCTTTTGGTTATGAGAAAGCAATCAGTCATTGCTTGATTATCAAACGGTAGGTATATCTATCTGTATCTAGACTATTCAGTTTTAAGTAAGATTTGAGAATATGTCTGAACCTTTAAAAACTTATGCTAGAAGCCATTCTTATGTGTTGAGTACTTGGGTTTATGCTTTACATATTATTGCTGAAGTTTAAGATGTAGCTTAATCTGTGACCTATATCTGTTTTTTATTGGAGTAATTGAGTCAAAGTGTTGTTGTTACAGGTCAAACATCAACATCAATGATGTCTTGGGAAACTATTCTCTGACCCTTATTGACACCCTTGATACACTCTTGGTAAGTCCACCACAGTTTGCGATTGTACTTGGCCATTATTATGATGCCTCCTTTGTTTTGAGCAGCTGTGTGGCCTTTTCACACATATTTCTGCTGTAGAGCACCGTGGGTGTAATAGAGTGGAATCTGACAATATAAATAACCCCTTATTACATTGCCTTGGTTGCCATCAGGGAAACGGTAGAGCAGGTGACATGTGCATTATTCCTTAGTGTCACATGCAGCACTTCATGCAGGTGCGCCCCCATCCTGTCTGTGTGATGTGGTCTGGAGCAAACATTGTGTTGCATCAGTGTGCTGTTGCATGCCGCTTTATAATTTACAGCAAGCCAATTAGGAAGAAACAACGCTGGGGGCGGGGGGGTTGGCACAAATCAGCAGTACCCAGTATCTGTAAAAGCTTGTTGACTAATACAGTGTACACAGTAGTATGCTTTGGCTGTGGAAACTGTATGTGTTCTAATCTATGAATGTGCCTGACTGCTCATACCAAAAGCTGCAAGGGTGGAGCCTGTAGATGACAGTCGGATAACTGTTTTGCCCCAGTTTTCTGTGAGATAGAGTACAGCTGTTTGTCACACGTTTTGTCTGTGGTAATGAGGCAAAGCCCTGCGGTCATCCCCTGAGACTTCAAGGTGTCTGCCGTCACTCCACTGAGAGTAATTGTTAAACCGGTAATGGCAGTTTCTGCTGCAGTCAGAGTTCTTTTCATCTGCGTTTGACTGTGTGTTCTGCTTTCTGTTATCCCGCTTCCCAGGAGTGTAACAGTTAAATAACAGTTACTTTTGTTACTTATTTTCATATGAGTATGCTCAACATTCCTGCCTGCTGTGTTTACTCATGGTACATAGATATTTACGTAGATGAAAATGAAAAAAGACACTGTGTAGAATCTATAGACTCTATTACCCCTTGCTGGTGATTTTTCCTGTCTCTAGGTGCTGGGTAACGTGTCAGAGTTCCACAGAGCTGTGAAGCTGGTGATTGACACTGTATCATTTGATAAAGACTCCACAGTTCAAGTTTTTGAGGCCAATATCAGGTATGATTGTGTCAGTCTCCCCATCCATAGTGGTTGAATTCAGCTTTGAAGTCAGGGAGTTTCCATGTGCTTGTGTCTCCAGTGCAAACAGTAAGGAGGCTGTGGCTTCTCTGGTTTGTAGGCTTCTGACAGCAAAGCATGAATGTTTAGTAAGACAGGATGGGACGTCCCACACAAAAAATAGCTGAATCAGTATATTGCAGGTATGTAAATTGTATGTAAATATTGCAATATATTTCTGCTTTGCATTACCATATCTTAAATATATTTGCAATATATTCTTAAACAATATAACAATATTTCTCAGTATATTGCAGTATATCTCATTTTGTTCTTGTGTGTTACTGAGCATTTATGTATCCAAAAGTGACTTATAATGCTTCGCTGAGCAGACAAGGTGGGGAACAGCACAATCAATTGGGCAATCAATTTTAATTTGTAAAGCACAATAATGATATGGTCACAAAGCAGTTCAAAGTGAGTGTTTTCCAGAGCAAGTAATAATAAGAAAACACACTACCCAATGTGGGAAAATGCCTGAATGCCTTGCCCTGAATGCCTTTAGTTAATGACTTCAGAGCTGCTATGGACAGCAAGGAGCACGCTATTAGTGCTTTGACGACAATCCATTGACTTCTTTGCTGCTTTTCTGTATGCAGAAATGGAAGACATAAAAATAATTAGGCCTTAGGCCTTTGAGCAAACAAAGGGTAGTAAGGGGTGACTTAGGTTTTAGCTGTAGCAATTTTAATGAACCTTAGCCCTGTGAGAATCAGCCTAACAATGTCTCTGGTGTCCAAGATGTAGTTTAGGAACATTGTTTAGGCTCCTGTCCTGTAAAAGCAGGCTCTCAATAATTCTATTTTGTTCTATTTGGAGTTGTTGTTTTTAACAATGACAGGATAACAAATCTTGACGAGTACAAAATCGCAAAGAGTCACTAAAGTAAGAGTCAAACATAATCAAAGGTCACGAAAGATTACTGAAAACAACACCTGTACCAGTGAGTGAAAACATGAAGAAAGCTTAAAGCTACGTACACCTACATGCATTGTAATGTGGTGCTGGCTGGGATGCTGACATGAGACTCTTGTGTTAGATGCAGAGAACATGTCCAGGGATGGGTGTCATTGGGGCCCAAAGGATTGATTGACGGCCATCTCCAGGGGCTCATTGTTGTCTTGCTCTCTCTCCAGGATCCTGGGCAGCCTCATTTCTGCTCACATCCTCCTGACCGACTCAAAGCAGCCCTTTGGCAATGTAGGCCTGGAGGACTATGACGATGAGCTCCTGCACCTTGCGCATGACCTAGCAGTTCGGCTCCTGCCTGCATTCGAGAACACCAGTACCGGCATCCCCTACCCCAGGGTAAGAACTGCGCTGTATGAACTGTGAGTGGCTGTACACCATTATAAGATTTGCTATGGTGTATAAAAGGTGGACTTCATCACATGACATTGTTGTCATTTAGTAGACGCTCTTATCGGGAGCAACTTAAAAGCTGTGAATAAAAAGTACATCTGGAAAAGTGGCATGAAAAGATATATAAACAGTATACTACTGAGCACCTATGAACAGTCTTCAGAGGTCAGAAGTGCGTTCAGTGCATCTGTGCAACACAATACACATTTTAGTTACGTAGAAAAAGCGATTATACGTTAATTGCCAGTCATTGAAGGAACCAGGGTGCGAAATTCGGGGGGTCACGGGGGGGGTCCGAAACCCCTTGATTGACACTTGAGACCCCCTGAAAGCCTCAACAGCAAAATTTTGGGGGGGTCTCTGGAAAAATCTTTAAAAAATTATTTGTTACTTGCAATTGTCACTAAAAATGTCTTTCAATCTGACAGACGCAGCCTCCGTCCAAATTCACATCCCTTCTTCTCGGTTGAATTGCTCACAAAGTATTCATTGCCAACGATGCTAGTTGCTTGTTTATGTGACAAAGTGTTGGCGAGAAAAATAATTTTGAATTTAAACATTTTAAACATTTCAAATTTAATCATAGTTACAATCTGCATACAGCTCTGCGTCCATCTCCACACCCATTACTCTTGTTTGAATTACTCATGAACTCGTCATTGCATAGATACGGAACACATATCACAAGCAAGAGCGGAACCGGAGCTTTGTAATGATGCTAGTCACATATTTGTACATACCGAAGTAATCACATTATGAAGACAGATCAAACTCCTGCAAAGTAATATCTTTACTAATTTCTTCACCCATTTTCACACTCCTGCTTCTCAGTTGAATAAGTCATGAAGTCCCTATCGCTTCACAACGTACCGCATATCAAAATAAACAGCAGATGATACTAGTTGTTTCTCTGTGTGACAAAGCGTTGTCCAGTAATCCGGTTTTGAAATCACAGCAAATTTCTGCGTTGTCTCCAGCATAGGGCTGACATTACATCCCGCTTTGTATGAAAAATAAACACAAAATAATGTATTTGCTTTTCATTGCAATGATTCAAAAGTTGTGGTCAAAAGACTTGTGCAGGTTTATGTAAAATAAAGCACATTCTTCATCCAACGATTCAGCGACAAGACTTCAGTGAATAAAACAATGACATTTATTTCAGTTAGGCACTAAGCACATATTTTGCTTGGGCTTGTTGCCCAAGCCTTGTTAGCTTGTGGCAGAACAGCGGTGTAGTGTAATGGTTGGGCAGGTATATTTGAAGCTTTGAGTCACTGGTGGAACAGCATGTAATGTAGCATTGGGGAGTTGTACTGGAAGGTTTGAATCCCTGGTAGAGCATTACTTTAGCACCCTTGTCCAAAGTAGTTAAATGTGAATTACGTCATTTGCCTTGGATTCTTGAGGTTAAGGGATTAACTTCGGTTTTGGTTCTCATAGCAGCTGCTGACTTGGATGAGTTGGGAATAACTTAAACTAATTTGCCTTGAAGAAGTCCGTAGAGTCCACGTGAAAAGCAACATGCTGATAAACGACTAAACCGCCCTCTACACTTTGGAATTGGATTCAGGTTTAAAGACGCACGCGCCATTCTAATCGCATGAGGCTAGAATGCTCAGAGAAGGTTATTCTGAATTATTTTAGTGATACAGGAATGGTAAGACAGTCTGATCATATCACACAGTTAAAATTCCGGTGTTATTAATTTCCTGTTCCCTCAGGTAAACCTGAAGAGTGGTGTTCCCCCAGACAGCATAAACGAGACCTGCACGGCTGGTGCTGGGTCCCTGCTGGTGGAGTTTGGCATTCTGAGCCGTCTGATTGGAGACTCTACGTTTGAGTGGGTGGCCAGACGGGCGGTCAGGGCCCTGTGGAACTTAAGGAGCAATGAAACCGGCCTGTTAGGTGGGTCCAGCCAAGGCTGAAATGTGTGCATTTCAAAACAGCCTTCAGTTCTCATGTCCCAATGTGTACGGCATGGCTGCCTCCCTGCGCTGCAGAATAGGACCAGCCCCCTCATACACTGAGGTCTCTTATGCTGAAAGGTACTCAGGAGGAACATGAAGCCTAATTTCTCACACATCATACCTAATTAAATGGAATAAAATCTTGGTATTTGTAATTTTTCAGTGTTTGTAATTCTTAGCAAGTGAATAAAATCTGAAAACAGGTAGTCTTTTGTTTCTGTTCCAGGTTTTCTGGCTTGTGGTACTGTCAAACACGAAACACATGGTATAGGAAGCGAAGCCCTAAGAAGTTGTGATTTGCAGAGCAGCAGGGCAACCACTGTCACATTAACAGAACTTGTTACACTTGGTCTCATTCGTTGTGTATTCGCTGTCTGTGACTCTCAGGAAATGTGGTGAACATCCAGACTGGCCAGTGGGTTGGCAAGCAGAGTGGACTGGGGGCTGGAATGGACTCCTTCTACGAATACCTGCTGAAATCTTACATCCTGTTCGGAGAAAAGGAAGACTACACAATGTTCAAAGCTGCCTATGAGAGCATTCAGAATCACCTCAGGAGAGGGTATGTCAGAAAGGGAAGAAAGTGTGAAGAAAATCACTTGTTAAAATGGGGCTTCATCAGCCCTGTGGATGAATTGCATGAGTGCCTTTAGGCAAGATGCTGTTGTGAATTTTGCAGCATGGGATGTGTGCTATGTATTCTGACTGATGTAGTACTTGGGTATTTGCGATTTCAGGAGAGAAGAATGTAACGAAGGTGAAGGGGATCCTCCACTGTATGTCAATGTGAACATGTTCAATGGCCAAATCATGAACACTTGGATCGACTCCCTACAGGCCTTCTTCCCTGGACTTCAGGTAGGAAACTCAAACCGTCTCCTCTGCACAAAACTCACCGAAAGTTGGGGTTGTTGGGGTCGTTGCTGATGTTGTATTGCTGTAGGTCCAGGTTTGTAGTGTAGATTCCTGTTGCTGTATTGATGTGCAGAGAAAGGGGAAATGACTTGAGTATTAGATCGATGTTGGGTGTGCTTTGGCTATAAGAGCTCATCTGGTGTGGTCTCCAACAGTAGAAACAGCAGAACTTTCTCTGAATGAAGATTCACCAGGCATAGAAATCTATTTTCTGAGTTTAAATTTTGGTAAAGTGGTCTTCTGTATTTTCCCTACATATGAATGTCAAAATCACCAACAAAGTAAACTTTAAATAGTATGCATAGGCTAAGATTTATGGACATGTTCTATGTGATTGTGCTTAATAATTAGTAAAAGCTTTCAAAACCCAGGATATTTCAGTGTTGTCTGAAATATGGAAATGTAATTTTGGTGTTCTCTAGCACCAGGTGTTACAGCTAACCTCAATCAGTTGGTCAGCATTTTGCAAGCTACAGTCTTGCCATGATAGGCAACCTTTATCACTTCTGGTAAAACCATCAACAGTAGCCTGCTTTAGTTGTGGTTTTATGGCTTCTGATGTGAGAGATCATTCTTAGGTAAAGAAAGTAGCTTGATAGCTAACTAGCCAGAAATATCACAGGACAGACAAAGTTTCCACTGCTGTAAATTGCAGAATATTCATTTCAAAGGGGCCACTGACATAGATAAACAGTGCTGGTTAATTGATGAGAAGGCACAAGAGTTTAACTGTAGCCTTAACTTCGGAGGTGTTTTTTTCTTCTCAAAATCACTGTTCTGGAACTGCCAGTACATAACTGCGAGTTTGGAGGTGAGAAATGGATATCATCAAAAAGCTGAGTTTCTCCTGCTTCCATCTGCATGTGAAACTCAAAATGTGCCTTGGGGTCCAGAGTGGCTAATTAGTGGATAATAGAGCAACTCACATTTTTTAATCTGTGTTCTGAGGAGAAACCCCCCCTAGTTTACCTTTATGAGTTCTTGGGCTCAGCTGAACTTTCAATCTCCCAGGTGCTGAATGGAGATGTGGAGAACGCCATTTGCCTGCATGCCTTTTACTATGCCATCTGGAAGCGTTTTGGAGCACTCCCTGAGAGGTATAACTGGCAGCTGCAGGCACCAGACGTCCTCTTCTACCCCCTGAGACCCGAACTGGTGGAATCGACATACCTGCTCTACCAGGTAAAGCTGTTGGACTCTGGAGCAAAGAACAGTGCTCCCTTTCTGTATCATGCCCCTTTTCACCGTGCAGTTTCCTCATTCAGCATTTCTGTTTTGAAGAATTTTTTTTTCATATAATCAGTGATTCATAATATAGAGTTTTCAATTATATCAGATGTCAATTTATTAAGGCTCTATTTATTTATTGTATATGGTTGTTAATGAAGTTAACTCAAAATAGTTTACATTCTTTGTTCCACAGGCAACCAAGAACCCCTTTTATTTGCATGTAGGAATGGACATCCTTGAAAGCCTTGAAAAATATACCAAAGTCAGGTAAGAATTGAGCTTCATTGAATTGGGGTTAACAATGTTTTTTTAAGTGCAATGGGAAGCTTCTGTGTATTTCCTACTCTTTGCATTGACAAATTAAAATGGAAGCTTGGTTGTTTGCAACATAGATGCAAATGGATGTCAAAATCAATGATGACGTTACAGTGGAGGAACAGTAAGAATTTAGGTCAGCTAGACCAGCTGTGCAGCTTCATGGCCACGAAGAATTTGCGTGCCAGATTTGTGTACAGGATCTGTCACCCACAACATGCTTGCGAGTCACCGCAACCCGAAGTATGCATTTTGGCTTAGATGCTTACTGTTAATTGTGAGAAATAAAGACTTTGAGTGCACCAGCATTGTGCATATGTATTGTCAGTTGTAGTTTATAGAAATAAGTCATGGAGCATCTCTGACTAGGTTCCTCTGCCCATATAGTGTACTGTTTGCATGGTTCTCAGACTCTGTTGCACGTTTTGACAGGTGTGGGTATGCCACCCTCCATCATGTGGTGGACAAGTCCAAAGAAGACCGCATGGAGAGCTTCTTCCTCAGTGAGACCTGTAAATACCTTTATTTGGTATGTACTCTTTGGCATCGACCTCCTCCTTTTAGCTTTCCCAGTTATTCTTTATTGGTGGACATTATTTTGCTGTTTAAGAATTTGTGGCAGTAAAATGAGTAGCCAAACTGACTGAATAAGTTGAGTGTCATTCCAGCTGACTTTTGTGTTGTTGTCTCCTTAGCTGTTCGATGAGGACAACCCCTTGCACAAGTCTGAGAATAAGTACATATTCACTACAGAGGGCCATGTGGTGCCCATAGACAAGCGCTTCCGTGAGAAGCAGTGGAAGGATATGATGCCCTGTGAGGAGGGCACGCCTTCGGACCAGGATAAAACCAGTGTGCCTCCCACCAACACCAGCAATGTAAGACCACCTCACCACAGGGGGGAATAATGCAGAATTTAACAGCTTTCCTAAATGATAGAAGAGTGATCGTTTGTGATGACTCGCTGATCTAGTGTTTTGCTGTGGAGAGAGGCAATTGATTTGTTCCAGGCAGTGAATGACATGGTAGTGCTACTAATTATGGTAGACATGAAGCCTCTCCCTGTCATAATTGCTCTGCATTCCTGTCTGCTTTGTGATCTCCTATCCCATTTGTCTGTCTTATAATATTAGTATGAACTGATAATGCTGATTTATCACCACAAAAAATAGAGATATAATGTCACCTGTCATTTCCACAGTTTGACAGTTGAACAAATAATTCAATCCAGTTGCTTTACCGTCAAGACTCCTTCAACTGCTGATGAACAATGAGCACATTTCTAGCCTGACAGATTGTGCCTATTTCTTTGTGTGCTGTTACTACTTCTTTTCTTCCCTGTGTGCTTCCAGTGTGACAGGATCCCAGACGAGAGACGTTATGCCCTGCCTCTGAAAAGTGTTTACATGAGACAAATCGATCAAATGGTGGGACTGCTCTGAGTGCCACGGCCCCCCTGTAGACTTCTGACCAGGTTTGGAGGGTGGGGCCTGGGAGTAGGGGGTGGACCTGGCCCCTCCCCCACACTCCCACCTCTGTAGCAGCAGGAGAGTCATGGGCTCTGCCCGTCAGGCCTTCCTGGAACAGAGGGTCATCGGAGGTATTCAATAACACGGATTTCCAATACTGAGAACAAATGCTTCTGTTAGGGTATTATTATTATTATTTTTTTTGGAGTTTGAGGTATTTTAAGCCAATTATACCGGTCGCTCTTCCAGATTGCTCAGTCAATATGCTTGTTTCTGCATTTTGCAGTATAGCTTTTATTTTGGACATTGGTTTTTGATTTTTTTCTTCAGTCAAAGGGGAGGTGTGTTTGTTTTCCTGGAATCTTACACAACAGCATTCTCAGAGTGTGACCTTCAGTGTTCAAGGCTGTTAAGACATGTGTTCAGGGCTGGATGAGGTATTCTGGGTGTTCGGAGTTTGGTTAAGGGATGCAGATGTTTTAAGTGTTTAAGATTTAAATTTTGGTTGGTAAGATGATACATTATAAAGCTCCTCATGTATTTGGAGTGAGACAGGGATTATCTTACATTCGAGAGCTGGTTGTCACAAATGTAGCTGAAAAAGTACAAGAACTCCTCCTGCTTCACAGAACTGTCACATTACATTGCATGGTGTTTATGGATTCAGAATAAAAACAGGTCATAAATTAAAGGGCAGTAAAAGATGAAGCCTTACTTTAAAAACTTGTGTCACAAAATCATCAGACGAAGTATAACAAATTTCCATTTATTTTTATCTGAATGTGACTTTTTATGGACCGTTTTAAGAATAATGCAAGAATAATAACTCTCAGTCCAAAGATGTTCCAGCAACACCAATATTCATTAGAGCTGGACTGAAATCATAAATGGAAATAAATTTTAATGATCAAATTGTGTTATTTGTTCTGTTAAAGTTGAATTGTGTGCTATTATGAGAGAAATAGGAGGCTAGTTCAATGCACAACAAGTGTGATTTAAGCACAGTCCTCACTAATGACAAACCTTACCCTGAGTAAAGCTGCTTTGAATCAAGTCCATGTATAAACCAGCCTTTTAATTGTGCCTGGAGCTGTTCCTGAAAATAAATGAATAAAAATTTATATGATCATCCATACTACATGATAATCTGTAGGCATAGCATTGCCACTGGAACTTGTGTTCTGTTTTCCAAAGATTATTGAGCTTGTATTTATTTTCATGAACAGACCATGAACAGGTCCTCTTTTCTTATGGGCTGCCATTTTATCACAGAGCTGTTACTCTAGTGCCTTTCTGTGATGCATAGTACCACATAGGGAGGCAGGGGGTTCCATTTTTAAGTGGAAGTGGTCAGTACTGCTTTGTCTTCCAAGTTGTCTAGGGTTTAAAGTTACACGTTTGCCAACACAATTCATTCTGCTGTTCACAGCACAGTATTCTGTTTGAATGAAATGTCTCTTCTTTTTTGACTGTTGCACTGTCTACCAGATTGGCATCATTGCCGTCCAGGAAGCAAAATCAAAAAAGCAATTGTGCTGCGGTTAATGTCTGACTGTTCATTTCAGGGGCTGGATCAGATGGCTTGTTCTGTGCCATTAGTTTTTTAGCTTTATATGTAACACCTTGCAATGTTTGGTGACTTGGAGTTTTTTCTTTAATGTAGCGACAGTCAAATAGTGCACAAGGTGACTCATTGTGTTATAATGTGGATTCTAGCATCTGCACTGAATAAGTTGTGCTCTTCATAAACTTATAGCCCCACAGCTTTAAGAGCAAAGAGAAAGTTGTTTCCATGGACAAGGAGATCATTTAATTTCAAATACCAGAATAGCCATATGCTTTTTTTTTTCTTTTTTTCAAAAAGGTACTTCATGTTCATATTTATGGCTTTTGGGGTTGCATGTCTCTGACATTAGCATTAGCCTGTTAACTTCTTAAGAAGCTCCTCCAAAACAATGTGACTAATCTTTCTATAAAATAATTGGCAAAGGATGTGTATGCATAAGGCCTTACTTTTATGCTAATAGGAATGACAATATTGTTTGAGTCTATGAGTATGGACTCTGTAAAATACATTATGTAATGCATAGACAACTTTTCCATAAGCAGTGGTGCTAACCAGAAACCATTTTAGATTAGGGAAAAAGAAACTCAGGGATTGACTAACTGTCAACAAGTTGCTCTTCTGTTGTACTTGAGCAGATTGTTATTGACTTGCTGGTTGCCTTCATTGTCTTGGGCCTGTCTCTTGTGTTCATCTTTTAGCTGTGTTCAATATTCAGAGTCAATTCCACTTGCTTAAAAAGATTCCTCAAATGTCTTTTCTCTGTAGGTCTGACATGTTATAGGATGGTATAGCATTATAGGTTATCCGCATGTAAGGCATATGTTATGTTAATATTCTTCAGGTGTATTCTTATGGTGGTGTGTATGCATGTTGTGGGGCCGGGTAGTGCCTCTGAATTCAGTTCACACTTTGGGTGTACTTTTGCAACTGGACCATGATAGGACCAGGCTGATGAGATGCTATACAAAATGCACGTCTGGTTTTTGTTATGGTCTTAGTGCCAAAATGCACCCTTGGTTCTATGACTAATGAAACAATTTAGTCTTTTCCCTGTTGGTGAGCTGTAGCTTTTTTGGGTTACAATTCCCTTCTGGGTTAAGGGTGACTGGTAGTAAGGAATTATGTGGTATAGATGTCAATGTTTAACACTCACTGTGGGTTTTTTTTTTTTGGGGGGGGATTGGGTGCGATGTCCAGGTGAGGTCCACACGTGAGACTGGGTGTGCGGGTGCACATGTGCTTCTGATGGCCAGGAGCCATATGTGTGAGCGGAATATTGAGGTAGCAGCATTTCTGTGGAGTTCAACTCCACACCTCAAGGTTCTCAGTCCTTAATGCTGCCTGCCTCTGCTTTTAAAGAAAATGTCGGCAGCAGGGACAACTGTTAAACACAACATCCAGGGGATAATTAATGAACTGAGGGTTTTTTGGGGGGGCGGTCCTGGGGGGTCTAAACCTGTGATATTCAAAATGTCAATCCATCTTGAAAATGCATTTGTTTGGGTATGAATCAGTTTTAAGGATTTTTTTCCCTGGAATATATTTGCCTTCACCTGCTCTGAACTCAAGAAAGCAATCATTTTTTATTGATGTACCTGTAACAACCCATGAGACTGTGAGATGTATTCACAATGCATGAAGAGCTGGTGCTTTTCTCACCAGTGTAAAACTGCAGGTGGTATCACCTCACTTCACCAAATGTGCCATTCCCAGATGAGAGAATCTTTACAGAATGAATGTTTTTTTTTTGTTTGTTTTATTTTTTGCAAGTGTTTGTAATTTGGGAAAAAAAAAACACTTTTTAAAGCCTGAGAGAGTGGAAAGAAGGTAATATGGAGTCTCATGTTGATCTTAAATAAACATTACAAACATACTTGAATTGTTTCTGATATTGTGTGCATGTTTCATGTGTGGATAGCACAAAAATCTTCCCTTTTGCTAATGGATGTAAATGTGTTTGAGGAGTCCGTGAATTAAAGGAAGTCATTTCTGATTGCTCCTTTTCAAGTCTACTGAACAGTAAACCAGAAATGGATGGACGATGTTTATTTTTGTTGGCATTACTATACAGTTTGAACTGCATTCTGAATTACAGTGCACATTTCCATATTAAATGTATCTGATGACTCATCAGTTTGGAATGCTTCAGTTTAATTCCCACACATTTCTAAGATTATGATATTAAAATATTTGCAGAAATTCTTTTGAAAAACAGGGAAAAGTATGAACAGTCAGTGTTTTTCATTTGTTGTATATCTGTTGATGGGAAAAGGGTAAGGTTTAAGCAGAACAAAACTAGGAGAAAAAAATCAGACAGGTTAACTTTGCTACCATAAGCTTTACTTGACCATATTGTGTTTCATGTTTTGCCAACATTTTTGTACAGTACATGGTCTAAAGTGCTTCCAGAATAGAGAACACATTTCTTAGTAAGCATAACTGGGATTAATCCTTTTAACTACATCAATCATATGAACATTGAATGTGTTCAACATGCAAACTAGTCAAACTGGAATATTGTTTTTTTGCCTCCTGAAATATTCTTAATTTTCCATCCTGTAATCAGTGTTAGAAGACCAATTTGCAGAGCTGTAACCCACCTCAATATCATGGGTTCCCTCCCAACAATTATTTTTCATTTTGTACTTGAATTGCAGGTTGAACCCATCCGTACTACATCATTATAACAAGTACAATCATACCTGAAGTCAGTTTACCTCCCATTTCAGCACTAAGATGTATGCTTTACTGTCATTAAGTATTACAGATTTTGTTGATATTTACCCTTTTTGTAATATCCTCTGAAGTTGAAGTGCATATGCAGGTGTTGCTAAAAATATGGGCATCATATTAAACTATTTAAAGTCTCATTTTCACAGACTAAATAGTGGAATGCAGAGGCAGACTTGCCTTGCATTAAAGAGCCTTGCTTTTATCTGGGTTTACAGGCATTATACTCTCATACAGCTCGTGGCAGCTTTGATGTGGCAACTACAGCTTGCATAGGACTGCTATGAAAAACTCCTACTTCAGCTGCTTTTCAAAATCTGCATCAGTATACATTTAGTGTCAGCGGTGATCAGAATATAAAGTAAATTCTATTTTCAGCCTTTCCTTGGATTTTCTCTGAGTGCAAACTCATTTCACTCCAATGCTGGAAATAATTTCCATATTTTTTATTGTTGACCACATCTTTGACATCAGATCATCTGTAAAATTATCATTTACTTGGTAACAGAGAGTGACCGCTTGTTGTGAAGCTTGGTTGATCAGAGAGCACAGAAAAGTGTAAGGTTGCATTCCCTATTATAGCAGTAAAAGGGTCCTCAGCCCATGTACATGTTGTTTTCATCTGAAGCCAAGCTCTGGACGTGTGAGGACAGGGATGGATACATCTTTCTTTTCTTTGAAAGGAGACCAAGTGTTATCCCTTTTAGGAGGTGGAGTTCGCACTGGGAGGGGTTAAGGGTCCAGGGGGGTCAAAGAGTCGGGGATCATACCTGGAGAAAGAGAAAGAAAGGGTTTGAGGAGAACGCCGACCTCTCTCCTATGTCATTGAAGGAGACTCCGTTTGACCTGTGACCTGAGGTTGTGTCATGCTTATCTTGAAATTTGCTCTAAATTTAAATTTAAATTTCAAGCCTGTTTTTTTGGTAATTTTCCACCCTGTATATCACTGCAACTAAACAATTGTGTATTAAGCTTGCCTTAGCTTCTTACACTTGCACACTTGCGCTGAAGCGGGGAAAGTTCAAATCTCTGATACACTTGGCATTAGCCAGTGGCGGTTGTTGCAAATCTCATGGTGCTGTCCAAGAGGATGTATGATTGGAAGATGGGAACATCTTGGATTAGACTGTGTAGGAATTTACACATGCCCAATGAGTCACTAGAGGGTACTGATGAGCTGTGTAAGTACATTCCACCACAGTCAGCACTCAGAATCAGCACCTTTACTGACTGAGTAACGTGCATTTCTAAATGAATGGAAGTATAAACTTTTATTCATTTAGCAGCTTGAGGGAACTGTGTTTCTGGAAGACTTCTGTGTGTTTTTCCACTCCATCATTTGTATATTCAGCTGTTGAAGACCTTTCACATATGTTAATTGTTACGTGTGTTTTCTCATTTCAGTTTCAGTTCAGTCATTTGAGTGTTGTGTTAGCACAAACCCAAAAACCAAAACATAATTAACAGTGGCAGCTTAATTAGCCCTGCTGTGTTTTAGTTTGTGCGCTGCCAAAGCCTTTCTGAGTGTTTCCTTTTCTAGACCACAGTGACCATTGGAATGAAAGCAAGCATTGTAAGTGCAAATTGGGAAGCTGTCACGTTTGCACTTATTTCTTGCGCACACGCTTTTATTCAGAGAGACCTGCAAATTGGAGAGTATTCAGTGCATCGGTATCACCCAGCTGTGCCAAAATGAACAGGGGTGAATGAGCCACCTCACCTTCTCGGGGCATGGCTCTTAGAAGAGACCACAGTCCTTGAGGTTCTCTTTGATGATGATGTCGGTGACGGCATCGAACACAAACTTGACGTTCTCTGTGTCCGTGGCGCAGGTCATGTGGGAGTAGATTTCCTTGACGTCTCGCCGCAGGTTGAGGTCCAGGAACTGCAGCTTGATGTAGTTACCTGCATCCTCGTAAGTATTGGGGCCTGGATAGGGGAAGAAGCCATTGACACAACAGTCAGATTCAGAACAGACCGCACACTATCAAATGTATTTTTTTTTTTTTTTTTCCAGGAAAAAGTAATTGGTGTTAACATGTCATAAAAAGTGCAAAGGTATTTTTTACCATGTCACATTTGTCACATATATTTGCAAATTACTTTATATATTTTTAATTGCTTATATTTTACTTATAATATATAACATTGTATATTACATTGGCCAGTATGAACAAGAGAAAGGATTTTGGGTAAGAACTGGCTGAATATTTTTTCCTGCAATAAAGAATTGACTGTTTCAGTTGTGTTATAGGTGACTTTAGTGAACTAATGTTTATTTAGCTTTATATTAAGTCCATCTAAGACAGTTTGCTATTTGGTTAAATATAAATGTAAATGTGCTCCATTGTGTGAGAGTGTAACTGACTGGCATGGTCCTCTGAATCCTGCACACACAGAGAGAGCACGTTTTTCCATTCTTATATCCTACCGTCATACTCGGGGAAGCACATGCTGAGGTGGGCCTTCTTGATCTTCTCGATGAAGACATCTTTCTTGTTGAGGAAGAGTACAATGGAAGTGGTGGCAAAGTAGCGGTGGTTGCAGATACTGTTGAACAGGTGAAGACTCTCGTGCATTCGGTTCTTGATGGGGAGAGAAAGGACAGGGTGAGGAACAGGTCAGATATTCATGGCATTCTTGTGTGTGCAAGGAGTTAAAGAATTGAAATCAGAAGCACTGGTAAATATCGGCAGAGCCATAACCTACTGGTAGGCCAATCCAGCCTAGTCTTTAGAGCTGCATTTCAATTAAGTTTATTTTGAGTTAAGTTGAAAAGCAGTTGATTGACGCCTAGATTACAGGATGAGGGGACTTCTCTTTCATTTCAGGAATATTAATATGCAATTAAGCAATGGCATGGAATGGCCACCAGCCACATTGCAGCTCATAAGACATTGTCTGATTTCACTGGTTTCATTACTCCACACTTGCTCTGAGCACTGCTCTACATTGCTGCACTGGCCCTGCTCCTTGCTGCCTCATTAGAGATCTCTTACCACTTCATCATCCTCCACCAGCACCATGTCGTAGGCGCTCAGGGCAGCGATGAAGATGATGCAGGTCACACCTTCGAAGCAGTGGATCCACTTCTTCCTCTCAGAACGCTGGCCGCCCACATCGAACATCCTGGAGAGGGGTGGGGTGAGGCTAGAGTCACTTGCCAGGCCAATTGTGTCCTCGGTGTACAGATGGTCCAGGCAATGTGGTGACTGAACTCATGGTCTTCAACATTTATCCATGCTGCATATGCCATATTTGAATACTCTATATCTGGTGAGTCTGAGGGATCTACTCACAATTGCGCTGTGTGCTGTTATTTGAATTGTGACCATCTCTTGAAGACAGAGTTTACATAATGCTACGACTGCTGGGTGGAGGGAGACTCATTTTCTGTTGGACCCACCTGAAGTTGAGGTCCTTGAAGGAGAACTGGGTCTCGATGATACCCGTGGTCTTGACTCTTGATCGCAGTACATCCTGCTCAGTGGGGACATAGCCAGGCTGGACCAGCCTCTCCAGGTCATTCAGATAGCTCACGGAAAGAGAGGGAGACAGAGAATAAGGCCATGCTCTCCAAGATACTCATCTTGCTCACAGAAAGGAATGCAGAGAGGAGATAAGACCAACCTCTCAAAGGTTTACATTTGGCTCACAAACAAGGAGACGGAGAAGTAAGAAGTAAGTTGATCACACCATGCTACAGCATGAGATAACTTGCGTAGGGGCCAAAGTGAATAGGGAAATCAGGGGCTGGGAACGTACTATCCAGCAGAGTCGTTCAGCTGGTACTCAGAGGCCCTCTCGAAACACGCCTGGATGCCCGAGTCCTTCCAGAGGCGAAGGATGATGTCAGACAGCTCCTTAGGCATGGTGCCTTCCTCAATTGTGTCAGCAAGGTGCATCAGTTTCCTGGCGTCATCCTATGAAAACAGAGACACGCCCAAAGAGGCACCCTCAGAACTAGAACACTTGCACATAGGAACGTAAGCATACATTCGCACAGAACTGGCAATCACATAATACCTAACTCACATGTTCCCTACTTTTACAACACATTGTTTTCCTACATCATGAGGCATTGAGCCTCTATGCATGTATAGGCATGCCAGGTAAGAGGACATCAGGTGCAAATTCTCTATTAAATTTCACTGAGCAACTCAAATGCAATAAATACATCCTCTCTCGTGTTTCACTGTTGCATGTTTGTGTTGCTTGGTTGGAAATGTTCCAGGTTTCAAAATCTACCTGCTGGGCTGCATCTCCATAGCTGATGTTCAGTGTGTTCATGGCCTTCACAATAGCCATGATAGACTGTAGGGTGTTGCTGTAGATGATGACAATGAACTCCAAGCATTCTTCAAGTGAGTAACCATCTTTGTGGATAATTCTGTTGGGGGGGAAAAGTGTGCTTAGTAATATAATTTACCTGAGATGTTAATAGACGTAGACTGATGCTATACAAAACAATTACTGTACAAAACACCATCTCATTCTGTACTCACTTCATCTGTTTGACAATTGTGCTCTTGCCTGATTCACCCGCACCTGTAAGAAATTCAGAAGAGTGACATTAGTTGCATTGCCACTGTGTGCCTTTTATTGCACTACAGAAATAGAGCCAATCACAAAAGTGAATTGAGGCAACTTACAAACATAAATGGCTAATGCAACTTTTTTAGTGAACAAGCAACAGCAACCTTTCCCTGACCAAAGCCAGTCCGTAGGTGGCAGTGTCACCCTTTTTCTGTTCTGCTTTGCTTTTCAGAAAAATGCATAATCTGTCGTATTAATCTCTGTCTTGGTCCATTTTGTTGTACAACTTTTTACCAACCAATTGAACAAGTTGATAATCCATCTGACTGTTATGCATTTGGATTTAGCTTCTTTAGACTTTGCGCTTTTCACATAATTCACCAAACATTATATAACAATATGCACTTTGCATTGAGGATAATGTGAAACTACATGAAAAGATGAACACATGATTTTCATGTGTTCAGCAAACTAGTATGCTGAACACATTCCAGAATGCCCTTTTGTGTTCCTGGGCTCTTGTCTAAGTAGTTGCATATGAGGGTCTCATGGTCACATTAGCATACTTAGCATAGCCTGTTTCTTCATAAAAAGTTTATGAACAAAGTCTCTCCCAGGATTTAACTGAGATGATATAATCTGCTTTTGACAGGTTGAATGGTACAGTTAAGATACTTTGCAGTTGCATGCACAGTTTTCAATGATGGCCTGGCTGCCAAGAGTAATAGGGGTCTTTTACATCAGCCTGCTTTCCATATCTTGCTTGATTTGGTTACAGCAACATTTCTGAACCATGATGGTTCCTGTCTACATTCAAATGCCCTGGTCCAGGAAACCCACAGTTCATCAGCAGTCTCTGTCTCTCTCTAAACCACTCAAGCTCTCAGAACTGTAAGGATCACAGGTTGAATCTCAATTGGGTGAATCAAAAAAGATGACAATTTATTAAATCTTTAAGCAGTGAGATGGGAGTGCAAGGACATATTCTAAAATATACACCAAGATAAACTAAGCTCAACTTTGTTTTATGGCTTGGACATCCTAGAGAGAAGTTAGGAACAGGTATTTGCATCCTTGTTCACTATGATGTTATGGGACTCATAAAAACTTTTGAGCCCAAGAAAATGTCACACACACCTCAGATCCGTTCACTGACTGGATGTGCTAGGAGTGGACCAGTATTCTGCTTATTGCATTGTGCAAATTTAGAAATGCAGCATATGACTTTTTTGTTTTCTTGTACACTGTAAATCTATGCTATGTTCAGATTGGATGTGTGTTTTCTATCCAGTGTTAAAATCAAAGAGCAGTAAGTAGTTCCTACTGATACACCAATGCTGATACATTTGTGCTGAGAAATCTATTTATTAGAGACCAATGACTGGACACCTATATCTTTGTCTTGGTCAGTCTGTTTGTTTAACTCTCTCTCTCTCTCTCTGGCAGTGTCTACAGGGTCTAGATTTCACACAGATCCTGATAAGATCCAATCTAATTATTTCTGCGCTAAGCTCCTCAGAGGTGAACAAGGAGAAGGTGATGTCAGGGGGAAGGAACTCTTTAACGCTCTCTGTCCCTGATGCAGATCAGCGCTGGAGAAAGTGACTCACACGCACATGCTTGGTGAGAGACATCTCCCTCTCTCCAACAGGCTTCCACAGGGTGTGGCGAGCCTCTGTGGCTGGTGTAAACATATTAACCAGGCCTGAGAACGATTAGTCTTTAATGTTCCTGTCAGCTTTGCATGTGCAGATTGCCATTGCACCAGTGCTCACTGTGTTCAAGGGCTAGAGCATAAACAGAAAATGTGTCCACACTGAGGAAGAAAAAAAAAAACACTTGGGACAATTCTGTCACTGTCAAATCATTGTAATGATTCTATATTTATGTGTGCCTGCTTTAAGGAGAATGTATTACTTTTATATGAAAAACTATATTCTATATATTATATACTATATATTATATACTATACGTATGCAATTGCAGTTTAAGGTTAACTGGACTTTTTCCAGAAAAAAAATGTAACCAAATGAAAAGGACCTGCGGGGCAATTGTTTAACTGGATTTATAAATGTTTAGTACATCCAACTAAACTCTTTCCCTGGGTTTTATTTTCTGGTAAAACACTCCTCCATATCCTTTAACAGATGTTGAGTGACACAGCACAAAAATCACAGACACAGCATGGTATACTCCTTCTGTATATAGAATACTCCTCCACAATTATCATTGTTGGGCATCAGCAAAGTTAATCTTAATCGGTAATCTGATGAGGATGAGAGTGTTCTGTCTATTTTTATCATCTCCCATCATATGACAGGCCTCTTAATTCCAAATTAGGATTGATTATAGGATTATCTCGTTTTGTCTGCTCAGTTTGTGGGTCAGGGTTACATGTAGAAGAATGACAAAGGTGTGGTCATCTGTTTGCTTCTGTTATGACAGAGGGCACACATTGCTTATCAATAATTTTGTTTGCACAAGAAGTGAGACACAATTTAGTCATGGCTGATTTCTCTTGCTAAGGGAATTTTGTCAGGCAACGCTAACCCAGTAACATACCTTACTCACAACATCCTGCATCCAGTAATTCTATGTTAATGGTAAATGCTGATTCATGATCAGTGGTGAGGGCAGAATCTTCTGCACCTTCACCTTTTCTCTCAAGTGATATGCACTCTAGTATTTCACTGTGAAGTTCTTGCTGTTTACGTATTTCAGCATATAGGCCTAAAGTTGAACCAATGTATCCTAATATAAGCCCCTTGTGTTGGCTTCACTTAGCCTCTGAGAATTTTAAAGACTAAGCCATGTGTTTGCTTTCACTTGCTTTAATTAAGTGAGTGTCTGTGAGGTATTAGGGGGAAAACAATCATGCAGTGATAGTTTGTCTGGGCGAGGCTCTTGCTGTGGGCACTAAAGCCCTCCGCTCTGCAGCATTATAAGGCAGAGGATTATAGGAGGAGGGATTGTCAACATGTTTGGAATTGCTCGCTGCTGGTGAGGTGTGTAAGACGCACCTACATCTCAGAGCTCTTTACTCTATTAATAAAGATGCTGACTGTATCTGTGTGGACTGGCAAAGTGTTTGAGAAACCAGACTTCCAACCAGAGAATTGTGGGTTTCACTGTGGGTGGGAAACTACTGTTCACAAATCAGTGACGTAACAAAAAAATTCTTTCAGAAAGAACTCAGTAGAATAACAGCTTCAAAATTGCTGGCTTGCTGTGGTGGGAGGAGACATGGAGTGCAATACATTAGACATAAGACTGTATATTGCCTTACTGTAGTAATACCAAGTTATAAAGTATAAAAACACATAAACAGCAGGTGCAAGTGTAGTCCTCATGATAGCGCTGACAATGCCTTAAAAATCCACAGACTTAATCTCAAATGCAAATCCCATCAGTAACCTGTAATAAAGCCCCTAAACTCCTCCCTGAGACTGATGGCTCTGTGAACCAACAGTATTACAGCTTTATATCTGGAATACCCATAAGCAACATAATTATCAAAAGACTTTGAAGACAGTACACTAGTATAGAAGCTAAACACCACTGTCCACAGCCAAGATGGACAAAATAGCCTAAATGCTAGACACTGGTGGATACTAACTGTCACACAACCAAAGAGTAGTCATTATGAAAAACACCTGGGAGTTGTAAATATACCAGTCTCTTCCATAAGGGTGCCAACAGACCAAACCAACAATCACAGATTCAAATTTAAAGCCAGCCTCATTCCGGGCCACTCACAGAGCTAACATTCATGCACCAGTTTTCAAGCTGCGGGAACTGTTGGGTAGTGACTATAGCCATACAGGTAAAGTTCTGTATGCTGGGTCAGGATGTGGGAGCACTCCAGCACTCAGGATAGGTTATGGTTCTCTGTGTCTGAAGTGACACTTGGCCCTGTACCTGATATGAGACATTCAGTGTTGGTACATCAAGTACAACGGCAAATCCAGACACCTGTATGGCAGTGAGCCAGACAAAAAAGTGAACCGAACTGCAGGAAGCCATTGAACCTTGTATTGCTCTGCCAGCCCTGTCCCGTCCTTCCCCAGAAAAGCAGACTTTACCCAGCAGCAGCAGTTTGACGGTCCTGGCGTCCTTGTCAGCATCTTCCTTCAGCTTCTTCTCCAGCTCCCTGGAGTGCTTTTCTTCAGCGCTCGCTCCTGCTCCCATCCTGGCTTCCTGGCTGTGACCTCAAACTGGAAGACGACCGTGAATCCTGGATGACCCGCTTGGCTGTCTGAGGGCCCCTGTGGCGTCAGCGACGCAGCTCGGACACCAACCGCTTCCCGCCAGTGAATGACAGATTCTTTCTCATCTCCAAGAGATTTTGGGCACCTTCATGGCCAGCTGACCTCGGGCGACCAATTGGGTGCAAGGACAGGGGACACAGAGGAGTGAGTGTGAGGTAGAGGAGGGGGTGAGTGGCAGAGGTGATTTAACCCAAGATTTAGGGAGACTTTGCTGTGCTCAGCGGAAGGTGTCCAATGGAGAGATGATAATTCGGCTCAAGTGCTTATCTTTTCTTCTATTCCCATGTTCCCCTGGGCCTGTAAACATGCGGAGAGCCACGCCATTGGTTCATCTTCTGTGTGAAGAAGAGGCTGGGACTCATTTCTCAAGTGACGTTACAAATGGTTCTGCTGAGTTTGTACCATTACCAATTCAGAAATGTCCACTTTTCTGCTAGGGAACACAGAGACATGCAAAACTTTGGGTCAGTTTAAGAGTTTCATAAGTGAAGAAATGGTCAGTTAAGTAATATGTGGGGTCACACCCAGCCCCTCCACACTCTTGCAGTCATTGATGTGTATTGTATAAATAGCAGTGGATAGTGCTGATCGTTGTACTGTAGGTCTGTGATGAAGGTGGTCATTACTGAGGAGCATACACCTTTGAAAGTAATGTTATTGGCATCTGCTTTGTGAACTGGATGACTGTCAGGGTCTCTGTCACTGTTATCTTGCATTTGTTACACAGACATCCTAGTCCAGGGTGGCTCTTAGAAAATGCAGTTTACATGACAATGACACTGTTGTGTCTGAACCTGGCCTTGACACCAGTTCTACAGGACCATCCCTGAATGGCTTCCTGTCCACTTTAGGAGAGAGTCATTCTTGTCAGGTGTCTGTTCGAAAGGTAAATGATTACTCTGGCACTGTTGCCTAATTATATCTCCTCTTGCTTTTTTCTCTTTGGAGACTGAAGGACTGTTTTTTGAAGGACTGTTTTTACAGCTTATAAATTATCTGAGGCCCTTAAAGAGCTTTACCGTTTCACCTGACAGATCCAGTTGACCTCAATCTGAGGATGGAATGAAACCTTAATCTCTGAGTGTCCTCTGAAAGAGAGGGAATAGGAGAGACAAATAGATACATAAAGGTCTGTATTTGTAGGGTTGAAGATCACGAAAATCTTATTTCAAGCATTGACGTATGGTCCAGTAGAACTAAGCACAAGCCCAGAATCAAATGCAACAGTATCATGTAAACTGCATGTTCTGAGACCCACCCTGAGAGGTTAACAATTATAAGACAATGGTGACAGTGATGCTAACAGACATGAGACCCACACACAGGCACTGGGTGATGGACGTACTGAGGGAAGAAATGAAAGGGGGTTACAAAAATTAAGCTGCACAGTTTGTGTATTTGTATGTGAATGAAATTTTATCATTTGCACACCTGAAGAAGCAGACATTGATTTCAATAGAAAAAAAAAAAAAACATCTGTATTGTGAGGAATGGGAAAAATGCATTGATTTCTTCATTTTTAAGACTAAGGGCTACACAACTGACATAACTATGGTGTCTCCTCAGATATCAATGGAACGACCTCTTGTGACCAGAACATTAAGCATAGTGTGGGTCATCCTCTCCATCACTTTATCCTCTGCATTACACTCATAGTGCAATACCAGAGCCTTTTTAGTATAACCTCTTTTTATATACACCTATGTAACTCTGAATAGCACCTTGCTGAAGATATTAAATGATTTTGATTGATTTGAATGATTTACAGTCATTTTTCTAAGTGCGGTGCAGTGACCTTTTTATTATGGAATGTTTGTCTTCAAAATGTTGCTGTGCTTACTTCATTTTTATCTGCGAAAATCCAGGCTTGTGGTGGGAGTTGTTAGTGTGTAAGCATAATGAAGGTATTTTGGCCTTGGCACAAGTAGGTGCCGTTTTTGGAGCAATATTCATAATGTTGATTTAAGATTTTCTGAGCATTAACCTGGCCAGCATTCCTCACCACTGATGAAAGAAACAAATCGTTGTCCTGACCACTTTCTTAGTGTTTAAATGGTGAAAATGGTTTCAGTCCCCTGGCTAGACCAACTTCATATAATGATTGGAGTTACAGTTTGTAATGGTTGAACTGGTACTGCATCAATTATTGTAGAAAGTACCTGATAATAACTGACAACACCTGGTGGGCTTGAGGTTTCTTGAATGAAGCTGCCTTTTCTTTCACTTGTGTCATGTGATGCCTAACACACAACCACTCTGCCTCGACTGAAATGGTCACTATTTGCCTGGTGCCCTGGTGTTCCTCTGTACTGCAAGACATTTGGGAGTTTGACACAAACTATAAATTGGCTATAAAAAGTCTAGCCTGGTAGTAGCTAGTAGTTAGCAGGGTTGCTAACTTTGCTCAGCTGGCTGGAATGAGATTTTTAATTTGAGACCATCTTGCATATTGTGTGTGTGTTCAACCCTGAGTTAGAAGCTTTCCTCGGGAGATGTTGTGTATCTGTATCTGTCTATCTGGTTTGGATGTTTCAAATATAAAAAAAGACTAGGAATACAATTATTCTAAAAAAGAGAGAAGTACGTTCCATTCTTATAAAATATAGAGCTTTAATTTATTAGTCAGCAACATCAACAATGAAAGGGGAGAGATTCATTTAACACGAGTCATTACAATAACATCACCTGTGCATTTAGTCTTATTCAGTAACTGAATACTCTTTCTTAATAAACCGATAGTCAAAAAACACACAAAAAAGAAACTAAAGACACATATCCAAAAAATACCAACAAATTGTACAACCTTCTGTTGTAACCATGTTTACACATGGGCGGTTAAACAGGAGCAGTCTGGTGGAAGAGGATATTCTACACAAACGGAGAGAAAGTAGAAAACAAGAATGTGGCCCAAGGTTCTTCACATTTCTCTGCCGTATACAGGTTCTTTTTTACCACCTTGAGTCAGTCCCTCAGGCTTTGTACGGACATTATTCACTCACAAAAAGATACACATTCACTGGTTTCCTGTTATTTAATAAAGACAGCAACATAGCTTTTTTGTTTCATAATTATATACAGTACACATAAATTTCATGCACACAATGAAAAGCCAGCTTCCCAAGATTTTGGTATGAGTCACGCTCTGTTTCACTGTTCTGGATGTGTATATACATACAGTATACATTGCTACACATGGAGCCAAAGTCTTTGTATGAAGTCATGGGAGATGGCTCTTCCTTAGAACAGTATGACATACACAAGCAGTATTGCTTGGTCATTGGAGGCTTCCCTTAAAAATTCACCTGTGCTTTGTTACCTTTACTGTGCAATTGGGTAAGCAGCAAGGAAAGGCCTTCTTCTGTAGTGTGGAAGTGTTTTCATTTAATCCCCAGTCCCCACCCTGAAGGTCACCTCAGGTTGTAGAGCTTCTATCACCTCCTGGCTACGCTCTGACCACAAGAGGCAGAGGGGAGGAGTAGTTCAGTATTAGTTAGGACTGCAGAGCTAAATGCAAGTCAAGCTGATACCGCAGAAGCCAGCATGCAGTCAATGAACGCACCTGTTTGCCCGGGTCTTGTGTAGCATAAATGTTGGAACCATGTGGGTCAGATACCAGTGTTATGGAACTGAGAATTAATTAAAAAAACCAATGGAGGTCTCTGAGACGCTACTCTATTCCAGTGTGGCACAAAGGCCAAATGTATGCTGTAACAAAAATTTTGTGGTTGCTCCTTTTAGCTTGTGCATCCTTTCTTCATGCTCCTATGTCTGAAATATACAGCACCCAAGAATACGTACTCTCCATTCTACCTCGATGCAAAATCAGCCATCAAGGGTCTAGGTTCCTGTCTTATTTTGAGGGCGTGTTCAGGTAACTTTTTCTCATTCACATTACCGTCACCGATGATATTATGTTGATCTATAAATATGTGATGGCTTAGGTCTATTTATAATTTTATGGTGCCTTAGAAATGCCATGCAATGCAATTTTACAGCAACCCTATTTTTTTTTGCCTTCGAGGGCAAATGATTTTTTTCCCCCAAAGAAAACTCATCATATTTCAGCTTTTATAAGTCTCACAGGTACAGTATTGAGCAGTAATATATACACACGGTAAAAACAACAAACCTGTTGTAGTTGTCTTTTGGAAGAAACTGGGCTCACAGATGAGTACACAAATACAAGTGCCAAACAAAACTGTTGACACAAAGGTAGATAAGACGACATGTTCTGAGAACACCAAACAGACAGACCTCGTCCATTTGTGGAAGACGCAAATGAAAACGTGGGAGGATTTTTGGTTCAGTTGTAAAATATTTGTTAAGACTGTTTCTTTGAGAAACAGGGACACTTATGGAGGCAATGAAAGTATACAGCAGTGCTTTCCACAAGAGATTGTGTTTTCGTGTGTGCGCGTGTGTGTGTGCGAGAGAGAGGAAGAGTGTGACAGCGAGTGTGTCTGTGTGTGTGTGAGAGAGTGTAAAAAAGAGAGTGTGTGAGTGGGTGTGTGTGTGTGTGTGTGAGCAGGGGGGAGGTGCAGTGCTGGAATCCTGTCTCAGTCACAGCATTCAGGGAATTCAAAGTACCATGCCATCAGTGATATAATCCCAGCCAAAACTGGAGGGTTTTACCTGTAATCCCACTGTCAGTCATGTTCCTCATTTATAAAAAAAAAAAAAAATCCCCTTTGTTACTGCAGTATACACTTTCAATGTCAAGTTGTCGCTGATGAAAAATTAAGAATTTTTGTAATAATAACAACATTATTAAAATTAATAATCACAATGACAATAATAATAACAATATTTGCCCAGAAGGTATCTATACACAAAGAGCCTTTTTCTATTTAAGTACAAAGAAATCCACAGAATACTATGTACAACCTACAATAAATATTGTGTATCTTATATTTTTTAGCTGTTAGGAGGAGCTTCTGTTTGCTTGTTTTCTGTTTCTTATTTAGATTTTCTCTCTTGTAGTTCTTTTGTAGTATAGTGATTTGTTTTCTTGTTGACTGAGTCTCTCCAATTATTGGATATGTGTGAATGCGTGTGTATAAATGCGTGTGTGTATGTGTATGTGTGTGTGTCTGTATGTCTGTGTGTGCACATGTAAAGGGAGGGGGTGGACTCCTCATGTCTCCTGCACCCCAGTTTGCTCATCGTGATTCCGGCGGTTGCGTGGTTTCTTCTGGTCCTTCATCTCCTTTAGGTCTTTCCCTCTCATGGCGGCCAGCATGGGGTCTTTGGGGCTGCTGCTGCCCAGATACCAGTAGTCCTGGCAGTATTGATTGATGAGACTCATCTCGGGCTGGCTCAGGATGGTCAGGAGGTCCTTATACTGGCCCGCGCTGGGTGTCCAGGCGCTGGACTGGAGCGAAGCCGTGGCTGCCACTGGGCCACCGACTTCCGCCAGGACGTTGTTGATGGCCCGGCTAGACAGCACCACTAGCTGCAGCTTGACCAGGGTGTGCTTGAAATTCTTCTCGGTGGAGGTGCAGTGGTACATGCCGCTGTCGGACTGCTGCAGCGACCGCAGCAGCAGGCCCTGCTCGGTTTTTAGCACACGCCCATCTGAACGCATCTACAGAGAGAGAGAGAGAGAGAGAGAGAGAGAGAGAGAGAGAGAGAGAGAGAGAGAGAGAGAGAGAGAGAGAGAGAGAGAGAGAGAGAGAGAGACCACTGTGAGGTTAGGACCTTGAACTTCAGAGCAGTTGGATATAGGTATGACTCCAGCTTGGTACAACATTGTTGCACCATTGAGCAAGATAACCTTAATTACACGAGAGTCAACAGGGAGTGATCAAGAACATTTTGCCTACAAAGTAATGAAACAAGGTAATGTAAAGATAGACTCCAAGTTTTGTCTATGAAGTCTATAACAGCTTAGTTCACTTGCATCAGCCCATTCTCCTTCCTGTTTTTAATGTGCTTTGACACAGTTTGTCATAAATGGATATAAAGGGGCAGTTGGCTCAATTTTTTGGCTCTTCATCAAGCATAATATATTGTGTTTCTTTGTTATTTGAACTAACCCTTCCCACCATCCTCTTGATCTGTCCCAAGACAATATGCTGCATGAGTCAGAGCTGAAGCCCACGCAACAGACTAAAGAGTGGACAAGGAAGTTAAAGACCCTATTCTGTGAACCTGCACCCTGCACTCTGGGAACTCTGGGAAGCCTGCTTTTGTGCTCAGGGTGGGGCTGCTAGGGAGTCCTCCTTCATGGAGGCGCAGAAGGAGAGTCATGGTCA
This sequence comes from Megalops cyprinoides, assembly GCF_013368585.1. Lineage (NCBI taxonomy): Eukaryota > Metazoa > Chordata > Actinopteri > Elopiformes > Megalopidae > Megalops > Megalops cyprinoides. The sequence goes on from NC_050589.1 coordinate 14,506,056, forward strand.
TGCTTTGTTCCTGAGAATGACCGCACTGTTCCTCAGAATGACTGCCCTGCAGCCATACTCAGGGGTCTTTGTGGAGCCTCGCCCTGTTGCACGCACTACTGCTTAGAGGGTGAGGAGGGAGATGGGAAACAGTCTAACATGGCATCATAGGGATTGGTGTGGGGGATAGGGAAAGGCCCAGCAGATATCTGGGCACTCCCATATACCTGACCCCCTAAGAGGCCCTTTCCAGATCGACAGCCAATGGAATGGAGCTGGCCTCCTGGTGGACTGTTCTCCGGTGGTGTGGGCAGACGACCCTTTGTTTGACATGGCAAAAGTGGATATTTTGTTTGCCTCCTGCGGGCAATGACTAAACCGGCTGAGTGACATCGTTGCCAAGATCCTTCCTCGCTGCTGACATTGCCAATTGTCTCAGGGGCAGGTTTCCTGCTCTTGCTGGCAACAACAGCCCACCTCGCCCAGGCGGACCTCCTGCCCCAGGCCAGAGCTGTCCCACCCTCATGCTCCAGTCTGATGTGACTAACGTCCATGGCTGTGGTGGATACAACACTCCCCGCCATCTCAACAAAGGAACTTTTTCTCACAGTGCTGTTGTTTCCCTTTCTCCTCCAGGACATTGCATGTCCATTACACAACACTCAGGGCTGGAGTGGCTGCTGATTGCTTTTGTATCCAAAAGTAGACGTAAGAGGTGACTGTAGCGATTGATGAGAGAAATTCACTGCAATGTACTTGAGTGTGAAAGACACCCAGATGATGGCAGCTGATTTAAAATGAAAACAGTTTAAGACATTGTATTATCCATTACATGAGGTTATTCAGGTTCAATGCCTTACTCATTGATAATATGAAACTTTTTTGGGCCCTTGGTCTGCTAGTTACAAATCTGGGTCCCTTAATACTATACCGCACTCCCACCCAGTAAACAGGAGTGAAACACAGCATGTGTATATTTTACCATTTGAACAAAGGTAAATTTAATACAAAGCCTTAACTTTAATTTAAAGTCTTAACATATTTTATTGACACTCTAACATATATTGACATTGATACTCTATTTAGTGATACCCCTAATTTTACATTGCCAGCTTAAATGAAAATGGTGTTTCTGAAAATATTTTCTGCCCTCATAAACCCATAACCCAGCTTCATAAATCCATTATTAAACAGGATTTTGTTGCTTCTTAATGGGGTGGGATAGGTAATGTTTCTGGAAATCTATGGATGTGTGTAACATTTTTCGAAAGTAACGTCAAAGTGCCCTTTTTAATTGTAAAATGCACAAAAACAGATGTGTGCTTTCATTTTAATGTCTGGCCTTATGAAATAAACAAATGAGCAGGGAAGGCAACTGACTCAGCTATATTATGTAAATTGTCTACAAAGTCAATTCCGGATTATACAGCTGTGGACTATCCGGTTTACAGTTTATCTGTGCTGGTGGTCAAAAATGTATATACACGTACAATGTCCAATAATTTAAAAGACAAACATTTTCCACATGTTGCTGAGAGGAATAGGGGAGCGTAAAGCTCAAGGCATTTGTTCAGGCATGATAATATTAGTTACAGTTGCAGCTGTATGCATCTCCAGGTAGTGCCTTTTTAAACATGTTAAACATTTTTTGCTAATTTAAAAGTAAGTATACTATTAAAATGACATTGTGTGAATCATCCATGTTTTTGATCATGCCGTGACCCTGCTCCCCTCCATTATTTCTTACGATCAGGAGCATTTCCACTGAGAGTGGGGTTGTGGGCAGAGCTTGGAGGGAGTGGTGATACCCCAATGGGTGTGGCTAGGCTGTGACCCTGTGGGAGGAGCATCATGCGATGGACAGGAATGCTCTCACCTCCTTTTTCCTGTCACTGTTGTCCTTCTGTAGATGCCATTTGATTGACACGTGGGGTGACCTCGCCTGACACTCCAGGAAGGTGCTGCTGCCCTCAACCCCATACTGCACCATCTCCAGGGTGTTCTTATTGGCTGCAGAAAACACAGCACCAACGCAACCATGACATCACTCTCGAGGACCTGGAAACCCATACCTCACATCAAGATCCTGACTGGCCAATTTGGATTACTGTGTTTATTTTACTGTCAGTAGCGGTTGTGTCTACATTCCCCCGACATATTATAAATTATACATAAACATTGTTAACTCCCATTGCAACAGCAGTTAAGTGAAATCATAGTAGCAGTGAGTGTTATACAGAATGTTTCAGGTGTAATGTAACTGGACTCACCATTGGAATTGTAGCCCCTGCACTGCCGAATGGGGTTGCCGTACTTTACATCCTGTCGTCGGCTGCGCCTGAAGGGGTCAGATCAATATTTCCAAATAAAGATATTAATTACAATATGATCTTAAAAACATCAGATCTCTTTGCTGTCATGTCAGCACTTACTGTGACAAAAGACTACAGTTGCTGCATATCTACAGTGCCAGTCAAAAGTTTGGACACACCTGGTTAAGATAATGGGAAACATACCTTGAAAGACATTTTGATCTAAAAAGTTATGCTTAAATGCTTAAATGCTTTAAATTTGGTTTTTAGACAAATTTAAATAGTGAAGTTGACATCTATGTATGAATTTCTTTCCATTAAAAAAATACTCTTTGGCTACTTTGAAGAATCTAAAATATAAGATAGTTTTGATTTAACATAGTTTTGAGTAGGTTTTGACTTTTCACTGGTTCTGTACATTGGATCTATGGAGTACATTTTCAGTTCTAGACTCATTAGGTCCCTTTACAGAGAGTAGTGTATGTTGTCTGGATAAGCGACGGTGCACGATCACGTGTATGGTCCTCACCTTTTTTGGGATGCGGAGTACCGCGAACATGACTTCCCGTCCCAGGCGCAGTAGGGGTCGCGGGCGAGGCAGCAGTCGGCGCAAGCCTCCCCGTACACGTCGCAGCGGTGCAAGGCTAGGTGAGTCACGCCCACCGCCGAGCCCACGTATAGCTGTTGCTGTGGGGGGTGGGGAGGGGGGGGAAGGAAGTCAGCCCGGCTCAGGGAGAAAGGTAGTGACGCTTAGCTATAGGCCACATGGAGTACACACAAGTCTGATAGCCATTCTCTCTCTGTCTTCATTAATATCACAGAACTCTGTTGCAGAGTATTTGGCAGAAAAGGAAACAGCAATATAATGATAAAGTTATAAAAGGTTATTATACTGCTAACATTACATGGCCATGCTGATTACAATTAGGGAATGGTCACTGCTCTAAAAATCAGTGACTAGTGTCCAAAAGTCTTGCTGCTTAGCACGCTTTAGCTATAGTCAGCACATTGTGTATAATTGTACTGAGGGAGCTACACGTCAGACAAGAGGAGACACTCTGGAGATGCTCATAGTTAATAGTAGGTGAACAGTTGTTTCATCGGCTGTTTTACATTTATAAATTCTATAAACATGTAACTCTGTCCTTATAATGTCATGCATAAATCACAAGCCAAGAAGTCAATCAGTGTGAAATACAATATGGGAATAAAATTGTCTTATTTTCCAAAAAAATTTTCCATATTTGTTCATTGTCTTTCCCTAATTGAAGACACACTGGGTCATGGGTGTTCTGGTGTGGAGGCCCTGGCATTACAATAAAAAAAGTCTATGTCCCACATTCTTTCATTTAGTGTTGGGTATCTTGAGGAACAATGGATGACACAATTAAGAGTTCTGAAGAAGTATTGGCAAACTGTTTGCTTTGTTTTGTTGTTTTGATTATTGAAAACGTCAGAAACATACCCTTTTTGATGAAATTTTCATTGTTGTAATTGGAGTTGGAACCTGGAACATAAAGGAAAACAACGAATGCTTAGACAGGTTAACATTCTAGCATTCTAATTAACATAACATTTCTAACATTACAATATACTTCAGACCTTAAAGTTCCCATACTACCAAGGATTTGACTATGTATGTATGGGCCTCAAAACAAAGTTAGCACAACAACAGATATAAAAATCAAATGGTAGATAAATTGAGAATGCCAAAAGGGCAAAAGATGAGACACACACACACACACATACAAGAACAAAGGCAAACAGAGAGGAAGTGAAAAAGACTTACTTTGAACACTTCCACCTCTTCCAAGACCAGCTCCTCAGTCTGCAGGTCATCTCTGGGCAGGACAATCACCTTCTGAACCGTGCCTCGATCTACAAACCATAGACCACAAGAGCACAGTGAGCTGTCTCACATGTTCCTCAGATTGAGTCTCCTCTTTCCTCAGGCCACACTTTTTTTTTGGGGGGGGGGGGGGGGGGGGGGTTGGGCGTGGTATCAGGAGTAAGGGTTAGAACTTTTGTTATGTTTCTTAAAAAATGTTTGACACTTCGCCACTGGTGCGTACCTAACCGTATAATGCCTGTGAACAGAACAAGGCATAAAACACAAGGTAGACAGCCTATGAAAGAAAAAAAACAACATTCTGCCACTCACAGATACATTCTGGCCTGTCTTTGTGGCATAAAGAATCCATTAGTCTTTGAAATTCCAGGTTCAACATGAGAGAGCGGACACAAAGGAAGAGAACCGGTCAGAAGCACATGTGTATGAGAGAAGTGATGTCATTTCTCCTCTGAGTGGTTGAAAGCGAAGGGACATGTGGGAGTTTTCAGTAGCATCAATAGGAAGAGACAGGTGATAGACACTCTCAGTGGAACCCATAGTGCATTAAAGCTTTTATTCTTATTGAATGATGTAGGCCAAAGCCTTTTTGGTTATCCAACCATACAATACTTAAAGGGTTGAGACATGTTCCTCCCATCTATAGATGTTCAATCTGAGGGCAAAACCTCCTGTTTTGACTTTGTGGAATCATAGTGCTGGAAGCGAGGTGTCCTGTACCTCCCAGTATCTCTGCCGGAGTCACGCTAAGCCCCCAGATTTGGAATTCCCTCTCCCATTAAAGTTTCTGAGGAGACAGACTGCCAGCCTGTCATTTGAGTGCAAACACATTTGAAGGTGTCATGCTTCCAGCAGATCCTGGGTGGCTTTGTGGATCACCAGAAACCAGAGCTGAATTCACAGGGCTGGGAGGAATTTTCCCTCAGTGAAGAAAACTCTGCTGTAATCATAGGATATACTATCTGGTTGATTAAGCTATTTAGTTGTACAAGCAAGAGATTTTTTGTCTTCCAGAATGCACCATGACTATGCACCAAAATCTCCTTCTAGGGTAAAATATCTGCAAAACACAATTAACATAAGAGGACGTTTGGCACTGTATGCAAAGTGATATGACCCTATGCACTTGGCTGCATTTAGTTTTAAGTTTTGTACTTCTAATTCCTTTGTACTGTATGCCAACAGCAATCAAAACACTTGCACTAGAGAAAGATGCAGTGTAGCTTTTGGTAATCATTCAAGGTAACTCCACCAAATTTTTTATTTTTTTTTACAATATATCTTCATACATCCAAGGGAAAAGGAAGGGCCAGTTTCACAGTGGAGAAATATCTATTTCTTTGCATAAATTCTTCATGCTCTGCTGCCAGAATGTAACATCCCCACCTCTTTAAATCATGAGTGATGAATGGGCACTTCATCCACACAAAATACCTGTTCATACCTGTGAATACCTGCAAGAGCTTTTTTCTGATCTTTATATGAACTTTCAAAGCATGTACAGGTGGCTCAACTAAAACATTTAAGACACACACACATATATCTTTCATAGAATGTTGATATTTCTTTTTTCTTGGAATCAAATCTACTCCATCTCACTTTGCTCATGTTTTTCCACAGTCCCCTGACTGTACCGTGAAATTTCTATGCCGGTTAGCACAAGTTTGACACACTGCTGAGCGTAAATTCTGATTATATGCACTACAATACGAACAGGCTCAGTGTACAAAGAATACCCAACATCTACAGCTGTAGAAAACAGTTGAAATGTAATTTGCAAAAATATTCATTATTCTTCATCTATTATTATTAAACCAAATTCATCAGTATGTTTATTCACTATTGTAAAATTAACAAACAGCATATTAAACATATAATCCATGACAAACCCTTTAACATGGCTTGCACTAGTACATAAAAGCTACTGATGAGAAGGTAAAGGACTTTCACCATAAAAGACAGCATATGCTGTCTGTGCAAATGCCAGGGATGGCTGCTGATCCACCAGATGGGGGCGCTATCATTGAAACAAGCAGCAAATGCTGCATATTAGTGAGGCACGCCTCCCACAAGCAATATCAGTGTGCTGTAAACAAACAGCTTCCTTTTTTGGCTCTGACCTGATGGTGGTTAACTAACTGTCGACCCGACATAATTCAGAAAGAGGAATGGGACTCAGGAAAAGGTGATTGCAAGCTGTCATCTCAGGGCACTGAGCACACTCATTTAGTAAGGCATAGTCAGTGCCATTGTTGACAAAACCAACAAAAATGCAGATGCCTTATGAAATACATGCATCATCTGAACTGTACTGTACTCTACTAATTGTACCTTTGTTTTTTGCATCAAAATAGAAATGAAACTTGGACACAATGGTACTGGTGGAGAAGAAGAGCGTAATGACTTACCTGTCCCCAAGAAGAGCACCTCATAACTCCCATCTGCAGCTGTCACCTGGTCCACTGTGATGGTGGTGAACTCATAGTCAACATTCGTCCGGACCACCAGGGGGCGCTTGTGCACCGGGTACACGGCGTTGTACATGGTGGGGTGGTTCCGCATGAAGTTAATGACTTCATCCGGGTAATCCTTGGTGGACTTCATGTTGGGCGTGAAGGTCCCCCCTGGGCACTGTGGATCAAACAGATGAACAGAGAGGTCATTCACCACTGCCAGATCAACAAGGTCTCTAAACAGCAATAGTGGAGCATTTGTCTGGCCTAAAACCTTCCAAAATTTCTAGTGAAACATTGATCTCACTGCAGCCCTCAACTGAACTGTGGTTATTGCTCAAACTACAGCTCCAAACAGGTTACAGTGCTATCTTGAAAGCTGCACCTCATGAAGTTAAAGTCAAAGACAGTCAGCAGTCAAGAATGCGTTACAACTACCTTATTAAGTCATCCCACGAATGCTCCAGGAATAACCTTAATGTCAACTAAACACTTGATTGACCTATGATCAGACTAGATTTCAACCACTAATCAACATTTAACATCTTAAAAACAATTTTAAATCAAATGCAGATTAAAAACTTCCATATATATATATTATATATACCATTAAGGAACTTGGTGGTTTGAAACTGAAAGTATAGTGAGAAAGACCTATTGTGTGGTATTGCAGAGGGTGAGACACCCTACAAAGTGGGATATGCAGAAAGGACACATGGCCACGAAGATCACTCACTGTCCCAGGCCGGGGGTATGGGATCTTCCCTGTGTACGCCACCCACTGGTAGTTGGGCCCTTCCTTGTGAGCAAATGGTCCATTGAATACCATGCGGATGTCAGCCATGGAGTAGACACACACAGCAGAGCCCTTGAAGACAGACCTGAGGAGGAAAAAGAAAGGAAGTGCTTTCAGCGGGACCACATCACTGTAATGAAACAGAATGGAGTGGAGGCAGAGACCGCTGGGGTGTCAACAGTGAAGTATTCGAGGGTCTGGCTTTTTCATCAGCCACCTGTATTCACCATCTCCCAAGACACTCACCTACATGCTAAAATGCTAATGACCAACTGTACACAGGCTGCTGGTGATGTCGGTGGATGTGACAGCTGCCTGGGAGTTATTCCCTTACACATGCAAAGGTACATGTCATCAACACTGATCTTATGATCTGGGATTCATGATGAGGTTATGGTTGCAAGAAAATCTGGGTGGAAGACTGAAAGGAATATGCCCAACCTAGTATTACAGCTGCTGAACTAACATTCCACGTGCGTACTTTTTGAGTTTCATTTCTGTCACAGTGGGAGCAGCTCTGACGTTTCCGTGAATTATAATGGCTTCTGAGGGTTATTAATACGGTTGATGGATGTCCTGTTATGAAAGGTTCCAAGAGTGAAAAATGGGTTTTGCTCCTTTACAGGAAGCGCTCTTCTGTATTTGGACAGACTTCCTTTTCCTTCTTTGCAGTCTGCTGTGGAGACCATGTGTCTGACACGTGGCAATATCTGCACTTACAACAATGTTTAACAACCACGTCTGCAGCAGCTGCTCTGTATTGAGGGATATGGAGAATGGGAATAGATGGAATATGGCTCTAGAACAGACAAATATCAACGATGAGTAACATTTTGGATCAGTTGTTTGTTATACTATATTGGATGGCTCACTTGTAAGTGGATATATGAGCTTGGATGGAGGCAGGAAGCCAGTGGTTGCTTACTCACCCAGAGACCGAGAAGACTCCATAGATGACCGGATTCTTAGTGTCCTGCGTCTGCTGGATGTACACATCCCCTAAAATGCAGATTCACACGGCAATTAGAAATGTGTTTCAAAAGCACATGCATACAGTACGTGCACAGATACAAGTGCACACACACACACACACACACACACACACACACAAATACACAGATGCAAACACACATTACTGCGATAATATCTTCTAAGTCTGTGCTAGTTTATTAAGATTCCATCTCTGAACACAAGGTGGATGCAAAGAGGTCAAACAGGCTATAAGTGAACACACACTGACACTGAAGTGTCTGTCTGCCTGTCTGTCCTGCCTACATCTGCCTGCTCTCTTGTGACGAAGTGAAGCAGAGGGGAGGAACACATGGCAGAGTCAAAGTCGAGATAACAAATCATATCACGCCTGGATTCCCAGAAGGGGGACCAACAAGTGGGGACGAGATCTAAGAGGGTAAAGTGGGGGAGACGAAAAATGAAGGCATGGTCTTTCCTTTATGCCAGCTTCAATCAGGGAGCACAGCGGGTACCAGTTCGGAGAGAAGAACAGGAAATGCAAAATCTCCAAGGAAATGGTACATGAGCTGGGGTGGGGGTCACATGGCCCACACGAGAACATTACACAAAGCTCTGCTACATCCTCTAGGCTAGTTATTAACCATATTTCCAGGGAAGAACACACCAAAATGTGTCCGCCATTCCTGTCAGGAGTTCAACAGCATGAGGATTATTAACTGAAACAAGCTCCATATGAATAATATTACACAACCATAGACCTGGAGAGAAAAGCGCAGTAAAATAGTGCCAGTCAACCATAAAAGTGTCCATATGTACTCTTTCAATAGTGTTCCACCTGAGAATGAGTCTAAATTCACCACTGAGGTGGGAACTTGGGAGTGTCCACTCCTCTTTTACAGCCAGGCTGGGAGAATGTTATTGCTCTGTCACCTGTGGATTTTCTTCAACGAGCCCCTAATTTCATGCATGATGAACGGAAAGTTTCTTTTTCCTCAAATTTCACAGGAGCAGGGTGGTGGAAGCCTTTTTAGGCTGCGCTCATTACTGAAGATCCTGAATTATAATTTCAGAAAATTCAGTCTTGGAGATGGAATTTTTGTATGAGGAACCCTCGGCATGATGGGAGTTAAACAGGAGCCACCTACTTCCAATAATTCCTATGGGCAGGAAAATTGGGCAAGCATTACTTTGTCGCTAATGTGGAAGGCAAAGAGAAATCCACAAAAAGGTCATGTCTGTGGATGGCTGATGGAATTCTTCCCTCTCCTTTTTACCTCCAGCATGCTTTTCTTCGGAGCAAAAAGAGAACAAGATAGAAAGGACTGCGGCCAGGCTCCAAATACGTGAGGGGAGGGGCTGAAAAAAGCACAGCCACAAGTCTTTGCAAGCGCAAACCACAAAAATTTTTAAGTAGCATACATCATATGCATGAATCGAATCTTCTTAGTTGCACACACATGCCATGTTGTGATCCATATGAAGAAGGTCAAACTTGAATACGAAGAAGATATGATTACAACAGAAAACAACACTCTCTAGACCATAAATGAAGGTGAGGAATATATGATCTTCTTTATTGTTGGAAAGTGAAATTTCTGTCATTTGTAGCGGGACTGCTGGCAGATTATGTTTAATGTTCATACAGGTGTTATCATCACACACAAAAAAATCTATTTTACAGCCAGGGGTACAGGAATGACAGGTGAAGAGTGCAAACAAGAACAGGAATTAACTTTTGGCAAACGGGCAAGAAATCCATAACACATCTGACGCCAGTTTGACAGTCCTCCTGGCTATGGACTGTGAAAGGGAGGAATAAAGAGGGGGAAAAAAACTTGGAACATAAAGACTCATTAACTCATTTTCGGTCCTTTTATGGTGTTTTCAAGCAGACAGACTTTCAGTTTAAAATACTGATCTGTGTTTTCCACGCTAATGCAAAACATTATTGGAATACTGCTATTACATTGAAGCCACAAAGTAAAACCACTACAATTATGAAAATAATTTTTGTATATCGTTGTGATTCTAACATCAGCACTGGAGTAGGCACCTGTACATCTAAACTGCAACACATCTTGCAGCTGCAAAAAAACATTAAGTCAAACAGTTTGGGAAACGGGTGCGTAGTTGAATAGGAATCTCTGCATTAAACTGAATTTATACACATTATAATAATGAGGCATATTCACTGCACTGTAAAAATGGCATCTCCCTTGAGTGTTGTTAGGAGAACTGATTTGTGATGGGAGTCTATGCTGTTAAGCCCTCGTGTCTGGAAGAAACATGTGCCATTCAAGCATTTCTCTCTGGTGAACTGTCTCTGGTTATGATCTCACTGACATAAGATTATAGGAGGGTGGGGTGGGGGGGGGGGAGGATGGGAATGAGGGGAGGAGTGATACACATGTTTCTAATGTATTGCAAAACCATCTTGCTTGCCCTCTGCCACCCACAAGAACCAATACAGCCTGTGAGAATCTCCTGGGGCCAGAGAGTACTCTGGAAAGAAACAGCCAGAGAAACAGTTTGATCACATCAGAAACAGTTATGGGTTACTAAATGGAAAGAAAAAGGGTCTATTAGAGATATGAGGTGCTGTTTAAGTCTTTGCACTGTGCACTTTGCCTACATTGGCATTACAAAAACAAAATCCATACTGTTCCCTGGGTGACACAAAAACAGCATGAACTCAAAAACTCTATTTCGAAAGAAATCTATTGTTCAGGAATGATGACAATTAAAAAAACAGTTAGAAGTCTGCAGAGAGGAAGGAAAGGTTTTGCATCTGGGATTTGATGCTTGCATGATAATAAGAACTATGAAAAGAACCAGACGTTGAATTGCTTTTGCACAGCAATAAAAGCCCATGTTTCCATGTTCGTCTGGAATTAAGCCCACATGACCTCTGTCTGGCCGGTTCTGAATGGAGCTGGATTTTGCTTTACGCTGTGTGATCATAGCTTGTCCCAACATAGTCAGTGTATCTGCAAATGTGCTTGCCCCTTGCGCTGTTCTGCACCTCCTTATGTGCCCCTCTTCAAAGGACAGAGCCCTCACACTGCCATGTGAAAAATACTGTATCTTTGCGGGTGATAGAAAAAAACCCAGGCATTGTCCAGGACTGTTTCAGGTCACTGCAAACCACCTGATCAGGAGGGAAACAGATACAGTGACAATGACTAAGGAATAGGAAAAGGAGACACTTTCAGGTCATGCCGGTATTGTTTTCAGTTAGCCTGACAAAACAATCCATGGGTTTTGTAAGCACTTTAGAATACTCACAGTTTTCACTCCCAAATGAAATGAAACATTTTAGCTATGTTCAGATGAAAAGACGGGCATTACATGTGAGGTGGACCCTAAAGGTCTTGTGACATGACTCTGGTAAATGGTGGTAAATGACAGCCTGGGATTTTAACACTGACTGTAGAAGTCAGGACCAGAGATGAATACTCTAAGTCTCAGATCATCGATGCCATTTGCCAAAGGACACAAAGGCAATTTGCCAAAGAACGTTAGTGATGTTTCTATGGGGTGCTAAAACAAATATTCTGGATAAGTATTTGTCGAATGCCAGATGAAAAAACATTTTCCTTTTCCAAAAATAGACAAAAAATAAGAGGAACACCATCACTTCCATTCATACTCATAATTCACATCAATTTCCCAAGAGAAACAGCTTAAAGCCAGCCACATAATCAATTTACATGTTCAAAACCACCTCTGATTTAGTGCCATGAAAACGGGGCAAGTGGGACAGAACTTAACATTAAGAAAACTCAGAAACATGAAAAATCTGTTTTTTGGGAAGATGACCCAGCACAAATTACGCTTGTAAAGTTATTATAGGCGAAAACAGTGAGAACTCAATTACTGAGGAATAAGTGCAACTAAAACACTATTTTGCTTTCCCATAAACCAAAGCTCTTGTTCAAAGCAGGTATGGTATATACATGGTGAAGACATGACTCCAGGGGAAGCATCAACTACTGTACCCTGTTCCACATGTCAAAAAGCAAAAATTTCAAGCAGTGTATATGGCACAGCTGACCATGCCTGGACTAGAAGAGTAGTATTCACATAGGTGATATGGTCTGATTGTGTAGAGTAATTGCCAAAGGAAGGAAGGACTGGCGAGTCTGTTTTGGGACAGAGAGAGGAGATGAAACCTGAACCCATATGTTGATCTGAGGTCAGTCCCATCCCCTCACTTCTCAGCTGATCCCCATTTTGGCTGCAGGCCTAGATAAACCATCGAATTTCAGACACTGTGGCTGGAATTTAAGGCCTTCTGCCATATCGATTCATTTACAGCTTCTCTACCGTGAAGGAGAAAGAAAGAGGGAGACAGCTGAAATGGGCTGGAAGGCGGAGAGAAGACACATGGTTTGTCCTTTAGTAGGTAGAGAGAAGCTGTTGTTATTATTTTGGGGTAGGAGATCTATGTAGCTGAGTGCAAACATTTCAAACTTCTAAAACCTGTCAAATAACATAACCATGATTTGGGTTCTAGTTTTAGAGCTACGCTATATGGACAAAAGTATTTGGCCACACCTGTTTTTCAGGGTTTGGGCTAGGCTCCTTATCTTCAGTGAAGGGCAATCTTAATGCTTCAGCATACCAAGACATTTTGGACAATGCTATGCTTCCAACTTTGTGGCAACAGTTTGGGGAAGGCCCTTTTCTATTCTGACATGACTGACATAAATGCTCTACAGAATGAATGGGCACAAATTCCCACAGAAACACTCCAAAATCTTGTGGAAAGCCTTGCAAGAAGAGTGGAAGCTGTTATAGCTGCAAAAGGGGGACCAACTCCATATTAAAGCATATGTATTTGAATACAATGTCATTACAGTCCCTGTTGGTGTAATGGTCAGGCGTCCGAATACTTTTGTCCATATAGTGTATATTGCTGTAGAGCCACTCAAGGGTTGTGACATCAACCAAGCTGAGTCTTATGACCATGCAGCACTGTCACAGATTCAGAGACACAGGAACTGGGAAAAAATGGCAGATAAATAACGAGGCCGATAAATAACAGAGTGTAGGGAGAAAGAGTGGGGAGGAGGACTCACGGAGCTCGTCAAAATGTGTCTCGATCCCGTCGGCCCCTGGCACCGAGCAGATGAGCCGTGCCTTCAGGAAGGTGCTCCACTTGTTGACAAGGCAGCAGTGGCCACCATCATCATTCTGCATGGGGGGTTACAAAAGACATGGCTGTATCACCCCCCCAACTAATACAAGCACAGGTGGAATCACGCAGATGGGAACCATAGTCAAACATGTAGAGAACATCGCCTTAGAGGAGATAAGACAGCAAACAACTCCTCCTCTTGTTCTGAGTCTTTCCCATCTGCTGTGGACAGCAGCCAAATTCCAGAGCCCATTGAATATGATTTACAGCCTGACTCCTTACTCTTAACACGTTCTCTTTTTAACATATTGAACCTGGAAATTGCTATTTCAGGGACTGCCCTGACATAAAATAATGCAGTAGACAGATAATACATCAGGAATAAAGCTTCAAGAGGGTTTAATATGAATCATGATAATATTTCTCATGAACCCCACCATGCATCCAGTACAGTACATATGATTTCAAATATTTGTGTAATAGGTCAGAAATATCCTGAGCAATTACACCATAATTTAGGAAATTCTTTTAGTATATCTTCTTGATTGCAGAATGGGTGCACTGTGAGACAATAAAAGTCTCTGTGAGAGAAACAGACAGAGAAGAAAACTGCACACAGGGTCAAATGCTGGACCGCTCTCACCAGCAGAGCAATGAGAGCTGTCGGACTGGGGCATAGGCGACTGCATAAACTCTCCTCTGTGTGTGTAAACTAGGGCCCAAAGGACAAAACACTCTCTCCTTTTGTTTGTTTTTTCAGAGCTGCTCATTTGTTGCTGAGGGGAGAGGGGCAGGGCACTGTTTTCATTAAGAGATTGTGGTCAATCACCAAATCCATTAGCAGGTCAAGCAGTGCTGTGTTTGAAGGCCGGCCAGAGCCCTCCCCCTCTCTGGTGTCCCAGGAGTTCACCAATATAAGATAGGAGACAGTACCAGCATCACATATTCCAAGGGGCGGGGATGGGGGACGGGGGATGGGGGACGGGGGAACGGGGGATGGGGGGGGGGGGGTGCGAGTGAGAATACTCCCTCTCTGATGGAAAGGACACACTGTTTATAAGGTTTAGTCCACATGGTTTCCAGAATGTCATTGTAAAATAAACAAAGGGTCCAGCTAGAAAGAAAGGAATTTGTTTAAATGCATGCCCTTTCATGCCACATCACTAGCACCCTGTGTGGAGTGGCCTCCTGGCTGCTGGTTGGCTGACAGATCACATGACTGCTTCTGCCAAACTCACCAGGCAGATCCTGCCGATCCGAGACTGAGCCACGGGGTTCTGACCCATTTCCGAGGACTTCTCCCGGAAGAAGAAGTACAGCTTGTCGTCGTTCCTCTCAGCGCTGTCAGGAATGAGGTGTGCGTGGATGAAAGTGGGATCTTATGGAAAGAGGCAGAGAGGAGTGCGCAGGTGAGGGACAGTCCAGGCAGGAAGAACAGCTAATCAGCTCGATGGCCAGTATTAGGGAGAGAAACAGCTCCATGCTTGTTCAACAGACACAAGATATATGGATTGTTCCAATAAAACAATAAGTAAACTGTGTAGCATTTGGTACTATAATTCTTTTTTTATTTTAGTGCTAACAAGCTTATTGCTTGCACTGCCTTGTAATGGGCTCACACACTGGGATCCAGCAGGTTGACCGTGGGGTTCTTATTAAACCAGAGGCCTGACTCAGCTGCTGGGGCACTTCCAATGTGAAAGGAGGAAAGAAGAAACTGACATGGTGTCCTTGGGGGTCTTCTAAATAATGAGACGGGCAGGGGGACTCAGATGTCAGGGTGCAAAATGTGCCTGTGGCGGGGGGGGGGGGGGGGGGCTGTCTGGCCTTGACAATAAGAGTCAAGGCCAGGCGGGGCCCCTTCTGACGTGGTGACAATATCACCCGCCACCTGTCCGCAAGACGACGCGGTAGCACTTCATTAGATAAGAGGGTCGCCTGCAGGGCAGTTAGACTGCCTCTGTCTATCTATAGCTGTGCTTTATCTGCCCATTTGCAAGT
The DNA here is from genome assembly GCF_013368585.1 of Megalops cyprinoides. Lineage (NCBI taxonomy): Eukaryota > Metazoa > Chordata > Actinopteri > Elopiformes > Megalopidae > Megalops > Megalops cyprinoides. The sequence goes on from NC_050589.1 coordinate 14,521,558, forward strand.
CAGTGTGTGTCTGAAATGTGTGACAATAGTGTAATGGCACTTGTGACGATGTTTGCAGGTCTATGAAGGAGAAACAGTGACAGTTTCAATGTGGAAAAAACACAGCGAGTTTTCTGCTCCGTTACCTGCAGGTCCCACTGACTATCGCATTTGCGTCAGGCCGTGCAAGTGAGAGCCACTTACAGGTACATGTCTTCGATTATTTATCTTAAAATAAGAATGTATGACATCTATTTTGAGGTGTGTTCTGCTCATACAAAAACCCTGTCTGTTTTCTGTTAAACACAAGATGTGCTCTTTTTTCAAGAATATTGTTGTAAGCAATAAAGTAATGAGGCAATAAAATCGATCATATTCACAAATAATAATCTTTTCTGCAATGCACTGAATAACATTACAAGAAAGAGACCCCACACAATTCTATCAAGAAGGCTACTGAAAAGCTCACAGATGACAGAGATGAGGTAGGTAACAGAGGTATTTCACTCAAAACAAATCACACTAAGGTGAATTGGTACCATTTAACCATCTGGAGTTATACTGGTCTGTCCGCATGGCGGTCTGCTTCCCCAGAGTGCGGAAAATGGCTGAGTCTGTTCCCATGAAGTCAATGTAGACCCCAGCGTAGAGCTCTCCATCTGCACACGAGTGATAGAGAGAGATGAAAAAAAAGAGAAAAAGAGAGAGGGAGAGAGAGCAAGAGAGACAGAGAGTGAGAAAGAGATCTGGGAGCTGTTTCCATGATGTGGAATCTAACAAGGGAGGCAGCTTCTTTGGACCTTTGATATTCAACCACCCACACAGCCCACACATCCCTTGGCACAAACTGCAGGGGATCCCCTTACCCACCAAACCGCAGCCCTGAGTGCCACAGTCTGGGGGAGAAGCACAGGTGTCCTGTCTGCCCTGCATAGCTTTGGAGTGTCATCACTGTGTCTCCGTCACTGTCACAGACCCACAGGGAGAACTGAGAGCACAGGACACACGCAGGAAGAGGACTGATAGAAACAGATACATGCAAGGGAATGACACAGAGGGACCAAAAGCATGTGGAAGGGGCTGTATAGGAGGAACAACAAACACTTGATGGTCTGAGTGAAGCTGAAAAAAAGAGCTAGAGATAGAGAGTTGCCTGGCCTTGACAGGGACAGGGCGTGGTTCAGGGCCCAGGCCTTGATAAATAGTGGGGAGTCTGAGGAGGGGGCTCCAGCCGAAGTTGCCTGGGCCCGGAAGTGAGAGCAGGTGCTGCCCCAGCAGGCTGCTGGCAGCCTGGCAAGAGCCGAATGGACCGGATAAATGGTGTGGGTGGTGATGTGAAAAAGGGGAGTAAAATATTAAACTCTTCAAAGATCAAACTAAATTTTTCTCATTCTTCACCTTTTTTTCCAAATCTTAATCACAAGAAGGGCAGCAGTGTCGCATAGTGGTAAGGAGAAGGACTCATAACCGAAAGGTTGCTGGTTTGATTCCCCACAGGGGCACTGCTGCTGTACCCTTTGGCAAGGTACCTACCCCAGAATTGCCTCAGTAAAGGATGGATGACATGTCCACATTGTAACCTATTTAATTTGCTGTGGATAAGAGTGTCTACTAAACCCCTGTAACGTAAGAAGTGACGTGGGTTTAGAGGAGCAAGAGGGGTGAGGTGTAGTGTGGGAACTGTGCAGAAACAGGACTGCTATTTGTAATGTTTCGTGGGAAAATGTTTCAAAATGCCCATGCCCTAATCCTTCCAGTGCTGCTAGACTGGTGCGCAACTAACTTCTTTGATTCACACTTGCTATGTCTGTTTGGGACAGCTGGTGTCATGTTAATGTGCTGGCACCTCACACCAATTGGCAATTGCAAGGTGGAGGTCAAAGGAAACTGGCTTTCCTTTTGATGGTACATATATGTTTACAGCTTCTTTAAAAAGGTAAGAAACCACATATCTAAAAACAGAATGAAAAGTTTCTATGAACAAACAGAAACCAATCATACACAGATAAGTACTTGCTCTTTTGATTGTACCTCTCTTTCCTCTCAGAGTATAGCATCTAATATAATATTTTATGATTTTCTGACACAGGGTGCATACTATTTGTGACCTAAAATAAACTACATCCAGCTATGCTGCCAGCCATTGTTTTTTTGAAACGGTATAACAAACACTGTAATAAAATGTCCAGTGGTAAAGACATGGAATTGATTGACTGGATTGACTAAAATGTAATAAATGCTTTAACAGTACATTGAAATGATCTGGCTATTAGAAAGGTCCTGGGAAGAGCTGTGTCTTTGTGGTAGTGCTGAAAATCTCTGGGACAGATGCAAATACAGGGGTCAGGCATTACTAGCCAGTGGAGTCATTAAAAGCTCTCTGGGGATCTGAGATGAACTTGACTAAAACAGCTCTCTTTTGAACACAGCTCATTCCATCCAGAGCATGTGATGTAGACAGAAGATACTTACTGATCAAAGCCGAAACACTGTTGAGTTTGGGGTCATAGGGACATTTTCCTTTCCCAGAATCCACTTTGCCTGGCTCCAAACGGAAAATGTATTCCTGGGGAAGAGAACATAAAAAATGTCCTATTAATAAATCTGCAGTCCACATAATGCCCCTGAAATCAAATCAAACATTGTGCATACATTAAGCAGTCAGGTTTATAATATGATCTATGGGTGTATTGTGCAGAAAACAGCACACATTGAAAAGGTCAGAAAAGGTGTTCTACAACCCAGGTACCAGCTCCTTGGACTGAATTTAAAAACTCTTCACTACTTAGGAAAACATTTGCGGGGGGCAATAAAAAAAAAAAAAAAACAGTCCAATGATTTCGGGTTCCAATCCCAAGCCCCAAGCTCTGCTGATCTACTACTAGCACCTGCAATGCAACCAACAAGAAGAAAAAGAAAAGAATGCATATTCCCGGTGTGAGTCAGACGACGCTCTGAGCTCACAATACTGGCAGGAACCCGGACACAGCGAGTGGACTGCAGCACATGATGACATGCACCACAGCCCCAGAGAGAACTGGGATTACTCCTCCATCCAACTGCAGGACAAGCAAGGCAGAGTCGTCACTCTCCACCCACACTCCGGGAAGGGAGAGTCGCTTGTTTTCATGCTAGCCTTGTTTGACTTCATTTGACCTTTAATTAAAACCGAGGACGTGGCATCTCTCCCCCATCGAATATAGTGTTTCTCTTCAGTAATCCTGGCTGAAAGTCTCACTGTTCAAGTTGCAAAGTCTTCTCCAAACAATTCCTTTATGTCAGATGGTTCTGGTGTGGAGGGAGAAGGCACCCTGTATGTTGCACACGCAGACAGTAATAACATAATGGTGGAGCCAGGTTTGGTCTAACAAAGATGAGTTACCAGTAGTAACACAATATTTAATCAGCACTTACACCTGTTTGCTTACAAAATGAACCTGTAGTTTCCATAACAGTTCCCTTTTAATATGTAACATGACTTGAAACCTTGAATTAAATTGAAGATTTCTAGTAAAAGTTACTAAAAACTAAAATATGCTGTTTATATAAATATTCAACCCCCACATATTACACATATTCACATATACCAAGATTTGCTACAGCCACCTTTTGCTGCAATAATAGCTTTAAGCCTTTTGGGGTATCTACCAGCTTTGCACACTGTTTGGGAGTGACTGCCCATTCTTCTTGGCAGATTTGCTCCAGGTTGTTCAGGTTGGTTGGATGACACTTCTGGACCACAATTTTCAAATAGTGCCACTAGATTCTCAAAGGGATTGCGATCACAGCTTTCACTGGGCCACTGTAGGGCATTCGCCTTTTAGTTCCTTAGTCCCTCCACTCCAATACTGCTTTGATCTTGTGCTGCAGATCATTGTCCTGCTGAAAGGTAAACTTTCTCCCAAGTTTCAATTTTTTTTAGCAAACTAAATCAGGTTCTTTTGCAGTTTTTCCCTGTATTTTGCTCCATCCATTCTTCCTTCAGTTTTAAAAAGATGCCCAGCCCCTGCTGATATAAAGCATGCCCACAGTATGATGTTGCATACTTTAGAGTAGGGATGTTGTTTATTGAGGCATGAGCAATGTTAGGTTTTCACCACACATAGTGCTTTGAATTTTGGCCAAAAAGCTCTATCTTGGTCTTGTCTGACCACAAAACATTTCCCACATCTTTGCTGGGTCACTCTAATGCTTTCTGACAAACTCCAGATGTGCTTTGAGATAGTTGTTTTTGAGTAATGGCTTCTTTCTTGCCACCCTCCAATATAAGCCTGTTTTATGGACAGCTCTTAATATTATTGGCTGGTACACTTCCACTTCCACTCTCAGCCACTGAACTCTGTAGCTCCTTCAAAGTAACTGCTGGTCTGTCTGTGGCTTTTCTCACAAGTCTCCTTCTTGCTTGGATGCTGAGTTTTGAGGGATGGCCTTTTCTAGGGAGTGCCTGATTGGTGTGACGCAGCTTACACTGTCTGATTAATGATCCAACAGTGCTCAATGCGATACCGAAAAACACTTTGATAGTATTTTGTACCTTTTTCCTAATTTATGTATTTGTATTTATATCTTTTGTAAATGTTTAGTTGTCATTTTCACAGCTTTCCTACAGATTCACAGCCTGACCAATGATCCTTAAACAGAGTGGGGTTTTACTCAGAAAATGTGACAGTGGCTTTAATGGTTCACAGGTAGAGACCAATGGTAAGGCAATTGTGTCCTTGCTAGGGCATTTGGAGGCACTTTTGCAAGGCACTGTGTGTGTATATACATACATACATACATTCATATCATGTAAACCCAACACTGTCTCTGAGCTGATTTTCTTAGAGAGTATTCTATCACCTTTTAGATCCCCATGGTATATATCAACATTTTGCACTGTTTATTTTGCACTGTTTTCATTCAACAACCACCATCGAAACAATTCAAACATCAACCAGAGCTCTTCACAAGTGACAGGAAGAAATGCAGTGTATGACCTCTCTAGTGAAGAAAGCTCTATTCAAAGTGTTCAGTGGACATCTAAATGCATTAAGAATGTCTGGAGGTGTCAAACATACAAGTAATGTTCAAAGATGCAGGTCCCATGTGGTTCATGAGTTGACCACAAAGGACTGGTATGTTCATTCTTTACAAATGACTGTGGAGAACATGTTTGACCAGCAGCAGCATTGAGTTAGGTTTGCTTACATTCCTGTGGGCGGGGGCCCACTGAAGACAGACAGTGTGAGAGTTGCATGCACAATATTCATTGCACTTTTCAATGACAAGGCGCAGGAAGACTTGCAGTCTGGGCAGGAACATTCATAGTACATCCATAAAGCACAGTGATCAAGCCTAATCCTGCAGAACATACGGCGTGAAATAATAAATGAAAAATTCCATGATGCTTGTAATGTTAGTACTGAGGGAAAGGGCATATGATTTAAAGAGTACATGCACATTCTGCATATCTGTATCCACAGTAAAGCCCTGCAACCTAACCCAAACCTGATGGAACGTGACGAAACATGTCAGATTCAGGTCAGTTCAGGCATATAATTCATTTGGGCTTGGGTTGGTTCGGGCTAAATGTTTCTGGATGTTTAGTTCTGAATGTACTGCTGTCTAAAATCTAGGCTAAAGACTAATTTTGAATGAATGACACACACCCAAAAGGAATTTGTTTTTTTAAGGTTTCCGAACATATCACGCTTGAATGGTGGATTCAATTATTTACTCAGCCAGAAAGCTTTACTGTAGATAGGAAGAACCTTAGATAGGATGAACTTATTTTCACCTAAGTGCCCTCCATTTTCCCAAAACAGACTGTTCATTTTGTTGAAGTGTTGAGCTGAATTTTTCCATTTTTATCAGTTTACTTGTACAGAATTTATTGACTGCACAGTGCAGTTTTCCCAACTGGGACAGACTGTATCATGTTCGTTTGTTAAGCTGCTGAATGTTACACACTGGGATTTATTTATTTATTTTGTCATGGACCTTTATTCACTGAGTGCACTGAAAACGGGAGATTTTGTTAGGATAATGATATACAGTATGTAAGCTGCTGAACCTGATTTTCATTTCATTTCATTATTACCAGTAGCCGGTTTGATAATTACTAGCATTCATGTGTGAGTCAGGTCATTTTTGGGTTCGGTTCGGGTGTTAAAGCATGCGGGTCAGGTCAGGCTCAAGTTTCGGTTTCAGGCGTGTGCAGATATAACAGCAGCAGGTTTTACTCTGGACTGAGGATGATTTACATCACTGGAGACATTCCAAATATGTGGAAGTATATCGTATGGAGAGATTAAATACAAGCTTGTCTACACTTTTTTTTCATCAGCAGCTTATCATTCAGACATGGGATGCATTTCCCGCATAGTTTTACTCTTTTAGCATCTATGTGAGTTTTTTGTGATGTCAGTTGTGAAAAACTGAGCTGAACAAGGACAAAATCCTAATAAAATCCTAAAAATAAAAAGTACACCAAACCTTATTATTATGCATAGCTTTCAATGCCTGACATAGTGCAACCACCATCAATCCGCTTGATTGACTGGATTAAATAGTCGTATGGTGAGTGTGGAAAGCTGTCACTGATACTACACTGCAGATGCCCATGCATATTGAGCCTCTCTGATCAATGACATCCTTTCAGAGAACACTGACTCTGACTACACTACTGCTCTGCTTTGACTTATCAGACCACAGTCCCCTCCCCTGACCTAATCACTGCAGTGCAGATGACCAGACACTGACTGCAAGCAGTGCTCACTTAAAAAATGACTTTTAAACAAAGCCTACTTCCAACACCAGGCTAAATAAGGAGGGAAAAAAAACAGAAAGAAAGAGGAAATATAAATAAAGCATGATAAAAAAAGATTATGCAGAATGTAACTAAATAAACTTAAGGAGAAGAAATGACATGCATGCATAGCACAAAGGAAATAGGCAGTAAGACAAATTCATGGTATCCTCATCCAGAGAATGTTAGTCACAGGTGTGAAACAAAAGAACAAAAATTAACACGTGAGCCAAAGCAAGGTGTTAGTTGACTGAAACATGCACCTCATGCACTCCACCCTAAGAGAGAGAGAGAGAGAAAGAGAGAGTGCTGATTCTAGCCTGCAGTGGGCTGGCTCCCAAGTCCTAGCCCTGACTGGGGCAGGTCTAGGGGGCAGGCACACCCACCCAAGCTCAAGGTGGGCACCTGACCCAAACCCACGCCCCACCTGGTGTGCCATTGGCTCAGGCGTGGTGCTGTAGTCTGCGGCGCGGCTGGCCCTCCCTCCGGACTGGGGCATCTGCAGGTGTAGGGCAGCCTAAAACACAAGACACGACACGTGTGGGGGTTGAGGGTTACGATCTTCCACTGACAGGAGGACAGCAGGGGACAGAATGAGACCTGTCTCCAAGGAGAGAACCACGCTGTAGGCCCTGGTGGCCCAGATCCTACAGACTACAGCAGTGAGGGGAGCTCTATAATGCTGACTTTCAGTTCACAGCTGACAAGACAACAGCGAAGATGATATTGGAACCCATGGTCTCCAAAGATGTCCCAGAATGGAGTATAAGGAGGAGATGGGGAGAAAGCAAGAAAATCTTCTGAGTCCAACAGGATTAAGAGGAAATATGACTGACACCGCCGGTCCCGGTCTGTAAAGCCAGATGGCAGAAACTGAAGGAACAGCGTTAGTACATTTGGTATATAAATGTAGCCACCATACTGTATCAGCCACTGCCAAAACTGAGTCAGTTAGTGGTGTGAAAGGGGCTGTAATATAATGTCAGTTGCATTTTTATACATGCAGAAAAAACATCACAAACAGTGCACACACAACAAAACAGCAAAAAACACATGAAGTCCTGCTGTGTGGAAAAATGCCATCATGACAACATAGACCTTTGAAGAAGTGTAGTTCTATGAGCGTGGAAAATTTTGGCAAGAGGGCAGTAAAGGGCAGTAAAAGCCAACTCCTGCAAAGGTGGACCTGGTTTCCTGTCTGGAGTTGGAGAGCGTTTGGCAGCGTACAATTTCACATTGCTGTCGCAGTTTTCCCCCGTGAAATGGGAGACAAATTACAAGGCTGTCTGCTCTGCTCATTTAATACGAAGACAAAACCAACAGCTTGTTAATGCATGACTATGACACTCGTCTGGCACTGCAGTGAGAGGCCTACGGTAAATTAATGGCAGCCTCTGCTTATAGAAAGTGAGATATGAAGACTGTCCCAAGCCAGCACAGATATCTGATAAGTGTTATTGTTTCCAGAGGTGACAGTGGATGTGGGGTGATGGTGTTGCACTGGCTGAAGCATCCCCTGGGGATGCTTCAACGACAACGTTGGTAATGACTCTGCAGGGACCAGGTGGGCTGGAGCCAGCAGAGACAGTGGAAAGGCAAGCGGTAGTCTTCATAATCCTTATATCAGGTCCTTGGCAAGGGAACAAAACCCATTTCTCAACAAATTTTTTAAATAGCCCCCATGACTGTCATTACAAAACAAGTGAAGTATTGAGGGAATGGGACTAAGAGGTGGGGGTAAAAATGGAAAATGAGGGAATTTAAAAAAATTGCGATATGGTTGGTTTGAAGAGGGAAATTCAAGCCTTCCAATTAAATTGAGAAACTACACAGGCGGCAAGGTAAGGGTGCACTTGGGACAGCAGGTATAGTGGATTTGATAGCAGCCTGGGGGGGGGGGGGGGGAAGCTTGATGGAGGGGAGACTCATTCATTAATGATTGCCTTTCAGAGTTTCATGGACATGAGAGAAGCATCAAAGTCCTGCATACAGAAAGGTGAGGGAGGCAGGGAGAGAAAAAAAAGAAGGTAAAAAGAAAGAATGTATTCAGTGTGTTTTCAGTTCAGAACATTTCAAAGCCCCCTCACTGACAGACAGATCTGAAAGACTGCGTGACTCCCAGCAGAAGCGAAAGCTGGTACTGGAGCCGTCTTCAGAGCTTGAGTTTGGTTGCAGTAGGCCTCCTCACCAGTAGGGGTCCTTCTATAGCTATAACTGAGGAGTACCAGGGTAAGGGGCCCTTAAGATAAGAGACTCAAAAGTGGTGACAGAAAGGTATCAGCAAAATAATTTATTTCTCACCTAGAAAAACAAGATGCATGAGTTAAAATTGCCTTCAATGTCATCCATAAGTGTGACTGACCGGAGAGCAGACATGTTCACTGGACAATCAGGTCTCGGAACTATGTTCTAACTTGGGTCTTAAATGGTTAATTGGAGCTGTTCATTGGATGGGAACTTGAGTCACCTATAGTTCCAGCTGACAATCAGCTGTCGGTTCTACGACTTCTCTAAAACCTAGGGCAGTGGGTCTCCAGGACCAGGAGTGAAAACCACTGCCCATAAGAATAAGGACACAGTGCATCATCTCATTACTCCAACTATGCTACACGAGTTACCTGTGCCTTGCGTCCTCGGTTCACATAGGTGCAGACAGGATTGTAGGCGCCGGTCCCACATATGTACAGGTGTGTACGGTTCCATGGCTCGATCAGACGAATAAAGTTCCCACATTCCCCCTGAAAATGGTGACAGTAACAGATTATAAGGTATGACATAAAACTATTACAAAACTACACTAAACAAATTGCAAGAAGGAATAGGGAATGTTCATTGAATATTCTGGTTCATACATGCAATGCAACAGAATTTTCACATCAGTTTACTCTTCTGGAAATTCATGAGGTCTCCCAAAATATCCTCAGGCAAGAATAATAATAAGGAATCTTAAAACTACCGATATCCACATACCATATCTGCCTGACACTAAATGCATGTTGAAACAGTTCAGATTTTAAGAATGTGCCAAACAACAAATTCAGGCCATCAACTTCCCAGAATCTGTGCTGGATGGAAAGGCCTGCCTTGCCTCTGGTTTGGACTGCTGTGTTCAGTACCCTGCATTTCCTAGTAAGGACTTTTGGCTCCCTAGTACTGGACCTGCACATGACTTTGAACAGAACATGAATTTCTCAGGTTCTAATCAAAAACAGATCTCTAGTTATGGCCACATACTGGTCCTCTCTTGTTCACCCTCCATGTAAATGGGGCAGGCATCTGTCTCTGAATTTCTCCCTTATGAATGTGGTATAATTTGATGCCACCCTTTCTGCGGTCAGAAAAAAAAGAAGGATGGAGACATCTGTATTACTGGTGTGCAAGATGTTGCTGGATGGGACATCTGACTGTGACAAGGGTTCAGTACGATAATAGTTTGCATATCAACTATTGGTTTGGATGAAAAACAAAAATGCTGTGATGTTGTCCTGAATGGTGTCCTGAAATGTTTTACCGTAAGTCACAACATGAATGCAATTTTTGCATGCTATAAGTCTTTTAATCTGAAAAAAAAAACAATACATATGACAACTGCAGATGGTACACATATGCACAACTCAGAATCTGTGCAGTTAATCTGATCCCCCCGTGGAGAAGCTACTGATTGCATGCGCATGAATACGTCCACCCCTTCACCCCTGCATGATCCTTGCAAAGGGATTCTACCCTCCATGAATAGCTAATTTCTGAATCATCATATGTCATTCCCTAAAGAGCTCCACGTTTCCCATGGTTACCACAGCCCCTGCAGCTTAACCCTTCAGGTGTCCTGGACCACCCCAATGACTAGAACCCTTTGAAAAACCCTCTCATACATAAACAGATTATCACTACATGCTCTTTCACATGGAAAGTTAATGTATATCTTCTGATGCCATCACTCCCAGTGTGTCTGGTATGTAAGTTTCAGGTGACCCTAATCACATGTCAAGCATGTTAAGAATGATCATATTTACATTTATATTTATTTTTAATAGATTATTTTTGTTCAATTTCTCTCTCCCTCTCTCTCTCTATACATACATACATACACAAACACACACACACACACACACACACACACACCTACTGTAGTTACTTTAAAATCACAATGAACCTTCTGATGCTCCCAGTGGTTGATGCTCACGCATCAGCTGAATGTTCCTATGTAAACACGGCTGACCACATTAATGGAAGCTGAGATCTGAGAGGGTGCCAGGCACACTTAAATGCACATTCCAGTTGGATAAACACTGGCCAGCTCTCCCAGTATCAGCAAGGGAGAGCCGATATTCTCCACATGGGCCTCTCTCTCCTGTGGAGTCCGTTCAAAAACACACACAGCAGATCTCCTCTCAAATGCTCCTTCAGCCACAGAATTTCAGAAGCAAAGATGCGAGAATGGAAAAAATATGAATGGACTGAAATATTTATGGTTGTTTATTGTGTTGTACCTCAATGAGTCTTGGTTCAGTTTTGTGTTTTTTTTTACCCGAAGGTGCGAGGTGGACAATTTTCTAAAAAATTATCCTCTCTTGTATTGTCTTTTTCTGAAAAGGTCATTCCACTGCCCCCTCCCCCACTCCAGGCATTATTCTTTGTGTACACGGAACGACACACAGGGAGGCTAGGATTTGCTTCCCATGAGGGATTATATAACATAATATCGATAATGTTGGGGAAATCCTTTGCCAAAGAGTGGCTGTACATGTCTTGAATCACATATGAACTAGGCGATGGAAACTTAATAATAATAATAATCTTAATAATCTTCAATAACACATAAACTGACATGACTGATTATCCATCCACGTGGGGAACAATACCATACAACTGTATTTGTTTTTCCCTTCTAAATCCATCTTCCCCTGATCAGAACAAAGAAGAGGAGAGAAAAAGCAGAGTAGGTGCAGCAGGGAGTGGGTGAGGGAGTGTCCGATCAGGATTGGGACAGGTGACAGGGCAGCGAGAGAACCATCCATTATCCATCCTGCCCTTTTCCTGCATGTCTATATGAATGTGACTGTTCCCCCAGCCCTCCTCCGGAGCTTATTTTCCAAGATTACTCTGCGTCTCACAGTTCCCTGTGGCGGTGATTCGATGACACCACGCTGCTCACAATGTCCAAGCCACAGAGGCCACGGGTCTTGGTCTTTGATCCCCTAAAGTGGCGATCTGCTACCCTGCATTTCCATCTGCCTGAACTGATGACAAGTGCTTCTAATAACCTTTCTCTTCACAGCAAGGCAGAATATCAAAGGGCTGACGTATATTTACGTGTGACAAAATGAATATCTGCAAATAACTGAACAGCATCAATTGGAAGACTTACGTTGGTGTCTTTCCCCGATAAAACACACTCGGTTTTCCTCTGCGGGGACACAGGCCAGTGGATCTGGGGAGAAAAAATGGCATTTTGTAGCAATAACGTAACCCATCACAAACTCCACACTACATCATTTTGTTTTATACATCTTGGACTGACTACGGTGGTATCCACCCAAAATGTAATCAGTCCCACAGGACCTGCAACAACCAGGGAGTTTTTACGGTATTTTGCACCCCGCTTTTAAGAAGCAAACAACACAAGTGTATTCCAAAAAAAGCAGAAGCTTTGCCAAACAAGATGGCGGATGGAGAACTGGGTGCAGCAACTTAAATATACTCTTGATATGCTATGAAAATGTCCCCTTGCACAATGGGCTGGGATTAAGAAACTGGAGTTGGAAAAGGAGACACAGAGTACATCTTACAATAAGAGGCTCCTTGTTGATGTCATGGAGGTCCAGAGAGAGGATGTAGTCCTTGCTGCCGACGTACATTCGGTCGTGGTCCTCGTCCATGCGCAGGATTCGGTAGTCAGTGGTGTTCAGCAGGAAGGAGAAATGGTGGGCAGTGCCGGTGGACCTCAGTTCTAGAGAGGGCAAACAGGAGAGATCACTTTAATAAGAGTTCCTGAGGCAACACGTGCACAGTCACATTCTTAGGGTCAGTTCAGACTACTGAACAGGCTTCTGAATTCTTAAATGTCTTAAATGCTGGTTTATCTCTTAAAAGATCATGTTTTTTATGCCAGCCCACCCTGACCACCCAGACAAGCCTTCCTTTCACTACCTTTACAAATGCTCCAAATACAGTAGTGTTCCATATTTTTCCAAACCACACTGCCCCGATGCAGAGCCATTCAAATGTCTCTTGAGTGCATGCAAAAAAACAAAATTTGTGCCATGCTTTCCAATTTGCGCGATTTCAACCTAAGTTCAACATGGCAGATGACCATGCTCCAACACTACACGTTATGCCTTCATTTCTGGTTAACTGACTGTAAAATAACAAAATCAGTTCCTTGTTGTTGGCAGCTGTCTTGTTTTTCATGGCATTTGCATTTCTCTATCCTGTTATTAAAGGATATAACTGGATGCTTTTGGTTTTCCTCCTACTGAGCAGTTAAGATCATTTATACGGTGGTTTGTTACACCTTCCAATAACATTCTGAGCACCACATTCACTTTACAATATTACACACCATATATAGCACAGTGCACCATATTCTGTGTAGGGCACGCATTGGATTAATCTCAAAACCCTGCAATATGACAACAGAGCACTGTTGTACACAGAAATTCACTGCATTTAGGACTATGGTCTATGGGATCATGAAAGCCAGGAAAGGACACCTTTCATTGACTTTTCCTGTTGTTCACATCTTTGCCACACACTGGTGTATTGTTCTGTCATTAGTGGGTTTTTATTTTTTGTAGTAACAGAAACAGGGTAACCTGAGCCAAAGCACTGTAAATGGGAATCCAGTCTGTTCTGAGCCCTCTGTCAGACCAATGACTCGAGTTACAGCAGCCTTACTGAAATACTCTCCCCAATTCAGTGTTGATGCACAAGGACAAGGGCATCTTGTCTGAAGGGCCATATTAAGCCCTAAATTGCAACTGGCATTTATTGGGAATGGATGCATGCTGATCCTTACTTGAGCACTGCTCCCTGGACACCCATATTTTATCCATTTGTAAAACCTTCTTTTCTGTGGAGTTCTTTTCTGTTTTCCTAAATTGACTCAAAATAAGGCTAAACTTCAAGTCACCCCATTGGTCAATGACAACCTTTGCTTTGAAAGATGCCCACTGATGACTTCTTTGAGTGAATTCTCAAGTCTTTTTTATGAACTTTCTGGCCCAAGTAAAGCTAAATATAAATTCTGGGTTACGTCAATGATATGGGATTAATGGCATAAGTGCCGCTTTATTTGCACAATAAGATTTAATAAGTGCATCTGCATAAGTTCTATTTACAGGTCTGATTTTGATTGATGCCCTTCCTGGTTCCATTCATCAGTGGCATTTTATGAGTCTTTGTGCTGGATCTGTTTGTCTTTCGAGGATGGGGTGGATGAGGTGACCTTTTTCTGCACACGCAACCCACTCCTCCGCCCTTCCTCTAATCCAGTGTGCAGAAATGATGGAGGATGGACTCCTGAGAGCATGGTTTTCATTAGAGGGGGTCATGGTCTCAATCTCTCCCACTCTCTCTCTCTAACATTTCTAAGGACCAGCTCCAAGCAACTGACACAACTCCAGCCAACCTGTCATCCCTTTGGTGGCCATCATGGCGACCATCTGCTAAGTAGAGCTGAGGTCTCACCCATGGACAGCACCATGGAGCAGATGGACTGAAACCCCAAACGCCCTTCTACCTAGGGTTACTTGTGCCCCCCCCCCCTCAAGCTGCTGGTCTTCATGGCCAATCCAGACTATCCACCCTACCCCACAATTCAGGCCAGACAAAGGGTGTGATGAGCAGAAACTGTCCCAAAGACAGAGACAACATCTTGCTAACATTTACCATGCTTCTCCTCTGCTACCCATACAGAATAGCATAACTGTCCTGGTCAAGAGCTTCACACATATGTACAACTGTGGTGAAAAGGAGAAAACCTTCATCATTCACTTCTAAGACAAATGATTTTCCTCTATTCAGACATTAAAAAGATGGTTTCCAATGAGCTGGAAACAATTAAAAACAATCATCTGGCAATTAATTCATCTGATAAAGGATAATTGCCTTTTAGTGAGTCACAAAGCTCTGTTTCAGCTCCAGGGTCAAAACAACAACACAGAGCGCAGCATAATAAAAAAAAGAAAGAAAGAAAACTGCAGCTGATGCATAACTAAGAGGAGGCATTTACTGTTTCTTTACGCCTTTTGTGAGAGCGCAATCCGAATCCTCTGGGTTTACGGGCCGGGGGGGGGGGTTGGGGGGGGTGTGATTCACACAAAACGCCAAGAGGGCTTTTATCACAGTAATGGAATGTCCAAAGAAAAAAGAACGAGCTTAAAGCCTGCCAGCTACTGGCTATTACCTCAGTGGTAGTGGCAGTGTGCGTTCGTATTCAAGCGCTCGCGATGGAGGTTTCGCAATGTGACACCCGGCCTCCACATTAGACCACCTGTGGAAACAAACCTGGCCTCTCAGCGGGATTGGAACTCGACTGCACAAATACTGAAATCGATTCAGGGAGGAAACGCACACACAGGGAGGGGAAAATGCAGTCTGTTCAGTAATGGCAGTGGCAGGCTCTTCAGCTAATGTCACAGCTTCTGGTTCTAAGCAGTTTAACAGCAAGGAATGCGCTCAGAAAGGACGGCTTGGCAGCGTGTCATTCTGTCACACTTCTTGATTACGATTTTGCGTAGGCTGGTGTTGCAGTTACTTCCCAAAGGTCTTTCTCACAAGCGCTGTTGCCAGAGGGAAGAGATCAGGAGGCGCTTCTTTGGCTTTGCCCATTAAGGTGTTCTGCAAG
Source organism: Megalops cyprinoides (assembly GCF_013368585.1). Lineage (NCBI taxonomy): Eukaryota > Metazoa > Chordata > Actinopteri > Elopiformes > Megalopidae > Megalops > Megalops cyprinoides. The sequence goes on from NC_050589.1 coordinate 14,537,175, forward strand.
GTTATCTGCTAAGACATTTACACTGCCATTCTTCTCTTTCTTATCCTTTTCCTAGACATAGTCTACACTTACCTCATGTTCACCTAACCCCTCCTCTAGCAGTATATCCTCTTTTATGTCTCTTAAAACCAGTTTCAGAGAGAAAAAAACCCCAGGGGGTGGGAAGTAGAGTGGCATTGGGTGGGTAATGTGGTTGACAAGGGGTGGAGGAATCTCTGATTTACATGTCTGTACCTTTAGCTGTTCATGATTTGTTTTCTGAATTATGGCTGTATAATTTAGACGTCCCCCCAAATGATAGAGGAATTAACCGCATGCCCATAAGCCAGAAGAAGTTAAATAAGGAGCTCTAATTGTGTGCGTGTTTGGTTGGTTTTTCTCTCTCACGGAGCTCTTCAGATACGTGACGGAGGGCATTGCTCTAGTAGTATCACATTCATACACAACACTTTCTCCCCCCATCTTCTCACCCTGGGGGATTAACCATAAAAGGGTGAAACAAATCTGCAAATACATCCTATTAGGGCACAAACCGTTAAAAGTAGATGGTTACTGTGAGATGGAATGTGCCTGTCTCAGACTGCAGGGTATGCACACAGAGTAAATCTTTGTTTCCCAAAACCCTCTGGTATGGAAATGGCCCTATTAGTGTGAAAAGTGAAACTCAGATGTTACCGGTGGCAGGGAATCTGATCTAGACCTACTCTTGAGGTGAGCAGTGGGATGGGAAAGGTAATCCTGGCTGAATCTCTGAATTCCCAGGAGCCGCTCTGATGGCGGTCCTGTTCGTTTTCTCCTCTAATGGGTCTGGACAATTGAGCTTACTGTCTGGATCCTGGTCCAGGACCTGACCTCCCCCTTCTTTCACCTCACATCCTTTGCCTCTCTAGGACCTGACCAATAGAGGCAGGGGGGAAACACATTCCCCAACTCACTACAGCAGGTTGATCATCGATCAGCAATATATCAGTGCATTTTGATGTCTGAGATAGCTCAGTGAGGGAGCGGTTGCTTAGTATGTTCACTATTGATCTGACATGCTGATGTAGTATGCCCCATGTCCAATGGGATTAGTGTGGATTACATTAAGCAATGGTACACAAAATGCAAACAGATGCTGGGGTCCAGTGGGTAATAGCAATGCCCATGTCAGACATCCTCAGTTGGAGGTCTGGGCCTGGTGTAGCATGACCCTTTCCAGCTACTGGGCATGTCAACCCATGACCTGCTACCATGTTCTTGGGGCAGTACTGCCCTTTGACATTCAGTGTGGGGGTGTAGGAGTGATATTCCAAAGTACGATAAAGAACGCTTCATCAAAAGCACCTGCCATAATGTGCCTCTTCCGCCAAGCAGACTGCCCTCTGGTATTATATTCATCATATCATATTCTTTCTGCCCCTGACTCTGAGGCTGGCACTGCCTGCCTGTCATTGTCTGTTGTGACATGCTTTTCAACGTGGCACTGAAACCGGAGCGTGGGGCACAGGTGCAGGTGGTCACGGTGATGCGAAAATGGGTCATCTGCACTGCACGCTTTAATCCGCCCAGGTCCCCAGAGAACAACAACAAAAAAAAAAGCAAGCAAAAGAACAACTTCCTTCCTGAAAACTCGCCCAAACAGTGGGGTATCTCTGTGTTGCCGCCCTTAAGTCTTTGCGGAATACTGACAGTGGGTGTATTCCACCCTAATGATGTACTCCCTGCTTTGGCTCAGGGTGCTGTGGGGAGGTCAGCTGACATGTTTCTCTCCTCGCCAACTGACATCTCTGTATCTCTCACTCACACAGCGAGGGTGCATGCAGTGGAAGCTTGCTGTTCACCGAACAGACAACAGACAATGAAGCCATCGTCGTTTACCTCTGGAGAGCGTTTATATTCTGGCAGCTCTGCAGATAGTGACGACAAGGTCGGTACAGCCGGCCAGACCACGCCGAAACTGCCGGTGCCAGCTCAAGGTCACACTGACAGAGGTGGCGCGCTCATTCACATGTGTCTTGCATTACTGACACGCTGCACACAGCCAGTGCACAGAGTAGCTGTTCTTGGAGACTGAACGTGCAGAAGTGGACAGCTGGGCCTCCAATACATATGAAATTTACTGCCACAGAATGAATTTGGCAAGATCTGCTTAAAATAAAGGCAATCAGTCTTCCTGGCTAACAGCACAAGGCTGTTAACCTGCCCAGAGACCATCCTCCGTAACTCCAGCTTTTGGCTCTTCTATGTCAACTGAACAGTTTTGAAATATCCTGGTTTCCCGATAGAAGTACTCATTTATCCTGCATAAGAGCTCATGTTTATATTGTGCAACACCCTCCAGTTTCCCTGCTCTGATTATCATTCCATGTCCCCCCCATCTGCCATCTCAGAGTGAGGTGCTGATCCGAACTGTCCTGTGCTCAAGGCCTGCTGGGATGGGAAATTGCACAATGATTGATTTGTCTGCTGGCTGGGAGCCACACCCTCACTGTGAGAATCAGAGACTGTGCAGCATTTCCATCTCCTCTCCCCACAATGCCTGATCCCTGACGCTGTTTCAGAGCTTAAGCACAGAGTCCATGGGCGTCAGTGCCCTGACCCTCTCTGTCGCATTCAGCCCAAAGCCTCTCGTAGTTTGGCCCAGGAAAACATGGCTCAACTTGCTGCTCTTTAAAAGGCTCAGGGGTTGACTGTGATACACTGAACTCACACAGGCCCTGAGCAGGCTTGCTAACATGTTCAACTAAACTTGACAGACTTTCATATGAAGACAAATATGTTTTAGCATGGGGCACGGGGCTAAGAGTGGACTGTGTGCAACGTGTCATGATTTTGGAGGAAACCAGGACAGCCAAAGATCAAAAGGGGAATCATTACTGTGTAAAGCAAGGGTTGCTAAAAGAGTCTGTACTCTTCTCAAGGCAAGGTTTGGCTCTGAGATATTATTTGTCAATGGAATTCACTTGAACCTGGTCAGGTGCAATGAATATGAGAAATATATTAAACAGTGAAATGCCTCTAAAAACATATACAGTCTAAGGTTACATTAAGTACTGTTTGTGTTTTGTGGTTTTGTTCAGCAAGATGGGCAATTCTCGTAATCATGTTTTGGAAAGATTACCGCATCTAACAATCATCTCAAAACACACACGCTACCCACATTTTCTTTTCCTGGCAGATTCCCATTGTAAGTTAAGAGCTTTATTGGATAATGGAAAACTTTTCCAGCTATGTTTAACATAAAACAAAAAAAAAAAAGAAAGGCAACACTTGGCGCAGACTCTTGCTGTTCACTTTGCTTGTGCCTGAACTTTGTGTTGTATAATGCTGCATACTTCTCTGGTTTCAAATTCGGTAAATGAGAAGCAGCCCCACTGCAAAAGGTGCATAAAAGCGTGTTCCTGCATGAACTATGACTGTAGCCCTGTAGGGGATTGAGAGAAGGTGTGTGTGTGTGGGTGGGGGGGTGAGTTCCTGAGAAGGTGAAGCACTGCGCTCTGCCCTGTCCATTCTGTCTTCTTAATATTTGCTTTGGGCCCGGCCCAGTGGCGAGACAACAGCTGTCTGGACATTAAATCAAATCACCAGCAACTGAACCGGAGCTGGGAACGTCTGCTCTTTTTTAGCCTGCCGGACAGTGCTCTCCTCCTGTAGCTGGATAAGGTTACTAAACACTCCAGCATGCTGAGCAGGTAGGAGGTTAAGGTGCAGTTGTGTCAAGGCTAACTTGCAGCAATGTGAAGTTCTAAGCCTTAAAATGGTATATAATAAGGCAAAACAGCTTTCAGAGTTACATATGAACCACTGAACTCTGCTGTGAATATAACCTGTGTCTGATAGTGTGGTGGATTAACATCAGAGGGGATATAAGTACTCTTGCAGATGGTAGCCCCCCATTCCTTCTTACAGGCAATTTGCAGAACTGATAATTGGGGTGCTTCAGAGGTGTGGACACAGGGGCAAACTCCTGGATTTGAAAACAAGCATATTACGAATCTAGGCCTCCCATTTCGCAACCCTGCACCCCTATGACGAAGAAGTCTTTGGACGAAGGAGCTCTTGGTGCAACCTAAAATCAACACACCCTTCAATTTCAGCATGTTCTCCACATCAATTGCTCTGTACCATAGCTCTGGGGGAGAGTGAAAAGAGAACACTAATGAAAACAGAATGAACTGCCATACTTGTAGGTTTGTCACTTTTTTACAAGTTGTAATAATCCATGATTCATCTCAGCAGCTGTGGTACTCATTAAAAAAACCACTTTCCTCAGATTTCTTGGAGCTTCTTGGTTTCAGCTCCTTTGTTTAGATTTCTTTCAGGCTGACTCAACTCTGTTCGTGCAGAGTCAACAAGACCAATTCGCTCTCTTAGCAAGGTGAGGGGTGGAGAAGCCTCATCAGCACATGCGAAGCACAAAGTTAGCTAATCCCACAACCGACGCCACCTGCTGGCCTGAGCTCAGGATATTCTTTTCATGGTCAGACCAGACTATGGGAGGAACTGACATGTTAGTTTAAAGCTGATGATGAGTGTTTTTTTTCTTTTTGTCATGAACAAGAAGCTCAGGAAAAATGGTACAATATCACACTTTTAAAACCCTGTTCTCTGTAAATCTGTCTATTTGAAAGAGAAGATTTCACAGTATAGAAATTCTAAGCGTAACAGAGGCAAGTCTGCTGTGGGTTTAAACCCTTGTCGTCGCTGTAGCACAACAAGATTAGATTAGCCTGCTGAGCTACAGACATAAGTCCCTATACAAGGCAACCAATCATACTCCTGTTCTGATGTCACCTTTGTAAGCTCTAGTACATCAGCAGAAGCACCAGGAATGCCTGTTTCCCGTGCCTTTTCAAACTAACTTCAAGTTTAAATGCTCTCAGGTGTCAGCACTCCCCTTTGAAGGCCTGTAAATTGAGCTACCCTGAGATCCATGGCATCTAGTCTTCAGGGCACCTTCATGCAGTTTAAAGACTGAACCCATAACAACGGTAACACCCACAGTCACAGTCACCTCCCTGGAACTCAAAACGCTGGTATAAGAGATACAAGCCAGCACACCAGTCCACCATGAGTGCTTCCTTTTTGTTCTGTTGTATTTCTTATGGCACTGATTTCTTATAATAGGAATAAGAGAGTGTGGAGGCTCATGAAATATAGGCAGAAACGTAGTCATTCTAAGAAGGGAGACACACACAAAAACCCACACAGACACGCACAGACACACACACACACACACACACACACACAAACACACACACACATGGATCCATATGCACACAGCCACACGCATACATACAGACACAATTGCACGCACAGGCTGTGATCAGAGAAGCTCCTCATTACAACACAACCGAGAAATGTCTCTGGGTTCTCTTGTATCTGAGAGCAAAGGCATGCTAGTTCCACATTAGTAGAGATTGTTCTGGTTTGTGCTGGCTCCACTTACCCAGACCAAAGCGAAGCTGAAAAAGAAAGGAATGTGTCTCGAATTGCTCAAGGTCACTGACATGATGTAAGACGCGTTGGTGACTAAGAAGGACCAATTACCCCATGAAAACACTGCAGCCACTCAGTGTGTCATTTTGACTGGAGATGAAGTTTAGCACTTGAGGCTATCCTGAGAAGACTGCTAACAATTAGGCCTAAACATCTACAGCTCTGGCAGGAGCTTTGAATCTGAAGAATAAACCACAATGTAACCAACATGCTCTGTTGAATAACACTGAAACACCGGTAATGGTTCCATTTAAATGAGACTTTATTTCATGAAATACTTCAGAATGCAGAGAGTGGTAGGATAAAGGGAGAAGGGTTTTTTGTTTTAAATCCTGTGTCTGTACATCCCTTTCTCACTGGATACACTTCTATCAGGACTGAAAGAAAAATCCAGGCATCAGAATGTTAGGAAAACAAATGGAAAACTAGCAATTGCCACAAGGCTTTTGAGCTGAGTGGCTGTCAGCTTTGAGCTGCAGCATATGCATTGCCAAGACCAGGTCTGAGGACAATGTTGGAAAATGACAACTGAATGAGAGAATGCTGCAAAATGGATGGAAGAATCTTGTATAAGGGAATTTGACTAAGCATGTTTAAAGACAACCAGAATGTTACAGAGGCATGGCCAAGAGTTTGCACACATCTACAGTCAAAAGCCTATCGAATGCTCTCAATGTTAGACGAAAGACCTGTCTACAGTTACCAACAGGCGTGAAAAACATATGTTGCCATAATGGGTGTAACATGTGAGATAGGGTGACAAAAAGCATTTCAAACACATCTGGTCACGTCAATAAATATGCCAAACACACGCCCAAACAAAAACAGTGCTATAAAATCCAGTTTTGCAACCATATTCAGTGTAGCTACATTTGACCTGTGACTAAGAGCTACAGTGGTACAACACACATGAAAAGATCTAAAGATCTCATGCCTGCTAAGTGTGCTAAATGTGAGAAAAGTTAATGAATGCTGTCAAACAAATGCAGGCATTCTGCAGCCATACAAATGCATTTTGCAGTCACTGGGTGTGACCTTGGGTCTAGGGCAATGAGTTCATTCTTATGTACATCTACGCACTATGGACAATGATCGTGCCAAATCTGAGCAAGACTCGGTGATGATGCTGAGAGATACGTATGCAAGGAAAACAGGAGGAAATAATCAGAAAAACAAGGAGTGCTGAGGACATGTGACCATTCATCAGACTTGCAGCCAGCCTAGCTTTCAAGACAATTGTAGCAGTATGCCACAAGAATTTATAGCAATACGAGAAGGGAAAAAACATTGGAGCAGGCAGCATACTGCTAATATTTGAAAAAAAAACTTGATTAAAGTGCCCCTCTGTCTTCAGCAGTCCGTCCTACCTACTGGGGAGCTATTCCTCTGTGCTCTGCTCACTCATCGGTTGGAACTGGTATGCGCAGAGCTGTCTGGGTAAGGCAGAGAGACCCTGATTGTAGTCTGGCCGTAACCCCCCCCCTTTGAACAGCTTAGAGGCAATGAGACACCCTGTAGGACCCGCGCTGGGTGCTATTACCAGAAACTGGCACATACCTGCCCTGACATTCCCTGCGACTTGTTTGAATTCCTGTCTCTGCACTAAGCCTTCGGGATTTTAATAACAGGGGGATGTAACCCGCCCCTGGTCCAGCCTGTACCTACAGAGCAATGCCCTTTCTCTCCCGCTCAGTAATGCCCACTTCTACCACAACAGACTCAAGCAACTGTTTAATGATGCCTTGTGTCTCCTGCCTTCCAACTTCACAGGCTGGAGAACCTGATCAATAATGTCCCACCTTTCCTTGCTTCCTGTCACCTGCTTCAGCTCATTTGTGTCCAGAACTGCTCCATCATGATTATGAGGAAAATGAGTTTCCGCCGGTCATGCATGCTGCTTCACAGACAAAGGAACACATGGCGTGAGCAGCGATAGAGAGTAGGCAGAGAACAGTGCAGTTCTGTAGGGACAGCCTTATCACTCCTGACTGTGACAGAACTCTGTTTACCCCTATCAGCACCTTATTATCAGCCTCCACCCCCCATTGCCCCCCCCCCCCCCCCACCACCTTCCCCAGGGGCTACTAACGCTGCACACACCCACTATTATTTAAGCTCAATTGACTTCTGCCCTCTCCCCATTACTAATGACACCAATTTGTATTTACTGTCAGCTCTCAGGGTGGGCACTCTAATCACTAATCGCAATTAAGATCATTTCTTATCTCTGGGCTTCTGTATAATGGGCCTCTCCTCCTTAATGCCTGATCCAGGCTTTTGAAGGACTGGATGTGAAGAAGCGCTAGTCCTAAGAGTGCAGACGCTTTGAAAAGACATGGCTTGACTGCAACGTACTTACTGTTCTGTAACATACAAGCATCAGTGGGTCCACGTCACATAAGGATGAGCTAACATGGAGGAAGGATGGTTATTGATTTTGACTGCTAAATCCTAATTGGATGAGGAAGACAGCACAATCTTTTTTAGCTTTTTATTTACCAGTTTACAGATGACAGGGCTCGCAGATGAGAAGGAGGAAAAAAAAACAGATTTTAAGAGAAAGTGACATGAGAGGAAATTTGGGGTTTTCCTCTGGTCCCCGCGCCATTCCGTCTCCACTGGAAAACACCTTAAACCCGCAAGTGAAAATAAGCGTGAACTGCAACGGAGGAGTTCGCTGGAAAGCGAGGGGAAGGGAAACGAGGAGCAGTCCAGCGGCGAGGCGGATAATTACGGACATCTGCGAGAACGTGGCGGGCCGTCGCCGCAAGCGTGGCTTATTTACGATCGCTATCTTAACGGTGACAAATCTCGGCCCGGCGCTTATCCCACACATCATCGCGCCATCCGGCCCTTGGAGGAGACCGCCTCCCGCTGTAAATCAGGCCAAGGCTTGGGGAGAGAGAGAGGTGGGACCTGTTTCTCAACTATGCATCTGTTGACGCAGTGCTTAAACATTAACTCATTGCATTACAATACATTTGCATTGCATTCATTTAGCAGACACTCTTATCCAGAGTGACTTCCAGCACAATTGAACAGAAGTGTATCCATTCAAGCTGAATGAGCAACAGTGTCAGACCAAGCTAACAACACTCCCAGACCAGCGAGTGTAAACACAACAGTATTCAAGCCTTACCCCAAGTTAACCCCTGACTAGAACCTGACTAGAATCCACAGAATCACAGAGTTCCTGTGTTCCTGCTAACGCCCTGGTGTCTCTTCAGTTCTGATATGTGATACTCTTTTTTAATGGGTGTTGCTGTGTGCCTAATCATCTTGTGAGGTACTGTGTATTCCAATAAGAAGCGTGTCATGGCTATTCCAGTGTGCAAGGTTGAGTCTTCTCTCATTCTCCATGAAGAGAGCCAGGCTGCACAAGGTGTAGTGCTGCTTCACTCACAGTGGTGTAAAGAGCACTCATCTCTCTGCCCTGTGCAGAGCAAGGTGCTTCACTTAGCCCAGACGGCTACAACAAGCGGCACACTCAGCAAGGGGATTGGGGGTATCAGCAACCTTGAACAAGAAACCCCAAATGTCTGGATTTCAAAGAAAGCGATTCCAGCACCTAGCACCGTATTTGTGCCCCTCGTTCCTTTTCTTTTGCCTCCCGCATGAATCTGTTACTTTGTTATGGCTACTGGGTATCAGATGCCTAGCCTACAGCTTTATTCAACGCACAACCACTGAGTGAAAATGCATGAGAGTCATGGAAAGTTGCTGAGTTCACATCTTTGACATTTACATTGTATAATTTTGTCTGCTCTTTATGTTGCAAGTAGAGAATTGTCTTTAACTCCATTCCAGACAGTAAGGCTCATTATTTCAGGCTGATTCTTTGAAGACAGGAGGAGCACTGTGAATCAGAACTTGTAACTTGGCCAGAAAAAAATGCTGTGCTGTGTTTCATAATAATGAAAGCAATTTGCAAAACTGAATTAGAGGAAAATCCTTTAAAACCACAAATAAATGACAGGCACTGCAGTGCCGTCGGGGGAAAATAAAGCAAAGGAATTAATTTGCTCTGCGAAATTAAGCTCTGTGTCTGATAATACGCGGGGGGTAAGAGGGGGTGGGTCTGGCCTGACTTTAATTATACACCTTAAAGCCGTGGGGGTGCTGGGGGAAAAGAATCTGCTTACTCCCAAAAAACTAGATGTACAGAATTCTGATACTAACGACAGATGCCACAGAAATGGGCAGGTGGCAGCAAGGGCAAAGGTGAAAGATCACAAGGCAGCACAGAAGCCTTTCCTGGCCATCGCCCACTCTCCAGTTTAAGATCATACTGCAGTGTAGTGTAATGGTAAGGAGCAGGGCTTGTAACTGAAAGGTTGCTGGCTTGATTCCCCACTGGGGCACTGCATCCTCGGGAAAGTATGTATCCTGTATTCTTGGGAAAAACACTTAACCCACAGTTGCCTCAGTAAATATCAAACTGTTTAAAAGGATAAAACTGTAACCTATGTAAGTTGCTCTGGATAAGACAAGCATCTGCTAAATGACTGTAATGTAATGATCATAGGCACTGTGGGAAGCGAGAGGGATGAGAGTACACAGCACCGTGAGAGAGTATTATCAATGGGAGTATGGGGAGAGAGAGTACAGACATGTGCAGGGAAAGTATGAAAGCAGACAGTATGATGACTGGGACAAAGAGGAGAGGGATGAGAGAGAGTACACAGCACAGGGAGAAAGAGTTTGATCATTGTGACTATGGAGAGGGAAAATAGAGACACATTGCAATATAATCACTGGGATTATCGGCAGATAGAGTACAGACACAGTGCAGTATGATCATTCAGACTATGGGGAGAGAGAGTACACAGGCACTGCAGGGAGAGAGAGTGCTAACACTGAGAATGTGAAGAGGACAGAGTGGAGGGAAAATCTGCTATGTGAGAGAGAGGGGAGCACCATCCCATGCAGAGAAAGGAGAAAATGAGTGCTAGGGAGCGGAGAATGGTCAGCAGGTGTGGAGAGCGCTCTCGCACTCAGGGATGGAAGGGTAAACTTGTGTAGGCACGCTTCCCCTGCGGTTACTGCGAACATTCACAAGCAGCTGCGTCCCACTCAGTGGAACGGGCCTTACACAGGAGAAAATGGTTTCAGGGGCCATGTGAATCACCTCATGACCGACATCTAACTGTTTGCAAACGGCACTGACTTAGCCAAAAACAGCTGCTTGTGATGAAGAGAATATGAGCGCACTGGTATAGCTTACATGATTCCCAGCACATCCAATAAACTGAATATGCGAAACAAGAGGAAACGTTAAATAAGTTAGACAAGATGCGGCTTTCCTGACATGCCGGCAGGGCTTGTTTCCACCACGGCTTCAGAATGATAATCCCTGTGCTCCCACTCTGTTTACATCTCAGCAGTGCTGTCTGGATCCCAGTTCAGGGTAGGAATGGGGGCGGGGGGGGGGGGGCCTTGGAGACCTGGGAGTGGGGGGGAGTTGTTGCCGACGCGTCGCAGTAATGATGATAAAGCTCTGTTTATTGTTGTAGCTCTTGCCTGTATTGTGGCGAGCCAAGCCAGTACTTAAAACACGGGCTGGAGGGATCAGCAGAACGTGAATGATGGAATAGCACTGTGAATGGGCGGCAGTGTAACATATAGTGGTAAGGAGCAGAACTCATAACAAAAGGTTGCCGGTTCGATTCCCTGCTGAAGCACTGCTGCTGTAGTGCTTCAGCAGACCCCTCTTCAGCGGGGTGGGTCAGACAGACACCCCCAGAGGCCTGCTGCAGACATGACAGCCCAGCCCCATTCACACGCTCAGGTGGCCAGGAGGAGGAAATTGCCAGGCACATTAGGAGTAATTAGGCAGTTTATTTAAAGGGGCCATTGGAGTTGTGTTTACTCAGGGCCCACAGAGGGTGACATGCCGGCGCTTGCGTGTCATGTGCGGAAGGAACTCTCGGAGCCTAGGATACTCTTTCAGGGCCATTTTTCATTCTGACGAGGGCATGGCAGTGGAAAGAGAGCGGAGAAACAGTCCGTGGGTGGCAGTGATGAGGACAGCATAGTCACATGATCTGAGTGCCTATGCTAATCGAAGCAGGCAGGAAGACTAGGAGTGCACAGAGCCTCCCACAGAGCATTGTACTGGGACTGAGACTGGGATTCTCACACTTCCAATAGAATGAGCCAGCAAAGTGCCAGCAGTAAGGCAGTGGACTCGCGGAACACAGAAAGTTTCTCAGGGTAAATTATGAAACTATGTGCTATTTCCTATTTTTTCAAACATAGAATACAAAAGGTAAGGAATATAGTTTTAAAATATGTTCCAATACAAGGGACGTATTTGAAATGATATCAGTCATAATGGCTAGTAAAGCATTTACATCACGGTATATTCCACACTCTTTTCTTGATCCTCCAGCAGTTCAGCCCTGCAGGAACAGTCCCAGAGAATTCAAGGAGGGTCTCCCTGGATTCTGTTTTTCATGGGACGGTTCAGTTAAGAGCCCCAGATGGCACAGGGGACCTTCCAGAACAAAGAAGTGCTGTTTGGTGTATCTCCCCTTTAACCTGGAGAGGACCCACCGTGAGTTTTAAACTCCCCTGTATGAAGCAAAACAGCTGGCTAAATACTGTCAGATCAATGGAAAGTTTCCTTCAATCACCTTCAGAAGAATGCTTGCGCAGCCAGCAAAATCAAATGGAAATGGGCCATTGGAAAGGACATGAAGTCAAAAGTCCACCCTGAGGCCCACTCACACAGCCACTGTTCTATATTGCACTGCCAGAGGAGGAGAGGGGACCGGGGACACTTCATCACTTAACTCAATGAATGAAATGTGTAAGGCTAACCCTCTGCTCACAGCCGTTATTTTTAACAATTAAGAGAGCCCGGAATCCTCTCTTTAGAAACCAGAGATGCAATGTCACCACATGTTTCTGGGGACAAATTGTCTACATTTCAAAAGAAAGTTCCCTTCTAATTGAGTTAGTTGATGTCATTTAAACTAAGAGTTCTAAGATTGGAGTAAAACAAAACCAGAAGACATTATTTTGAATAAAAGAACAAGAATTATATTAAAATTGCTGATTCATGCACTTCAAAAAAAAAAAGAACTAAAAAGTGACTGGACAAAAGCATGAAGAGAAGAACCACTATTTCAATGCACAGCTAGTTTTTCTTCTATGGACCTTGTGAGGTATTGCCCTACCTCCCATCCAGACCTGACTCTTTTTTATTGGGATTAGTTAAATACACAAAAAGTGCATCGGCCTGAAGGTGCATCTCAGATTACTGGTGTAGAGAAACACACAGGCCAGATGGTGAGGGCTCACTCGGTGTTTCAGCCGAGCCTTTCAGACTAATGCATCTGTCCATCTCAAACTCTGTAGCACAGGTTTTGATTTGGTAAAAAAAAAAAACACTCAATCAGATGCATTATTTATGCGATCCAAAAATCATACCTAATACCACAAAGCAAAACAACATCATACACAAACATCAAAAATACAGACAGAGAGCTATCTGAATCAAATCACTGAGTGGACACAAGGTCAGTCAAGATAAAATGCAGACAACAGTAAGACCCATCTCTTGGTTTTCCTTTATCTGTGGCATGGCAGACCTTTCTTTAGTTTACATGTAGTGCATTGCCTTTAATGCGATGGTGACTTGATGTTGTGCAGAAGATAATCAGCAGGAAGGTTGCAAGGTTAAACAAACCATATGGTCCTATTTGGGAACCTATCCCTCCTGATATAGACTGTCAGCAGACATGAGATAGCAGCTTATGATTCTGCATGTATGGGTATGTGTGGCAATGCGTGAGTGTATGTGTGTGTGTGGCAATGCATGAATGTGTGTGTGTGTGTGTTGGAGTGTGTGTCCCACAATCCCCACTGCATGGGTCTTGCTGGTGAGCCTAACCATCCCGACTGTGCCGTGAATGACAGGAAAGATGGGCTGAATGTGCCCCTGGTCCTCATTAACACTGTCTTCCTGCTTCGATTCTTCCGCAGTGACCTCACATAATGATTCTTTACCACTGGCTTGGCTGCTTGCCCCAGTGGGAGATGGGGTGACAGGTTGGTCTCTTTGTGCCTGTGTTGTGCCCATATTGTGTCTAGTTCGTCTTGCAGGGTGACACAGTCTCTCATTCAAACTTGATTGCCCCTGGTTTATTGTTACCGCTGCTCGGCGTTACCACCAGTGGAATGAGGACAACAGAACTCTTCATTTGCACTTTACAAAAGGAGGAAGCGCAAAACAAGAAGCATAAGATTGGCGTCAGGCAGTGATTGCTTCAACTGGCACACGGTATTTCAGTGTGTTGAACAATCACGACACACGCAGGACACTAGCTGTCCCCATTCCCTGGCTAGGCAGACAGGAAACGGGATTAGAAGTTAAATCTCACCCCCACATGAGTATGTAAACATGGCCATGGATTTCTGCTTTGTGTCTTTTTCTCATGACTGAGTACCTATGTACTATGTACCTATGTTCAGTTAGCAGCTGAAAAACAGTGTGGATGTCTGATTTTCTTTCCTGCTACAGACCAAATGGCCACCACACAATCCCACACTAATGTGCTGTAGTACAGACAGGACTTTGTCTCATGTCACTGATCCTGGGGCCCGAAATTGCCAAGGACAACTTATGTCAGCCACCATCACTTCAAAGTCATAACTACACTCACACTTCAGTAATACAGTGTAATTCTATCCAGCAATTGCTGCTCACCATAAACCAGCTAGTCCTGTTTTCTTTATGGAACTATGCGTCTACTGAAAAACGCATTTGGATTCACAATATATAAGGTTCACGGTTTAAGGACAGTCATTGAAAAAAGTTTCATAAATAGATGTGGAATAAGTGTTTTTATTGCTGCTTTTCTGGCACCCTCCTGTTTAATACACCCATGTATGTTTGTGTTTTTTCATCTCCTCTTCATAACCTCATTAAATAGTTTGGTTACTCAGTGGGTTGGAGGTAGTGGAAGAGAAGAGTGTTTTGCCACTTGCTGTGGTCATGATTAAAAGCAGCCAAGGTGAGAGAAAGAGTCCATCCACACAGACTGTCCAAACACTGCAACACCCCCCCCCCCCACTCCCCACACACATACGTACCCCAAGGGGTCCCTGCAGTCAGACCTTAAATAGAAATGTGCCACCAACCGCCAGCAGATAAGAGCCTCCTCCTAGGCTAGGGTTTGGGCCTGAATGCATTAGTGTCACATTGCTTGAGACAGCGGCCACTCCGTCAGCCAGACATGTCTGGGTCACCCTCTTTACCCATGTTTTCCTTCTTCTCACCTTCTTCCTCATCCTCTCACCCTGTCTCTCTCTCTCTCGTTCTCTGTTGATTAAGCTTATTCTACATCTCAAGGTTTCAGTCTTTCATCTTTGCCCTCTCCCTCTCACATTCGCTCCTAGGCAGGGCGTTCTGTTGACAGGAGTTGATATGCCTTGAATCATGGCCTCATTCACTTTCATACCCAATGATCATCAACGGGTTTGAATTTATGCTCCTGAGTGATATAGGGATATAAAATATATGTCAGAGAGAGAAGTGGCTATATTCCACACATATGTAACGGCTAATTACAGTTATGTTCAATCTTAAAACCTCAAAATTGCTCAATAGGTAGAGAAAAAACTGCAGATGGCCTGCTATTCCCAATTGTGGCAAAAGGCAAGGGAAACATGATTTACTTCACGGGTGTGAATGAACCAAGTATATAATCAACTCTGCACTGTGTATAATTAAGACAAGATTTACAGAAAGCCGTTTTAAAGCTCAAAGGCATATACTCCCGAGACAAAAAGACTGCGACGCGACCAAGTGGCTGGTTTCCCATCCCCGGGTCGGAAAAAAATCAGAAGACAGTGAGATAGCTCAGCGGCCCCCGAAATTAAAAAGCATATCAAAGGCTTAACGCAGAAACAATATACATTTTCTGTACGTTTTCCACCTCCGAAAGCAAGGCCCTGGCAGGGAACCAACGAAAAGAGAGGGCGATCCGCAGGGCTAGAGAGGCGCAGAATGGGCGGGGGAAAGTGAGCCGGTCGGACAGAGAGAAGCGTTTGAAAGAGCGCGCAGGCCGCAACCCTCCCCCACAAGGTAAGAATAAACGCTGCTGTTTGCTTTGGCCTGGACATGCCAGGCAGCAGGCACGTTGAGCTCTCCGCCACATGGCCTCCGTTGGTCCCTAAAGCCTCTGCGCAGCGCAAGGTAGAGTGACCCGACCCTTAATTAGGAGTCCCCTTTTACATGTCATGGAGAGCCTGCCCGCCAGAGAGATGAGGCCCAGAGACCTGGAGCTGCGGTCGGCCTCTTTGTGCCGCGGCCCCTCGCCAGCTCGCCGCAGGCCTCAGAGAAACAGAGGAGACATTATTCACAATAAAGAAGCTATAATCGACCGGCTAGCGTGCTCCTACATTCCACAAAGGCAAAACGAATCAGCACATTTTCATCTCATGGGCTGGGATTCACTTCTGCCCTTAAGAAGAAATGGCATTTGTCACTTAAGGTTTATTGCTAGATCAGCTCTAATCAAATTTAGAAGAACACATTATTTGTTTTGGGACACTCGAAATTACTTCACATCATTTTTCTGTCAGAAGCCTGGCTATATCATTCTGTTCTGTTCTTTATGACAACAACTTTAAATGGAGCAAGCATTTGGAGCGAACTGCTTTCAGCAGCAGCAGGGTGTCCAAGTCACAGATTTGGGCTAATCAAGTTTTATTGATCACTTTGCCAACACTGTGTAAACCAGAGCTATATTGTGGTGCAGTATGAGCTGGGTTGAGGGTGTGTATGTGTGGCAGTTAGTGAATTCAACAGGTCTACAACAGAACGGCAACAGCAGTGAACTCAATTTCTGTGTAGAAATGCCAGGGGACAAAAAAATATTAATTTTCCAGCTGACTTATACCATCCTCCCCTTCAGAGCACTATCCTTAGTGTCACAGAAGGAGCTCATCCACTTTGATGCTTCACTGCTTTTGCAGGGTGGGACATATTTGCTGGAAAAGAATCCCCCCGTGGCCTTTCCACTGATCACATGACCTCTCTTCAGCAGGCTTGAAACTGGAGGGATTTGACCTTCATTGCAGCATACAGATGGAAGAAATTTTTGTTCGCCAGAACAATTATCGATCCACAGCAAACTGTCAATTTTGACCTTCACATCTGTGTGTGGGTGACATCTGTCAACCGCAACAGTCATCAACACAGTGATATGACCCAGTGAATCTTATCAAACTTTTATATGACTGGTTGGACTGAGTGCAAAGCTGAGAACTCAGAGTGACAAGATGGAAGTAAAATAATACTTTGTCGTATCATATTCAATTACTCCCATTCTACACCTGAAGTATGAGAAGCAGTGAAAGAAAGAAAACAAATATATTGTGATGTTGCAACAGGATGCACGTGTCTTCACCACAGAGGATAAAAGTGCAGCTTAGTGAATAAGGGAATTATATAGTAGATCACACACAAAACCGAAAGGAAACATAATCCATGTGTGCAAAACCGCTTGCTTGTGGTCCCCCGGTTCCTCTTGGGCTCCGCTGATTGTGTGTTCCACTGGCCTCAAGGGCTCCATCCAAGATGAGTGAAATGTTAAACTGACTGCCCATCAAACCGTGACTCCCCAACCAACAGATGAGAGGAACCAGGTGGGAGTGAAGGAGGGGTTGAAAAGAGAGAGAGAGAGAGAGAGAGAGAGAGAGAGAGAGAGAGAAAGCGCGAGAGACTTTACACAGACATCAGAGATAATCTCCTGGCTCCACCGGGTCTAACAGGTCAATCTGCCCATCTGCAGCCTGTCACACAAGCCAACGTAACCACGTGCAATTTAGCGCAAGTTATTCCACAGACACCTTAACATCCAGACCAAGCCTTCTTCACTGCTCACTCTACTGGGTCCCATCATGCCTGGTACATTTTCACGTTTAACAGCTTCAGATCAATTCCACGCTGCTAATCTGTGTTTTCATCTCTTTTCAGTTGTTTCAATCAACTATCTTTGCCTGATCCAGGAGATAAAAGGACACTCCCCTTCCTGCCTTACTGGATCCAATTCTTCCCTCTTTCAGGCACACATGTACAAATAAAAGAGAACAAAATACCAGCAGAGCAATATTTTTTTCTGTGCTGCTTTTGGCAAACAAGCCCCCTTCCTCTCTGGAGTTTTTAAACCCCCCCTTCTTCCACAGCCAAAGAGAATTCCTTGAAGGTTTGGTCATGCCACATATTTACTGGTCACCACCTTCTCCTTCAGCGCTGTTAGCACTTGATCCTGGTTTCCCCCTCCTGCCTCATCTAATCCAGGCCCCTGTCTGTGTGCTGGCCCATCAAGATAATGGCGCTATCTCACAGCCTTACTGGTATAAGGTTGTGCATCACTTTTTTTCTCACAAGTTTCATTTCACACGGGGGAGAGGTGAATGATGAAGGCCAACTATGCAGATGCCTCAAGTCTCTTTGATTCTAGGGCATATTTTTCATCAAACACTCCCATATCTTTAGTAGCGAAGTTTCTTTTCTATCAAACCATATGCTGTAGAGGGTCAAGATTCTGAGCTTCAGCTTGACAATGAGGGAGTCTGTGTCTTTGAATTAAGAGCAATGTTCACTGCTCTGGCATTATGCCTTTCAGGTGGGAATGTGTTTAGTAATTAAGGCGTATGAAAAGGCAAAGCTTTTCTGACACAGCCAGTCAGTTACAGTTCTCCTCATTGCTCAAACAGCCAATCAGCAGGGTGGGGATTACGAGGGTCATGGGGTTATCACACTACAAGTCATTAGACACAGAGACTGTCCGAAAGCCCAAAGGGAAGCAGGTTGGGGGTGAGGGACCTGGCAGGCCAGGCTGGCTCCCCAGCCCCTTGCCTGCTCACTCCCACTTGACCCCTCTGTCTCCAGCACATGAAAGGGAGGTCACCCCCAGGCCAGACCAGGCCAGAGGGACTACAGCCAGGTCTCTGTCATTAATGTCATCTGACAGGCAGAAGAAACACTATAAAGAGAGAGAAACGATGACTCTATCGCACATCAGCAACCACGGTTTCCTCTGGTGGCAGGTCTCTTTTCAAAAAGAGCCAAAGCCTTCACAGACACTAACCAGATAGGCATTCACATGGAGGCTGTTGAAAGTATCAACAAACAGAATAACTCCCTAGTCCACATACCTGTATCCCTCTCTTTCATCACCACTGGGGGCATGATGACAGGCTATATTAACACCCTTACGAGCAGCAAGACAGAGTAATGACTAAAGCATTCTGTTGCTGTCCTAGGTGGGTTACAAACCAATGAGGAAGACTGCTCGTTCCAACCCCAGTACTGTAGCTAAAAGGATCCACTTGTTACACAGCTGTATAAATGTGTTGGTGTGTGAGACAAATATTATCATTCATCCAGGCTGATGGTGTCATCCATCTAAATCTTGTAATGATATAATGTGCTGTTATTGAACATGAGCAGTACTCCAGGGAAATTATGGACCAGAATGAATAAGTCAAAGTCAGGTTCAAGACAAGATGAGCTGTGAATGCATGAAACATGATTGCAGATATTTACTAGTATAACAGGAAATTCACAGCCTATCCCTCTACCCAGACCTCTAGTGGAACATAGCAGTGATGAAATGTGCCCTAATTCAGCAGAAACCATGAAGCAAGACTGAGGCTTAGATTGAAAGAAAATCTTCTTAAGAGTATCGTGGTACAATGCTTTATTTTCCCCAGTGGACAGGGCCTTTGAAGAGAGCACAGAAAAAAAATCTTTGTTTTTTTGTATCTCTGACAGCATCTGGCTTTTGATGACTTGGCCACGGTTTTGCGAAAGTACAGAGCTAAAGCCTTGGTGTCATACAGCTAAGCTAAACCAGCAGTCTCTCAGCACATCAGTGGAAATCTCTCATTAATGTGCCATTGATCTGAGCGGGCCAATCCTTCACAGCTTATCTTTGCTAATGGGAGTGCCTCGAAATACCTCGCCAGCCACGATCTCCGCCAGACAAAGTGCACTTTAAGTTCAGCGCCACTGCTGCACAGCACTCAGGGGGTGTGTCGTGAGATGGCATCCATCTCTGCTCCGCTGTTCTCATCTGGGGTTCATCCTCCCTTCGCTCCTGCTCTTATTCTTTCGGGTCTACCTGTGACATGTCTCTTAACATTAATCATCCAAATCAAACAAACCTGCATCAACCTATTCCAACAGCCTTGGCTGTTCATGAAACAGCCTCACTCTGACCCCATCATAAAAGTCTCTTAAGATGCAAGCCCCCCCCCACCCACATACTCAGAAGATTGTCACGAAATGACTAAAAAAAGTGTGCAGATACTTCTTAATAAGGGTTGTGTTTTTTCCACTCTCAATTGCCAATCAAAGTGAAGGAAATGAGGGAGAGGGGCAGGTGGGCTGGCAGTCAAGGCCTGGTCTCTCGAACCATCTCTCAAAGAGCTCCCCTCACGTCCTGGCTGTATGCATATGATTGTGTGTGTGTGTGTGTGTGTGTGTGTGTGTGGAAGAAGGAGGCTCATACAGCAATATCAACCAAGTGACAGTGACAGCACACAGGGGTTCTATACTTAATGTCACAAGTCCCACATGGGGGGGAGCATTTGACAAAGTGATAAAATATTCCATCTGAGGTGTGAAAACATGCATACTTAATCCACCACTCCATTTTCATACTCATGCCCATGCATTATTAATCCTACACAGAGGGAGTGGCATAGGGAATTCACTTGCCAATAAAGTCACTATGTAGGCATATCCGATTCCGATCTGAAGTTTGAATCACTCGGAGCTCTGAAAGGCACCTGTTACTTCGTGCTCACTTCCCGCCTGTGAGTGCTCATTGTCTGCAGGCAGATAAGAGATCCCTCCTGTGGTGTGGTCTCATGTTAATAAGGTTTTCCAGGTAAACCACAGAGATTTGTTTGACACAAGACCCCCGCGTGACAGAAACCGAATATTGGGGGCAGGAGGTGACTGCCCCCCTGCTGCACTGAACAGGGGCATTATTGAAGCGTGCAGTGGTCTGCTTCTTCTCAGGCCAGCCTTGTCAGATCTGGCTGACCTGCACAATTCCACTGTTCACTCACTCCAGCTACTCTAAAACCCCTGGCAGACTCGGGGTCGTTCAACTGACCCTGACATAATACCGACTGAGCTGCGGGGTCATCACAGGGCCACCACAGAGCCTCTATCCATACCCCTCCATCTCCTGATATATAAACCACTCCCTACACACTCAGAAAACACCACCTTCCTCATGAACATACCATATTCTCTCACAGTGATCCTCATCTTGCCTTTTCTTATATTCATATATTGATCCTCACCTTGCCTTTTATTATATTGACATAGTGATCCTCATCTTGCCTTTACACATATACATACAGTTATATATAAGATATACAGTATATAACTCAGAGACATCAACCTCCTCCCCAACCCAGCCCAAAGCCCATTCATCCCTCAGTCACAAACTTCTCTTCTTATTTACCCTGTCCAAATGTTCATCCACTCATTTCTTGCTCTCTTTACACACCCTGAGACCTGCATCTCCACCCCACCCTGTGTGAGTCTTCCTCATCTCAGGCATGAATATCCTCTTCTCCCCCTGAATGCACCATGGTTGGGCATGCAGAATAACCAATCGCTGCACATCGTGTGCAGCACAGAAAAGCCCTAAAGGCGATGAAATCACAGCCAAGCAGCGCCAGGCCTTGTTAAACGTGATGGACTCTTGAAGTGCGAAACTCTTAAAAGGCTGACGGAGCCAGAGAACCACAGTGAAGCTGATGAAAAGCAGATATGTGATTCAGGAAACTGGAACCGTGCTTAAAAGTGTCTCACCAAATCAGCAGGCGATCATGAACCACTTAGCACAGAAAATCATTCCCCTTCCAAGTATTCGGTGAAGTTCTCACACTTCATAACCTACAGCAGGCAAAACTAAAAAGAGAAGCTTTTTTTCAAATGAAGAAAATCCGTTGAATGTTATTAATGGCGCAAATATCTGTCTAATCAATTAACATATATATTTCCATCATGTACGATATATGTACAATGCAGAATATTCAGAATATGCAGAATAGGCATGCGTGAGCCTATTGCTTCCATCACATGTAGGGTGAGTAAAGATAACTTTCCTTCAGTGAGGGCGGGGTCCAGTCCCAACCCCTCCCCTTAGATTAAAGAACAATCCCCCAGGCCGGATTCACACCGCGCTGACAGACAGTTCTGACAGACATGCTGACGGCCCTGTAGATTACTGTCGGTCAGTGAAATCCAGCCCCCTTTCTCTCACCGCTTTGACTGACAGACTGGCCCTGCCCCATGAAAGACATTATCTCCCACATCAGCTAAAGCTCCTTTCGGCTGATCACTTTCATGTTTGATGGACAGGTGGGACATCCTACCCCGTGACCTCTTGGATGCCCTCTTTCGCCCGTGACGACTCAGGTTAGCAGCCTGTGTTGGGAGGGCGGGGGTGGAAGGGTGAGGCTGAGATTTAATTTGCTTTAGCGAAAAGATGAATAACAGCAGAGGATCATCAACAAAGCTCAGGAACTCAGGAATCGAGAGTATGTTCCAGAAATGTAAATACCTGCATATGAAAGTTGATTAATATAGAGGAAGAGCCTCACTGATTACAATGACACTCATAACCTGTGTTTTGAAAGGTACTCAGGGGTCTGAATTTGTGTGTGTGCATGTGGTGATCATCACACATCTCATGTGGAAAAAAGATAAGAAAAACTGAGTCAGCACACTTACTTTCCACTTTCTAGCTAACTGCCTTTCTCGTTTGCGCTGTATCAGTTCTGCTTCACGGCACTGCAACTAACAGCTACTGCCTGCAGCTTCTATCTGTTCTGGGATCCCACCGTGGTCCTGCTCCATCAAACATACAGTAGACTCCCTCTTTCTTTCTTACAATCTTAAAGTCTGCTGGGATACAGCAATTATCCATAAACTAGCCATGACACCTTTTAATAAAGTGTGCTCTTGTTCGGATTAAGAGATTAATGTATATTTTGTGGCTTTTTGCCAAACAGAACAAACCTCTCTATGAAGGATAACTCTGAAAAACAAATCACCAAGTGTTAGCAATTAATATGGCATGTTATTATTGGCCTTCTTATGCAATGGAACACACTTACATCAAGAAATGCAGTAGAACTGAACAACCTCTCAATTTAGTGTCAAAGCCAAGAGCCCTCTACAGCCAAAATATGGAACTGCAGCACTGCAAACAACTCCACTGAACTAAAGGGATATTTGAGACTGGATGAAACTGGTTTTACTACAACCCACTGAAACCAGTCAGGAGAAAACTGACGGTAAGCTCTAAATGAGCTTTACAGCCCAGGGCAGAGGCTGGTTATGTCTTCATTTTAAAAGTTAATTAATTTGTATGACATAACCATATTTTAAGTCACAGAAAAAGTACAAAATTTGTGAAAAAACACAACAATGAATAACCAAATGGAAGTTGACAGAGTGAAGGTCAAGTTTAATTTCATGTCAGGAAAACATGGCATACAACTTCAGCTTTATCAGATATTCTTGACAGTGTAGCATCTAGCATCAGTATTTTGCTTTAACTACAGATCAGATTAATGATGTTCTCAGACCTGATACTTTTCTTAAAAAGATATGTCTCTAAAAAGACAAATTAGATGGATTAATACCATTAATGTTATTTACAGCCTCTGGAAGCTTGTGTTAAATGACTTGAGTTAAATGCTAGACTAGATGACTAAAATCCCTGTACTGAAAATGGCCCGTAAAGATGAAGAATCTCAATCCAAAACAACTTCTAAGCAGGTTTGTCTGAGGCAGGCTGACCTGAGAGATATCAAGGAAGAGGTGGACACATTTCTCTAACATTTCAGACTGAAATAGACTATCTAAGAGAGACAAATTTTTATTCTGAAATTGTTTTTAAAAGACTGTCAAATAAAGTACATGCATTATGGTTACAGTGTTTAGAGGAACAAGGAAGCCTGAAATGGCACTACATATTATTTTAGAGAAAATAAAAACAGAAGAGAAAGAATCAGGAGAAATGGTATTCAAAACTGGTCAATACTGTGCACGGCTACTGTAAAGAGAAGGAAAATGAGCAAGAGAAGACCCTTTCATCTTTCCCTGTGAACATTTTGGGGTGTGCTTCAATGCTGACAAGTCAAAGCTGATTAATAAATGAGATGACAGGTCCTCAGTTTGACAGCTCCAGAGAGGTTCCACCTGCTGCCATTATATTCACTTTCAGAAGCTCACCCACACAGACACACAAACACACAGACAGACACATATACATGCAAACACAAAATAATATCTATACAAAAACATATTCTAAAAGATAAATAGCCCTCATGCATATTATATTACATCTGCTTAGCAGATGCTCTTATCCAGAATTACAGAGGTCACTTTTTCCCCCCAAGACATCCATTTATACAGCTGGATATTTATGGAGGCAATTCAGGATAAGTGGCACCCAGGGGCACCAGACCAGGGGCCTACCTGGGTATCAAACCTGCAAACTTTGGGTTGCAAGCCCTGCTCCTTACCATTGCACAGACATAATTATACTGTGTGTGTATACATATATATATATATATATATATACACACACACACACACATTGAGTACATATGAGCACACATGCACATACACACAGACACACACACATGTAGTCTCTCACACACATACACACACACAGAAAGGAGTGAGTGGATACAGAAGCTGGCTCGGTGGGCCTGATAGGCAGGGGGAGGTGTCACAAAGCTCAATGGATTCTCAATCAGGAATGGCCGAGGGGGAACATGGAAAAGCCATCATCCACAATTTCATCCCATAATGCTAATCTCATTTTCCTCAACACTCTCCCTCTCCAATGTCTGTCTCCACTGAAAGAGATGCTGAAGGGCTGTGCCATAATGACAGGCAGGTAGGGGTTACCATACATTCCTAGAATGCACACAGTAAACGTGTACTTTTCTGTAAAAATACAGAACCTTAATTCAAAAAGTGCATACACAAAATATATACTCCCTACTGTAAATCCACAGAACATAAATTCATACTTGTCTGTCAAAATGAACAGGCTAACCACATACAACCAAAAGTAATACCATCTTTTATCAAAATGCTAAAGCTAACTGCATACATATCTCCTATAAATACACATAAAGTAAGTACACACATATGTCTGTAAGCACACAGAATATGAATACATGCATTCTCCAGTAAAAAATTCAAACAATAAGCACATATAACCTCCAGTAAATGTGCAAATGCAAAATGAATACGTTCCTCCTCTAAACAATTCTTACCTTCCTGCAAACATTTGTACAGGAAGACTTTGCACAGGAAGGCTTTGCACAAGAAACAAAAACTGGGTTCACTGCTGTTGAACTAAGGTTGCTAATGTCTTAGCAACCTTACAATGAGTTACTGCAAAGAATAAGGGTGGTGACCCCACTGTTCAAGCTATAGACCAGCATTTCCCAAATCTCTCCTGGAGGACCCCTTGTCTTGCATGTTTTAGATTTCTCCCTGCTCCAACATAGCTGATTTAAATGATCAGTTTGTTATTAAGCAGCTTCAGGAGTTCAGGAGTTTGAATCGGCTGCATTGGAGCAGGAGAGATCTAAAACATGCAGGACAAGGGGTCCTCCAGGAGAGGTTTGGAAAACACTGCTATAGACCATTATTGGGTCTAAAGCCAGTTACCTTATCTGCCCCAAAAATTTATTTGGTATAATTCCGATTCTCTTGTAGGACAATATGGTAAGTGGAAGATCAACTTAGGTGACCATCTCGATTAGATAAATAGGGGTGAAGTGAGGCAGGGAAAAATCATTTTTGTTCCTGTTATCATCAGTAGTAGTAATAGTATTATTTTGAAGGGATTGGATTATTTCAAGTATTTATTTTATTCCATTTTCTCCAAAACACAGACTCCATGGGGCCCTGTATCACCAATCTACCCCTGTGAGACCAAGTTTTTGTCCCTCGTAGCAAGTCTGTCTTCCTCATTAACATCAAGAGAATTCTGTGATATTATGGTCTTGGCTCCAGGACATCAACACGCCCAGACAGGATGTGCTGTGACAAGTTTGTAGGAGGAAAAATATTGGGGTAAGACCTCTGTGTTTCTGCTGCTTCCTCTCTGGTGACAGGCCCTGCGAGAGAGAAGTCCTGAGGAAGGCCTACTCTTCTTCCCAGCGCTAGAGGGAGAGACAGAGCCTGGACACGCGGATGCCAAAGAGCCTCTTATTGTTCAGCACCTGCTTATAAATAAACACCGCGACCATATATATGCTGATCTGATAGCACCAAATGCATGTTTTCAGGTACAGAGCTCAGCCACTTCCTCTTTCGTATCTCGATTAAAGAGATGCAACTCGGGCTGCTTGCAACAATCTCTCCGCTCGATCTGGTTTAGACAGCAAACACCAGCATCTATCTGTTTGTTTTGTTGTTTGTGCGTGCCAGCTTTTCGTCTGTAATATCCCCGGTGTTCTGTCTGACATCATCTCAGAGGGGCTCTGAACAGAATGTGCTGGCAAGCGGGCTTCAACAACTTTAGGATCCCTTCCCAATTTTGTCTCTGGAAATATTTTAATTGCCAGGCCTGTTAAATCAGACATGTCAAGACCAAGCTCATCTAAAGCTTTTTTTTTTTTTTCCATGGAATACTTTTCTTCCTGAGGCAGGCTTGATCCTTTATTTTCCCTAAAGAAATGTGTGACAGAAGGTACAATTTCAACAGAAGCACCTTGATTAATTTGATCTCCAGTTAATCATCGGAGCTAATAGCGAAATGTTAATTCTTTCAGACCTTGTAAACTAAATTACAGCATGTCTCTAACCGACGTTTTTTTTCATTCACAATAATCAGTAGTCATGTCTCATCTTGATTCACACCAATTACCTGCTGTAACAACCTCCACTGGTGCTGAACCTTTGAATACTTTCCATACTGTGTATGGATTCCAAAAGGTCAAACGAACAGGCAGGGAGCAGTTACCATTTCAAAAAAATTTTAACTTTTGATCAATATCTTCCAACCTTGTCATAATACATCCCTTTGGTTGCATTTTTAAAGGGAAGACAAATGAAGATCAATCAAAACTAGTTAAATAGCTCCCTAGCACTGGCTAGTAATAGAGCCTGTGGTTTACCATTCATCTCTGCACACACTGAACATAGCAGTCTGGCTAAATTATTTACTGAAAGGCTGACCAAGGTGACATTGAAACATTGCCTATAAAAATGAAAACTTTTTTTGCAGATGAAAGTGCACTGCAGTGGACTTGCTGGTGTTTTTTTTAACTTCCTCTAAGCAATGTGAGTCTGTGACACAAAGGCTTTTTCACAGGTTTTCTCACTTACTATGATCCTTTTATCTCCATTCATTGAACACAGAGCAAATTAGTAGGGGTTTCATTGAACTGGAAGTTCTGAATCATGTTGGGTAATATATTATGGGTCAAAGCATTTCATTTAGTTGCAGTGACTTTTCTACAAGATCATGAGCCTTTTTCTTTGCTCCCTGACATTGTGGTTGTGTCAACAAGATCTTTTTGAGAGTTCTGAAACCTAGGGTTGAAAAGACATACTTGAAAACACATACTTGACAACACACAATTAATCTGTAAAACATTATCCCTTTCCCCACACTGATCGTTATTCTTTAGTTTGCTATCAATGTTTGCTGGTTAACACTCCCATGTAATTACTGCCTTCATTATTTACTTTTTATGTGTGTCTTTTATCAAAGAGGCATTTTCAAAGCTTATTAATGACTACTATTTGGTTTTAATAGCTTATTAATGATTATTATTTTGTTTCAATTTGGTTATTATCAGATTAAAACATACAAAGTGATTCAAATCTATCAATTTCCAGTTTTTAAACAAATGAACAAACAAACGCATATGTTGGATAAACTGCCAGTGAGCTTAGCATTCTGGTTTTGGCATGAAATTATGCTAAGTAAATAAACATAGATCTGAGCGGAAAGCGAGTTTGGGACTATGTTCAACTTTGCTAGCCAAGTCACGTATAGTATACGAGCCATTCACGTGGTTTAGCGTGTAAACTGCTAACGGGACCAGATAATGCCTCCCCAGCTAACCACATTGGATGGGGAACAAATAAATAATTATACTGCAGCATACCAAAACAGTGTACGCGTAATTGCAAACAATATCACAGTTGTCATGTGTGCTCCTTTCAGCTGGACAAACACTTACACAGACATTCATACAAACAAACAAGGACTCGTGTGAGGCATCAGCTCCAGCCGAATGTTCATGACCCCAATGCCCTTCAGCACACTACTGGCTGTGGACAGACTCCTGCCAGCTTAAGTGTTAGATGGCTATGTGGCCTTTTGGGCAGTTGTAAACTGTGAGTTTTACTGTACTTCCTTATTTAGCATGCATATTCTGTACTATAATGCCAATAGTGTGTCTAGTAGTCTCCTGGGATTAGAGTGTCAGCCAAATGAAAAAATATTAATAATACTCATATCAGATGGGAATTTCCAGCCTCCTCTGTTCTAAACAGCCACACAAAAATACCTAGGCCTTCTTAGAACCTTCACATGTTTTTTTTTTGTTTTAATGAAATGAAACAATCTGTAAAAAGTTGAACAATAATAAAGTCTCCCTTGAGCTGTGTGGAGTTGGCAGATCTCCTGTTTTCATTAGAATCCAGTTATTAAGCAAGACTTGACCTGCGTTGGTCAAGAATGCCACAGGCACTGGCACTGCCAACTGACGATCAGCGTGTGGGGTGTCGCGGGGGGTTGGGGGGGGGTAGAGGCTGCAGCACACGAGTGACACATTAACCACCCCACCCTACCTCCCCAAACCCCCCCGTCACTGCCCCATCACTGTGACGACGTGGCCCCAATGTAAAACTGATTAATCCAGACATCAGGAGCTGATCAAGCAAGGCTGATATGTGTGCACAGCAAGCTACACATGAAACCTTTGGGCTCAATGCTTGCCAAGAACTGAAATAACACTGAAATGGAATAAGGAATGGTAATACTTGTATCCCAAGGGTGCTGCTGCAAGAGCATAATATCATACTCCCAGCTATAAAAAAAAATAAAATAACAGACAAAAGTGAACTTGATTCTATCATGGGACCCAATAACAGGTATTCGTAGACTTCTCCCCAATCCAGAATGGCCAAATACATTGTGCTACAAACATCCTTGTCAGTGGGAAATGCAAGTCCCACAGAAATTATTATTAAGCCTCTCACAGGCCGTATTGCTCAAACACATCCACATGACTAATGATAAGCATTGTTTGTCCGAAGAATGGTAAAGTATGCTAACAGTTGTGAAAGGGTTAATTTTGCCATGCAAGCCATTCCCTTGTGTGTCATTAACCCAACAAAAATCCACACACCATCAATTAGCTCCCTATGACTAATTAGTTCTGATTGAGGCTATTTATACTATGCTGCTTTTAAATTCACAACAGGAAGAGGTGATTACTTTCTACCAATACCACCCCGCCCCCCACCACCACAACCACCACTTAAAATATTCCCCAAGGTTTGTTTTACTTGCTCTGCATTTTTGTCCTGTTAAGTGTGCACCATTAAAAAAACATTTGTCTTGCGGGGGTCTCCTGCACACAAAAAGACACCGTGCTCCATTGCAGCAATGAAGACCTGGTTTTGTTTTCCATGAGCTAAAATAAACATTATGGTAGCTGCCGTCATTCTATGGAGGCGCATACCTGACAGAATTACTGTGCAGTTTTAAAGAGAAGCACAGAGAAACTGTAACTGTCTGTCATCTGCTGGCACAGACCTACGCTCAAATGAGGTTCACTCCTTTGTTCACACCTAACAAAAAGCCAGTGGCGACAAATATATGGCGCTCTGCTCGCTGAAGCATTTATTAAATGTGAAGCACTTAAGGTTTTATACTCTGAACGGTCTCTCTCTCGCTCTCTCTCTTTCTTTTTGTCGATGCTGGGTCTGAACCCAGCTCCAGCTGAAACCGGATCCATCCATGCCGCTCTCCCGCTGGGGGTCTGCTGATGACCTCTGGGTAGAGGACAGAGGATCACAGCCATGAAATCGCACCCTGTCTCCCTCTCCGAGCCGGTTAGCCCACAGGGTGGAAACAGAACGCCACAAGGCCGCACTGACACCCTGGGAAAGGCGGTGGGATGTTTCCCAAAGGGCACGCGAGAGGAACGGATGCTGAGGTATTTGTGTACCCAACAGAAAGGATGAGGTGGAAGCTGCGGTTCACAGTGTTTTAGGAGGGCTGCATGTTATAAACCCCCCACCCCCCACCCCCCCAACCCCACTTTTCCATGCTGTCTTTTTTACAAAACAAAAGTGTGAAGAGCATGCTTGTTAACAAACCCAGACTAGTAGCTCACCTCTTGGGGAGCGGAGCATCCCCACGACTACACAATGACTTTGACTCCAGCAGGAGGGAAGCTTCCCATTAGTGGCTAGGGTGCCAGAGACTCTCCTACATGCATGCATGTGTATTATCAGGCCCTTGTGTAAACGGTCTGTGGACATCAGCCTGAGCGCTAGGCATGGTGCTAGGCTATGCAGTGTGTCCAACAGCAGGGCATGTTCCTCTGTCTATCTGAAACATGATCCCCAAAGTGTTCATGCCACCGATTTCAGGTCAAAAAGGTTCCAGGGATTTTGGGATGTTTGGATTCTGAGATGAAAATGTTACCTGAAAATCATACCTGAACCATTTTGAAATGTCATCTTGGGCATCCAAGGTCTACGAGAGGCAGCATGCCTGATGCTAACCAGTTCATTAAATAACTTGACAATAAGCCAAACGGAGTAGCTGATAGAAGGGAAAGGAGTCCTTCCAGTTTCATGTGTGTTGTAAGAGGAGTACCTGTCTATAATGAGCCAGGTCTGGTTTGTCTGTGTCTAGGTTGAGATGTTTATACTGAAGTCTGATTGCTAGTGCTGTACTCATTTTTCAGATTCTTTCACTCCTTGATTTGTATTAATGTGCTACTACATACCAGCTGACAGTTGTTTATCCACATACAGCTTAAATGAAAAAAACACCTGTCATAGGTGTCACAGCTTTTTGATCAACTGAAGAATAATTATGCTTTCACATGGTCCAAAACTTGCCAGCATCAGCCATTTAAACCCCACAACCACATTCCATTCGTTTGCGAACACTGCAACACAGCAAAAGATATAAAAATATATAAAATATATAAGAAAGAGCAATCTTCATCTTGGTTCCAGCTGGGGCTTGCAGATCCAAGCTTAAAAAGTTCTGGTCAACATTTGCACTTTTGTGTTGAGTAATAATGTGAGTCAGAGCAGTATCCAACCTGTGCAGAGAGAATCTGGTGCACTTAGGAGACTTTCAAATAAATAATGCAAGCTTTAATCCACCTCCAGATGTCTCAAAGTGTGAATCACTTCATAAATGGACAGGTGAACACACACACACACACACACACACACACACACACACACACACACACACACACACACACACACACACACACACACACACACACACACACACACACACACACACTGCTACTGGGCCCTCCCGCTCCTTCAGAGTCCCCTTTCATAATCCCATCCTTTTGTTTGAGTTTCTGGAAACAGGGGCTCTACTAAACGCAGGTTCACATCCCACCCCTGGCCCTGCATGGCTGGTCTCTGTTCCAAGCCCAGCGCATGAGCTCAGTGCACGTGGTTTTCTTCTTAAAATTTTTCAAAAAATGTCTGTGGTCTGGAAAGGTGAGGCAAGTCTCAAAACCACCTGCAGCATATACAGTACCTGATGAAACTGGGGTGAAGTTGGGTGGGGAAACAAGAGAGGAACAGATAGACGAAGCATGAGGAATTCTGATGCCGTTTTAATCCAGAGGCAAAACAAAGCCAAAAGGCTCCCGCGAGATCGCGGTCTGGCTGAACGGTGAGCTTTATTCCGCAGTGAAATATCTTTTCCATATTCAGACAGCTACTTGGTCCGTATCCCACATGCAGAGAAACCATTTTGCTGTTCTCTCTTTTCATAATCACTTCCCTCTAGTGAACTTTTGTTTTGTGAACTGCAGCTGAAAAATTTCTGTCCGGGTGAGTCCACCTGGGTGAAATACACAGATACGCATGCATACACGCACACATGGATACACACACACAGGCACACAAACGTTCAATCAGAGCACCATTTCTTTTCTTTACACACATTCACTGTACAATTCCCTGCACAAACAAGCCTTTCTCAGCCTTCTGTCTAAACAAAGTTTGCGTTTAACTTCTCAGTAATTGTTATAAGTCTGCTGTGCTTTACCCAAATCTAACAAAACACCAATATCTACTTTTTTTTATTAGGAGTGTTTTTCCATGGAAGTATACAAAGAACAGCGTACAGCAACAACCTTTTTTTTTTACAACCAAAGAAATATTTGGACATATCTCAATTCCGATTCTGAACCATAAATCTGATCAAGGACTTAAATGTATGGCACGGTTATGTTCAAGGCTCCTGTCCAAAGGTTTTCATAAGCCAGCAAATGATCTAAATGGTGTAAATTTACCTTAAGACAATATGGAGATAAGACTGGAGTGCACATGAGATGGGGGTTTGTTTGCCGTTCCCATTTCTTGGCTGTCACAGAGGCCCCCGTTGGGAGCAGCGTTATCATCAGAGCATTGGCGCGGCCTCGCGGCATTACAACATGCTCTTACTCCAGCTGAGGTTTGCCGATTCAGCGAGCACTCACACACACAAAGATAATGAAAAGCAGAGTCTGTGTGTAATTCGCGTCCTCCCAGCGGAGACCCCCATCCTCCCTTTCCCCATCTCTCCAGCTCATTCAGATACTGACTAACTAACTCTGTCCGCTAGCACATCTCTAACAACTTCTTAGGGAACTGTGCCAGCATGGTGGTGATTCATCAGGCTTCGCTCATACAGGCACGGTCAGTCTGGCATGATTTTCACAGCGATAGTCTCTAATGCCGTGCAGTGGACTAAAATATATCCCAAAATGGAAAGGGAATTTCCCCCAATGGCATTCTGCAGCTTCCCCACCAGTTTCCAAAGCTCCCTCCAAACTCCCACCCTGCCCAAATCTGTCCCCTGCCCCAGCCCATGCACCAAATATCACTAGTCCAGCAGGCCAACTGGACACTGTGTTCCCCCCACACAGCAGAACAATGCTAGTACCTTTCGCTTTCTCCTGTCCAAATGTTGTGTGTCTTGCAGCACTGGTCATTTGCTGTGCCTCCCCGCCCTGCAGTAACTGAATCCAGGGCTGACAGACAGATGGTAATAAATAGTGGCGGGCTGGATAAACAGGAGCAGAGGCGCCCTTGACCCCGTTCCTCCCAATTTTGGTCCAGGGTCACGACCCCTCCTGGTGATCTTTTCAGAGATCTCCCTCACTGCTGGCACATCTGGAAGGGGGGCTAAATGGGAAGGTGCATGCATTTGTGTGTGTGTGTGTGCGGGGGGGGGGGGGGGGGGGGGGGGTGATTGTGTGTATGTTTCCTTCACACACACCCACATCTTAAAACATATTTAAAAGAAAACAGTACTTGACTAGAGGCCACCGTCACTTTTGGGTAATTGTTACAGCTAGATCTCAGTCAATTATCTCTTTTACAGAATTTACTCCATGTAAAAAGACAAAAGAAAGAACTGCATCTCCCTGGAAACACAGCGAGGGAAATGGCTGCTAGCTTCAGGAAAGTTAAATTTAATCCACTTTAAAGATAAAATCATTGGGGCCAAATCTACTTTTAGCACATAATTCACAGGTTATGGCAGACACTGCTGTCATGGAAACCAAGCCTAATAACAATACACACTGCCACACTCCCCAAAAAAAGACCCCCCTCCCCTATTGTCGAGGAATGCATGTGCCTAAGGAGCTGCATATTCAAATGCTCTTCATCTGTCACTTTCCATCTTAAGAGAAACACTTTTTGAAAATCCATTATCATCTCACTGTCTTTCAGCTGTAACTGTGAACATCCACCCCCCCCATCCCCCCGTCACTTTCACTCAGAGCTCCACCGCAGTCATGTGCCATCTGAGTAATGAAGGCTGAGACATGCTTAAATGACAAAACAAAGAAGTGTTCAGCGTTTTGACGATTAAACCAAGAAATGGTTCCTGAGTCCCTTAGACTCGAGAAGACAGAGAGTGAAGACTTCTCCAAGTGTTATTTCTCTCTGCATTTCAAAAGCTGCGTTTCATTCTGAAGAGTGAAAAAACACTGATACACAGAGAACTGCCACCACTCCAGAGACAATTAATCCAAACTAACTGCTCATTTGTCCAAGGCCTCATGTGAACAACGAACAAGTGTTCATTTTTTGGTTTCTTAAAAAGACATTTTTGTTTATTTGTGAGAATATCACCAAATCATAATGTTCATTATTTCGGCCTTTCAGGTTAAGCTATCTTGGGAAGGGGGCGTCTGCTTTAACGACAGGTTTTTCCCTCCAAGGTTTCACCCTGCAAAAATGATGCTGAAGTAACTGCGGAAGTAAAGCTTGCATACTGTCTGGTTGGCTGAAAAACTGCATATCCTTATCATTCTAAAACATCACTGGGTTGGAAATCTGAAGGGGAGAGGAAAACATGAGACAGGATTTTTAAGTGTGCATTTAATTTCATGCAGTGTGAACAGTTTTAAAGAATATAACACGCAAGCAATATTATAAGTATTATTGTACATCGGTACAAATATAATCGTTTAAAATATGTCAAATGTATTAATGTGCATATATGTAATTTACATATTATTTCAAAAGATTTTTATATATTCAAGAGTTATAGTTCTGTGATTGTTAATTTTAGTGATAATTGTAAATAAAAGTACTTAGTTATTCAACATAACAGGTGCGGATTTTCTTTCTGCCCTGCTTGGGAAGAATAGAAAATGTCTCCCTGAATCTTATGAACCTGGATTCTATTTTTATCCCATCTGTCTCAACACTGTCAGCGCTGGCCTGGATACACTGATGTGGCTGCAGACAGCAGGGCCTGGCTGGTCTGCTGCTAGATATAACTGCACCTGAATGCATGTATGCATGTACAGACATGTATACACATACTGTACGCATCCATCCACTGGTCTCCTTCATGTAAATCAGGCCTATAGGATACGTAGTAAAGGGCATTTGTTTCAAACCCATTAAGTGCTGTGCTCCTACAAACAGCAAAAGTGAAAGGGACATCACCTTCAACAGTATGGCTGTTTTGTGGACTAGTGCCCACAAAACCTTAAATGGTTTTCAGTTTAATATTGTACACTGGTGTGTAACTAATTGGTGTTCACCTTATCATAAATACATATTTTGTAGCTGGTTCTCATTCTCATAAATAAACATAATTCCAGATGTATTCAACCAATTAAATACCATCAATAAAGGCCTCTAAAGAATCATAATAGTATATTTACAACATCACACAATTGGAGTCAACTCAGCTAAGGCAAACTTTAGTCATGAAGGAATGGCTCGAATAAGAGGGAGTGAAGCTGAGAGGG
The DNA here is from genome assembly GCF_013368585.1 of Megalops cyprinoides. Taxonomy (NCBI): domain Eukaryota; kingdom Metazoa; phylum Chordata; class Actinopteri; order Elopiformes; family Megalopidae; genus Megalops; species Megalops cyprinoides. The sequence goes on from NC_050589.1 coordinate 14,572,227, forward strand.
GGGTGGTGGGAGCCGAGAGAGGAGTCAGAGGGGTCAAACATCAAGCATTGTTCCTCACAGTGGGACAGGCTTAGGTCTAGGAGGGATGCTGCTCATGGAACAGGGGGAAAAAAATTGGGGGATATCCCAGATAGGTGATCCATTCCCCCACAAGGGAGGGCTCTGACTTTCATTAAAATGTCTGTCAATATGGCCAGGCTCTAAGAATTGTCTGTCCCTTGCCTCTTCCACAGTCACTGCTGGCAGATGTCCTGGACTAAATAAAAAAAGATCATGATTTCATTTGGACTGCACGTCTGTATTTCTCTGCAGGGAGGGATTGCATTGTGATGAAGTGCTCTGTTATACTTTTTTTTGGGTAAACGACTTTGGTCTTGAAAGGCTTAGATTGGTGTACTGCCATCAATCAGTATGGTTTCAATTTTTCTGTTTTTCACATGATCAGAAATACGTATTTACTTCGCATAAAAGATGAAAAGATGACAGCCACATTGGAGGAGAAATTGTTCACAATTTATGACTGCAATCCTACATGCCACAGGTACAACATGCACCCTGAATGCAGTGGAGTATCCCTGTATCCTCTCTGGCTCTGATCTCAGTCTCCATCAATGCAGCTATTTATTACAGTTTGGAGGTGAACCCCCAGAGTAAATCCACATGTTAAAGTTTGACAGCAGAGGAACTCACATCCATTTATCTGAGCACACTTAAAGAACATGGCCAAAATACAAGAAGAACCCCTGTTTATTTTTGTCATCAAAACATGGCAGATGGAGAAAGAAAGAGAGATGTATAATAATGGTCACTTTCCTGTTTATAGTATTGTTATCTTTAGATATTGTTGAAATTTATATGCCAATAATGTACATATGAAACAATTTCTGAAAGAGTGAGAAAGACAGAAAGAGAGAGAGAGAGAGAAAGAGAGGGAGCGAGAGAGAAAATCACCTAGAAAATTAATCCGAATGGACCAAACTAGAACACAAAAAACAAAACTAAATCGCCTATTGCAATTACCTAGGCATGCAAACACAAGCAAAATGCAGCATTACCTGGCTCTAAATACACAGCACATTGTGGTGTGTGGTATTTATCCACAGCAACTGACACAACAAACTACCCTGAAGAAGCACAGGCTCAAAGAGCAGAGTCTAGCAACTGAAAAAGGCCACCAGTGGAAAACTTGGCTTTCCAGACAGGAAAGACTATGCCTACACTGCCAACCTGAGACAGAGCATTTTATGACAAAATGTGAAAAATACAGTTAAATTACAGCACAGTATTTCCAAAAAATAAACTACACATATCCAGCTTTCAAAACTTCCCTGACCAAAAACCTCCCATCCTCCAAGAAGAGATGAGGGAGTGCTCTGCACTGGTGTCACCTGCCTGCAACCATCTCAGGGGCAGTGTGTGAGTGACAGTGAGAACACAGAATTATTAATATTTATCAGTTATTTACATAGTTATCTTCTGTCTGTTTATTTGCTATTATTTTCATTCAATATATATAATTGTTGAAGTTACATGAATGTCTTATAAGTTACCATGAGGTTTTTTTTTTATTTTTTCCTTATTTATTTATTAATTTATCATTGTTTTTAATGCTGTATGGTTAGTCAATGCAAATGAAATATCTCTGTCATGCCAATAAAGCAATATGAATTTGAACATTTGAATTTCGTAGAGGAAGAGAGAAAGCGTGTGTGTGTGTGTGTGTGTGTGTGTGTGTGTGTGTGTGTGTGAGAGAGAGAGAGAGAGCGAGAGAGAAGGCGAGAAAGAGAAAGAGAGAGAGAGGGAGGGAGAGAGAGAGAGAGAGAGAGAGAGGGAGAGAGAAAGAGAGAAAGAGAGAGAGTGTTGCTGTGTGCAGTACTGTAGCAGGGAATCTGAACATCTGAGACAATGAGGGAGCTATATTTAGACCCTACGTTGTCACCTTCAGTTTTTCCTCCCTGAATAATTCTGGTTTGGCAGCGACGTTCCCACAGCAGAGGGTGCTGGATACTCTGGGTCTCTGGAGCAACTAGGGAGGGATGTTTGCTGCAGGGCAGTGTGCATCCAAGCATCTTTTTCCCATAGAGAAAGGAGAGAAGGAGAGAGTGGGAAACAGAGGGAGAGAGGGAGAGAGAGAAAAGCAGAGGGAGAGAACCCTGCCAAACAGCCATGCTATTATTATTATTACAGATTTTCTATATAAAATGAGAACAGGCAAGATTCCTGTAATTGGTATTAATGTGCATTAATTCCAAATTGATTCAGTTTTTCTGATGGTCTGCGCCAGCTGCACGAAGCAGGTCCCAGCAGATGTGAGGAACGCAAATGCTGCCAGGACTTCTGCCGAGAGCCCCAATCCCCAGGACTGTGCGGGCGGGATGAGGAGCCGGACCACCCAGGCGAATTCTGAACCCTGCTGCATTTCATAGCCAGCCTTCAAAGCAAAGCTACGTTACAGCCGCTCTCAGAGACGTACAGAGAACATCTCTGCACTACAATGACCACGATTCATGGGTCTGCACAAAACACCAGCACTGCCTTCAAAGCAAGCTGCGTTACAGTCGCTCTCAGAAACTTACAGGGAACATCTCCGCGCTACAATGACCACGATTCATGGGGCTGCACAAAACACCAGCATGCCCGCCACTGCGTGGGTTTTAAAGCAAAACACAGCGATCAGAGCGGAACCCATTTGCTGTGGGCAGGCAGCAGACAGCTGACACAGAGGGGACGTGACTCTGTGGCGGCCATGTATTGCTCAAAACAGGATCAAGGCCACAGAGGCTGTGGCAGAGTTTGGGTTCATCTATGCCAAACTGTCCCCTGGTTCTGTGCACAACTTCTTTCCTGGCACAGGGCCCTGCTTCTGTCTGCTTCTTGTCCTGTTCTGTGACCAGTGCAGCTCCACCCCAAAGCTAGAGGTGCATTGTTCAAGCTCCCGGAGCCGGAGGAGCTACTGTATGCCTTTCTCCCACACACAGCACTCGCTTCTGGCCACTCGCACTGTGCCACTTCCCGCGCTCCTCCAGGCCGCGGGGTTTACGACGTGGGATTAACTGTTTGTGGAAGGGGCTGCAGCAGCCTGACCACACAGCTGAGTCTGAATCTCCGAACCCTAGTGCCGGTGGCCAGAAGTCTGCCTCAGCTGGCTGTGTGTGGGGGGCCGGCCTCTATTCTCGTGCGTCATGCGATTCCTGTTCTCGGCGTCTTTCTGGGCCAAAAGGAAGGCCCAGCTGTCAGGCCCTCAGAACCTTTGTCACCTTTCTGCGTCTGTTCTCAAGCGAACCACAGTACTAACGAGAGAGCGGTCCAGGGTTTGCCCATTAGTGGACGAACTTTCTTCAGTATGATTTCTATCGGGAGGATCTGAGGTCTGGGTCTTGGCCAGAGCAGCACAAGCATTTTATTAATTGTCAGTTACCATTTCCTTCCCTTGGAACAGTCCTCTGTTAAGATCCAAAGAGCAGTTACAGTAAAACAAGTGAAACTCTCTGCCAGGCAGAGGGGTTGCATGGGACACTGGCCAGAGCAGGCCTAGGCTAGGGGTGGAGTTTCCGTCAATATCTTAAATACTCTCCTGTCATGTGATAAGAGGCCTGGTGGTGTACACAAAATTCAAGGGATGGCACTCGTCTGGTACCAATTTATGTATTAATTCATTGTATCTGCATGAATTCACCTGGCCATATTTAACAATGTGAACGTACCTGTCTGCAATGCTACATAACAATATGTGGAAAAAATGGAAATCTTTTTTTAAAAGGAAAAGAGGAGGATAAAAGGTGAAAGAAAGCTCTACACTGGAAGAGGAAGCCAGCTGAGGTTTGTACTTTGTAATGCCTTAATTTTTCTGTGTAAGCCATTGCACTGGAGGGGCCACTGAAATCTCAAAGAGGCTCACAGATCCATGCTTAACTGATTGGCAGTGGCTGGCTTTGCCGTCTACCTGCCATTGTTGCTTGTCCTTGTGAATACATTACACTATCAAACACTGTTCCACTCAGGGCCCAGTGGACCTTTGCGGTTTTGTCCCGCCTGGGAAGGCTTGCGAGGGTAACCCAGATCCTTTCTGATGGGTCAGCACATTTTGCCATAGTCCCATGTATTGCATTTCAGCTGTCCATTGATTGTGGAGTTGCACTGTACTCTTGGAGGGTCGGCCCAAAGCACTTACCTCAGGCTCCGGTGTCAGAACTGCTGATAAACAAACCCAATTAGAGCCCCTTCTGTGAGATGGGAAGGAAAGATACTTCAACTGCCTGCCTGTGCCTTCATCATTAGGAACTGTTCTGGAAGGAAGGCAGCTATTACACAAAGCAGGTCTCTCATTTCAATCAAGTGACACCCTCAAAAATTCTCTCCAACTCCATGACAGGACCTTCATGTTCTCTCTCTCTCTCTCTCTCTCTCTCTCTCTCTCTCTCTCTCTCTCTCTCTCTCTCTCTCTCTCTCTCTCTCTACCCTCTTTGAATTTGTCTGCTTTCACCTTCACTTGAAGCATTTATCAGCAAGAAAACTGCTCAAACCTGGGATGCATTTAGGTCAGAACACATAAAACGTACCCCTTACCCAGCTCTGTAATAACACCATTAGCAGTAACAGCCAAACTTAAAATCCCCAAAGACCACACAGTAAACCAATTGTTCAGCCATTAAATGCTTTCATTATTGATGGTAGAAACAATAAAACTGTAGCCTCCCCCAGGGTTTGAATCTGGAAAAAATGTAGGTTGCTGTAACTAGAGCAGCAGCAGGCTACAATAGCTAGGAGTAGGTCAGAGAGATGCTCACTTTGACTAAGACCCTTATGTGGATAATAGGTAACCAGAAATAAAGTGACTGCGGGTGAGCTGAACTCTTCTCTAATGTATTCTGTTCCGTGACTACAGATATGAGATGTAAGTGAACACTGGGTGCTTCGCGTGTGAGAGAGATAATCATTTCAATACAAAGTTACGACTGTTAGAGAGAAGCACAGAGATTGGCTGTAATAAGAACTTGTGTAAGGGCTTGGCCAATCTGCAACTGGCTTAACTCACTTATCAAAACCGTCCCTGTTTCCCAGGTGCCTGCTGAACCACAGCTAAAGAAAAACAGATTTAAACACTTTCAAATGTGACTGGACAACTTACTGAAAGTCATTACTACATAATAGGCTCCCATGCTCTCATGTGCGGGCAGTTAACCCTTCCATGACTCTCTCCTGTTTTGAGGGTCATGACCTTAACGCCCGAAATAGGCTGTGATTACAGCTTGTGGACAAAAATAGGTGTGCTTTGCCCCACACCGCGTGAGAAGGACAGATGTGAGGTCAGCAGGACATGTGGCCTACTCCGGCTGAGTGATGAGGCGGAGCCTTGTTGCCGTGATACGAACCCCGCACTAATTCAACGCACTGCCGTGACGATGAAGATGACCCACATTTTCAATTCTGTCCCTGTGGATCAGGCCTGTGTATTCCTCATATGCAAGAGGGAGATAATCCAGCGCGATGTCACAACACGTTCAAATGGTTTTCCTGAGCATTCAAACAAATCCAGTTGTTTAATCCAACCTGCTGGATTGGGAGCCACGGTGTTAAATTTAATTTACTTAGGCCGAGTGACTGAAAACCTCGGTGCTTTCAAAAAATATTGCTTTGTGCTGAGACTCACTCTTCATAAAGATGAAATCATATCAAGCCATTATGCAACATGAACCATTGCTGCTGTTTCCCCCAGAACGTATGCCTTACAAATTGATAAATTACATTCCATGTCATGTAATATTTCAGGTTTGGCCCAGTCAAAAGTGCTAGCCATTGGGTCAGCTTTTCACTCAAATCAAATTAATCAGCCATAACTAATCCACCAATAATAGAAAGCAAGCAGGCAGTATAAAAACACAGAACAAGCTGCAAAAATCCTCCTCCTTTACGAGTACCTGCTGCTTTCAGCATGTCAATATCCGTGCAAGCAGCACAAACAAGATATAGTCGTACAGGTGAAGCAGGGAGAAACACAAAGCATAGAGTGCATTACAGAAAAAGAAGGGGGGGGGGCAGAGAGGGGGAGAAAGAAAGAGATGGAGAGAGGGGAGAGGGAAAGAGGGAGAGGGGAACTGTCCTTTGCACAAGCCTTGAGAAATTTTTGCCTCTTTGCTGTTATCGCTGCAGCAGTCCAACTCCTCTCCTCTCGGTGGCCCTTTGGGAGGCTATCGTTGCTCACACTGCTCATGCTTGAGCAGGCATTCCTTCCCTCTTCACTGATATTTGCTCTGCCTCTTGTCAAAGAAGATAACATTCAGAGCTGAGCACCAACAGCTTCTCGCTTAAGGGCTGTTTTTAAGGGCTTCCACAAACAGTGCCCTGTTACCCCACCCCAGTAATGTTCCTTCTTTTCCTCTACAGCTGGATTCAACTTTAGAAATCAATAAAACACCGAACAGGACTGATTTCGACAAAAGAAATAAATAATATGTAAAGACATACAATACATGTAGATGATGCCCTATGCCCTAGCAAAAAATGTGCCTGATGCCTTACAACTGCAGCTTTTAATAGTCTGGATTAAAGTGTTTTAATTTTCCTGGAGCAATGCTTTCTCAATTATTCCAGGTAGTTGTCTTTCAGAATGCATTCATTTGTTATGGGCATTTTAAAACCATTGTACCACAGCGGTAATCTGCTACTGTGGGCTTTTAAATCCCTTGTCATCTGTAAATGGGTTTATATGGAGGCTTGCATGTCACATGCACCCTTAACTTTCCTCTTAGCAATCTTTGAGCATGTAATTCTTTAAGCCTTCGCTGATGGAATGGAGGGCTTTTCAAACTGAAAAAAAACAGGGCAGTTGCAACTGTGGACCATCATAATTTTGAAATACTGCAAAAATGTTATTTTAATAGGTAGTCAGGAGAAAGTGAATAAGAAATGAAACTCTGCTGACAAAATGAACATTCGTAACTAGCTTCCAAACACACGCACATGCGCACACACACACACACACAGAAATCCAGGGGTGGAATGTGAATTTAATAAAAAGTGCCATAAAAGTAGACTTGCTCCTCATCCGTCTTTGATCCTGGTGCATTTCAAACAGTCCCTCAGGTCCTGTCTGTCCCCGTTCGCTCTTGAGCGCGCGTTCCCTGACTGTTGCGGCGGCGACTGGCCTTTCCTCTTTCAGGTCACTTGAATCCTCCCTCCGAATGGGGAATTGATTCTATGTGGTGGTTCTCATTTTGCTGCTCCTTAGCAACGGGGCCCCCCTCACTCACGCGTGGCTGCAGAGCATCGATTGCCCAGGTTTCTTCAACGAACCCAGGAATCCTGAGCTGCCTGTTAAGTCTTCTCTAGTCAGCACAGTCACACGCAAATGTCTGCCCGGTCTAATATTTTAATTCTGAGTTCAGCCTACTGCACATAAACGGATCTCTCAGGGTAAACTTTGTCGTAAGTATCAACCCATACGCATCTCTTATAACTAACGTTCCAACACAACAATGAAAATATGACAACTGAGCAGGTCATGCCCAACAGCATATCACACATTACCATGAGCCGTAAAAGGAGACCTCATTGTTTCTTCTTAAGATGTTTGTGCTATCATATTTCACAATGAGGAATATTCTTGACTGACATGGATTAACCCAGCAAGAAAGTTCAACTTCACGGAAACACGGGCCATTTGATTTATTTCCCTGCATACACCTCAGGGCAGACAGGAAGTGTCTCTCTCCTGAAGCAGTCAGCCACATTGGACATCTGCACTAAATTTCCCAAAAAACTGCTCAAACCCGCACCAAGGAAAGGGAGTGCACCTCCAGGGGAATGTTCTCACTTGAAGTCCAGGGAAGGAAGCAGGAGAGCTCAAAGAACAATAAAGATGTTCCGGATTTAGTAGGGTAGCCCGGCTTATTACGAGAGCCAAGTCTGTTTAATGGCAAACACAAGTGATTCTGGTTTAAGGGGTCATAGTTTTAACCTCTGCGTTGAGCGACAGATCAGCTAGATTTACCAGGGGAATTTAGCTGGATGCTGTCAGACATCCACATCCATGCAATTGCATAGAGGATGTCATTCTTGTGTTCCTCTCTGTGATTTTACGGACTTCGCTCCCACTGACGTATCGTGTGCGAATCAGCAAACACAGAATGCTTGGCATACTTGGAAAAGGCAACCGTTAATACAGTTCCTGTCATTGCTGTGACAACCGGTGGGAACAAAACCATCACAAAATTGGAAGTTAATAACATTAAGACAAGAATATATTTCAGAAGGACAGGGATAGCCTCCTGCACCACATCCAAATCCTGAGCAAAACCTGAAATGATGAACGAGAGTTTTCTACTTAAAATGAATTACACTCTCCTGACACAATAAAAATTCAATATGGGCCAATTAAAAAGCTATTCCTTCACCCTGAGTGAAAATTAGAACATTACCAAACAAATGGCATAATCTTGCATGCCTTTCCCTTAAAAAGACCAGCTGCTCTGTCAAGCAGAGATTCCCTCAAAAACCAATTAAAAAAAAAGAAAATCTCGATTAAATGAAATTAAAAAGAAAATGACAACTCTGGTGTTTTGCCAATTTAGATGCAGCAGACTGTGAAATCCTACTTGATTAAGACTGAAAAAAGGTAAGCGAGAAAACTAACAGTTCAGAGGAACAATTCTAGACAAAACTAATTCTGTCTCTCTTCGTACAGCTTTGGCAAATAACACATGACTTCATAGCGGAGATTCTGGCTTATACAAATACAGTACACCTAAACCACATTTCAAGAATGCATATAATGGTAGTTTTCCTATGATGTGAATGCACCCTATATTTTCTGTGGTGAAAAATGCTGGAGGGCATATGATCTCATGCTTTTACTGTTGTCTCATGTGAGGCAATGAGGCCATAAGGCAATGTGGATTAACAGCCATCTGAGGCTTCAAGAGACTCGAGTGAGTTAGGTCTTTTCTTGAGAGCTCTGCATGGCTTTGCCTCATTATGAGCCTCGCATACACAAGCCTAAAAGGAAATGACAATGTAACAGAGATGTGACAGCACAGGGCGCTATATGTATGTATGTATGCATGCATGCATCTATGTGTGCATGAATTCTATATATAAGAAGAGAGAGACACTTCTAGAGACAAACTGACAAGTAATGAAGATATTAACAGTGATGTGCTAAATCCAACTTGACAACAGAAGAGGTAACAAGAGTCTTCAATTGAGAGCTGCAGTGGCTTAATTAAGTCAGGTTTCAGTCTGCTCTGGGTTCTACAGCAAAGGTCTGATCTCTGACTGGGACATGGCGAGATGGGGGATATCGCTATACTGCACTGATCCAGGCGTTCACTACACGGAATCTTGACTCCCCCCATCAGAAAAAAAACCCCTTGCCCTACTACCTCACTAATCCACACCACCGCTGCAGCGCAAGACGCATGATCCTAGCTTCAGGCCTCTCCCTCATAATACCTCATTCTCCCCATGGTGATTACATCCATTCCAACTTGTTATGCACTACTAAGCCAGCAATATTTTATCTCCAGTCTTAAATAGCATTTGCGGTGTGTAGTTTGTTTTATGTGATGACTATTCCCAGTGTGGGGCGGGGGGGGGGCTTGAATGTAAAAACGTATCATTCCAGTTTTGGAAAGAGACAAGAGCATTGAAGGAGCCCCATTTACCGTAGGCTCAGCTCTTCTCCTCTCTCACTGTGAGGTTCACAGCGTGAAGCCCTTGATAGTGTGCGGAGCCAAGATGGCTGTTTTTTCTTCTAACTGCACTTTACTACCTCCTGGAAAAGACATGACCTCTGAAACAATCCCTGTCAGAGAATTTAAGGAGTGGGGATTCAAACTGCATTAATTGTTTCGGTTTCAACATGAGCGTCGTTCCACTGTCTACTCATCACCTAAAAAAGCTGATGCTGTTTTGCTCGTTAATCATCCAGCAAGGGCACACCCTCCCAAAGGGAGCACAGTTAATTTCCCATCATATTCCACGACCAAAGACTTATCTGAAACTTGGAAAAATAGCTGCAGCTGAGGTGAACGTCTTCCAGAAGACTGAGGATAGAGACAGACGTGTCCCGGACTGATCACAGGCATGGAAACACGGGACTGTTGGATTCTTCAGAAGTGGCCGTGTCCCTTACCTTTGAAGGACAGGAAGACTCGTGGCGCAGAAAGAGGGTCACCCCGGGACCCCAGGGCGCAGACAGCCAGGACCGAGAGGGTCCGCATCAGCCACAGCCCGTCCATCACCGTTTTCCGTCTGCTTCCAGACGCAGAGAGGGAGATCCTGGGTCCCTGGAGGATGGAGGCAAGATTTAGTGAGGTCTCTGCAACCACAGCCCCCTAGAGACCTTCACATCTACCCAGACTACTGACTGACACATGGCAAAGAATATAAAAGGACAAGAGGTGGAAAGGTCGGTCCAGACCATAGGAGTACTCTCAGTATTTGTTCCAGTCACTTGGATTTTGTAATAACTCTTCGGCCAGAAGGGGAACTAATTAATGAAATCAACTATCTCAGTGCATGGATGGAACAAATACAAGTAAGTGCTTCAACTTTTGACGACTGGAGTTTTCCACCCCTGAAAAGGACTTTCTTTAAATGACGCACAATTAGCACAGAATTAGCCACAGTGACATCAACAAATATGTAACTTCGAGAGATGGTTCACAGGTATTTTCCAGGCTAGGTTAAGATCTAATCTGGGACCAAATCACGCATCTGACTAATGATCTAGTCCAACTGTATAGTTTAGTACAAGTTATATCAGATTTAATACAAGTGTAAGTACTTCATTACATCAAGACTTGTGGATCTCATCAATCGACCCATCTCTCTCCCTCTTCTTGCACTCTCCTTATATTACTGTATTGTTATGCCTTCCTTGTTACCACAGATACAGTCCTTTACTTTTACTACTTCCTCCTCATGAAAATACATTATTTCAGCACCTTGCCCTCAGAAGAGATTAATTACAGAAGAAGAGCAGAACCTCCGTATTCCCCTTTAGGGTCTCCTAATTCCCTTTGACCTCCTCACCTGAGAGGAAACCTAGAATGAGACTTCAAATGCAATGGCCAGAAAATAACTGGCCCTGGCCATTACAAATCATGCCATTAAGATGTCCAGGTACAGCAATGCTACACTCCACTGTAAAGCTAAGATGCCACAAATTATGCATAGCACACATGAAGCCCTTATAAGTGTAAGAGACACAGCCCTTACCCAGCCTAGCCTGTTATTAATGATTTATTAGTGGTAGTATTCATTTGCTCAGCAGAGATCTTTATCCATGGCAAATTATATTACATTTCACATGTTATTTATTTACACAGCTGTATTTGCTGAAGCAATTCAAATGAATTGCCTTGCAGAAGGCTACAACATCAATGTCCCAACTGGGAATTGAACCTGCAACCCCTAAGCCCAGTTCCTTAGCTGCTGTACCGCATGAATGCCCCAATGATTAGTCTTCACCACAGCCTTTTCTTTCCCTGCCTTTTTGTTTCACCCTGCTCTGTCTTCCTAGAGATATCGCCAAGGTCTCTGCTGTCACGACGGATTAAGTTCTCCCTGTCTCTTGCTCTCCCTTTATGGCGACAGAAGAAACAGCAGTCAGGCGGAGCATGACCGCACCCCCACACTAAGAGCAAGGGCGGGTGCGAAAGACCCAGAGTCAGCCTCTGAGGGGAGGAAGTGGGCATTCGGTTGTGCACCCAACAGCACCACTAGCAGCCAGGCCCTCCTCCTCTTCCCTCTCCTCTCCCTCTCTCTCTCTCTCTCTCTCCCCCACAGAACCTGGGTGCTTCCAGCACTCTTGCGGTCTGACTTCACTGACCCCACTGCAACGGGTCCAGCAACCATACGCGGTCAGCACCAGCGGCAGCGCACTGTGCAAACGATCCAACTCTCTCACTGTCCACCTCTGTCCAGGAATTTACTCCGCACTTCAGAATCAACTATCACATCCACAGCACTCCTGAAAACACTATGCGTGATACTCAGAATGCATTACACAGCACTGTTTTTATTTAACCCATGCACGTTTCAGCTTCCTTTTTTAATCCTTTTTTGCATCACGGAACACATGGCCGAGATAATAGCACCTGACTTTTTCAGCCTTAATCTGATAATGCAGTAAAACTGCTTTAGGGCAGAAAAGATAAAATAAATAGATCCGCAGACACTGACTTCTCATCACAGCGAGGTGGAGAAGGAAGCGAATAAGAATTACACACGGTTTCACAGTGGAAAAGGAGGAAAAGGATCGTATTCCTTCATCCGAATGAACCTATAAAATTGAAACCAGCTGTTCAAACCACAGCTATTTGCAACCCATTTGTTAACTATCCAACTGTTTATTCAATGTCAAAGCATGATTACCCCACATAAGCAAGTCAAAGTGTAGCGCAGACAAAATCAAGACCAATTAACAAAACTGAATTAACGTTAAATCGTCTTATGCGTTGAGGCCAGGCAAAACTTCTATTTTGAACCTTCCCTACCTTAATGTAATGCAAAAAATTATAAATACAGCAAACAAACATCCTTAAAAAAGTTATTACCACAAAGGTCTGTATTTCACGCGTTCGGTGTTGTATGGGCGTGTCACCGTGGTAACTTAGTCGGCGATACATTTATGACAAAAAAAAAAACATTTACAGATAACTGATGCAAAGCTATGTCTAGAAGTCGGGATTAATTACGTCAGCTCATCAAAATATAACGAAACCATCTAATAACATTTACAAACCGTCACATTAAAATGCTTTGTAAAGCATACAGAAAGCACTACCAACGTTTTGTTATACTACGCCAATCGCTTTTTCACCAAAGACATTACCCTAGAAATGTCTTCGCGCTCCGTTTGTCACACCGCTGTGTAAAATAAGCAGCAAGAAACGGTTTCTTGCCATCTAAACACAGGGGGATTGCTCTTTAGAGCAATTTACCTGCTAACTGTACACAACTGACGCGTCTTAAGCAAATCTGTGTGCCAGCATGGATTCCAAACGGGTCTCGAAATGGATTTTTGGTATTTACAGCTTTCTGAAAATATTTATCCTAACATTTATGAAGAGAAAGGGGAGTTAGGCTACTGCATCCGCTTGTTTTTTTTATTTTTAAAGAAAATATCCGATGTGTTGGAAAATACGAAAAACAGACTCTCGACATGCGCTTCAACCAAGTAACTTAAAATAATAATTAAAATCACATCAGTGAATCGCAAAGGAAAGCATAAACCTGCCTCTGCCACTGACTTCTCATTTACAGTTGGTCGAAAGGATTTTACGCGTGACGCACAGAAAGCTGCATCTTCAAGCATCACCACGATGTATAGGAATAAAGCGTATCTAAAAGTAATGCACTACTGTCCAACAAGATACATTTTTAAAAAGTAGGATGATAAATAGTTAGAATAAAATATTCCTGCAAGTGTCAGCGTCAACACCATTCGATAAAAAAATAAATGCTTCGAACACGAGATTTGCATGCATGTTTCGATTCAGTTTGGATCCTTTTCTAGTCTACCTGAAGGTCTGACAGAGCGCCACATTTCACGCGCGCAGTGTCAGATTTGTTCCAAAGTTTTATTTGCCTGCTATATTTTGGTCCCATTATACTGCTATTGATAGGTACATTGGTATTAATTAAATAATTGATTAATTAAAAATTACCATGAGAGTTGCCTCTCATTTGCTGATGCATTCCACATTTGGCGTTTTACTCGAGTCGCCTTCGGTTCACAAAGCATAGCACTAAGAATGTCATTACGTATGATTTAAGCGTTGAATGGCTATAAACTTTGCTTTAAGACTTGTTTTTGGCTACTTAATCCTCCCGGCACGGTCCTGTTCCGCTTGTAAACGCAGGTCAACGGACTGTCAGGTCAAGTTGCAATTGAAGGCAGAAGATCGTGTATCGAATTTAAGACCCTAACCTCCAGATAATGCCCTGAGCGAGAACTTTTCTACTATCTCACTGTGTAAAAAAGAATTTGTGGCTTAGCTTCTAATTCTGAGGTATTTGCTAACAATCTTCATATTTCCAGGTACCATGTACCCATCAGGTAGCAATAGTCTAATGTAGAAATTAACCGTCAGTTGCAAAGGGTAAATGAAATCTATCATATTTTGGTAGCTCTATTCACCAAAATGTCATTCAAGAAAACGGTTACAAAATGTAACACACATTAGTCACATTACAGAAATTATATTTCTGGTGAGTGTTTCGCTAAAGTAAGACATACGGGATGGGTATGAGAGCGGTACATTTCATCCAAGTGGATTCATAAAAATACAAAATTAACCAAGCAAATGTAGTCTCAGATAAATCCATAAATGCATGCTCTCGCGGGGGTTGCTGATAAAACCTTGCACATGTTATATGGAATTAGTTTTAAAATGTTAACGTGGAGCAACGACCTTAAGCATAACAAAATATAAGAACTTCACAAAAAGGAAAAACATCTACAATTATTTCACTCTAGAAAACCGTAGTGGTCTTTGATCCTTAATGTTACATCTACACACTCGACATGCTGCGTGTTGCTCGGATTTTGTCCGCGTTGAGTGACAGCCAATGGTTGGCGTTTCAGCGGAACCATACCGCGTGCGGACTTATCGAAATGCCAGCAGAAACACTAATGCATGCCCCCCCGACGACTTCCTGATGAATATTTGCGCGGCACACTCAGTGTGACAACGTTACTGTACTGACTTGACAAGGCAAGAAGAAAGAACAGTAAAACGTCGCCTGGTGTGATAAAACTCAAAATCGACTCCGATTTAAATGCACGGAAAGAAAACATTCCAGCAGATTAGCTCGCTATCTCAGTCGCACTACAAATTTCATCATTACCCCCCTTGCTAATCGTATAAACACACAGAATAAAATAAAAACAAATGCTACTCATTCATCGATTGAGAGTGCACCTCATAAACCACATAACTTATAAATATAATATTATTAAATAGTCAGAATTATTTAACCACTTTAGAACATGTGATATTATCTTCTCTGATAGTCTTCCACTTACAATATAATACTAACTGTAGGACCACTTACATTAAATGATATTACTTTTAAAATTTTCATAAATGCAAACAAACATACCACGGTAGCAACTATAAAGCCATCTAAATATCCGAGAGCAGGGTTACAAAACTGTCAGAAAATATGGATGTTAACAGTCGCAGATAAATTACATTCAGAAAACTGAATCACATTTCCAACTATCAATGCACACTAAAGTTCAAATAAATAGTTACCTGTTTGTTACTTCCCGCCGCAAAGTACTTCGATTCCACTCATAAAAGTCATTTAGGAAGCAACCAGCAGAATCCAATTCAATTCTCTCCAAAGTTGTGTAAATCCTGTATAATTCCTCAATAATAACGCCCGTATCCAAAGCTTGGTATTCACCCAAGCTCGGGGTATTTCTGTTCCAATTTTCAATTGTGGCACAGTCCTTTTTTATTTTAGTTACGTTGAAAACAATCCCACTTGAACACGAAGTATTATCCCTTGTGATACGATCAGTTTACCCGGTTTTGACGATCTCTGTCGCTGTACTTACACTAAGAGGCTCCTGACTGCTGGAGAAATGCGCTGGCAGGTGGATGCAGTTCTCTCATTCGCGCAAGACACACCCCTGGGGCGGAGATTTACCTTTCCTGCCACTTCCCCCTGTCCCGCCTCCCTAAGAGAAAATAAGTTTGCAGCCTTCGTGCGTGTAAGCGCTGCAAACGCCAACAATTAAACACATTGAATTCAATAATTAAACGCGCGTAAGAGCTCACATCATGACGACACATTATTAATTTCATATTTTTCACAAAACGACGCTAACCTAAAGCTGTATCCACTCCTATGCTCTATTCATAATAAACATGCGTTAATTAAAACAGCACACTCCTAGTTCTTGCCAGAGTCCACATGGAAAGCATTCAGCACTACCAGATTGGTCTCCTGGTGTTTGTGTTATTGTTGTATGTGCTTAATTTTAAAATTGAGGCTTATACATCCCCTTCAAGGTTTTGGCATTGGGTTGGTGTGCAGAATTCCAGATCCTTCTCCTCCTGCTCTCCTATCCCGCTGGATTCCCTGTCACCATCACTTTGAAAACCACTGCAACATCTCACAGAAAAAAAGAAAAAAACAGATGTAGCATAGCAGTCAATTCTGTGACCTTCCATCCTGTGACTCTAAAGGGACTCTCTATGGATTCTGTAGTTTTAAATCTATAATCTGACGTTTTAGTAGCAGTGGAGCCATGGGAGGTGGAAATATGTGCCAATATTATTATTTTTTTCCTCAGGCAGCAGCTCCGCATTTTGCATTATAAAGGGAAGGTTTGCAGGTTATAATACCCTACATGTGGGATTATCAGAGATTTGCAGGGGCTTTAAGCAAAACCTACCAAAATCCAAATTGAAACAATGACTTGCAGAGTTTTTAAGTTGACTATGTGTATTTCTCCACCCCAACCCACAGTGCATTCATGAAACAAAACCTGCCCCACAGCCCCATTGTAGCAAGAAGTAGGGGAGGGTGCCAGGTGCTTGCATGGCTTGACTACATTGGAATTAAGCCATGGACTATATATTCTGAGGGAATCAGATATATAGATGATATACCAGAAAATATTTCACCATTGTTAAAGTGAGATGACACGGTAATATAGTAATTCCACTATGCTCACATTAAACACTCCTGTTGAGTATACTGCATGAGGCTAGAGGGTTTAATTGTGATGCTAATGTATCACTCACCATAACATCACCTGTGTTTCTCGTTTGCATCTGTAAATTTCCTTGTAAAGAATCAGTGGGGTATAAAGCATGATTGTGATGGAGGCTCTAAACACCGTTTTCTCCTCAAGCTCATTTGAATCAATGTTCCAGACTGTCAGCTCTTTAAGAGCTTTGCTGGCATTGAAAATACAAACCACTTCATGAGTGCAGGGGATTGTCTTCATCTTGTTGCTACACATCTTACATTGCTTTTGGAATGCATTGACCTTTCCCTGTGAAGTCTCTGGTGTGAAAACGTTATCTGTGTCTGCAATGTTGTAATCCAATGTGCAGCATACTGGAAGGAGATAATCCATCACAAGGAATACTGTTACAATTTCCAATCATATGAAAATCACTGTAATAAGTCCAGGCTGAATGAACAAATTTCAGGAGTAAATCAATATCAGGAGCATACCACAAAAACAATATGAAAAAGAAACCAAGTAAGCCAGTCAGACCTTGATTTGAATTTGCAGTGAATATTTATTTGCCCAAGACGGCTGCTGTATTTCTCTTTGAACCTTCCCTTTGAAGGTGGAATGTAGACACAACATTTCAGAGGAAACTGTTTAAGAAAATCCAAGATAAAGATAAGGAGAGCAGCCTCAAACACCTTGCCTGTCTGACAGCGCCCTGCTTGCCTTGTGGGCTTCTGAAATCAAGATAGCCATCTGAATTCTCAATGGGCAAAGCAAGTAATATTGCCTGTGGAGCAGAGGTCTCATTTGTTCTGATTTTCCATCCTGTGAACATACCTGCTGTCATGTAAATGTTTAACCACATGTGTGTGGAGAATGTTTTGTGGAACTTTTGTTGCAAAATTGGAAGAAGGTATCATACAAGTCATGGCCACAGTATTTGTCATTGATGCAAGTCCTATGCAGGATGGTGAAGATAGGGAGTTGACAGAAAGCATTTCAGAAATGAGGAGTAATGACTCAGTGGCAACAATTGCACCTTGGAAACTAATTTCCTCTGCATCAATCGCCCTATCTTTACTGAACTTTGAACCAAGTGTCCAGTGTTCAAAATGACACTAACGGCTTCACTTTTGCACACCTATCACTTGCTCCAAATAACATGGATATAAGAGTCCTCTTCCTGAAAGGGTTTCCTGCAGTTTCCAGTCTTAAGCATTGGGCTGCCCAACTCTACTCATTCTAAATATATCACTTTTGAAATCAAAATCAGAAACTGGCCTTGTGCCATTGAATGGTATCATGTTGTGTTGCGACATCCAGGAGTTAGACTCACAGCTTTGAGAATTTCTTGGGCAGGATTCAAAGCCACTTCCTCTCCATTCACAGACACCGACACATGCAGTTTTGATCAGATCATTCAGACAAGAAAAAAAAAGCAAGCAGTGAATAGACATGACTCTTGGAGTTCAAATTACATGCTGTGAGTCCTCTACTGTAAAATTGTCCGGGAAAACACTTATCACATGGGTCTGTAAAGAATGGGCTTCTCAGAATGACCTCATGCATTAAACCACGCACGCGGGGGGAGGCACGTCCAAACTATAAGTAAAGACGACTTCTAAGCAGAACTTCTCCAGTTCACTCGAAAGCTTTTGATTTTTTCCAGCAAGCGGTGCATTTCTGAGCTCACCTAAACATACATACTGTGCAATTTCACATGCAAGCTCACACACACACACACACACACACACACACACACACACACACACACACACAAAGAGGCATACACACAACATAATTACCAACCTTTGACTGATCTGCTGAAATGTCTCCTGCCAGCATTGAAATGGTTTACACAGTGGGAGCTGGTATATCATCTGCAGCCTGCAGAGCACCCAGGCAGACAGGAAGCCATAAGCACCAGACATCTGGACCTTTGCATTACACAGGGTCTGATGATGATGTTTGATCTGGAAATCACGGCTTTCCGGACACTGGCCCCCACCTCACGCCTGCCTTATGGCAGCTGGAGGGGGGCTCATGTTAGGGGGGTTCTCCCTTTCCTTTTCTTGCACCTCACCCCCTTCCTCCATTCCCTCCTTCACTTGGTCCCTCGGCCTTGCTGCCTCCTCTTCCCTCTGTTTGTTTGCTTTTAATCAACTGGCTTTATTCTCTCCATCTTCCGTCCCACAGCAGACAGCCATCTGCCACTCGAGCAAGATGAAGGGACAGAAAATAATCAGCAGGACATAGCACCAGGGGACACTTGCCCATTTCCTGTTGATGCATGCTGTCTAATCACTGTCTGTCTGTCCATCTGTGTATCTCTAAGGAGCTGGGCTGGCCGCACAAGCTGGGAGGACAACCGGGGCAGAGGTCATGAGGGGACGGTCTTCAGTTAGGCCCCATGGGAGGCTGGGCTCAGACCCTACCTACACCAGGATACCGTTACTCATTGTGGGATGACGCTGGGGGATGAGGTGTTGAGTTTCAGACAGCGGGTGCTACTTGACTCAAATCTTTAGTCCTCCTTGGCCACTGACTTTTTTTTCCAGACCTTGATTTCACCTCATTGATTTCTGCTTTGCTCTTCAAAGCTCTTTCTTTCATTCTTCCGCGTACATTAGCAGTCTTTTGGCCCTTGTCCGATACCTTGCTTTTTTCTCAACATTGTCCATTTTCTATGCTGATGATGGTTCATCAGTAGGGAGATTACGTTCCTTCCTGTTCAAGCTGAGTTCTGGATAGAATTTTAGGCACATCAATGCAGCAACCTGTTATCAGTACAGAGAGAACATATTTCATTTAAAATATACCGGACTGTCCTGGCTATATATAGACTATTTTTTGTCAGTAACCCTAGTACATTCTGTGGGCTTTACCAGATGAAACTTCACACAAAGGTCTGAGGAACCTTGCTGTCTGCTCTGTTTGAAGGAAGGACGAAAAAAGTGTATTTGAAGAGATAAAAGAAGCAGAAATTAACCAGTCAACCATGACTAATAGGATCAATTTCACAGTTCTCCCATCTTTACTATGAAATCACACACCATTAAAAATCTGTAAACCTTTAAACTTGCCTCATGTTTCTTTCAGGTCACTGAAAACTCTATGCCTGAATTATACAGTGAAGGAATGTTTGATGAAAATGTCTAGTAACTGAAAAACTACAAATTTTTCTGTAGATAACTGAGACTGAAAAACCTTTTTCATGATAATTTTTCCACTTTCTAACTTCAGTACTTTGCATTGTGCATTTTGATTGCTATGTTGAACATGGAAGAAATGACAGTAAGCAGAAGACATGACTGTGTTCACATTCTACTAATTATTTCCTGTATATTTTGTCTGTCTGTTCCTTATTTCACTTCCTAACAGTAAAATTAAATTCATAGGAAATCACAATGTAGCCCAGTAATGAATGGAATAGACTCATATTGAATCAACATGAGAAAAGTAACTTTCTCTTTTAAGCTTCACCCATTCAAAATGCATTCACTTGCAGCCCCAATCAATTCTGATATTCTATAGAATGTCCCTCATGGAGAAACTTGGCACAGGTCAAATTTGAAGAGATGTTTTTAATGAAAGGAAGCTGACTGCCTCCTCTTCAGGCATGAGCTGAAAAGTTATCTATTCAACAAAGAGAAAATGAAATTGCTCACAGCGGAGAAGTGGAGCTAAAATCTTTTGCAAAGGTACCTGCATTGCCCACTGCATAGAAGAAAATGTGTAAGAAAATGACAAAACTAGCAGTACTAGTTAAACCGGTCTTTTCTATTTGAAAATACACTGTGTGTACTTGTTGTCAATGCTTCAATATCATTAATTATCTCTGTCATGGGGGAATTTTAATTATGAGTCACAGTGGAATAAAGACAAAATGCTTCTTTGCCTGAGGCAATCATATAAAATGAATTTTTGATGAAAAGGCATTTTCAAGAGCTCTTAATTTGATGGTGTCATTCACACCTACTGAAGCATTTTTAGCATTATGCAAAGCAACCTACGTGACATTCCAAGCACAATGCATTAGAGAAGCTCTGCATATGAATATGAAGGAGAGTGAGCACATGAATTGGTGCAGTGGAGTGGCGTGAACACAAATATGTGAGTGCCTCACAAGGGTTACATTCTACAGACATGGCTATGAGGTCCCTTGCAGTACAGGTCAGGTCTGTAGTAGAGAGCTACTTCACTCCCAGGAGAGAGTGACTGTCTATAGGTTCCTTGAAAGATGTCCCCTACTAACAAGGTTTAGGTGAATCCCTCCGCATTGTAATGCACTGTGATGGTGATGGTGGTGACGTCCATGCAAAGAGATGTTAAAACAAAGGCACATTCCTTTTTTGTTCTGAGCTTTTTCTTGCCTCCTGCTTGGATCTTCATTCAAGACTGATGCCAATCTAAGGAGATCACCCCTGGTGACATTTACATTGAAGACCTCTTCCCCACAAGCTGGAAAGATCCACACACAGAGAGCTCATTACCTGGAGGATGTCACTGTTAAATACACACTTTGTTAATGGAAAGACCTTGTGTGTTCACACAGTGGCTTTAACTATGCGATAACAAACTAAGTCCCCCCAGGCTGCCGGGACCACTGCACTGTGTGCCTGTAAGTGGCCAGACTCCTCAGTGACTTTGAGTCCCCAGCAGCCCCTAAAATAACAAAACCCTGCATGTCAATATTGACCCTGCTTCATTACTACAATGAGGCACACTGCTGTTAAAGTAATGTTTTAGGATTTAACTTTAAATGATAACCATTAAATAATACAGTTTCGGCAAATCTCTAAATTGATTGAACATAAGAAATCTGAATCTGTGCGATGTACATTTTTGAATTTTAACCCATGAGTTGGCCATGTTAATAACAGACACCAAATCTCTTTTCCAACAATTTTGAGAGTTGAGGTAGAATGACATATTTAAAGTTGTTAGCCAATAGTATAAACAGGCCTTTTGTGATAAAACATTTGAAATTAATATTCACATTATTAAAGTATGCATGTAATTTAAATAAACATTAGGCGAGGAAATTCTCCCCTGAGTTTGTGTTATTTATGTACCATTTTGTAATTTTGATTACTTTTCAGCTGACCTTGTGCCAACTGACTGAAGCCAACAACTCACTGCAAGCAGGGATTCACGGGAGATGTAATTAGCAATGTTCATTATTGATAAGTCCAGACACCGGCACAGACGCACAGCCTCTTTGCTGCCTCGTGGGTCAGATTGCATTGTTGAATTAAATGACAGAACATGAAGTCATGCCTCAACCTCAGCGAGAAAGCTGTTACCTTACGGTGTGATAAGACATTAAAAATTCACTCCACCGCTGCGTTTTGACTACTTTGCCAGCAGACTCATTAGCATTTAAATGGGGAAAGATAACACAGTAGTTGGCAGAATCATACTTTGAACACAGAAGTACTTCTCAGCTCTTGCGTATAAAAAGAGGATCTTAAAGGGAAACTTAAATGTGGATTTAAAAGTTTAAAGTGGTTTACCACAGCAGTACTCCATGTACAGTAGCAATGCTGTCCACCTGCCTCTACTCAACTGTCCTATAAACCATTGATTCAAGAACTGAGTATCCCATTGTTTTCCAATATTAAGATGAAAATATTTTGTCAATTTTGCTATTCTTCTTGCTTTCTTGATAGAGAGTGGCCCATATCCATATCTCTGCATGAGATTGGGAGTGGACTGCACACCTAGATGCCAGGTAGCCACAGCCCAAAAGGAGGGTGGGAGGGACTTTTTGTCTTTTATGTTGTTGAGGATTGAAGGAGGGGACTGTAATAGGAGATAGCTATAATTCTGTATGTATAATTATGTTGTACTACTAGGTTTCACAATTTCTGGCTGCATCCCAAGGCGCATATTTTCTCACTTTCCCTAAGCGCTTCCCCTCAAAATGCTGCCGAGTCACGTAGTTGGTTGTTTCCAAATCCTCCAATTTAACTTTAGCTGGCCCTCAGTTGCTCCTGTTGGGCAAGTGTACAGGTTTATACCCTTTACGTTTGGTGTGGCATCCCAGGATACCTTTCATCTGGCATTTCAGGGTACGTGTTTGTGCAGACCACTTTTTACAAATTTTACAAAAAACATTATAATGTCTTTAACAATATCTAGGATTATGATGTTGATGACCAATGAATGGCCAGAGGTGGGGCTTCCGTGTGAGCCTGGCATTCAGGTCATATGACGTAACTCATGGCTTTCATCTGAGACTGAGCTATTTGAGTGAACACTCATTTAAACTTAAGGTGTTGTTCTGTTCCTCCCCAAAGGGAAAACAAAAACAAAGGATTGTGTAAACGTTCTTCACTTAAATAATATTTTAAAAATCTGGCATTTTGCCATTGGCTCAGATTCATCTTCACAGGGAGATGAAGGGAGAAATTCATAGTGCCAGAACTATTTGAGATTTAACAGCAGGGGATCTCCTGGAGTTTGCAGGGTTGGATTCTTGTTCTTTTGGCTGGTTTCATGGCAAAAACTGGGTCTTAGAACCCAGTTTACTACAATATTATTATGTTCATGTCTGTCCAGCAACATATAACATGCAGCCTTGGATGAAAACTCAGCTGTCAGATGTTTGGCTGGGGTCAGCTGTTCGGTCTTTATCTGAAATAATAACAATAACAGTCAATTATTTAATTGTAGGTGAATGTGATTCTATGCTCAAAACATGCTTGTTTCAAATACTCTGCATCCCCTTTTATGCAAATTCTAGAATGGCCAACTGTGTGTAAGGCTTGTCTCACCCTAACTACCTTGGTCTTTGCATAAGAGCAATGAGGCAGTCATCTAGTACACTTGCCAGCAGGTAATGTCGATTTCTTGCACTTCAAGTCACACAATGCACTACAGTGGAATGAGTGCTCTTTGGAGGATAGGCGCTGCTCTGCTGATGTCGTCTGAGAAATTCACAGGTTCAACACGAGTCATAGGGTGCCTGAGAGCAGTGAGAAGAGGGACCCCTGGCCAACCTACCCTCTCCTATCTCCATGAGAACAAGGCTGCTTTGTTTCTTGAGGGCTGTTGACCTGAGGGTTCCTGGTCATTGTCGGCAAATGACACAAATGGGATCAAACCTGGGCCATGGAGCTCAGCTTGCGCTCAAAGAGAGTGCCTTAGAGAGACTGCATTCCTTCTTTCTCAGCCAAAAAAAATACCCAATATATTCCTTACAATATATTTTCCCAAAAACTGCACATTTATCCAATTTTATGAACATGTGTCTCAAATAATAACAAACACAAAAAAATTGCCGTTAACAATTCCACTTGTTGTATTTGAAAGTAGGCCCCTGGCTTTTAAGACTTATTCCGATTACCTGTGGTTCTCGCTATTGTGCAACAGTCTTCCTGTTGCTGTTGGCTGCCTGTTGCACCTCCCTAACCCTCCAAACCCACAGTGGTTCCCTCCCTTAAAACCACAGCCACAAACCACAATTTGAGAAAGGTTTCAGGAAACAACTTTGGTTTTTCTCCATGTTTCACACATCAGATATAAAAAGGAAGACGTAAGTCATTCCCATACAAGCTGCACAAACAGCCAGGGTCGCAGTTGGAGATCACATCAGTTCGGTCAAAGGAATTATTTTCCTTTCACTGGAAAACAAAGAACTGTACAATAATTTTACCCATTGTTTTTATATGGCATTAGGAATGTCAGCTATCTATATCCATACATGACAAATTATAACCTACTTCCCACTGACATTTTAATTTGTGGTAGAAGTCAGTCTGCATACGTTATATTAGGTTTTCTTTGAGAATGCTGGTTATGTCAGACTTTTCATAAAATTATTCAACGGATTACATTTTCAGTTGGTATTACCTCTTCCTGTTACATGGCAGTGACAATTTGTTGTGCATTATATAAAAAGGCTAAATATAAACATCACAGTGACATCCGTCTCGCCCCAAAGGGCTGATTCCATTTTTATGGATGTAACATTTCCATCGTGACAAATAGCCATGAGATTGAAAGGCCCATGTGATCTCGCTCAGAGGCCTGTCTGATTCAGTGCTGTCTGTGTCTCAGTAGTTTCTGTGCCTCAGTGCTTTATGTGTCTGGGTGCTATCTGTGTGTCAGTAGTCTCTGTGTACACTGAGTTCTGTTTTGAACACGAAAGCTAGAAACTAAAACAACTCTAATGACTCTGTAGTTTCTAAAGATGCACCTTTGAAGATGGGGTCTCTCTGCAGATGAATATTTCTTCTTTTGCACGTATTTTTACATTCATTATTGGCAAGTCATTTATCGTTTTTGAATATATTAATATCACGGTTACTGAAAACAGCCAGGTGCATGCTGACACTTTCAGGACCAGTAACTCATGTGGGGGGAGAGGCACAGGGGTAGTGATGGAGGCTGACCTTAGTGTCAGTATTTGTCCAGCGGCTGCTATGAGCAGTCCCTGAGGCCGCCAGACGGCTATTAGGTAAAAGGGCAGCGAGAGGACTGTGTGCATTTAAAAACAGGCTCACAGCTGCCTGGGTCTCTGTCTGCCCACATTGCTACTGCCATGCTGGTATCTCCGCAGGGACGCACCAGAGCTATTTTCTTCTCCCCAGGGTAGGTTGCAGTGTGGGATGGGAGAGACAGAGAGAGAAGGGCACCAGGATGTTACACCTCCGCCACCTCTCCTTCTGACCCCTCGGCCGAGGTGATGTCAGGGGCTGAGGGAGGTGTCATTGAGGGCCTCCCATTATATTAGATGGGGAGGGAGGAAGAAAGAAGGGCTTTGATCTGTCAAAAATAACCCCTGCCACTGAGTCATTTTTACGTCAGGGTAGTCTCCTTATTAAAATGGCTGCGAATAAAGTGCTGAAAATAATATAACACTAAAGCACTAAAGCAAAATTTGTAATACTGCTCAACTTCTTTCCTTCTGTCTAACAATTTATCATTTTATCTTGTTTTACGGAATGATTGAAACCAGAATTGACTCAAATATGAAAAACAGACTTTATTTTAAGAAAATACAGCGTGTATTAAAAAAGTACTGTGAATGTGCCAGGATAAGGCACTATCTTTTACATGCCAATTTTGAGCTGCCATCATTAATTCAATTTTGTGCCTTGTGTCTGCCTTTTAATATATGCTCTTTGGTCTGAACTCATGCTGCCAAACAACAATCAAACAAAGCTCATTTCTGAGGGTCTCTCCCTTCCCTACCTCTCACCATTTCCCTCCTTATCTCCACATCCATCTCATTTTGCTTGCCCTCTTTCTCCCCTCTCCACCTGGTTGTCCCTTCTAGCAGTCTCTGTATGTCCATTTCATCTTAGTTCATTTCAGTTCACTTCACTGAAGCTTTATTGGCATGAACCATATTACTGTATGTGTCTCTTTCAAGGGGAGTCATGTATCCCTTATGTAAAAACAGTACAGAACAGTAATATCCATGTGTTGCTTGCTTGACTAGGGTGACATTTGGTAATAAAGCTGTGTGAAGATGCCTTTAAGGTGGTTTTGAGGTTATCGTGCCAATGCTAAGCCATTTAAGAAATATGAACCAGTTCACTATAACTTTGCATGTTAAGTTCAACACTAGTATTAAAAACATGCATGTCAATCTTTTTTACAATACAAAGCATTATTTGTTCTGGAGGGCCTTTGATTATTCTAGAAAACAACATGCTTATTGAAAGTTCATAACAGAGCGTAAATAATGAAGAATGTTGGTAAACAAACCAAACAATAGCCTCTGTGTTTCTTCATAATTCATATCTGTGGCAGATTAGTGGCTGAGAGGCCGAGTAATTGTGCACAGACGTGTGCAACTGAGATTTCCTGTGCTGCAGTCGGTATATTATCAACATCTTATTTCTTCTCGAGTATCTTCAGACTTCAGGCTGAAGTTATCCAACATAAAGTTTGGATACCAAATGGAGGTAGGATGCAGTTGGTAGTCGGTAAATGAAAATATACGGCATGTATTAAAAATTCCATAATTTTTGTGAATTTCAGATTTTCCTGTATAGAATGCATTATAAAATTACTTGCATTGTAACATGTACTTTACAATACATACTCACTGTTTTAAAATACAAAATTGCATAAAATTGATTATAAAATTGTATATACAGTATGACATAGTGTATATTTTTAACACCTATTAAAAATGTATCTCTTTTAGTTAGTTTCCATACTTAACCATAGCATATACCTCTCTTCCACTATAGATCTGTAGTCAGTTTAGCATGTACTGGAACTGAAGCTGGCTGACATGGTACAGGATCATTTCTTTTCCATTGCCTTGCCAGCAACTACTGTTAAAGGGCATGATGTCATGCCGCATGCTTTTGTATGCCTAGACTAAGATGAAGGCCTGGACTTTGGCTGGAGTCCAAGGCTAAAATTTTCAACTTTTCCATTTTTTTCTGGTTGTTTTCCGCAGTTAGGGATGGTGGTGTGTTTCTCTCTCATGTTCATGTGTGGGAAACCATCACCGTTTATGTTCTTCAGAGAAGGCACAAATATGGAAATCCAAGACACTGTACTAGACCAATAATGGTGACTTGCTCTGAGCACACAAAACACTCATTTAAAGTTATAATGAAATGAACAAGTGATTAATATGTGTATTCACATACGTCTGCAATAAACAAGTGTGACACTGACAAGTAAAAGTAAGCGTGTGGCTGTTGGCATGACGCTCTTTGGTTGGGGAGCAGAGAATAAAACTGGGAGGAATTGGTGTGAATTTACAGAACTGCAAATGGCAAATCTGTGAATGGTAAGGATCTCCAATAATGGAAAACCACATGGAACTTGAATTAAGCTGCTCAGCCTCCTCCCAACTCTGCAGTGAAAAAGAGGTAAGGACAAGTCTGCTAATAATCAAATAAGATGCTTAGATGCTTAGATGATATGTAAATGAGTGCTTATGCCCACCTGCCCCAGGAGTCCTAGGAGGCTTGAGACCATGAGAATCCGTGCCCAGCTTCCCCATCTTCCTCATCCAACAATATGGAGCACTGCATCCAGGAGCCATCCACAGTCTTGCCTTATTGGTTTTCTTACTGGTATCACTGTTTGTAGGATAAACAAAAAAATGCACTTGAGCTGCACTGTTTGACGACTAGACCAGAGGTGTCAGCGACATAATGTTCTTTATGTATAATGACATGCACGTTCTGTGATATCCACATGTTTTGTGATATTCACACGCTTACCCAGAGCATCTACCAAATAATTGCATCACAACGTTTAGAGTAGTTATCGAAAGTACTACAAGAGGTCAGTAAAATACTAAGTTAAGTGCTAAACTAGTGTAGAGTGTTTTTTTTT
This sequence comes from Megalops cyprinoides, assembly GCF_013368585.1. Lineage (NCBI taxonomy): Eukaryota > Metazoa > Chordata > Actinopteri > Elopiformes > Megalopidae > Megalops > Megalops cyprinoides. The sequence goes on from NC_050589.1 coordinate 14,600,257, forward strand.
ATAGAAAATATGGATAGATAGGATAGATGGGACATGACTAGGTTCAGGTACAGAGGGAGACAGTACTGGTGCTTGCTGCTAAGGCAAGACTCATTACCTGGGGATGGGTATAACATTATGAAAATGCCAAAACAACAGTCCTTAGATTTCAGGACATCACTTCAAGTCAAGGAGCATAGTTTAAATCACTGGTAGATAAATTTTACTATTTCTTATCCCATATGAATTTTACGAAATTTATATACTGAAAAATATATTTTAGAGAATATATCATACAGTCTGCTTTTTATATATCGATGCATTTCTGATTTGCATGAATATATTTTAATTGTACTTGCAATATATTCTTGGGCTGAACAACATATTTCTCAGTGCATTAAAATATATTTCAGTTTCTCCACAAAAGAAGTCTGGATTTTTACCACAAAATGAAGTAGGATTCTTTTTGCTCAAAAAGAAAACAAACAAAAATGAATGTACAGGTAATTTATCACTTGTGTAATTAGTATTAGACCACAAATCTGTACTCCTAGGTACTCTTGTGAGTGTCAGCCAATATAAACTGACCTTTAGAGGCTTCCTGGTAAGCTCTTTCTTTCCGGGAGTAATGCTTGGATGTCGAAACCCTCCTCTGCGTCCTTCCGCACTGCAGTAAAGTGCAGGTACATGTTATTCTTATACCAAATGAGGTGTGCTGGCCAGCAAGCCCTCTGTGTTTGGAAGGGGAGTATGGATTTATAGAAGTGCAGCCTGGATATGGTGCATTTGTTTAATACCTAAAATAATGAGAGGAAAACACAAATTACTCCCCTACCACCCTTATGTTTGAGAAGACACTGGGTAGCAGTTGGCTTGCATGTGATACGACATGCCCATCATCTAGTGTAATTCAGTCAAATGTCCCCAGCAAGTTAGTCTAAATAAGTATGATTACTGTGTACTTAAATGACATTTTACAGATTGATTTGGTGTGTGCACAAAGTATATGGTGAGATGACAACAGCTGAACTGTAACAGAAACACATTTGACTGCCACCTATTGCTCAGCCTCAGGTTTATTCACAGATTTATTTAGCCCCTCACCTGCAAACCAGAAGGGATAGAGTGACACAATGCACACACAATCCACTACCTGCCAGTCTTCACACTGACCCCAGAGACTGTGAAGCATGTTTACCCCCTGACACACCTCATCCTGTATATCTCACCACACAGGAAGCGCAGCAAAGACCCGGCCCTTTTATTTCTGGACTGTGTCATTGTACATTCTTCCACCTGCATGACTCACCCCTGTATCAACTCTGCGAAAAGGGGAAATGGCCACTTGTATTGCATCCTCAAGGAAGGATAAACTGCTGGATATTACGTCAAGGAATCAGATGTTCCGCTCCCATATCATAAGCAATGACTCATGGACTCTGATGGACTATAATAAGAAAATGATGGTGCTGATTAAATATAGACCCTTGGCATCATGAGATTGCCAGTTATTAGTTAAAGTTATTGTCACTGGAATTAATATCTGTTCTTCAGACCAGCAAAATCTGCTGAGATCTACTGTGTGAGTGACACAAGAAATTCAGCAAAGCCAAGCGTATCACCAAACAATTAATTAAGCATTGAACATTACAAATTAACATTAATCATTAATAACGCTTATTGCCTTATGGTCTTTTGACATTGTGGCTTGATTGAGGGTGGTGGAGTCCCTCTACATAACTGTTTCTGGGGGGCGAAAAGAACCACTCTCTTGAAGCTTGCAATGTGCGTCTTTGTGCTTCAGGCTTGGAGAGCTGCAGGTCTGGGCTGCACAGTCCATGCACAAATGGCAAAGCCCCACAAAAGCCAAGGGATCAATACCACTCTTCTTCTCTCTTAAGTGACTTAAATATTTCTGGATGTAGATGCATCACTGCACTCCTTTTGATTTGTCGTACTCTGAATTCCAGCTGGGGATTAAGGAACACCAGGTGACCTTGGTGCCCCACATCTGAGGTCTGACATGTTAAAAGCACTGCAGCATTTCTGTAAAAGTGTTGGATTCCTTCAACGAGTCGAAAGAACGTGCAGCAAGTGGGTAAAGTCACGAGATGGGGTGTAGAGCCGTCTTGGCGGAGGGAGGGGGGCAGAAGGGGTGAGAGTTGAAAAGAGATGAGAGACAGACAGAGAGAGAGAGAGACAGAGAGAACAATTATTGTTCTCGTTTTTTATTACTTTCATGCTTCGGTGATACACACCTTGTGTTAGCCATTGCAATAAATTGGAATGATTTGGTGTGAATAGGAGAGAGAGAGAGAGAGAGAGAGACAGAGAGAGAGAGAGAGAGAGAGAGAGAGACAGAGAGAGAGAGAGAGAGAGAGAGAGAGAGAGAGATGGATGTTTTTCAGCTCAGACTGAATTAAAACACTGTGATTGCCAGGAAATTAAAAATGCATGGCTCTGTTTGCAATGCAATTAAGAACAGTTAATAAAACTGCAGGATAGTGCAAGGTATTTTCTGCAGTAAAAGAATGAGAGAGCTGTGAAACGGATTGATATCCCTCCCAAAAATCTGTCTGGTCCCAAAATCAAGGAAAGACCTGATGCAACAGCAAATCGAAGCACTTAGTGCTGACGGGAAGAGTCCACTCAGAGATCAGAAAGCTTTTATTTCTCTTTACTTCTCTGACTGTCTCAAAAGTGGTGTCAACTCTAGATTTAACTCTATAACAATAAGAGTGTATGGAGTGTATAACTTATAGTCCAATGACATGGCTGGATGATCCCTCTATGAAAATAAACCGGGACTATACGAGTCAAAGTTCATTCATGCCACTTTTACTTTTCTTCACATGTGAAGGAGTCTAGCCATGTTGCCATAGGAAACATTCATTGATGTCCTTTTTAAACAGTACCACGCAACTGCACCCTGGTATTGCGTGACCTCATCTGCAAAACCTGTGCAATCCACAATTCGCAGTAAGATCCCATTCACTCTGATTTAAGTGCATGCATGCTAATGAAGACATTAAACTCCTGATTTCAGGTGACACACTAATTTTCAATCAGATAAATACGTAGCTAATGAAATTTAAAGCTGATGCAGGCACCCTGTGGCTATGCTGATTGATGACTTGATGTGGAGTTTCACACATTACACAGTGATGGTTGGACAGCCACTGCACTGCACACCCACACATTCATACACATACATCCCCAACCATGCATTCATACACACAACCACACACACACACACACACACACACACACACACACAAACACACACACACACATAAATACACACACACACTCATACATCCCTTCCCATGCACACACACGCACACACAAGAACACAGCAACCTACACAGTCACATCCACCCACGTACACACACAGACACAGAGCATCAGATATCTGATTAATAGAGAACTTTTGGAGAGAGAGAGGTGTGAGGAGCGGCAGGCGTCGTGTGGAATGGATCTCATTAAAATAAGCCCCCGGGTCACACTTTGATGGACAGAGAGATGTCAGTCATGTGGCGTGCTGGTATAGCTGCAGAGAGAACAATACACAGCTCGCATGCTGACTCTCCCCCTCAGACATGCAACAGAAGTGGGGGCCAGCCAAATCCTCAAGCGTGTGCCCCCTGCCAATCATCTCAAACCTCCCCTCAACCTGCATATTTACTCTCACCTCCTGACACTCCACATGCTGTGTGGGGTGACAGTGGGGTAACAGCCCATGCTAAATACCCCCCCCCCCCACCCAACACACACAGACACACACACACACACACACATACACACACACCAATGCCCAAGGTGCAGAGCCCCAAGTCTGCTTCCATATGTGCTGCCATTTTGTATGAGTTTCATAGCCAAGTTTTTATAGCTGAAAACTGAACACAGGATGAAACTGAGGACTATTTGATGAAGCTGCACAAAACCCAGGTAAAACGTCAGTCATCAGCGGTTACCTTAAGTTCAAACCAAAATCATCAGTTTTCATGTGACATCAAAGTCTTGGTTTTCAGCGAGGAACAAAAGTGCATTTGATATGCAAGTTGCTTCAGATTACAGAAATAAGATTTTTCGGAAATCATGTGAGGATGTGTATATGGTTTGTCTCTAGGTTCTGAGTTTTCTTTCATTAGGAAGGTTTCCTGGTGGAGGAAGTGGATATGAAGCTGTTGTCACTACCCTGTTCCAAAGTGTGCCCCTGCACTGGCAGTGATTGAATGATACAGGTCTCCGGATCTGTTCAGGACCCGTGCAAATTTGTGCCAGCCGCTCTCCGAGGACAAGGTCCTGAAACCCTGTCATGATGAATAAGCCCACCTGTTCCCTGGAACCATGTCTCCCACAATAGATCAGGGGCGCAACGCCAGAGGCTCTGCTAGTGAGCATAACACTCCTTGCATGACGTTACACAACTCCAGACTCTTCTGACCTTGGCCCAATTCGATGATTTATATACCTCCGAGTATATTTCTGCAGTTTTTTTTCTGGGGGGAATTAAAGTCCTTCCCAGATAGTTTTGATACTACCGCTCCTTCTTTTAACAGCGAACAATGCAACATGTCAGAGCACACATGCAAGGAGTATGGATGTATGGAATCATAACAGAAGAATGCTTCCTCGCTCATATAAAGCCATTGCGAGGCGTTGCAAAGGTGGCGTGCAAAACAGGACCAAGAGGGAAGAGCGGGGTGTGAAAGGGACATGAAGCGTTTGGAGCGTTGATACAGTCACGCGTGAGAACAGCGACGAAGAACAAGAGGGGATTTAAAAAGTAAAAGTGCATTTGTCCAAAAGCCTCCTGAAGAATGGTCCGGGGGCCAAAGGTCGCAGCCGTGAGCGAATGTTAGCATTCCCTCTCTGAGGGCCCATGACAGTTTTAGGACCTTCCAATCCGATCTGTTCCAGAGCAGTGCTCCTTACTGCTTTTATAGATGGAGGAAACACTCAGGAATGGGGTCAGCTCTCCTTGCTCCTAAGGGGGGAGCAAAGGGGGGGGGTGTAATCCCTCTGCTCACATGAATCATTATTTATGACACATTGCACGCCTGCGATGCTGCAGAGAATGGGCCCTTTCTTAATGACGGTTTTGACTTTTTTTTTTACCTTTCCCCCATTTTTGTGAAATATGATTTTTAGAATTACCAAGTGTAGCCTAGGCTAATCTCATCACAGCAACCTCTGCACTTAGGCAGTATGAATTCGTACGATTCTCCATTTGCATGCATCCAAGGCCTTTGTTTTCCACACAGCACACTAAAGCAGAGTGGACACTCATTGGAGGATAGGCACTACTCTGCTGACTTTAATCTAAGCAGCTTGCAGGTCCAGACAATTTGCAGGGTGCCTGAGAGTGGTGAAACAAGTGACCCCTGCTGACATATCCACTCCCGTCCCCTTTGTCCTGTCACTGTGAGCTCCCAGTCATTCTCAGCAAATAACACAGCTGGGAGTGAGTCTGGGCCATAGAGCTCATTTTGTGCTCAAAGCAAACACCTCAACCACTGTGCTGCGTGGAAGCCCTTGATTTTAGCTTTTTTCTACATCATTTTTTGTGTGATTAAGACAAACATACCATTTTCCATTGAATGATCTGGTGCTACAGAAGCACGTGACTGTTCCCCACTCAGTGTGAAGCACAGTGAAAAAGGGGATTCTGGAGTTAACCAGAGTTTGATGTTTGATGTTGGAAACTCAAGAGATCAAATGCCCCCCATCTGGTCACAAGAATCACAAAACAGTTCCAAATATCACAGCCAGGTCATCTGGATAGGATTATGTTTATATGTACAGTCACTGCCGGGTAAGCCAACGTGATTCTGTTTAGACTCTGTAGTGAATGCTTTAGGAAATCTGTGCAATATTGCAACTGTAGAATAATCAGCTCCTGGGAATAAATATGATACTTTGATACTATGCTTTGGAGGCCTGAAAGCTTCTATACCAAGTCCCAGGTTCAATTCCAATACAACAGCCTTTGTTTGTGAGACTGAGCAATAAAATTAAGCAAGCATTGCTGTTGTCTCCCCTTATGTGTGTAACACATTTTTATTGGTTGCATAAATTAAGGAAAAAAGTATTATATATAAAAACAATATATTGCAGCTCCGCAGAAGCTGTAGTCAGGCCCAGCAGTGACACTCCAGCAATGCAAGCCACTGCTTGAGCACAATAGCCACAAGTTCACACATCATTTGACCTCTCAAACCCATTGACAAGTGACACCAGTGGCTCTACGAATGGAAATGCCCCACCCAGGCTATATGTTGGTAAATACCACGGGGGAGGCCTGTTTCCTCTTGTATAAGAAAGGATAAAAGGGGAACCTACTAATTTATGTGGGAGGGGAGACAAAGCAACTGTAATCACTCTAACTGTGCCCATCCTTCTTAAAACAGCAGGGGTCACCTACCACCCCTGTTGCTCCACCTCAGGACCTCAACTCACAAAAGCCCCCCCAGCAGCCATTATCTCTCTATCAGAATTGCCCTGCTGAAATCTCTGCTGGGCATGGGTGGGAATGGGGGAGCTGTGCTGTGTGTCCAGCCCTTCGTTTCCCTAACAATGGCATTAGGTAGCCTTCAACGGCAAGGGAACTGAAGTCCATTACAAGCTTTCCTTGAAAGAAACAATATGTGTGTGTTAGAAGACAGAGACAGAGGGAAAGAGAGGGAGTACGTGTGTGATGTGTGGTGTTGGTGGTCATGTGTGTGGAGGCAAGGGGGTCGGGAAGCCATGCATGACAGACTGTCGGATTCCAGCCTTCCTAACCCAGATTGTGGATTCTTACACAAGATATGATAAGTGGTGAGGAATCTGACGCTCCCTCAGTCCCGCAGGCCTGACCTGTGTGACAGCCGCCGCGGTCCGCCCAGGTGTCTTCACAGAGGGTGAGAATATATGAAGCAGATGGAGGGCCGAGATAATGGCGTGCGAGACACCAGAGACGAGATGAGAGCGCTGGGGGAGAACACTGAGGGGAACGGCCCTTTCTCACAGCACGAGGCCGACAGCGGAATGCAGAGCAGCGTCTCGTAGGCTTCTCTTATTGCTGTGCGAGAGCGAGGCCGGATCATTAGATGAAACCGGCTGTGACCCCCCCCCGGGCCCGCAGCAGCTGTGTTAGGGAATCCCTCAGCATAAATACAAGGGTTCGCAACCCCCTCGGCCCCCGCCAGGTACGGTACCTCCCGCCTCACTGTTTCACATCTCTGGAGGAAACCTGTCATCCTTCCTGCTGTGCAGCTACAGCACTTCTGCCGTTGGGTTTCATCAGGCAGGAGGCCCAAAGAGGACTCAGACAGACTGGAGAAGATGAAACCTGCTGATGAAACCTGCAATCAAAGTTTATACGTGGATGAGTTCATCACAGCATTCTGAATAAAGACACCGAGCTGCTTGTGCAATAAGAATTTATTAAAGTTTCTGTGTCTGTGTCTTGAGAATTACTTTACTGACAATATTGGTATTTACACCTGTGTGAAAAGACATTACAAGATGATACATGTTTCTTTTTTATTTCTTTTCATCTCAGAAAAGTAAAGTAAGTCTATTTATGCTTCTCCCACCTCACAAAGAAACATGTTTACCTTACCTTACCTTACTCACTGTTGAATCTCTCCACAAAACACTATGTCACAGTGTGATTGCTTCAGCGTCAATTTGCACAACAAATTGAATAATCAAGCCATGTTTTCGAACTATATAAGCAGTTCCTACCCTATTCTCGTCATCCCCCCCCACAACTATCACCGTGTGACTTTGTGCGAATGTGGAGCTGTTTTCATCTGCTGTCATTCCTGCTAATGCAAGCTGACTGCTACTGCCACAAAGGAAATCAGACAGATTTTTGATGTCAGTTCTCATTAGCACCTCTGTCAGGTAAAGGGATCTGTTCACATGAGGAACAAAACTTACACCTGAGATTGGTCGTGCTCTCTCTCCTCTTTCTCTCCCTGTGGCTATGGGGAAAATGTATATTCATCCATTCTTTGGTATTAAAAACAACCTTGCTTGGGTCACAGTTAGCCTCGAACCTCCACACACAACCCTTTCGCACTCCCTTTCCCAACTCATTTGAGATTTTTCTGCAGGTGGGATTGTGGTCCTCTGCAGTGAGGCTTCTGCTCCAGTCCAGCAGTCACTCTTGAGAGACATCTTTTTAATATTAATAAAGCATTAGGCACCCCCCGCTTGGGTCTGATTTCACAGAAAGCATGTCAGTAAGCTCATGCAGGATGACTCCAGTCAGATAGCATACATACTGTGGGGGTTGCTGACATACTGATGACTCCAGCATCCCCCCACCCGTCCCCTTGAAGACTCCTGATGAGCTCCTGCTGAAATGGCATATTTGGGGAGGGGTGTGGGGGGTGTGGGGGGTGTGGGTTTATAGCCGTGCATCCAATCGTGCACAGACAGGGGGGCGGGCTGATCCGGATTCACCTGAGAGACTCGACTGCCTCATCTGTTGCACTGCATGCTCCCCCCCCTGCGGGGTCCCAGTTGGGCTATGTTACCATGGTTACAGCCCCAGGAATACAGCAGTGATAGACGTGGAACCTCCTCGCTTCTGCAACACCAAGGAGAACTGCCAGATGAATAATCATGGTGTAAATCTCTCTGTGAAATCATCTTAGGCTCACCCCTTACATCAGGTACATGCTTCAAACATCTGGATCCTTCGCACGTGCAGCGTTGTAATTCAAAAACACCCATGTCTTTACATTGTACCCTAAGCAGCATGGATTCTCTCTGTTTAATTACACATACAGCCATCTGCGAGTCAAGCATGCATCTCAGGTGACTCAGGTGATTATGTCATAATTGGGATAATGGCATATGATTATCATTTAATAATCACCAAAAAGAAAGTAAAAACAAAAAGATTGATTTTGACTGGCAGGTGACATGGGACCCAATAACTTGTGAGACAGGCCAATATGCATGCAATCTCAAAATTTTGCATAGTTTGCATGTGGATATGAATTTTCATGCTCTTATGAAAGTGTTCTGTAGTTCTTAATAAGGCTTTATGCAGTTTTTATGTGTAAGTTGTAGGACCCTTCACAAAAGGTGCTGAAGACATCTATAAACATTGAGATGTACACCTGTAGGCCGGAGTATCATCAATTATGCTTCATATTTTTCCCGTGTTTTGTCAGAAAAATCCTTCATTTTCAAAAAATTCCAAATATTTTCTGGTCCTGAGAGCTCGGGGTAGAAGAAAGCCCTCGTCTGATCCAAACCGTTGGGGGTTCAGGGCAGAATAAATAAAACTCAATGAGATTCTCTCCTCTCTCTCTCTCTCTCTCTCTCTCCCTTGCTCATTCTCTGGAGAAGGATGAAGCAAAAGGAATAGTTGATAAGAAAAAAAGAAAAAAAAAAAGAAACAGGTCCTGCTTGTGCTGCCGCACGGGGTTGTGAATAATTCACAGGGAGCCTTGATATGAGGCTTGTGTTGTGAGGGCTGAGCACCCAACCTCCAGCCCCCTGCTGGAGCTCAGGTACATGAGAGGAACTTCCTCTCACACTGAAGCAAGCGGGCTGACATGCGCTGACACGCACCGTCGGGGACTGGAGCTCTCCTCCACCGCGCCGGCACTCCACCTGTCAGAAATACTTTCAGTGAGCTGAGGAAATGAAAAACCAGAGATATATAAAACAATGTAAGAAGAAAAAAAAATACCGCATATGTGACAGCCCCCACTCCCCCCCCTCGCCCCCCACCCCCTTCCCAAACCTGATCTGAGAGGTGCCGTTACCGGGCCCCCGGAGGATGGCGTTTCCATGGAGACGGGCTGTCGAGTGCTCTAATAAGGGGTGGCTGGCGACCCTGACGGCTGGCAGTGATGGGGCAGGTGTCAGGAGGAGGGTGGTTCTCCAGGTAACATCACTGTAGTGAAGCCGAGCGGAAGGTTTGGGACAGGGAGGGTGCAGGCCAGGCAGCCTGTAAACACCACCAGCTGGAGCAGAAAACTCAGAAAGGGCCTGGACTTCTCATTCAAGTGCTGGAGTAGACGTCTGAGGACTTTCGAACCAGGCTTATTGCTGGTGTAATTATGATTCACTCGTAGTTTGCAGGGGCAGCTGTAACAACCTGCTAACCATGCCAGCCTGTAGCTACATGTATTTCAATATACCCCACATCAAATGCAGACCACTTGTGCGTTAACAATGACAAAGTGGAAGAAGTTCAGTGTATCTTATTTCCAGAACAGACACTAAGGCTGCAATAGAGTTAAATATTAGATAATAAAAATGTGACGGGCTTATATAGTGCTGGAGCCGGATGAGCCCTGAGAACAGCAGGTGGTTTCAATCACTCCCTGCCACCAAAATAGGATCAGCGCTGTCCTGAAGGACCTTGGGCTGTCCGCTTCCCCCCTCTGCAATGACTCCCGCATTCGGACACCCATTTGTAACCTGACACCAAACTTCTCCTCAAGAAATTTGTCTCTGTCATAGCTAATGTAGGGATGTTAGCCCTGTTTAAGAGCTTTATAGCTCCCAACCACCTGCAAACTGGGAATACACATGTTATTATGGCTGACTGCATGGTGGAAACAAGGCAGAGTTTCACATCGATTTTAGGATATGCGTCTCATATAGAATATCATAGGATCATATAGTAATCATAGGAATAAATAAATTAAGATCCTGTGACTAAGTACAAATGCAATGCAATAATAACAACAACAACAACAAAAATAAAAAAATAAATAATAATAATATTAATGACAACACGGGTCTGATTCATATAGTGTATTATAACTGGTATGATAGGTTCCATAGAATATTGCACAATCTGGCACCTTGTTGCCATCACTGTAGCCGTTAGTTCTACTGTGTGGTTCAGAGTGACCTGTGACCCCCTCCAGAAGCAACCTGAATTCCCATTTCAGTCCTGACCACGGCCTGAACTGCTTATCTTCTGAAGTTTACTGTACACTCATACGTGTGGTATTGCTGTTGGCAAGAAAGGCGCTGGACTTTCTGGATTCAAATCAAACATAAGACACTGCTTTTCAATGAGATACTACCACTCAATGTTCCCAAAATCTCATTAGCACTAAATAATGCGCCATCTGCCACACTCTTAACAGAAAGGGTTCCAAAAGGGTTCTTCCTGGAGGGGTAGGATTCTACAACCTAGAACCTAGAACCATTTTCATCTGGAGAGCCATTTTTTAAAATTATTTGTAAGTTCCATCAAGAACAATTTTAACTAAAAAGCTCTTTTTAGAAAGAACAATTCTTCAATAATTCTTTGGAGGATTAATGGATTATACAGATAAGGAAAAATGGTTCTGCGTAAAACCCTTTCCATCTCAGGCAATATAGTTGGTTGTGTGTTGATTGATGAAGTTAATTGGTTAGCCCCTCCCTCCAGCTGAGTTGGCTTGTGTGTAGGTGATTTAGGATGTGGCTGAGTGGTGACAGCAGAGAGGCAAGAGTTAAGCAAGGAGTATTTGTATGATACATAATATATAACACTTAGCTGGTGTTTTTACCCAGAACAACTGAGAATGCAGTACATGAATGCACTTTACATGATCTCTGGGGGGTGTTGAACCCACAACCTTACTGACTCACACTAGTAACTTCAGCCTCTGGAGGGTGGAGCACGTGAGCAAAAAAAGGGTCCCCTAAATAGACAGTAATATATATTTTTGTACCCCCTTTCTCCTAATTGTGTATTAGGGTGTAATGTAATAAAATGTAACATGTAGTAGCTTAATATGACTATAATTGTGTTTGACCCATCTGACATAGCTGCACTTTATAGCAGTATTTCTTATGTACTGTATGTTGTCAGTATGCCACCCCTCCATTCTACTCTCCACGTGGAAACTGGACTTATCAATGGCTGCTTCCTTTGGCCTGTGAAGAGCCTGTTGAAAAAGCAAAGTAAATATTGTGCATTGACAAAAGGCTTGAGAATAGATTTGAAAGCAAAAATCTGTAAAGGGTACATTAAGCAACCTTTCTCACCAGCTGTAAGGTCATTTCTTGCAGGATGATTCTTTTCTCAGGTTATGGCTGGTGGCTTTCAGGCTGACTGAATATCACAGCAAAAAGTGGCCAAAGAACACAAGCAACGTTACAAACCTCTGTCTGCTGGACTGGATGGCAGCAGCCTGTTTAGATCCAGGGCAGTTCTCACACTGATGAATCTCCCCTCTTCAAAGGCGGCTTAACCAGCTATAATTTATGACCTCTCTGGTAAAAGACTTGATGTGCCTGCTGCAAATGGCCATCACTCACATGAACGTCACATTGGGGAGCTGATGAAGGAATGCTCCTCTCCAACGCCCAGAGCAGAAACGTCCAATGACAAGAAGCATAACACATAAAGATAATTCACATTGGAGATTACCGTGTACTTGTACTGTAGATTTAGAGGTTGGGATGGCCCCAATTGCCACAAAATAATGGCAGCACAAAATCTTTAATTTTACAGTGCTGGATCAAAAATAGAACAGATCCCTTATAAAAAAAGTTGTTTTATAGTTTTTAATGAGATTTATAAACCAGTCCTTTGAGCTGTACTGCAAGCTATTCTACATTTCTGAAATGCTGGTAAAGTCTTTCTCATCACCAGCAATGCATCTTCTGATGGGAGACTGAAGCTCATTTGCAGCTGAGAAATCCAGACATACCCTACCCTGTCATGGTGGAACCCAGCCTGAATTGGACACTGAGTTTGGTTATTCTTTCTGTTCCAGTTTTTGCAAATGAGGAAACCAGAGGGAAAGATCACTGACACAAAGCAGCTGGTCTGTGGACCGCGCCATGGAGATGTCTGTGAATCACAAACTCAAGGAGGAGGGCTTTATCGGCAGGCCGAGCTCCTCTTTCACACCACTGCACTTGGGAGAAGAGCCCTCAGCCACAGCTCCCTCATGGTAAAGATCTGTCACTTCTGATCCAAAGTTTGACTGATCCATCATTTGAAAAAGCACTTGCTCCACCTGTGATGAATTCACAGCCCACAGATCCCTCACTCCCTCTTGAGCTGAACAGAAAACACATATGCTTGGGAACCAGACTTGGCCAATGCCCCAGCCTTATTAGAAAGCCATGCATTTTTCAGGCTCTAGTCCAGACATACCTTCAACACATGAGGAAAAGCGTTTATCCTCACACCTGCCCATTTAGGTGCGATAACCATCCTGATAATTATAGTGTTTTGTGCAGAAGGCTACAGGTGAGTGTCATAAATTCAAGTCAAAAAAGCAACAAATGAATAGCCCCAATTACACCTGCCTGAATTCCATTTTCCCACCTGCCCTTCTCACACCTGAAACCCTGGTGGACTTTAACATGGCACTGAAGTAATTTTCCTCACCGTATCATATAACTTTGGCAAAACAAATTCACCTTTTTTTCTAAAACATCTGCACCTTAGAAAATGTTTTCTTTCACAGTCACATTAATAATGCCTCGTCCTTACTGAAATGGACCATTTGTCAGTTGAAAAATTACCAAGTTATTAAAATTATTATCACTTATGAATATTATTAAGTAATGACATATCTGATGGAGATCAACTGAATGTCAGCGAATTACCGCCATTCGTTTTGAATGGGCTGCATCCCTCCTGCTCCCCTCAGATGTCATGCTCTATGATTGTTAATGTGAGCGCGCTGTGCTGCGGAATTTGGTAGTAGAAATGCGAGACGCACGAACACGTCAAAGTCTGGTATTGATGTTCCGCCACACCTCCCTGTGAGATGCACACTGAGTGACGGACAGTGTAGGGCTTCCTGAGATACAGACACTGTGTATCTGTGTCACTAAGCAGCTCTTAATCCCTCCCTGATTTTTTGACAGGTAACACTCTATAAATCGGGGAGGCAGGTGGATGACGTGCTGAGACTTAAAAGTGACACCTAGTGACACCTCCTTTCATCTGTGTCCAGCCCCTGTGTCTCGCTTACATGTGCCCTTCCACCCGTAACAGGCGCAGTTATGGTAGAGATGCAATTTATGAAACAGTACAGCACTGCACTGTCTCAGAATTGGATGCAGTCACCCACTTTACCACAATATCTGAAAGAGAACCCCATCATGGAAGCTGAGAGGCCTAGACACAACTTGGCTGATGTCCACTATGGTGTGTGATGCAATCTGATGTAGCATTTAATGCGTGGTCCTGTGCCCTCCTTTATCAGTGATGTGTACACACAAATCTGTGCATAACTGAGTGTACAATCATTTCAAAGCAAAGTGTGAGATTTGCTAATTTCTGTGTTTGCTTTGTGATCATACATGAATCTACGCAAGGCTCTGACCAATGCTATGCGTGGTGTAATGTGGGCAAAAATGTGCTGTCCTGTCTTCTGTTTGCGTTAGTGATGGCCAAGGCAGACATGGGTGTTAGATAACAAGGCAGATAGAGTTTAGTCAAAAGGAGAGACATTAACAACATACCTCCTTACATGTTATCACTCAGCCAGCTAGGATAACTTCATATACTTGTACTCTAGCCTCATCCTCTGAACTTCACAGACAGAGCAATCTTGTGCACAGTTTTTATACTGAAGGGTGGTCGTTACAATGGCACCAAGTGGTGGAATAAAGAAACCGCAACACAGCAAGTGAACAGACAAGACGCAACTTTTCATGCATACACAATTTCAGCATCCATGTTTTAATCATGTTGATTTGGGTGAATTGCCATTTTGCCTACATAGAGTCAGGTGTGTAATTATTATCATAACCTATATCCTATCATATCCAAACGCATGCTCCCACCAATATTTTTAAAACTCTTTCTCATGCCTGTACTATATGATCCAAAATGTAACTTTTGTCTGTTAGTCAACTCCAGTGACTAACAGCTTTGTTTCTATTTCTGAGAAGTTTCTCTTCTAATATTTATTTTTGTTTGGGCCATTATTCCAAAGTTTTAGTTTTATAGCTTAATTCCATTTGGCCTGTAGAGGGGTGGTTAGTTGGGAGCATTTTTATATGCAAATGACTAGGACCATGCATGAGAGTATAAGAACAATCCATGTATCAACAATGATTACTCATGTGCATGTTTGAAAAATCCAAATCTATTGGTGCGCAGGGTAAGACACAACTTTTCCTATGCCGTGTTGACAAATGAGGGCCCAGTGTGTGTTAACTTGAGTTTTTTGTTAAGGGTAAGGCAGCTTGCTTGCTGGAAGAAGAGAAGTTTGACCATGCATGGGATCTTTCCGCCAGTGGTGGAATGAGGATCCAGAGAGAGTCATGGCCTCAGTCCCTCTCCAGGTGGAGCCCAGAAGCGAGCTGCCCTTTCTGCCCTGAACACTTCACAGACATTACTGCACAGTATTAAAAGACCTCAAGAGTCTCCCCTGAAAACCAGGAGCTGTAAATCACAGCCAGGTCGACTGTCTGCATGTTACAGAATTGAAAAATGACATTCACCTGTTCCACCCTGAACTTGTCACTCTGTCACCCCCCATGTCTGGACACATTCCTCTTGTCAAACCAAAGTGAGGGTGTCCACTAGCCAATCACTAGCCCATTTCCTTTTGGGTTTCTGAGAGGGGGTGGGGTCAGGGGAAATCAATAACACATTGCTACTTTCTACATTCTGTTTGACATGCTGGTATTGTTCAGTCATACGGTAACCATGCTCATGGGTGCATAGGAACAGGATTCCCATGTGTGAAAGGGTGCCATACAGCACTCGTCACTTGCCTCTAAACCCTCAGGACAGCTGATGCCTAAAGATCAGTGACTGTATGAAATGTGACAAATTGATAGCACTTACATTAATTGGGAGGGCACGACTTTAAAAGAGGGTCCAAGGAGATATGAAATTACTCTCCCAACTGTCAGTGATCCCAGACAAATTTCTCTGCAATGTGGTACCAAATACCAAATCAAAAACCATTTATTCACTGTTAACCAGACACTGCTTATGATATGATTAAATGTAATAGCTGTAAATATGATGAATGTGCCATTCTACATTCAGAAATAAGACATAAATCCCTTACTAAATAGTTAACTAAACACAATGTGTCATTGTTACAGTATACATCACTAATGATGATCATAAACCTTTTTGGGCTTTTAGAGCATGCCATTTCTCTTTTTTATATTTACCTTTTTTGTTTGTTTTTGAGAGGTTATTGTGGGCCCATTTCCTCTGGTCTGTTTCCAATTGAAAGCCCCTTCAGACCAAATAAACCAGGCGGCAAATATTAGTGCAGTGTAGGCTCAGTGGAGAGCGACTTCCAGCTCTGTCAATGGCATCAAATGACCAGAGAGGATGTGACCTCTGACCTTTGCCTGTGTGTCGAATACTTTTAATTAATGATCCAGTCTTAACAAAGGCATTGAGCTGTCAATCGATACGGCTGGTGCATGTTTTCACTTTCCCTGTGTTCTGTAAGGTTCTCTTGTCCCAAACAAGGAAGCAAAGAGAAGGCAAAAAGGTAATGGTATGAAATAAAAAAATGATTTAAGATGCCAGAGTTGAAAGTGACAGGACAGAAAATGGGAAAATATGTGCCTGAACTGCACTTGAAAATCTGTGAGAATGATGTACCCGAGCAAATGCAGTAATGAGAGCAGCGCCAATCTAAATAACATTTGAGAAACACCCACAGGAAAAGGAAATAATGAGAGACCAAACTCCCTCTGCAGTGCTAAACATTAGTGACTTTCGCAGGGGAAAGATGATCTCAGTTTTCAATCCTGTGCACTTGCATGATGAAATTTGTCACTGCAGAAAAGATCTGGCACCCATTGTCAAGGGCCATGAACCCCAGTGACACTTCCCAACATTCAAACACACACACACACACACAGACACCCCCACCCACACACACACACACACACACACACACATACATGAAATACACAAACAACACACATGCACACACTCACAAGCACAGACATACACATCCACACACATATACACAGATACACACTCCCTCACACTTGCAAGTTATCTTCCACACTTATTCTCCAAAACGGAGACACACAGTGTCCTAGCAGTTAAACGGGGACACAGCAAGTACAATTATAACAGAATCCTTCTTGATTTCTGAAAATGCATTTTAGTCTTAAAGAAGCACTGTGATGAGGAAAATAACACGCTGGAGTGTTTCACAAACATTCTTTCAGGTGTGACCCCGAGTCTGGGTGAAGCCTTTCATGCTTTGGGAATGGAACCCCTTCCAGCGACAGACTGATGCCCAGCATTCCTGAGGGGAAGGTCGACCCCGTCGGTCACTGTGTTCCTTGCACCTTGGTATGCGGCTCAGCGGGAGAGATTTCCTTCGGAAGTCCTCGGAGCTCCACGCTTCCCCCCTCACCGCGCTCCCCCCTCCCCCGGGCTGTCTGACAACGCGCGTCTCTTATTACAGAGACCTCCGAATACTGACAATTCCAGCTCGGCGCACATCAAAGGGGAACCATCCTTCACACATTCACACAATTTTTGAGGGTAAATAACAGGAGCTACAGCTGTTGCAGTGTCATTTGATGCTTAAGCAGCGGTGTAGTCAAAGGTTGAAAATAATGCATAAATCATACGTTTATTTGATATGCCTGAATGTCTTAATATTCTTCCAAAGGAGAAAGTAAACACTATTTCTCTAAGTTATTTATGTTACTTTGATGCATAGCTATCCAGGGCACCATATATAGCTTACTTTTTCACATGTTTTGAACAATGGGACATCTGTTGGAGGGTGTGTCATGCATGTGGGATTTGCACAACAGACATAATATATTCTGAATTAAAACTGACAACCTGGTGGCCACCTTCTCAGTTACCTCACTGGTGCTCCATTCTCCTACGCTATGATATTCTCACTGACTGGATTCAAAGTGTCCCCTAAAGTCAAATAAATTGGAGAATATATGAATACTTTAAACAGGTAGAGCTATAGAGATATGCAAGTGATACTTTACCATATCACGTACGTATTTCTTTAATATTGCTAATAATATAATATAAATTATAATTTTACTTGTATGTACTATGTAAGATCATGTAAGGCTCTTTTTATTTGAATAATTGTTTAATTCTCGAATGTCAACTATGTAGGGTTTTTCATTTTTCTAGGAGCTGTCATAAACTGTCAATACAGTAGAAATGACTTTTCTAAGATGTCACTTTATTATGCCCTCTCTGAGTGAGGATATTGTGGTTGCTTTTCATGACATTGTGTCATTCATTTGACAATGGCCTTGCTGTTAGGCACAGATAAAGTGTGAGAAATGTTTAATTGGGTTTATGAGTAAGCCACCCACTTAGCATCTGATTTGTATGAGAAATGTATGACTGCCTCTAAACTGTAGCAGACCTTCTTTACCATCACACCACAACTTGCATTTGATAGTGGAACATTTGCTATTAACTCGTTCTGAAAGACAGGTCAATAGTCATTCTTTGCATCAGAGTCGTGGGTTCAAATCTCGGGTGGGAAACATGTCATACAAGTTGCATTTTCAAATCTGCCAATAGCAATGTACTTTGGTGACTGTACTATGAACTGAGGGGTCCTGTGAGGACAGGTCCATTATACAGTGCTGTGGGCTTTTGTGCAGTACAGTGTTGTGATTAGCATTGTCCTTTCCCAAGCCAAATTGTTAGCTCTGCTTGAAAGTGTTCTATTTGGCAGCAAAGTCCTGTTTCAGGCTGCACCGAGGCCAATTCTTTCAGAACTGTTTAGTTATGTCATCTACTGACCTTCGCATGGGGAGCTGGGCCTGAAACCCCAAATCCCAGAGACTATGGAGCGTGAACCCCGAATGTTTGCTGCACGGAATATGGTTAACACAAGACAGATGTTCTCTTCCAGGCACTTCCACTTGACTCGGTCTTAACTTTGTGAGAGCATGTTGTGTCAGACCCCAGTATTTCCTGTAAACAAGGCTTAGTGCAGTGCCAATAAAGCTTCTATCATTACATTCACATTGCCATTCTTTGAACATCCACACTAAGAAGCCCTATTGTCTCAGTGTCTCAGTGACAGTGAGAGGTAAATCAACAGTACATATAAAGCTCACTTGTTAAAACTAGTTAAGACTATGTTGTGATAACCACAAACAAAATGGTCGGGGTGTGAGCTCTGTTAATACAAGGATCCTCCTCCAGGAAAAGAAGCACAACATTCTATGTGTTGTGGAGGAGGAATTGCGGTTACGTCCGCTGCATCTCGTTCTGCGATCAGGATTTTTAAACTTTATTATAACCTTATAGGACTATGGACGTATATCCGGACGTATATCCTCTGTGCCATTATTGTGCATCTATCTTTAATGAAACCCGGAGCTCCGACGAGATGGGGAACAAGGTGTTCTCAAACCAGCACTGCTCCAAAACAACTCTCACCCTCTGGGGACACGTTGCATGTTTGCATTCAGTTTTAAACAGGTTTTTGGTTTCAACCAATTACTTGGCCAAGGGACTCATAATGTGTAAAGCATCCCATAATGGGTTTCCTGTCTCAGGAGAGGAGGGGAGACTCACTCTAATTCACATCCCTGTACCATTGGAGTATTGTCTGGTTCATGACACTGCACAGCAGGGCAGTGCCTAACACGTTTCCCCGGAAGACATGAGCAATAACCATCGACATCACCCCCCAAGCCCCCACGCCTTGGAATTCATATGTGATCTACCGTATCATTAAAATTTCTGGGTCAATGCAAGACATAATATCACTACAAACAGTGAAGGGAGAATAAGTTTAGTGAGGTTCCTGGATACTACTCCAGCCACAATGTACAAAGAGAAAATGGCAATTTGTTCTTTGTTTTTCTAAAGATAGAAGAATGCTGTGGTTGGGGAAAGGGGTGAGTCCTCGCCCCCCTACCCTAGCATAATTACAAGTGAGAGGGCTTTACTCTCAAAGTTGGAGTAAATTCCCCACAAACTCAAAACCAAATCTGTTTGTCTGTTTAAAGGAATGCACAACAGCAGGATGCTGCACTGTGAAATACGCTGACAGTCAGAATGCCTTCGTGATGTAAGAGATACTGAGGTTACAGTCTGAGAGCTCACTTTGTCACACTTGTAAATTCAGCATTGGAAGAGATGGGAAATTGGATCCGTCTGTTGGCGTACATTTTACAAGGGGAAGAACAGCCATTCCCAGAGCTTGCAGTACTCTCATCTGTTTTAAAAGACAAGTGTTCTATAAGCATTCAATGTCCATGCAAACACTGAATGAAAACCATCTACGTGAAAATTTGAGACCTCAAACTCACTTCAACAACAAAATGAGCTGATGGAGCACATATGCATTTACCCAAGGTAATGTTAAAAAGCAGGGCTTGTCTTATTTTCCTTTGGGAGGGTCATTTTTCCTGTCTCTGGCTTCTTAAATTCATGGTGTTTTATGCACATTAAAATAAATCAGTAAATGTAATGGGTTAAATATGCAGGTTTTTCCAAATGCATGAATAGTATACACTGCAACAATGAAATGGTAAAATATAGAATTGCATGGCTTTGGCTCTGTCGCGTGTCTTAACTGTCTTATTAATTATCCTGCTACCATGGTAAACCAGGTGTATGGGTGACACAGCATTCCAGAAACCGTCCAGCATAAAACACCTTAATGAGACAGTTCCAAAGAACAGCTCCTCCCACTGAGTGGGACCTGTTTAATGTGCGCTGGATTCATGTTCAACGCAGACTGACCGTAAGCTCCAAGTTGCCAAGAGCAGAAACTATCCAGTGATTCAAGCTTTATCATTTTATCGTGGAGTGCAAGCCATGCAAAGAAGTAGTATGGAAAAATGGCAGGAGTTGAAAGACAGATCATAATTATCCACTGACACATTAAATTCATCAAAAGGATTTCTCAGCATATTGTGATGAGGTGAGAAATATTGACTTGAAAAACAAACCAGCAACTTGGGGAGGATGGCATGCACTGATGCTGCTGTGTCTCCGTTAGGAGACTGTTGTTGCATGACGTGTCATCTTTTCAGCGTCATTTTGTATGATGCTCAGCAGGGTGTGTGCACACACTCTTCAAAGCAATTCTTTCCTCTTTCCTCAGTGTGTCTTGGTAATCTCCCATACCACAGCTTTAGGGCCA
Organism: Megalops cyprinoides; assembly: GCF_013368585.1. NCBI lineage: Eukaryota > Metazoa > Chordata > Actinopteri > Elopiformes > Megalopidae > Megalops > Megalops cyprinoides. The sequence continues at coordinate 14,621,322 of NC_050589.1, forward strand.
AAGAAAATTGGTCTCTCTGAGTAGTGGCTCAAAGGAAGTCAAATGAAGACAAATAGAGGTGGTCACTCCTACAACTAGAAAGGAGGTTAACCACTGTCCCACTGCCTGTGCTGGGAAGATAATATTCCATCACTGAATCATGACAGGGGTTCACATTCAATCAAGCACCAGTTCATATTCAGTCCCATAATATGTCAAGCCTGGGATCTGTCCACTTTGATGATCTCTTGATGGGGACCACATGATAGAGAGAGTCTATGCTTTAGAGAATGGGAAGCAGACAGAATAATGGCAAAGATTAGCTGAAACACACAGGGCAGAGGAAATTAAGAGCCAATGACTTCAATGATGAATAGTAGAGATTATCCGCTAACCTGTCTTCATTTCCCTTAGCGGAGAATCAACATTGCTTTGGCAAGTAACAGACACCGCTGTTTTATGAGAAGGATCGCTTACCTCGTTTTAAAAAATACATTCTTCAAGGGAGGTAATTTTATATCTTGTTTAAACAAAACAGTGTTGCAGTTACCTCAGACCATCCCCCCCCCCCCCCCCCCTGAGGATACATTCGTACCCCCAGCCTCACTAGAGAAGCAAAAGCATATGTCTGAACCTATCCCTATGAATGCATTCTCACAAACAACTTGAGTACAGATTGGATTAGGATGGGGACAGCTATAATGCCTGAAGCCTGGGAAGGCATGTATTGTGAATGGGGAAATGCTAATGCTCGCAAGTGAAAGAAAGAAGTAGAGGACAGAAAAGCATGTGGTCAAACAGTCTTAATCCCTCAAAGCAAATAGGGACTCAGTGGACCTCTTGAAAAAACCCGTCTTGAAAAACTTCCAGGTCAGGATGAGGTCTCGGGGAAGAACAAGGCAACGTTTTGTCAGTAACCTGACATTTGGTTTGCAGGCAAACAGCACCCATGGCATCCTGATCTCAATTTTGAAGTCTTGGTAAACCTGCAAGTAGCCTACAGTGCCATTCTTGGGGCAGCCCAAACAAACCCACTCCGGGAGACAACTGGAAAGATGCTATAGAAAAGTGATCACATTTGTAATATTTAATGACTTATAGACCTGCTAAGGGCCAGGATCTGATCCCTGAAAAGAGCACAAATTAAAACAATGGGCATTTTGCAGCATATACACAGTGGATGGAAAGCCATCCACAGTATAGCACCCTGGGAGCTGGAACAATAGCCCTGCACGGCATGTAGTTAGAGGCATTGAGAAGCTGTCCCACACATTCATACAGGCCAGTCTGGCACATCCTCACTCATTTCCTTCAAACACAAAAGAGCAAAGTAATGAGCGGTTGCATTATACCCTCTCAGAGACATTATACCCTCTCAGAAACATTTACATATGCCATGGTCTTACGTGGTCTTTCAAGCAGTATAATTGATGAAAGAAAAAACGAGTCCATAAAAATTATGAAGTTGATCAAACCAATAAAAGACCCCCCAATGGAAACAAATGGAAAAGACAGAAAAAGAATGCAAAAAAGTAAACATAGTACTACCTCTCCTTAAGATGAAATATGAGAAAAGGGTTATAGAGGTAATACACGTGACTTTGAAGCTAAACACAGCCATAGGTGTGATGTATTACCGTGTCATCTAGCTTAAAATGACTGATAAATCACAGATTTAACACCTGTACACAGTGTATGCTTAACTGTAAGGGCAGAGACAAAGAGCAAAGGTAACGGCAATCACTTTCTGATGGTTACCTGTTCCAACTTTGTCTCTCCCGCCTGTCTCTGTGTACCTGTCCCTTCCTTTTGTCAGTCTAGTAATATCAGCACCCAGCCACAACAGACCACAGCATGGGAGCATTGGCCTCTGTCTGCCCACCCAGTGTCCTCCTATGCCTTCTGACTGGCATCTCCACGAGGGCACCCAGCCCATGCTGACACTAATTGGCAACTGCATCTAAGATAAACTGATATGATAGATGAGTTTGGCCCTAATTGCATGGTGCCAGCCACTATAGATGTGGCTCAGCGGGGCACTATCACTACCCAGCTTCAAAACAGAGAGGTAGTTCTGTACGGTGTGTTATCTGCACCAAGCTCTCCGTCTTTATCTCTCAGCCATGAGCCTGAGGCAAAACAACAGGAGGCTGCCGCCAAAGCGGGCGCTGATGTTTTCAACGCTACACATGCAACACACAGAACAGCAGACTGCGGTCAAAGAAAGGGATTTAGACCAGGCTCCAGCTGGGGGGTCATATCCCCCATGAATCCATGTGTTTGCATTGGGTGAGTAAAGTAGAGATCTTTCCTTTTCCCTAACGCCATTTCGACATCTCATTTTACTTGATGCATTTGTGCTTCGGCTGACAAATAAGATTAATGCCATTCATTTAATCATTTAACCAGAGGAACCACCCGTTTTTGTGTGGGGAAAATTTAGTGTGGGGGTAACATTACACACAGACACACACACACAGACACACACACAAACAAATGTCAGAATCTGCAGAGAATTCACTCATATGATTTAGATGTGAACAACAGTGGCTGTCCTGAATTTCAGCTGCAGGTCTCCAGCATGTTTGATGCACTCTGTAATCAACTGGCAAATACTGGTTGATTTGACTCAGAACAGTTTTTCGGGAGCGATCTTTTACGATTGAATGTTTGGAATTATGTCTGCCTGTGTGGCCACAAACTGAAGCCAGGAAAGCTGACACACAGCAACATTTGTTCTAAGTCTCTGCATGGCACCCAGATGAAATGTGGGGTTGGGGGAGGGGGGGGTTCTCTGATAGCTCTGGCATATGTGCCTGTAACCTTAGGGCCTCAACAGTGGGCAGACAAGTCAACATAGCGTACTGAATTATTCATCAAAGAGAGTGTTGGTGAGACACACCAAAGTTTTTCAAATTTTTTTCATCTACTTGGTGTGTGATTGGAGCATCCATTCAAACAATTTCCCAGAAAGAATTTTGTCTTCATCATAGTGTTTTTACTGAGAAAATAGTTATTACATGAAGATACTAATAATTATGGTTAATAACTATAATTATGAAGGAGTGATGTAAAGGTGTACAGATGTAAAAACAGATTTCCTGATTTGACGCATGCTGTGAAGTCAGAACAAAAACACTAAAAACATTGACAAAGTGGAAGAATGAGTGCCAGTGAAACAGCAAAGACAAATGCAGATTATTTCCTGATCCTTTTACATATTACATGTGCTCGTATATTTTTACAATGAAACAACAATATATCCTGGCAGCTAAAGTGATATTTCTTGTAAGATTTTATCAAAACAGGCAGCTTGCCACTTTGACATTAGCCATTAAAAAGATTTATGAATCATGGACTTATCAGAAAGTGGGGGACCCCAAAAAGAATCAAGTGTCCTAGAACATACTGCTTGTATAGTCAAGTAGATGCCAACTCTGTATTTTTTATGTTGTGAAAGCATAGTCCAAATATTGCGTATACTGTTCTTCTGTGTAATTCACTACCTACATTCTCCTAATCAGTTAGCCCAGCTATGTGGACTTCAGTATCGCTGTGACTTTACTATTTACATTCTCGGCTCACATAGTGGCATCATTACTCAAGAATCAGTGTCAGACCTGCTTGGCTGCTGCGTGGGAAACACTGTGATAATTACTCAGGAGCAAGCGGTCTGGCTTTAATTTAATTTCACATCCAATAATAACCCGACAATGAGCGGGCAATAAATCAAACAGGGCTGTAGCTTTCTGGCTCACAGAGCCCGAGATGGAGAGTGTGCCGCTCGATCTGAGATTTCAGAATTCTCTTTCACCCACATGGCACTGTGGGCAGCAGACTCTCCAGCACCAGTTTACAATTCTGAAGTCTGAAGTGAGTCAATCTACCAACCCATATATGAATGAATGAATGAATGAATAAACTTGGTTCTTGTAGTAATTCACAGGAAGAAAGGTTCACTAAAGTTTTCTAAGGCTCTCTAAGGTTTACAAAGTTGATAGCATTTACCCTGTTGATAGTTTGCAGAGCTGTCCAAAACAGAGACCACCCAGATGGCAATGTGATGCAGTTTTCACGTGCTGCTGCAAAGACCTCTGTGACTTTGTCAGCCTCAGTACTTTCTTGGTAGATCTTTCAAGGGTACCTTGTATAACCTGTTTTTTTCCATATATATCCCATATATACGCTTGGACTATTACTAAAGCAATTGAGGTTAAATGGATTGCTCAAGGGAACACTATTAATACCTTGCCATTCCACTCTGCTACAACAATGCAAAGAGCCTGTTAACTTAAATGAGTCTGGTAATGAGCTTGGTAAATAAAATCATATTTGCTCACTTTGTTTTACAAGAAACATATTCTTGTAAATGAATCTCTGTTTGTTTGCCTGCTTGTCTGTCTAACATACCAGTCAATGATGTGCCATACCGCAGAAATTCAGCTAAATTATAATTTACGGATGAAAATTTCAGTAATGAGCAAAGCCCACTGAGAAACCTCTGGAGGAGTCCTTAGTTCTCTGTTGAACGGAACATGTACATCATGTCCAAACACTCTGACTTCTCACGACTTCCCGTGATTTCTTAAGATTTTAACGCTGCCTTGCGTCGGGCCTGTCTCCGGCCACATATCTTTGACCGTGTAGAGGCTGGACACAGCTCCTGAAAATGCACAGTGTGTGCAATCGATGCGAAACACTCATTCATATCTCAGTCCTGTTTATTTAGGCTGACCCTGAGAACTGCTCAATATTATGGAAAGACTGATCGCGTATACTTGGCTTAGCACATAGCAGCTCTGGCATGCAGAGAAGCTGCATGCGCGGGGAGCATTAATGCAAATCCTTTTGGTCCTGATCGCTTCCACTGTGTCTGGACAGGGTCAGCCATCCAGACAGCCCGTACTGGACAGCTGTGGCCAGGGGGTGAACAATCAGGACTTGGAATCGGGCTGGGGAACCGGTCCAGACCCGTGATCTGACTGCGCTATGTTCCCACAAACTCGGAGCTGGAAGGGTGCTTCCGATGACCTCGTTCTATAGATTGAACTCACTTCTGGAAAACAGCACTAGACAGTACGAGCACATACAGTATCTATCCAGGGTGCTGAACTTCGCAAATGTTCTGAGGTGTAAAAAAACAGCTGATGGCTATTAATATTCCTAAGTGTTTTGGGAGGTTCCTGCTTTTCCCTTCAAGCAGTTTTTGATACATTTTTAACAGTAGAACAAGGATTGTTCTCACGGATTACTTCCAAAACTCATTTTCAAATGTATTTAATCCATTAACCACAGGCTATGGAAACATTATCTACTAGTGTGGGGTCAAACATGGAGAAACAGAGAAGTAATTTACATTTTTCCGCTGAGAGAAGTGTTTTCCACGAGGCTGTCTTTGCAGATCTCATTTAGCAGCACTGTGATGCTATGACTCCTTGGACTAATCCAGTTTGCATTTCACTTGCCCCTTCTGAGAACTGAAATGATCCCATCACTCAATATCTGGCTACAGCCAGTCTAAAGCTACAATGGGTTTGCAATGTGATGTGATTAGGCTGAAAAAAATTGCGTTTTGGAAAATGTAGGCAAATGAAAATAGCACACGCTCTCGGCAGCCAGTTGTGACTGTCACCACAGGTCCTGTCCGGTCGCCGCTGTACCCAACAGAGACAGCTATTGCACGATCAAGACGAAAGTCTCACTCACAGGTGCTGTATTACAAGGTTTATATGTATGACAAACATTTAGCAGTCAGACCCTTCAAGATGAGGAGTTTCAGTTTCACATAAAGCAGCCAATAGAGTGGGAGTGACAAGAGCCCCAAGTGCCCTTCAGTGCAGTGTCAAGATTAATCAGTGTCCTTAGATGGAGGCTTAAACTACTGTAGCTATTACAAATGACTAGAAATACTGGTATTGAAAAGGAGTTTTTTGGGTACCTCTTTGATTATTTTCATTTCCTCACTCTAGGGAAAATTATTAAGCTTTTCTGAACAATGCAGACTTAAAGGATGACTACTTCTAAACAAATTTGTATCTGTACTTTAGATTGTAATTACTCAAATAATGCGTCTTTCAGAGATGAGTATGTCCAGAACCTAGCACTTCATCATATGGAAGTTTCCACCATGCTGGAATGAAATTTAAGAGGTCTAATTCATCATCCTTTGCTGTTGTGCCTTGCTGTAGACCTTTTTTTTAATCTATGTCAGTGATGACCTTAATAAGTCAAATCCTCTTGCCAATTATGACATATGAGTTTTAGATACCTCCATTGTATGACTCCAACTGCAGTGACAGATAGTCATAGACACAAAACATCTGAGAGCCGTGGCACATTTTAAATCACAACAGTGTTGGTATTCATGGAGCTCATGGTTCTAGCTATGCCCCCTTTGTAGCCAGGCTACAGAGATGATCTGGTGCTGCTTATACTTCACCCCTCTGCTTCATCCTCAATGGCCTCTCTCACTCGGGCCAGAGCAGGGCCCAGGGAGCACTGCTCAGCAGTGGAGTACATCCCCGAGGTCGTGATCTAATTACCTCCACACTGGTATCTGCCTCCCTAGGGGCTTGTAGCTCAACAATGAAATGTGCTCTGGGAGCGATAGCAAAAAATGAGCTTATCTTGGTCATGAGCTATGAGCTTCGTCCTGTCATTTTATCTGCCGATTCAGACAAAAGGCAGATGCTCCCTTAAAACAATGTTAAGTGAATGGCTGTCTGACGCTGTGGGCTGGCTATCAGCTCCACCTTGCACTCTCTCTGCACGGCATACAGATTATCTACCCGGAGCCCTTTGTTGTCACTCTGGGGGAATGGGGGTATTTGAGTTAGATCTATTCGATGGCATACACATATCTCATGCCATTTCATCCTAGGGTCTTTCATGCTGACAGAGGTGTTTATGCAAGGATGATGGAATTCTGTCATAGCTTTATGCACACTGAGAATAGGAAAGCAGATGTCACCATAAAGAAATTCCTATACTCCTATACCGAATACATTGTGGTATATATATATATATATATACACATATATATAACACGACATTTGAAAATAATGAATACCTTGTCTCCATCCTCAGAGACAGAGATGGTCACAGACACATAAATGTGTGTCTTGTGACTGAATCTTAAATAAGAGTCTCGTAAAGCCTTGACTTATCAGGGCGCTAGGAACGCTGATAGACAGCAGCTGAGATCTGATCTGCCTTTTATTTTGATTATTTTATATCTTTACCTGCGTTTGAGCAGGGTGGGGGCCTTGTCTGCGCTGGGTGCTGCAGGCCAGAGAAGACACGCACAGGTTATCTGCGCTTCTCAGTCAGCTGGAACCAGCCTTGGCACGCGGGTCTGGATCACCCCTGTGACTAAGACAGCTTTGCAGGGACCATATTTATATGGGACAGGGAGGAAGGGACTGCAGACAGCTGAACTTCACGTTGATGTTGAAAAGCTTTTCTGAAACAGATAACAGGAACTACAACAGCAGCAACAACACTAATAATCGTCATCATCATTGTAATCACAATAACACTAAGGGTCTTTGCATTTGCATAATGTGCAATTTTTGAGGAGTGAACATTTTATGAATGGACACCATGTAATGTTTACAGGTTGGTTTGCATCTGTATGACTGCTTCTTTATTCATGATCAGCACTGAAATGTCACAGAACAAAAAAAAAAAACCTGGACAAAAAGCATCTACCAAAGCTGCATAATAACCCTAACATTGCTGGGATGGTTCTAGAACAAGTATACAGCAAGCTGTCAGCTCCTTGTGTAAAACAGACCCCTGCTTCCATCACTTGGACCCCTTCCCAAAAACACTGCTCATAAACTATATATGTGTACAGCTGCACCTTTCACACGAACCCAATTAAAGCAATATTTACAGGCACATCAGCTAATACTTCCACTGCCTGCGGTGTTGAACAATTTCAGCCATCCATTTTGGATAAACAGTGTAAACTGTGGGTGTATTAAGCTAGCTATTATTTGTCATCATTAATGCCATGTGTTAAGAAAGAGTATTTTGTTAGTAATGCTTGATCTCAGAGTGGTATGTGCAAAGCCCTACATGTTTATATGAATTAAAGATAAACCCATCAGCCATCCTGCTTAACGCACTCTTCATACCAAACACCCTATTAGCAGTTAATTTTCAGTTACTCAGGCTATATTTTAAAAATATAATTGTTTCTTTCACAGATACTGGGTAGCCCTAATCAAGGATTTAATAACACACTTGGACAAGGCTGTTGGGTAATTGTGTGATTCAATCCTCGATCTACTCTAAGCGAGGCCCGTGAAATTACCCCATTATGTGAACTCTATGTTTTTTAAAGGAGTTTCTTGCATAAAGAATCTCGAGACATTTGTCAGCGCTTGATGGTGAACAGAGGGAAACATATCCCGTGTTCATGGTGTCGTCGTCCATCATTGCTATCTAGACACGCTGATGGGCCATATGTAAAGTATACCTCTCCCTCAAGTGCCTGCACCGGGGTCAGCGCACTTTATCTTAAAATACCTTTTGGGGAGAATACACACATCTTTAGAGCACTCCACATTACTGCCCTAAAACCCTGACAAGCGGATGAGATAAACCTTAATGCAGAAACCACAAACCTTTAAAGTGCTGCTCAATACAGGCAGTGCATGTGTGACAAACCAGATGCAAAATATGTGCTGTCCTTTCTCAGGTGAAATGATAAAAATGACCTTTTTGATGAACTCATCAGTGTTCGAGGAGTACAGGTAAGTCCCAGCTGTATGCGTGTGTTTTTAGTACAATACTTCCATCGTTTCGGCTACTTAGTGTCCTTTTTCCCCTGGTACTGTATGAAGACAGAGATTAATAAGCACTAGGCTGAGGTCTGTCTCCAGCAGCAATTCATTTTTCATCAGTTTCTCTATTTTATTGCTGTGTAAATACAGAGCAAGTGCTGTCTTTGGGGAGACAAACGGCTCCTGTTTAGATATGCCTCTCAGCCAGCTACCAAATGATGCAATGCCACCTTCCCTTATGTGGATTACAATGAAATGTGCTACCAGTGTAACAGGTTGGGAAAGATATGAAATAACTATAAACAATCTACAATCCTGTGGGCACAACATGCCTGTCAGCCACCCATCCAATGAAAAGCCAGAGATAGCCACCTGGGCACAATGTTCTTTTTTTTCTCTCTTTATTATTTAAGCTAGGACACTAGGGAGTGAGACCGTTCAGCTGTGGGACAGCAAAGGATGTAAACCCCAGACGTACACAAGGCAAGCTCCTGTCTTGCTCAGATTACCCGAGCAGATGACTGGAAACATCGGAGAAGGAAACGAGAGGCAGGAAGCAGGACATGTGTCGGCTCCTCCTTTCTTCTCTTGTGCATTTCTGGCACGCTGATCAGGTCCCCTCATGGCCTCACACTCTCCGCTGCATTTGTCTTCGGGCAGTGGGTAACTAGGTGATGGCAGACTGGCGAAGCACAGCCAGCATTGGGAGGCCCGTCTCAGGGCCTGGGTGGGAAAATATCGGCGGTGCACTGGTACCCATGCCATGCTTTTTGTTGTCCCTGGACTCACACAGCAGGACTGCTGGGGTCCCCCCCAGGGACAGCCAAGCAGACCATGTAAGATGGTTGAGGGTGGGCTGCCGTCTGTAACGGGATCACGTTTCCCCCACAGCTTGTTGCCTGATGCTAAATAAACTCTGGCATGTGGCAATGATACGCAATCCCCTGGCTGAAAGGGTCACTCACCCCGGGGTCGTTCCCGGCACCAACCTCCCCTTCCTCTCTGCCGGAGTCTTCCACCGCCCCCTCTCTCTCCTCCTCGGTGTTCTGCATGAGAAATGAGCATTGCGGTGGCCCACTGCTGCTGTGCTAATCAGAGTGTGAGCGAGACACACCTTTGCCTCCCACTACATACCGCTCCCCACTCTTATCTCATTCAGTTCCCTCCCTCGCACAAAGACCCCATCGACAGTCGGTCTGCCCCTGGTCCTTCTGTCACACCTCTCCCAGTGCGGGACTCTGTATTTGAACGTTAACTTAGTTTGGGCACATTGTATTTAACACTTTCTCACGTATTCCCAACTGCCCCCCAGCTCCTGCACACCTGCTGTTCTAGAAGTTGGTTATGAACTTATGATCTTATTTCATCAATGTTTATATACTTTATTTTCAAGATGAATAAGCCTGCTTTATGCATGGATGCATCAGTGTGATCACGCTGCTCGGTTGACTCAAAAAGCAGTGTATAACATGGAAAAAAACAGAATACCACGGCATTTGATATATTGAAATATAATCACACCCAGAATCACAGGATTTCAGTATTTTACTAACTCATGCGTTATTAAGCGTCTCATAGTTTTCACCGCCACATTTGCTGTACATTCTAACATTACTAACATCACTTTATTCTCAAAGCGAGTCAGAGGGAGTCAGAACTATGTTGTGCTGCTTATTTTGCAACTTATGTGAATCTGCATTGAAAATTAAATAACCATATTGCATTTGTGGAAGGTTTTTATCTGAAAAGCAGTGGTTTTAGAATGGATGTTGCTTTGTTGTGTCACTTGTAAAAAGCAGTTCTAATCTAGTGTCCTAATCACACCGGTTTGACTGTACACGCGAAGGGGTTAATATAGCTAACTGGTGCACTCAGTTCATGAGGTTGCCAACAGAAGGCATTTGGACATACTTGAGTGCTTGCAGAAACTAAGGCCTCCCTCTTGCCATTATCAGGTCCTGCTGTAACATTCAGACATTGAACACATTTCTGCACCTAGACTTTCTTCAGATGAACTGATGGTGAAGCTGCAGCTGGCCCCACGCTACCCTTTGTAGAAGAGGGTTTAAAACATTACACTTCATCTCAAAAGCATCTTCAGTGTTCTGATATACACTCCTGCATTAATCATTCAAAGTTTATCGAGCGGCCCGTGTTCATTCTGCTCTTAACAATGCCAATCTAGCAACAGGAACACAGGCACAGTGCAGCAAACTTCAGAGACTGCCCGCAGAGCTCCATAAATTTATCATCACAGAGTCACGGAACAATCAATAGCACACGCCTATGAAAATCAAGCTAATGTACCACTCTGATTCAGGCAAGCTAGTGAAGACAAATAGATGGACTTAAAGAGGGAGAGCTCTGTGCCAGCAGTGGAAGAGAGGAAAATCGATGATCACTCTGGCCCATATCCAAGCATAGCAGTATAACGACGGTAATGATGCGAACGGCTTTAACAGTAAAACGATATGGGTCCACAAATCAGTAAGTTACGTTATTGATTCACGCTATTCATTTTTTTTTGTGGCCTTTAGCCATGCCAACTAACAAAGCTTTAGAAGATGGAGTGACAGATCACTAAATAAAATTTCAATACAAATTGTGCAAAGACAGCAGCTATAAGATAATTGATCTAATACATGTAATACCCATAAACTAATAAGGAGAGAGAGAGGGACAAGACCAGACAAAGTTCTGGAAAACTTGATGTTATTAGTTGCTGTTGGCAGGGAAGCAGTTCTGTAGGGTCCTATCATAGTTTCAGTAGAATTGCATTGGGGCTAAAGTCTGCAGCTGGGAGTAAGTGATGAAAAGTACAAGGCTGCTCTAAATATTGGATGTGAAGAATCAACAGATGCGAGTCAGCCAGTATCACAACACAATACACCCGCTGAGAGAAGTTTGGGGCACATTCCTAATGAAGGGAACAGATGAGCCAGCCAACAGTGTATATTCATGTGCTGTCATGCAGTGGTGATGTCTTACTTTCCGTGTAAATCCAGTAAGGGTGTCACTAGGATGGGTTGACTTCAGCAACTTGTGAAATCATTGTAAAAAATCATCCTTCAGGCAGGAAAAAATGGCCCTTCCAAGAATCTGTCATGCATTTCTGTGGACAAGATAGCATCTCCAAATGAATTACAGTGCTGTCAACTCACTCGCTAAAAACACTAATGTAGCATTTGCAATAAGAAAACAAACCTTGACAGGAAGTCCAACAAATGGACTTGCCAAATACCCCAATAAAAAAACAGCAAGCAGGTGATGAAGCTGAACAAACCCAAGCAAGCCAAGTTTTTGTAGAAAATACATTGTCTGGTGCAGTGTACAGATATCTAGCACATCCAGAATCAGATTTGTAGGTTTTGTAGGTTGAAACCATGCTCATTACTGTAGTGCTTTCTGCAGCTGCAGTAAGATTGGTATTTAGAGCTGAGCCAAGCTCCAGGCTGTGTCTTTGCTGTAAACCCTGTAATTCCTCCATGGAAGATCCCTCTGGTGGTGGAGCAATTAGCTAAACACCTATGCTTTGTCTTATGGCCCCAGAAATTGTTTGCATGTTACTGAATGTGCTGTAGGTACTGGCAAGCATTGTCTTTAATCTCTTCATGTAAATAATAAAACATGGTAGGAAAAAATATCCTCATGCAGCCTGAGAGAAGACTATGGATTATCGAATAGGAGACACCTAGGTGCTACTAATAACGTTGGTAAGAAATATTCCTCCATTGTGGCCTCATTAAATACAATGTTACAGTGTTACTTCATCCAAATGCAAACATTTTTAAGCATACTATAGGAAATTACAATAGTTATTTCCATTTTATTCACACAATCAGTAATAAAAACAAACAAAAAACATACTATGGCACATTATTATCACTACTGCGATTATTGTGATTGATATTAAAAAGTATTCCAAAGTGTCTTACTCGTTACTAGAAACAGAAAAGGCCAGTAGGTCAAGCTGCTGGTCAGCCTTGCTCAGGACCACCTATGAAACTTTCACCATGACAAATTGCTGATGAGAGGGACTTGCAGCAAGCCCCACCGGTCAAAACCAACATGATATGAGACTTGAAAGAGCCAGACGTGACTGGCCAGATGTTTATTTCTCTTTCACATGCTGGCAGTGAAACATGTGAATGGCCCTTAAAGTAGAGGAGAACCTTTCTATACCAGGACAGTTACAATGTGGTACCCTATCCAAACAGTGTATGTCAATGCACTCCAAAAGGTTTTACAACATCTATCCATATGCAGTCAAAAAGGATTCATCCCAGTCATGTTAATGCCTATTGCCACTATTTTTTTAATGTTATATAATCACACAATATTCTTTTCACTCACACTGAGGACATCAGAAGAGGAATTATCAGTGATGTACTGTGGAGATGGTTTTTGCAGAATTAATAATGCAATGAATGATTATGTGAATGACCCAACAGTGCATTTTTAGTTTTAGTTTTTGTAATAATGATATTGTAATCTTAATGAAAATGCAAGACATGCAGGTGTGTGGGAGTGAGTGGTTTCGCTGGCTAACCACATTGTGATGAAATCTGGGCTAAGTTATGAATTTGATTGCCCCATTAGTTTAAAGTTCTGTCTCTAGGAAAGAAAATATTTGTCCAAGCACATATCTTTGGATGACATTGCTAGCGCCATCCTAATTAATTATGGAGTATTTTCAGATTATTCAGTGGAAATGGCAACCAATACAGTCCACACATTTAAAAGCAGGACAGAAAAGATAATAGAGTAACACAGCAAATTCATATAAGATGCTGGTCATGCCAAAACAGAAAAAGCACAAATTCAAGCAAAAGGACAAGGTAGTTTACACAGTACACAGTTCAACAAATATGAATGAATGCTACAAAGCAACAGTGTAGTGAAAATGGGAAACAAATTCCATGACCACCCTGCAAAGATCTTTACAATGTTTCTTAAGATGAAATGAGAGAGGTTCGCAGGGTTTTTATACATTCACAGACGACACCACTGAGAGATTAAAGAGGTCTGTCCCGATAAATGGTTTCCTTGGTATCTTTCCTTTGCCATTGGCAATCTATGCAGACTGATTAGCCTCAGTAATTACCTGTATTCAAGCTGACTGTGTCAGTGGCAAGTCAATCTCTTTTAATTAGGGAATGCTGAGCGGCTCCCTCCGAGCACTTCAGACCCCCAAGACACATCATTCAACAGGAAGCCATGTTGCAAGGAAATTTTGAAGTGATCGTTTGTCCACCACTCCTTTGCTGTGACTTAGGTATTCAGGTCTGGTGGGTCTGTAGCTGCTACCGCAGCACAACCCTGGAAAAATATTGCCTTTTCAAAAATGAAGTAAAATTTTGACAGTGTTCCAAACATCACAGAAAGAGTGTGGAAAGGTTTAATATGTTGTTAGTATGTTATGTAAGTAAAAAAGTACAGCTTAACAAAACAATATAACATATAACCCAAAAATGTCCAGTGCCCAGAAGTGTCCACTGAACTTCCAATAAACAGATTATTGGTGTGCATTTGTTTAGCTGGGTTTTGTTTAGTTGGGATTTGTGTTCCTCGTGTTTTCTAGGTTAAAATTCATTATTTGTGACATTCTATGCAGTGAAATTAAAGTTCAACATTTTCTTATTTACACAGAAAAAATAGCCAATAAGTATTTTTCCCATTTATATTTGTTCCTATTTAGTCAGGCATAAGACAGGAGGGCACTATAAACATATTAAGGATTGGTTGTCTAGGTTTGCCTACCTTTAACACTGCTTTTTTAAAATTTGAAATTAGTTCATTAGAAGCCTAACTGTATCAAAGGCCTTTTCTCTGTCTGGATGTTTTGGGAATTAATCCATATGATAGGATTTGTTTTTTTCTCTCAGTGGAGCATATACACAGTATTAAACAATGTTAATGAACATGGAGTGATAACTTTTGTGCACTGGTAGAGCTACTAACAATCAGTAGAAAGCTAATGCTGTATTTTTTGATCCATTGTGTGATTTAATTAACTTTTTGAATTTCACTACTAGAAGCACATAGGTTCCCAGTTTCCAAATATATGTAAATATGGGCAGGGAAATGTGTTATGTTACTTATCAAACTAATTCTGAATATCTGATATAAAAGGTTAATTAAGTACAAACAAATTCATTTATTCCCCATCAGGAATATTTTTGCAACAGAAAAAGAGAGTAATTGAGGTCATTTGATCAGCATGCTGCTTCTTACAGACAGGTAGAGATATGGTTAGGATCATAACAACGGGTGAGGAGGGCTCAGCCTGGAAGGGACAGGGACATGAAATATTGATTCGGGTTGAAAGATGCTGTTTACAGAGTTGTAAAGCAGTGAAATCCTCACGCAGGTGCAGGCCCAGCAGCAACGCTCTGCAGTGATGTGAGCCATCGCCGTGAGTGAATGTAGGGAGAAACTCGGCATGAGGGAGAGCAGGGTCGTCCCTCTTGGCCTGGCAACTCAAAAGTACGGCTCTCCTCCCTGACCTCTAACACAGCCCAAGCGCACCTGCTGTGCTCAGCTAAGAGGAAGATAGCAATCTCGCAATCCATTCCCTTTGCTAATCCAGAGAGGAGGGAACAATGACATATTCATGTCGGTGGATGTAGCACCATGGGAACTGGCATTTTGGGGGCATTTACAGCTCTGTTGATGAAGACCTCATTTTCCAGAATAGGAGGGAGGGGCTCTGCATGGGTCCTCTCCATCCTAGCAGGGGGGGGGTGGGTATTGACAAAGGGGGACTGATACAGCCATTTGCACGACATATCAATGTGCAAGTACGTCAGCTATTTAACTGTCACATCCACGCCTCTACAGGGAGGAAGAGAAAAGGAGAAAATGCTTAAAGGAGATGAATGAGCCCAGTTTACACTCCCTCTTACGCCCCCTTACACAAGCCCATCCCCCAGACTTTACAATTGACAGCCCGACACAGCATCTGATTCTGCTGAGGTTAAGTGAGGAAGCTTTCCCTTCAGTCAATTTTGCTCATGATATCGTTCACCAACAGTTCAAACCCCAGCCCCCCTTACACTAATAAGTGCCAACTGATATTGTACTGTTTAAGGGAAACTGCAGGATGAAATGCCATCAGCAGAACAGTTCTGACATCTCACCTCATTGGACTGTCAATGATGTAGATGTTCTTTTATCTAATCCATTTGCCCACATTCTGAAAGAGGAGCATCCTTTCCCAGCCTCTGCTCAATGGCTTTCTGCCCTGTCTGAGCCATGCCATCCCCGGCGCCAAAGTTTACTTTTCAGAAACGCACGAGGATTTCAGGGAAAGGCTGACTCATGATAGACTGGTGTTGATGGTCTGTTTGTGCGGGCAGGAAAGACTGAATTTAAGGGCAGAGTAGAGACCCCCCCCCCCCGACAACACTGCGTACAGTCCCTCAAACCACAGGGCATATGTTTTCTCAAGCGAGACTAAATGGGCGACCCGGGGAGAGACCATCATGGCGTCCTCTCCACGGGTCCTTCGTCGCCTCACTTATCTCATTCTCAGCCCAGAGGAGCCCACGTTTAGGACAAATAAACCATGGAAACCTACAAGTGTCCCACCCCTGCCCCCCGAGTGGTCCTGACTCTATGAGTTGTTTTAGTTGTCTGACTGATCCAAGTTTTCACTGCAGCTGCTGCTATTGAACAGATAAAAGATCAACAACAGCTGTTACACAATATCCTCTCTCTCCCTTGCCTTACCTTCCTGAGTTCCTGGGTTTCATCAGCTCTAGAGGAAGCATATTCATGAATGTATATCTGCAGAGGCTTGAATTAAAGGAAGACATGTAAGAAACATGTAACAAGAAACAGTACCTCATGAAATTCTAATAATAAAGGCACATTCAAGCAGTCAATCTGTTGGATCACTTGTGGGAAGGGCTAGAATTTCAGCAGAGCTACACATTTCGTTCCATTGTTTTGTTTCTATAAATATTTTATTACAAATAAAGTAATCCATAGCTTAATTCATAAACATTTGACAAATGTACACAAATGTTCACATTGTAAATGCCAAATGTATGTTTTGAGAAACTAGAAATTCTATTGAACTCCACCACATTTTCTCATACATAAAAAATGATAAAGCAAAAATGCAAGCAAACAGGAATAAAACTAATATAAATAACCAAAAACTGAAAGAACAAATGGAGTTCACTCACATCTAGATTCTGCCATTTTACCTACAGATGTAGGTAAAAAATTCTTGATGAAAATACCTGCACAATGCATACTCACAATTTCTACACCTGTCCTACTTGCCCTAATTATAAGCCTGTCACTATCTAAATGCTGGAATTTAGAGCACGGAATTTGGCCCATGCTGATGAAAATTTTTGCCTTTGCTCAGTTCAGCATGACTATTTGAACATTTTACGTTATTGTGATTTAGAGGTCACATTCCTTTTTATACAAGAATTTATATACAAGGGAACAATGCCCATGTATATTTTGTAGGCATATTTTAATGAGTGGTAGTTATAAAATATAGATTTTACTGGAGTAATCAATGAAATTAGATTTGTCAACTGGGATTCAGTGGATATGAAATGTACCCAAAATTTTTCTAAACAAAATGAGTGAATCGTAGAAATTATTTCACATAGTGCACCAAAGATTAAATGGAAACGTGACACAGGTTCTCTCAATACAGTGTCCATTGTTTTCTTCCATAAACCATGCTTCACTGACATTCAGATTTAGATATGTTAAGGAAAAAAAAAAAACAAATGAGTGAATTAGCCATGGCAAAGTATAAAAATCTAATGATACCTTTTCAAATTCAACAGGCTTAATGCAGATCAGTTGTGGTGACAGAAAAATGTTCCTTCAGATGACATGAAAATATCACTGTCAGGATTATCCATCCTTAAAACGACAACAACAACAACAACAACTTAAAACAAAGAATTTTGCATAGCCCCAGCAGCTGCCTTTGCACTTGAAAGTTGGCTGCCTCCTGTTGTTCCTTAGTGATTCTCTCACTTCCCCTCTCCCTGCATCCCTCCCTCTCTCCCTCATCTATCTCCTTTAGTCCTTTAGTCCACGTTCATAAATATTTAGCAGGAGAGAAGAAAGGATCCTGCCCAAGTCATTTTCAAGTACCCCCTTTGATGTGATTGCGTTGGAAAAAAGAGAAGCAGGTCAAAAAAGATAGAGAAGGGGGGGAGACCTCTCTATTTTGTTCTTAAGTAATGAAAGCCTATTGAGAAGTACAGCACTTCTGGGTGACTGTCACATAAGCTCCAGAGACAAAACCTGGCACTAACCCTCCCGCTGACTGCCTTTTGGGCCCCGCAGATGCTCAGAAGCCACAGAGAGCCACTGTTGACTAGGATGGGGTTTCATCAGAAGTGACTCCGATTCTGTTCCAGAAGAAAAAAAAGGGCATAGAGGAAAACAACATAACATTCTCTGCAAGTAGTACACAGAAGGACAAAGAGATAAGAACATTTTTGCACTGCTGAAGTCTAGCCTCTTTATGTTACTGGCTGTGGAGAGCACTTGTGGAGAACCTCAGCCTTTCAGAAGACTGAGAAATACATCCTAGCTGATCTATGCTGTTTCTCCTGCATCTTGTCAGGTGTATAATGTTCAAAATGATGGAAATGACAATGTCCTGTTTGTTCATGTTTATTATCTGAGGAAAAAGGAATATGACTACTTGTTTGGCAATAGCCCAGGGGTAAGTTGCCTATTACATGCTCATGGGTTATGTGTGTGCAAGATTGTGCATCTGATTTTCTATAAGGAAGCCTATCTGTTAAACACCACAAAAATAATTAATTGACATAAACAACTATAGCACCAAGCAAAAGGATTCCAGCATAATTTCCTCTTTTGAGACACTTTAAATAATTTCATACATCCCCTGGTGAGTGAGATTAAAATTAACATGAAAGTTACTGCAGCAGGATTTTACAAATTTGCTTTTGAATGTTGATGATTTCATTCCTGCACACAGTGTGTCCACAAGTACAAAGGTCCTGGAACATCCTTCATTCTGAGCTTTGAATGTGCTTAATTGACTGTATCTAACAGTTACTGCTGTGTTTGAACTGCCAGAAATATGTCCTTGAATATGGAAAATGAGCTCAGAAATGTAGACAGTACTTGTGAAAGACTTCATTATCTGGGCACAGCAGAAGGAGAAAACATATCATATTAGTGATTGTTCTGAAAAACATGAAGTCACTCAACCATCAATATATTTTTTGGGAAAAAATATGATTCTTCGTTTTAACCTTGGTCCGGGAGATATCATTTCATTACATGCAGAACTGATGGCTGCTGAAAAAATAATTTTAAAAATCTGTTCTCCAATCCTGGGTAATTTCTGATTTCTTTCTTTAACACATGGCCAAACTACTTCAAAAAAACTGTTCAGACTGAACACTCTGTATCTTTCACACAAGCTCGTCTTGCCACAATCCACCCCGAGACATCATATTCAAAACCTGACATATGTATAATCAAATATATTCTATGTATAAACAGCCCTTTACCCCAGCCACTGTTATGTAATTGTATAGGTTTTAATATGTACATATATATCAAGTTTTGGTCAAGCTGTGTTTGTATGTGTATAGCTCCACCTGTTCATATTTCAAATGCTTTTATTTTCATCAACATCCCTTTCAAGTAAAGGTTTTGTCACAGTAATAGTAAAAAATATAGCAGAGGAAACAGAAGATGATTTAGGCTTTCCCTCCTGTTAAAAAATGTATTTACATGTGGCATCTACCTTGCTTATCTCTCATTTATTCTTAACATCTGCACGTAACGGTCATGTAAACATTTTGCATTTGTGGAACAGAACTGATGCAACAGCCAAACAGTAAAAGAGAGGGACTGGATGCAGAAGTATGTACAGTGTTTTTTTAAATAAGTCAGCACCTATGTTCTTAAATGATTCAGCTCATTTCCAAGGTCATATATTGAATCTATGGAGATATTTCAATCAAGGTAAGCCCACACGTACATAGCCATGGACTTTCATTCTCAATTTTGCATTTGCATTAGTGATGTGTTAATAATGCAGGCGCCACTTGTGAGCCTCTTATCTCTTATTAGCAGTGCACGTCTGATTCAAGGTGTGCTGAGATGTGCAGAGTCTTGGCAGGTGATGCAGTATTCATGCCTGCCACCACATGTCTCTGAGCATCAGTGTCTGAAGGAATCAAACAAGGCCTGCGTCTTTGTGCTCCATTTCAGAAATCCAGCAAAGGCCTCCACAGGCTATCCCTGTTGCCCAGAGCCCCTGGTCCCGAGCTTTCAGAAGCTCAATTTGGGAGCTGTTTCATGGACACGTCCAAAAGGCCACATGCCTGAATGTGCTTGTATCACCCCCTTTGCATGGGTTTGTGCATGCTTCTGTGACAGAGAAAGAGGGAATCTTCACCCAGAAGCATGTGTGTGTGCGTGCGTGCGTGCGTGCACACACCATCCTGCAGCTGACTCATTCACCCACAGTACAGTTGGAATCAGTCTCTCACACTCCATAAACAGAGGACTGTGGAGGTTGCTTGCCATCCCCATCAAGTCAACAAATGTTGACCCAGATGTCTACCCCCTCACACTCGAGTCCAGCTGTGTCCTGCAGTGTTTGCGGTGCAGTCCCCATGACGTGACCGCTTTCAATTAGCTGCCAGGGAGTGCAACAAGGCCCACTCCCTTGCAGTCTGAGAATTCGTACCAAGAAAGTGTGCTCCCCCTTGCTTCAGGCCAGGAGAGTTTCAGACAGAGAAGGGAGGAAACAAAGTTGTGTGCCTCAGAGCAGCTGGGCTTCTCCGCTGCAGAGCATCAACACCTCATTACAAATCTCTCACCCTCTCAGAGCTAGGAAAGGTCCATTCTTTAAAATAATAACATTGGTTTAATAGCTTTGAGAGGTTTATGTCAAGGTCCAAAGCTGACGCCCACACATTACCTGGCTTTTCTATCCTGGCTACGTTATCACAGATGATTTCGGTACCATTGTCCCACTCAGAACAGTTCATAATGTCAATTCTTTGGAATAGAAAAGCTCCCAAATCTCAACATTTCTTAGACAGTGTTCTTATCAATTCTTGTCCTTTTCTTGTGTCAGTTATTAATTGCATGCATGTTTACAGATGACTTGATGAAGAAGTGTACGGCTTTCAATTGGACTAATGTCACATAGACACTCTAAACATCATGAGACGGGGTGAGAGAACGACTGTGTCAGAAACACCCATCAGTCTAGACAACGCTGCCCTTTAGATTCATTCACACTCCAGAATTGTACTTAAGGGCACATTTATTTCAGCCATCCCATTTTATCCTCTGCATTTTCACTTCATCTTCTATATTTATGAACACATCTTCTAAAACAAAGGTGTCCACAACTAAAGGCTTTGCTGATATTTATCGTTCTGGGACTTCCTGAGGTCCTGTATACTGCCCATTGATTCAGGGCTTGGTGATGATATAATGTCATCCCATCCCCAGGCACCTCATTCACCTCCCTCCCCAGTGTCTGCACTCCTCCACACAGGTCTGTCCGTGTGCACAGCTGCCACCCCCCCCGTCCCACCCCCACCCTGACAACCTAACTGTCCGCCCCCATCCTGTCACCCTCCCCTCCTCAGCTCTGTTCCGCCACTCCCTGCCTCCCCAACCCCAGATGTTCACAATGAGGAGAGCCCAGCGGGGTGCCAAAGGGATGACGAATACAACAGAGGGTTCCGAGTCTGTGCAGGGTTTCTTAACCAGCATGTCTGGAGGCATGTCCAGGTGGGCAGCAAAACAATGCTAGACTTCTCTCAAAATAAGTATTTCTCCAAATGTTGGTGTCATGGAGAACACATGGTAGGTACCCCAGTGTACGTAAGTGAAAATTCAACCATATATGGTTAAACTAGTGGTGGCTAGTGAACTGAAAACAGGGAAGGTACAAGCCTTACCATTAAACCAAACAGCAGTTTCAGGTGTTTCTGGTTTCATTCCTCAGTTAACAATCAACTAATTAATTTGCTGGATAATAAGTATCAATAGGTGTATTTTCTGATAGCATCATTATTTTTTACACCATGTGCATTTTTTTCATATATCCACAGATTGTAGAAACTTGTGGATAATTACTCTTAATTTGCATCCAAATTTGGGAAATATTGATGACACATGATATTCGTTATTTTGAAGGAAAATGGACAAGGAAGAAAGGGCTGCTGATAGTAGCAGCCACTGCTAGTCTTCCTAAATCAGAGGACCATAAGGTGGAGACTGGGGTGTAACAATGAATTTGTTGACAAATATAATCTGTGGCAGAACTGTGAAGAGGCTTGTATGTGAGAAGGAGGACCTTGAAATCAATTCTGAACTGAGGCAAGTGAGGTGAAAAAGAATAGCAGTAATGTGATCCCTGTTAGAGGTGTGGCTGATGACTCCAGCAGCAGCATTCAGAATGACCTGTAGTAAATCTTCTGTAGCTAAATACCTAGCAGCATCTAAAACAGAGCACCGGTTTTACACGTTTACAAATATCATCACAGTTACTTCACTAAGTGCAGTTAGCATTCAATATAAATACTGAGCAGGTTTTCAATATATACATATATTATACATATATTTTTGTTATACACTTTTCCTTCGCTGACCACCGCTAACTTAATATAGATAGTTTCTGAATTTGGAGAATCAGCACTTGAGGATTAACTTTAATTATGATTCTGCATCTCTGCAATTTCCTAACTAGAGGGTTTAAAGTTACACGTACAGGTATGATAATGTGTTGCTATTAGCTACGTGGTTGTTATCATTTCAGTGTTTGTTAAATGTCACTTAAGACTACTACATATTTAAAAAAGAGGGGACATTTATAGTAAGCATAACCGCACAATGTCGCTGGACTACAAACCAGGGAGATCATGTCAGCAATTGGCCACAAGAAGGAGAGCTCCCGTGAGAGCCACTGGAAGGGGTCCCCTGACAACAGAAACACCTGAACAACATGGAACGGACCTGGACTTGTATTTAACAATTTTACCCTTGATGATAGTGCACAGATCAGTTTGTATAACAATGATAAGCAACCTAGGTAGCTAACTTGGCTGTGCCACTAGCTAGCTGCTATATGGATGAATTAGGAGGTGTGCTGTGTTGACCCAACAACAGGAGTCAAGTAAGTTGACAGGTTGACTATTATATAACATGGCAGCCTGACGTTAACATTTCCAGTCTTTGTGAATTGTTATCAAGATAACAGATATAGCTGGAAACGTCATTACGGCTCAGCACAGTAATTTTTGGGTCAAATTTTAATTAGCCTGGTGGCGATTTAAAGTAATTGATGATTCAGTGGACTAATTTCTTTTGCGTAATGAATACCTTTTATTTTATCAATAACGCTTATAGTTAATTCAGACTCTCTTCTTATGTGATATTTAAATACTTGACCATTTAAAAATAGCATATGGATCCGTTTTATAAAAGGCATAATGCACATGAGGGTTGTGTTGCTGCGCTAATTGGCACTTTGTGATGCTGCATCACCATCAGGCCAGTAATCGTAATAACACAGTCTCCTGTATTACTGCTTTATATCACATGCATATTGGAAATTAATTAACTGGGCAAATTAGGCCAAAGGATTGTCTGAACTCTAATCGATCAGGTTTGATACTATGAATAGTGAGGGTTTTCTTTATCTGAAACAGGAATGTCAAACTCAGTCCATTGGTTTTGAGTCTTTGCTTTTTTGTACCAACCAATCCCGTGGCTTCATTTCCCCAGTGCAGTATTCATGTATGTTCCCATTTTCTCTCTGCAGAGATCTCTAGAGCATCCCCACAGCGTCTGTGTATACTCTAGAGATCCTCGCAGATGGGAAATGGTAAATTCTATTAATGATGTACCATGCCAATAATAAGGACTTAAGTGCAAAGGGAATTTGTTCCTGACACAAAGAAACCACATTTACAAAGCAATAATACAATGGATAAGTGGTTAACATGTACATTTATGTAATAATGCAATAAACGCAATATATAAAACATATAAGTCATAATACATAAAACTAATGTAAGGCAGTGTAGGTTGGTGCGGTGCTCTGTGGCTCAAGAAATGAGACTGAAGCCAAGAATAGGTTATGTTGCCTCATGTAAAATATTTAAAATCTTTTGTGTGAATAGCAAGGGTCTGCTGTACTAAATTCTGATGTACTCTGCAATAACAAAAAGCCCAGGTACTCCCTTGAAGACAAAAAGCTGAAAACCACAGAGAGAGGCATTCATGCCAATGCAGTACATTAGGAATCTGACCTAACTTACATTTATGCCCACAGGGGGAGAGAAACACATCAATATTTTGTATGGATACAGTGGAATAAACCTTCTAAAAACTCTTGACAGATGTTTCGGGAATCAGTCAATCGGGCAATACGGCACGCGGGGGCAGGATCCCTTGTTGAGGCATTAATCCATAACCACCACGAGAATTCCAGCAAGCATAACATCAAGACCCTATTCTGATGCATTCCACACTCCGGTCAGCCTAGAGTGCACAATGCACGTGCCCAAATGTGCATTACAGTTGATTTGACTGCCCTCCAACACATGAAAACTGCCAATAGCTGAGGCAGCTGGGAAACTGTCCCAGAGTATGGCAGTCTTGCTGTAGGGATGACAGGTTATACAAATATTTCACAAACCCCCAAATCTCATAGCCCAAACCAACAGAGGGCCCTGCCCTCTACTCCTGGAGTGTGTGTTCAAAATATGAAAGAGATCCATCTGTGAGATACTACTATCTCTGACAGATCACTCCCCCCCGGGCAACAAAGAAGAGAGAGGAAATAAACTCACAAGGTTCTTTCCGAAATGTATTGCTTTTATACATTGACAGAAATAAACTTTAAGACTGTTAACACAATATTATTTTGGCTTTGAAATGTGTATTTGCTGGTGTGTCTAGGGCTCTAATTTTCTCTGTTGGACTTTCTTTGAGGATGTTGTGAAAGTACTGCTCATGTTCATAGGAAAGATGAGATTATTCCCTTTGAATGGGTTTTGTACAAACAGATGCTGCATCTTCAGTTATAGGGGGGCTCAAACCTGCCTAATGGATTCCAATCTTGTGAACAGGTATCATGCATTGTCAGACTGAATTCAGTAGCTGCCTTAGCGAGACTAACTATGTAGGAAAGACCTTTCTGCCATTCTCTCTATTGCACAGGCCAAATCTGAGACATTCCAGAAGAACTCACAGATACTGTAACTTCCTGTTTTATCATGCAGCAGCCTCAACAATTAAAAGAATGCCATAAACAAAGAGAGGGACCCCCCCGGTCGAGTAAATGTGTACACAGTACGCCTTAGTCAGCTCAGCATTTATCATGGTGACTGCTGCACAGGTCACTTTGCGCAATGCCCTTCCTGTCTGCGTAACACACGCGCACGAGATGAACCACCCGCACCACGACCGTTTCAGTGACTCATTTATATAAGGTTACAGATGACGGAGGCTTCCTTTTTCAGTTTTCCAGTTCTCTCACCTACGCTTCCGGACGGTGCACCATAAAACCTCGCCGCAGCCCCGCGGCCGGGTCTCGTTCCCACGGGCTGAACTTGGCCCTTGCCCTGCAAGTGTGTAAAATACAAGCTCACGCAGGACCCCAGCGCCAGCAGGTCGGGGCACCTCGCCGTACCCTGGCGCATAAATAAAGTGGCTGGAAGCGAACACTGTGCCCTCCTGCAGCTGCAGCAGGGGCCCCGTTTTATGAGTTGTGGCGTGACATTGTGCTCTGCTTGGGCCCTAATGAGCATTCTCTCTCTCTCATTTTTTCTCTCTCCTCTGTCTCTCTCATGGTAATGGGCCAGGTAAGGGTATGAACACTCCCTATTTATGGGCAGGCTGTAAAGTGTTAAGTTTCTGTGCCATTAAACTGATGAATGGCCTGGCTAATGTAAACTGTGTGGCTACCGGTTCGTGCAGGCATCTCAACTGCCGAAACCAAATGTAAATAAAAGGCAGGGAGAATAAAATGACATGTATTTTCTTTCATTAATTCATGCATTCATCTTGTACTTAGATTTTAGCCGGCATCAGATAAAATCAAAAATAAACAAAATGACACCTGAATACATCAAATAAATTATACATTAGAATGAAAATACAGTTATTGTAGATGCTATTAAATACAGTTATGGTGAAATTGTAGAGTAATTGTGTTATGTATTATTTATGTGATACAGTAATGTGAGACTATACGGAGATGTCAAATTGAGGCCGTTTTGGAGTGGTTTTACACGCTCAACTGTCTGATTGCATCTAAAAAAGTCAAAGTTAGTCAAATAATGGAAGGCTTTCATGTTAAAATTAAATGATGTAACAGAAAATAATGAATGTAGATGAATCATGGGCCTTACAGTACATCCAGCTATGTACATATTCCTTGGTTTCAAACATAACCTTTGTTTGGGACAGAGATGTTTGAAAACATTCATGCCAAGTGAGATCTCTGAAATACATTTTACATCATCAGTCAATGCAAACATTCACTAACACACTATTTCATAACAATACATGTACTAATAGTATGTCTTTTTTGAAAACATGCGCCTTTGATACTAATATTGGTTGCCAGCTTTTATGTGAATCTCAGCTTGTTATGAAATTACAACCAGCATGAAACGGAATGTGCATTGCCAGTTTTAAACATAACCAACATCGAATTGTAATTTATGTTTGTTATGACCGGGAGGCCAGCTAACAAACTCACAGTGGTAACAATATGAGATTGAACTGTAGTTAACAAGTATTCAGCTTGTGAGGTCATGGGGAGATGCAATCTATTTGAAATTCAATTCAGTTACATTGTCTTCTGTTTCCATCATGCAATGCAAATGTTGACGGCCAACTGCACGGCTACCTCGATTAGGAAATGTGAACAAAGCTGCAAAGATGGCCAATCACATCATCTGTGGAAGCAATTAGCAACTGCTCACAAAGTAATCCCTACAGAGTGAATTTTCACATTCAGAAGCAACCTAAGAACCCTCGTTCTCCGCCACGTCCCTGTCTGCAGTACCTCGCTGTGTGAATACGCCAGTGCATGATTTGTTTGGATCAATTCCATGAATTCAAATGGTTCATGCAGAGGAGGTAGCTTGTGGCCTTTGAACTTCCAGCACTAGGTTCTCCTGCTGTGAGGAGACTTATACGAGTCCAGCAGTGGCCCTGAGGCTGGAACCGCGGCAGCCAGAGAGGAACTCATTAAGAGGGGTCCTGCTCCGGGGCCGTCCCAGGCCCTGCCTGCAGGGGTCCAGTAACAAGCTCACATGCTGAGGGCCTTCACCTCCTCCTGGATGCTGTCTGTAAAGCTTCCAGTGGAGCTGTATGCAGATGGCCCTCCGACACAGGGGCTCAGCATGTCCTTCCCACCAGCCTGGCTTCATTAGCATGTTTAATCTGTCTGGGGTTTGTTATGGCTGAAGGGTCTTTAGAACATGACTTGTGTCAGACATCCTCCGAGAGCACTAACCAGCACCAGCTTCAAGGGAATCAGATAGCAATTGGGATGATAATATTCATATGGGAGGGGAAAACATCGCAAACTATGCAAAGAACATTTTTCTGTTTTTCAAAAAGGCAATTTTGAAATGATCTCTGCTGAGGATCTTTTCTAGGAAATAACTTAAGTCTACCAAGCTGAGACAGGACACTCCTGCAAATATGAGAACAATTTTTATCAGTCTTGGACATACTAGCCCTACACATCTGCATGACATTTACCCCACCCTTTGTGTGACCTGTCAGTCAAATATATATCTGAACCAGGATATACGCTTGGCGGCAGCCTAGGTCAGGGGGCAGCCAATGCCAAAACCCCTGTTAGGTTGAGTTAGTGAACTGTTGGAAGCAAGTGAGAAGGGAAGCTGAGGAAAACAGCAAGGAGGCAAGCACTCTTTGATAACTTTTAAATCTGGACGTTGAATTATTTTGTAGAAAGGGTGGCCAATTCTATGATTGCAGCATGGAGTTTCTGGTTGACACTTTGCAATGCACTCATTCATTCTCTGAAATCTGGTTAAGTATCACTGACTGCACAAGAGTTTCTTTGTTGAATGTTTAGTAATCTGTTGACATTATTGTTAATGGACACTTTTGTGTAAAACAAGTGTAGTTCGTCAATGACGTGGGAGGGGGATGATATCTCAGCAATGCATGCATTTCTCACAAAAATTAGATGTTGTAACTTACATTAGTCCCCAGTTAAATATAGAGAGTACTAAAGATAACAATAGCTAGTACTTTAAACTTGTGGTATCATATTGCAATGCACCATGAAATCATCTCCCCCATGATGTTGCATGTTTGCAATGCCTGAGCTTGCACAGAACCAAAACATTTTAAACTCACTTAATCGGATTGGGCCTGCAAAGAAATTCTTCTTCTTCTCTTGAGCTGGGATGAAAGATGGAAAACAAAATGAAAGATAAAATCTCAGAGTGGTATTGGGTTTCATTTCTTACTAGTACAACTGCAAAATATGTGACATAGCCCCTGCTGTATAGAACTCCCTCTGCTGAGTGCATATGGAATTAGGTGGTATACTTCCCAAGGGATGTATACATTGAGGGGAGAGGGCTATTGAGCTAGATGGTGAATTATCACTATGTAAATCGCCCAATGATACTGATGGATGAGTATGCATGAAGATGACTCGGCAACTCAGTGTTAGAAAAGTCAAATTCTGCGTGTCTCAGGGAAATGTATTTCTGTATGTTAAGTAATAACATCTCAGTGAATGAATAGCGATGTATTTTAATATATTAATGTAATATTAATGGGACAAAAGGTCCAGCTATATGAGCCAAGTGAGTCCAAGAAACTTAATTTCATTACTAGAAGTCTGAGAGCTTCACACTTTGTACCTAGAAGCATAGGATGGTCCATTCTTCAGTGAACGACATTGCAGAATTTGTCAGCTTTAAAGTATACATATGTCACATTAGTGTGGTCTGGTCTGAATAAAAGGCTGTACAGTCTCAAGTGTCACATGAAAAGCTGAAAGTATCATTTGTTGGATGACTGGCAGTCCTGTCCTTCAGTATTCGGTAATGGTACCACTAAAAACCATTTCCCCAGTTCACTCAGTGATTATTTTTTTAGATTCAGGTTGGATTTTCAACATACTCCAGTACTGCACCTCACCTTGGCACCTTTTTTAGGATGACATAGCAGATTTATTTCCCTTTACAGGTTGGGACACAGAGGACCCATCTGGTTAAAGTTAAAGGAGATAGGAAGGAGGTTCAGAGGAGTTGACCTACCTTGGTGTTACACCTTTGCCTCTTTAATTTCCTCCTTGTTGCAGCCCTTTTCCCGTGTCATGGCTCCTTCACGCCTCCTCCTCTCGGCTGGCGAGCACCCTGACAAGGTCCAGATGTGGCGAAGATATGACCCATTCCATAGCTGTGGGACTGCAGGGTTAAAAGAGCTTGGCCAAACCACCAGGTGTACGGTCCTGCTCCTCCTCCAGTTAGATTGCAGAGACACCACAGAATGCAGATGACAACAGGTCATGCTGAACACCACATAAGACATAAGCACTTTCTTATGTGGCAACTAAATTCTAACATAGTGCTTCCCTAAATATCATTCGAGTACAAAAAAAGCTGTGAGAAAATTGCCTTGTCTTTCATGCTATCCTTTTACTGGACTCAAGATGCACATAAAGAAACACAGTTCCCAAATACACAGAAATACATTACAAGTCAAATGTCTTGAAATGTGGCTCATTTTCATATTATCCCCAGTTTTGGCCATTTAGTGTTTTGACACCACAAGTGAGAGTTTTTGAATAGAGATGCACTTGTTCTAATCTACTTTGGTCACATTCTGATCACAATAGGGCAAACTGACACTAATTTGGATTTGCTGATTTTGTGAACGTTCGCCGATTACCCCCTCAAAGTTATACAGAAGGCCGATGTTGTGTTCCTTAGTGTTACAGTTGCTCATGGTAGATACTCCAATGAATCTCAGCTATTCTTGAGGTCTAAGAATCCATACCAGCTGCCAGGAGAAAGTTTTTTTCTCTTTTGAGCCCATGCTTTAAACAAGAATTCAGGGAGCAATGAAGAGAATGGCTACAGCAGCTTGAAGAACAAAGATCCTCATCAGCTGAGTCTCCTTGGCGCCTGGCACTTCTTGAAAGTTCCAGTGACTCTGCTGCTGCTCACAGACTGGGGAGGTTTGTGGCTGCTTGACAGGAACAGTGCTCCTATGGAGGGAATGGGGACAAGTTGAGCGGACAGACTCTGGGAGTTCCTGCTGTGCAGGCTTGCTAATGTGTTCAGTGACATGTTAGTAATCCAGCTCAAGTGAGGGATACACTGTAGATTCCACTCCATTTACCTCACAACTTTAGGTGTTAGGGACTATTTTTCCATTTTAGCCTGTACAAATTGCAATGGCCTGTTTTTAGAATCATCAGCAGCTGTATTCGTTTACTATCATTTGCAATCATTATTTAATTCTCGGTGAGACTAGAAACTGTAAAGCTGCTATGGTGATTGATTGTTTACGGTTTCTACCAGGTAACATTCTCTTGATTCCAAAAAAAGGGAAACAAGGCACAAACCAGAGTCAAACCAGAGACATCGCTTGACTGTGACACGTTACGTTTTAAAAACTGTTCATTCACTTTTCTAAACATGTACAGCACAAGGATTCAATTGGCACCACAGACAGCAGACAATGAATTTCCTCTCTGCTGATGCAGAACAGTCTCTTATAGTTCACCACTCTGCATTTACACAGATGCACACACACACACACACACACACCTATATTGCCATGCATCATTCTCATCTCTGTGCCAACAGATAAATGTTGCAAATGTTGAGATTTCCGTTGCATTCCTGTGTCTCTCAGTAGATCAGGCTAGTTAGGGCCTTGACAGAAAATGCTCCACACACCAGGATATGGGTTTGCAGTGTCCACACTAACAAATTCTGAGGAAGTGCAATGTCTAAGAGCCAGACTGTCTCCTAATGCAAACTGCACCAGGACAGAATATTTTTGCAAAGTCTTGAAAAACTCTACTTTCTCTGCCTGTTGAAGAATAAAGGGGTTTTTCAACACCAAAGAATTTTTATTGAAGACATTTTTGGTGCTAATGAAGAAATAATCTACCTTGACAGTATATAGATTTTTAGGGTTGCTTTGAAGATCTGTATGGCTTGTTTATAAAGACCTACAGTATTACTCAGAAAAAAAGATAAAAACAAATTCTTCAGGGAGTTTCTTCTTAGATGTGTACACCTCATGGCTCCAAAGAAACAATGTTAACGTTGACATAAAACTCAATTTTATTGCCTTGAACTTCATTTTCTGCTTTTAAGGAAAATAGTAGTACAAATGATCAGAAAACTTTGGAGTCTCTTACAGTGAAAGGAAGTTGACATGACATTGTCCAACTGTCCAACCTAAGAGTTTCTTAGAAGGACAAAGGAGATGATAAATGAACAATTAAAGAGGACCATAACAGAAACCACTGTCCACAGTGAAGTCTGTATGACTTTGTCATTACTCCATCCTTTAATGGTTAATGGCTCGAATTTCATAACTCTGATTATGTGGTGGATAAACAGCAGGAAGAAGGAGAATGAGGAGGGGGAAACAAGTCTGCAATAAAATCATTTATAACAAATGGCCACCCAATACCACTTTTGCTGAAATTCTCTTTACCGACAAAGGAAATTGTGGAAAAATGAAATGTTCTGCCTGGACTACCTGTGAGAGCTCTGATGTGACCCAGGCATTGGCAGGTGGAAGAACACTCCAAAAGTGCTCCAAAACACTGCCTGTGCACCTCCTATTTCTGTAGAAATAATGGCAAGAAAATGGAACGCTGCCTACACAGGCTTACGCATCGCTCAGACAGACCACATGTAAATACACTCCAAGCAACCCGTATTTATCCAATTCTGGGGAGCACACTCTCAGGTCAGTCTTCAGCTGAATTCTCTAGAGTTGGACCGATTGTGGATTCTTAGCTACCACTCCTCTCCACCACAAACCTTTCCAATCCATTAACTCTGACCAACAGACCACAGACATTACAACTCCTTAAAATCTCTACAACTCCTCTGGATGTCACTGTCTTCTCTTCTTCTTGCCTGTGTGTGCAGTTAGCAGTGTAGAAGAAGCAGAAGAAGCTTGTGGTTTTGGCCCTGTAGGAGATGAGCTTGTCATAGGATGAGCAGCTTTGGGATTGCATCTGTAGATGCTTTTTTGGTGATTTCATTAAGACAAATTACATGCTGAGAATGCACTGCCGCCCATGTGTGTTAACATTCTGAGATCCTTCCACCCTGCTCTTTCATTATTGCAATGCTGGTGTGGGGTGATGTGTGAAGTCTGGAGGAAAATCACTTCCTTCAGCCAATGGGTGTAAGAGTTGCTCGGAAAATCTCCAAAGCTGGTTGCAGCACTTTCACATTTCATTTCAGGATTCTGTTGAAATCCATGGAAACATACAGTACATAATGCATATGTTTACAGCTCAGTTTTGTGATTACTATTTATATCAAGACCACCTGGTGAGTCCATTGCCACACCAGCAGATTAAAAAGCACATTTGTCATATATATATATAAAACGTAACAAGGTCATTTAAAACCTGGTATTCCTCCCCAGACATATTATTGTCTGAAAGCCCATTTCCCCTCAGATGACACAGTAATGGTGATTTTGGCATGGCTTCACAATCAGGGCTATTTTAATAAAGCAGCATGACTTTTACCAGACATTCTCCACTTGTTTTGGGTCAACAGCATGCCACAAAAGGGGGAGAGACTCTGCTGTTTCGAGTCCATGGGCCTCCATGGTGAGGGGTTTCATGAGCACACGCGCCAAATCACATCAGCTCTCAAGCACATCTGGGGTGCATGTGTGTGTGTGTGTTCGGCGGGAGTTCGGTCAATGCTGAGCTGTCATGCTAACGCACGTTCACCGTGCAAATGCTGCTCAGAAAAATGTGGCGATCCAGTGCAGCCCACCCTCAGGAGGATCACCGTGGCAACATCTGCAGTTGACAGATGTTCACAGATGTGACATATGCATGACTTCTGGGTGCTCCCAGAGAAGAGTTACCGCAAAGGAGGAAAGATTTCTGGGATGGTCTGGAGGGATTTCTGAATTTAGGCAGACTTAAACATTGCTTCCTTGCTTCCTTGAGGAGATATAACAGAGTAATGAGTGTCTGCTGCTTTGGTCACTGGAGACAATTATTTATTTCATCACACATGACCTCATTCTAATTGTTCATCTAGTTAAGTGAACCTGCAAAAGGAGAGGAATTCTTGTAATTTGGTACTGCATTGGGCTTGGCTGTGGGCACGGGACATTTTGTCTTTCATTCACTCAGCACCTACAATGTAACTCAAGACTCTTTCTGAATTTGAACAAAAGAAACATTTAGGACCTACCACATAATTACACTGTACTATCATTTTGCTTTTGTTTAATTAAGGGGTTTTCCTACCAGCAAAGGCATAACAAATGTTTTATTCAGCTCTGTTCTACACATTAGATATGAAGTTTGTGGAAACCAAAGCATTGGATAAAATCAGACATCACAGCTCAACTCGCCAACGTAGAATATGACTTAGGTGTGAAGTTATATGTTCTGGAAACACAACACCATCCATGAGTGCGTGCTCACTTCCCATGAATTCAACAGGACAGCCAGTGTTTGCCACTCCTGCTAACTCCACTACATGCTGGGAAGTGCAAACATCCAACCTGCCTTTGGTGTTTGTAAAACCCTATGGGAAGTAACCCTTGAATTCCTTGTTTTTTCGCTGTGGGTCAGTGAGTGAGACTTAAAGCCCATCTCGGAGCCATATGAGCTCTGTGGCCTGGGTCAGTGTCATGGGAGAGTACGCCAGACCCATGGAAGTGGGATAATGCTGCACCTTGTGTGACAGATCAGGAATACAGAGATACAGATTATTGCTCATTACCTCAGTGTCCTGATGTAATCCTCACAATCTTTTGCTTCCATACCCAAAAATCCCACAGGAGGTAGACTGGAGAGAGAGAGAATGTGGCTTGCTATGAAAAGTGTCTTTAGCGTATATGCTTTAGAGGTCAGAATCAAATCAGTATCATGTAACTAATTGAATGCAATGTAATTATTTAATTTTAAGACAATTACCTGTATACATTAATTAACTCAGTTTTAAAAACCAGCTGCCTGAGTGAAAATATAAATAAATGTCACCTTGTCATTAAATCAGTGATAGGAGCAGGAGTTGGATAACCAGAATGAAAAAAAAATAAAACTCACACAAAGCAACTGGAGATATTTTTACATAAGAACAGTCTGTTAATAGTAGCTTGGTCAGAGAATTACATTATAACAGTTCTGAGGCAGCTGACGGTGTCTGTCGAGACACAACACGCTCCATCTGTCTCATGTCTGATTTAAACTCAGTTTACTGTTATTTACCTTTTATACCTTTCCCCATCATGAGTGAACCGATGGTGACGCATTTTACCAATTTCAGAATGTTTCAGTGATTGAAGTGTTCCAGGAACTGTTCGCGTAGAAATGGTTGCACAACAGGGCTTCTTTATACAGAGCCAGTAAAGACCAAAGTTTGGAAAGCTCCCATATCCATAAAATACAAAGGCCGCTGAGACAGTGGAATGAAATGGCTAAAATGCTTCTGTTAGGTCTAATCCACAAGTCTTTTGTGATTGTGCTTGGTACGCAACAGGTGCATCAAAATACACAGTAGACATGTATCCACCTTCCAAAAATACTTCTTTGATCAATATCATCATAACCAATGCAATGAGAAAACCGTGTCTTTAATAATATTAATTCAGTTCTCGTTCGTTCTCCCACTCCAGTATATTACACAGACAAGATTTTAATCTCCCTTTTTTCAATTAGAAAAACCACCCATTTAAACATAGATAGTACTTCTATATCCTTGGAAACTTTAAGCATTATGATGTAATATTAAAGCTTCAGACAATGTGGTTTCCATGGCTACAGACAATGACCATCAGTCAATAATAACAGCAATTTGCTTAAATGACCAAATCACTGTGTCAGTTTTTTTTTTTTTTTTTGGTGCCAATTTCGTCCTTGAGACTGGAATCTGGAGCAGACAGAAGCACATTTGGCTGTGTATGAGATGCCCAGTGGCTGACCTTGGTCCAATTGCAGGGTGACACAGCACTCTCTGCCCAGTGTCTGTAATTAATTTGGGCTGCCTCCTGGAGGGCTTGTCTGTCAGCGAGAGCGCTGATGAAACTCCCATCACACCTGGGTTTAATGGGGCTTTAAACGAGATGACAATTAGTGCTGAAAATGAGTCCCACCCACAGCGCCCTCACATAAACACCAGTCTGTTCACAGGACCGCATTTCATTTACTTTGGCATGAGGTGATTAATTTAACGTTTTGGACCCCTGCCCTCTGCTTTAGCCATGAGATTGCATCCCCACACAGGGAGAGTTCCAAGCTACCACAATGGGGATGCTGCAACAAGACAGAACAACAGGATACTTGTTCAGTAGCATCTGAGGATGTGTAGAAAAAAAAGTACACAACTTTACTCAGACAGAGGGATGGACAGCCATGGGCAGTCTTGCCTACAGAGGCACACTGTGCTCTCAGGATCCATCCCATTGTCCATCTCTGTAGTGTCTGAGGTAATTGCTCTCCCCACCCTGTTCACTCTTGCAGCTTTGAATTCCTGGGCTCTCTTGTCTTAAAACATTATGGGCCAAGCTCAGCCTCAACCTCTTTGCTCAGCCCATGAGGATGTAAAAACAACATCCTTCAGATGTGATGCCAGTTAGCACAGACCCAGCTGGCTGAGTCCCTTTGAGTCTCCATAGAAATGAAACACCAGACAGAGAGACAGACATAAAGGGAGATACAGACGGTGAGAATGTTTTTCTTGTTATTACCCCTATTAAAAAAATCCCCCTTCCTTCAGACTGAAACAATGGTGAATCAGAGAGATATAAAGATGCAGAAGACATAAAAATGTCTTCTGTCTGCTAAGGTGTCTCCATAAAATATTTTCTTTGGATTGCTCCTTGAGGAATGCATCCTTCATTCCGGTTTGATCGAGTCAACTGTTGGAGGCGTCAACCTGCCCCTGAGGGTCAAAATTAAGGCTCTTAAAAGCTTTTTCTGTCTGCTCCAGTCTCTGGGCGGAGAGAGGGAGACTTTCACTGTCCATTAGTGTCAGTGCAACAAATAGTGGGAAAAAACAAAAAAAAAAAATGGCATCCCATGATTCCCGGGGGTACGTGGAATGGATGAAGCAAGAGCAGAGAGGTTAATGGACAGGGGGAAGAGAGTCACACTGGCATGTACTGAAACAATCCGACAGAGGAATGCAATGATTTGCACCAGGCACATTCACAAATATCCAACTATTCAGTTTACCATTGTTGCCTGTCTAACAGGTAATGCTTACTGATTTGACAAATAATAGACGTTGCTTACTCTAATCTAGATCAATTATGTTTTATCAATCAAACTCAACAAAACTCCCCATTAGAGCCAGTGTTCTTTGTCGGCAAGGAATCGACACGCTTATACGAGATGATTATATAGGTGATGACATAACCAAAATGATAACTATAGTTAGTTTATATGTATTAAATTACATTTTCTGATATTATTTTGTAATGTTACCAGTGTTACTGTAATGTTACTGATGCAAAATCAGTTTTACAGAGACTTTGACAGCATTAGATGTCTGGGGAGCATGAAAAGCAAGCACATGCTCAAAGGAAGTAAAGGTTAGTGCCCGGGAAACAAGAATCTTGAAACACTTCCAAATGATAAAGCTTGCTCTCTGCTTGCTCACTCAGTCCCATTCTTGTGTTGGTCCTGTGATACTACAGTATCAGTGTCATGCTGTTGTTATAGGAAACTATCAATATAACAGGGTAAATTATGTAATCTCATACTTTACAATTAAGATTAACCAAATAATCCTTACAATCAGATATAGATTAACCGAATGTATCCCTGACCATTATTTACATCCTAACAGATGACCAAAACAAGATGTTTTGTCAGAAAAGGAACACGATGTTGATACTCAGGTCTGAATGATTTGAAGATTCTAAAAGTCAAGCACATATGCCTTGGCTGGAAAAACAAGCATGATCATCATTACCGAATTCCTTATAACCTATTTCCTGAATTAATGCTCTCCTGTATGTCAGCAAGAAATCAAGAAATGAAAATGGGGGAAAAAACTGAGGAATGTGACTGAATTCTCTCTGCTGGAAAGGAAACAGTTACAAACAACCAGTGGCACCAAACAAAAGTTTCATATGTAAACCAGTAGGTTACAGTTCTACTCACACACCTGATAAAGCACACTCCAGTCAAATACCTGCATCTTCTCGTGAGGCATATTGCATGCAGATATGTGCCATCTGTATTTATATTCATATCTATATCCATATTCATCCTCCACCATACAAAATAGAGATAAGTCAAACACACTTTAAAGGTTGTGGCGAAAAGGAAGGATTCATGACAAAAATAATTAATGCCTGTCACAGGATATGGAACCACCCAGCCAATGACAGTTGATGCATAAATTGCCATGAAGTGAGGGGTAATTTTCCTTGTCTTTGGCATGAGCATGTCCTCACTTTAGGACCTGATAGATGGGATGGGAGTGAGACCAGAGGTAGAAGGGTAAAACTCTGTTGTAAATAAGCTATAATATGGCAAGGGTATTGACTGGACTTGCCAGGAATCCCCCATCCCTTGACGTGTGTCTCGTAACCTTACATCAGACACCACATAAAGAAAAGCAAGGGACAGAGAGGCATAATTCAGAAATGGGCACTCATAAATTTAGGGATCCAAAAAATGTTCAAGTATCAGGAAAAATCCAAATAATGCTAGTAATACTCTAAGAAGTAGTAATACTGTAAGAAACATCCAAAAACGTTACTAAAAATTAAATTTCTGGGGCAAAGAATAAAAATTATTCCAACTACTGCACAGTCAGAAAATGAAATATGTAATTAGATTCCAGTTCTAAGTGTTCAGTAGAGTGACTAGCTTGCCATTGACAACAAATGTGACAGACAGTGCGGCATCATGGGGATAAATGTGTGTGTGTGTGTGTGTGTGTGTGTGTGTGTGTGTGTGTGTGTGTATACATATATAGATAGATGGATGTATTTGTTAATGGGTTTCTCTTTGTGTTGCATTGGATAACAAAACAGCTGGTGGGCTGGCATGGGCTACAGCAGCAGGATATGAGCAGTCCTAGAGAACGCCTGATCAAATTCCCCCCTGTGATTTATTCCAGGGCAGCTGCATCGATGGAGTACAGGCCCCACAAGAACTCAAACGCAAATAAAGGTGGGCGGGCTTTGGCCTGCAACGCAATCCTGTGCACACAAATTACTCCACTGTGACTGGGCACAAATGATCTTTGGATTAACTTCAAATCAAGAAGGCTTGGGCCTCAGACAGTGCCAATCTGAATGTAATCTGAGTGTAATGTGGACCTGGGATGAGTTGGTGGAGTGAAAGGCTCAGATGATGGCATGTAAAATATGCCCACAACATCTTTGTAATGGGGGAGGTTTTGGATTGGTGTAAATTGTGTATGTGTACCAGTTATAAGTCACAGTGATTTAAGGCTGAATTTAAGTCAGGGTAACAGTGCAGAAAGGCCAGCTGACAATGGCCATTAACCAAGATCACCTCCTCCTGCTTAAGTGGTGTTAAGACTGCTTTCTTTCAAACAAATAGCAGCCACTCCTGCTGTCAACACATTATAAAT
The DNA here is from genome assembly GCF_013368585.1 of Megalops cyprinoides. Lineage (NCBI taxonomy): Eukaryota > Metazoa > Chordata > Actinopteri > Elopiformes > Megalopidae > Megalops > Megalops cyprinoides. The sequence continues at coordinate 14,659,951 of NC_050589.1, forward strand.
CTTTTTCTCAAGACATAATACTCATGTTACATATGCATGTAATAATCATACGAATGTGTATATTCACCCGTGAGAAAAAGAAATATATTGTAATACATTGAGAAATATGTTGTTCAACCCAAGGATATATAGGAAATGCATTAAAATGCATTCATGCAAATCAGAAATATATTCCACTACACAAGATTAATTTACTTGTTTTCAATGTATTGATTGAATGAAAACCATGTTCTCAAAAATATATTTTAAATATATGATTTGATACTTGTGATACGTTTTCTAATTTCTGGAACCTTTTCTCACACTGTTCATTGTTATTTGAAATGATTTTGAGCAGCTTAATACAAATATTAGGTCACATATTCAGTGCAATAATTCACAAATCATGTGATCATCACTATGTGCACAGAATGTAAATATTGTTATTGCTTATCTTAAACCACTCGTGAAAAATTAAGCCTCCAAGGCCCACAAGCAGCATTCATAAAATTCAATTCTCAAATATTATAACTGCTTCAAATTAAATTAATGATAATTGAAGAGTAGTGCATTACTGCCACACAAATTACAACTGGACAAACAAGATCTTTGTAAATTGACAGATATATCATTTTTCCTCATGTTAAATTTATTTTAAGATACAATTATAATAAAATTGTATATTAAAACTTCTCAGAATCAGTACATTGATATACAATGTAAAGCTGTGGTATAATCAAGGTTATAAGGTATCTTACTTACAGATAAAACAGCAGTGCCCTACACAGAACCTTAGGCCTCACCAGGGTGCAATGTGCTATAAGCTATACCTGCAGGTTGGTACTATTAGTAGCTACTGAGTGAAGTAGGTCAGCTACGAAAGTAAGATGGCTGTTTTGGAGGGGAACAAAATTGGGTTTTCAGTGGACACAGGCAGATCGGAGTGTAAGATTGCTGGGGTCTTTACCACTCTCGGACTTCAGAACCTGATACAGCGCCTCCATCTGAGAGATCACAGTCTGCCCCCCGATGCCAGACTTGATGTTATACAGCCCCCTGTCCCATAAAAAAACATAATCCAATCCTTGCCCCCTGCCAGACCTGCTTCCCTCCCCACTCTGAGAGCGTGGAAGACAAACGAGCGACAGACGATGGCAGCTCTCAGCATTATAAATACCCTGACCAGTCCCAAGGGCCCACTTACTCTCACTGTTGCTCAACAAAGCCCAGGTCTGGTTACATCTTTGCTATAGAGGCTTTGCCGAAAAAGCGGGGCTATTATCATCCTTGTCGCCCCTCCGTACCCGACTGGCCTCCTGGGGCCCTCCTCCATTACTGACCCCGCTGACAGCTCTGATTCACTCCCTGGATAAACAACACCACGACCGGGCGGTCTGGCCAAGGTGGACCAGGTGTCGCCCCTGACAGGACCCTCCCTAACATGACCCCAGGGTAATTTATTGTTGGCCGTGTTGCAAGGGCACGTGCCTGTCTGTGCCGTTTGAATCAGGATGTAGACAAGGCTGCATGGATCAGAACATCAATTCATAGCTGCAAGGCATGCCATATCATTGTATATGTGGACCAACTTCAACTAGATGCTGTGTTCAAATGGTCTTTCTTCTGTGAGGCTGAAGTAATAGAAACGCATGAAGTTAGATAAATACAGTGTTTAGATGGGGTGATTTTATTGACACTAATTGGCCTGAGAAGCTGAAAGCAGAGCTGGAACTGTCTTTGGAATTTCAGAAGCAAACTTCTAATGATACGAGCAGAACGAAGTAAAGGGGAAATGACAGCTATAAAAAAAAATCTGTATCTTTATGCCTTTAAAGTAATAAAAACAGCACCCAAACATTGCTCCCTGACTGCCTTGACTCCCTTTAAACCTCACTGGCAGCAGCCATGAAAGGCATTTCTTTTGTGACATGGCTTGCTCCACACTCCCTTTCTGTTTTTACCCATGACTCATGAGCATTTCACATTTCAGAGGTTATCATTGCTATGGCACCCCTAGCCCTGTTGGATAACTTAGAGTAATGCCTCTGTTCTGCCACAATTGCCTTCATATGGAAAACAGCTCTGTTCTCTTTGGAGGCAACCTCCAGCCTGGTCTATAAACATTTATATGCAGATACTTAACATGAATACAGAGATTTTTCATGTTACAGAAAAGAAGGAGCAGGGTCTGAAATGAAGGGGATATTGAAAGCTTCAGAGTTCTGTGATGGGTAGATGGATTGTAGCCCCACAATCTTGGTACTGTCTGTAATATGTCACCCAATGTCACCTCTGAGAACTGGGACCATCACTGGGTATTGAGCTGGTTGTAGGTTTGAATGTTGGAGATGTGTCCTTAACCTAATTGAGGTCAACCTGCTCTTAACCTCACGTCCATTGGGAAATATCTTAGCTGTCAGTTGCATTAGATGAAGATGCCATACCAATACTTGCCATCCCATTTTAGTCACTGTTAAAACCTTTCTTGTCAGACGAGTTAAGCATGATTACTGAGTACTGAAGTATGGATGCAACAATGATCACTGTATATACAAGCTATTGGACAAGTCTGAAAGGAGCAGAAATAATTACACTCTGCATAGTGTTGTTAACTGTAACATGTCTGCACACAAAGGCTGTATGTTCTCCATCCACCCATGGAAGCTCAAACCAGTATATTTTCTCAACCACTTAGGCACCATGGTAACCATATGCAGTATGTGTGCTCTATCACAACATTCAGTTGTAAAGCTGTAACACCTTACATACCCAGCTTACCTTCTTCACAGAACTCTACAGCAGACTGGTTCAAGTGGACATGGAGCCCAAGTCTGAGCTTGGATAATTATTTAGAGATTTAATGCATTCTTGTGACTCTGTGAGCACAGCCAATTGGTTGGAATCATTTGTATTTGTATGACTCAGCCAAGACTTGAACCTACAACATTCTGATCTCATTAAAGATGCATGTGTGGAATCTGTGTGCTTTCAGCATACATGTCTCAGCCAGCTTTTTGCCCTATGTGCCATGGATCTGAGCACCCTCTACACGTACAATTCAGTTTAACAGCACAAGACAAAGACCGTACAGTGGACATACAAGTCCAATGGAGATTAAGGAGTTCCTTTACATGTCTGGTGCTTTGTCAGTCTGTACTGTGCCTGTGTGCATGAATGTGCTTGCATATGTTTGAATGCCTATGAGAGAACACCAGAAAAATCTCCTTTTCACTAAACACAATTGCATCAGCACAAGAACCTCACTAAAACATAAACTGAAGACAGACTATTCAAATGGCTTACTTACTGATCGTAATGACATGAAAAGCTCATTAAACTAATAAATGACATTGAACAGCACCATATTGGCGCAAAGAGCAATTAAACCATTTAGTATTAATACAAATAATTAAATCAAAGCCTTGATTAATTTATTTTAAAAATAACACCCATAACATTCCATCAGGAAATAGGATTCAGTTGACTTGACTGTCTTTTGACTTCACAGACAGATACATTTGGCTACTAAATATACTGGTCACAAAAGTGAATGCTTATCTGTCCTATGTAAGAATGACATCTTTCCTGTTTCAGGAAAATTGTAGCCATTTTATTGCCTCTGGAATGGAAAACTACATCATGATTATAAAACATTTTAGAAGCAACAAGGTTGTTAACACATATTCTATTTGGCTCATTTTCAGAAGTGAGCAATGGATATATATTGGAAACAAAGGGGGTGTGTTGCTTCACTTTTGCAGCTGCTGTTGAGAGTAGAGAATTGGATGGTGGCCCTGTTGTCCAAAGTACACCCTTTCTGTCTGCACTGTGAGACAGCCCTCCTCTGTGGGACCACTTTGGTTGTCAGCGCCCTTTGAATAACGGGATCTGTGGACGTCAGCAGCGGTCAGTCTGCCCTCAGTGCATTTGACTGGTTAGGAAGGGGGACACTGATTATGGATTACAGGAACAGGTGTCTGTGTCGGGCCTCTGGCATTTGCAAACTGTTAGCACATTTACGGCTCCCTCAGCCACTCAGACCCCTGGGAGGTTTGCTGAGTGCTGGTGGTGATGGGGACGCGAGTCTGCCCGGCAGAGAGATACACCATGACAAGCATAATCCTCCACATGCCATTTTGTGCTGATGCCAGACAGGCGTCTCTCATCAGGCTGAGAATGGATATCACCCAAAGCAAGGCACTGTGTACTTTTCCAATATCAAACGAGGTGTCTTTAAATCCAGATTTAAATTCCACTTTGCTTGAGAGTTGAGCTTACACTTCCATCCAGGTACCAGCACTGACTGACCTCACATTTTCTTTATAGGTAGGTCTAAGTGTTGCAGCAGTGCTGTGACATGGTCAGAGATTGGGGATCACATGAAGTCAAGGATGATATTCCATTTACAGAAAATCCTCTATTTGGTCATTCACTACTGATTCTCTAAACCACTTACATTCTGCAATGTTTGATAGACTCAGTGGAACAAAATAAAGAGCCACCAATCACCTTGTCTTCAGAAGGATTCACCTTCACACTCCTGTATACTGCATGTGAGCAAATAAATATATCAGTATGCATTCAGTACGATATCCAAATGAGGAAAAGGCACCATATTTCTAAAAGCAATCAACACAAGATGAAATGGTAGTAATTGAATGATTCCAGAGAAAGAGTGAGAGACAGAGAGAGAGAGGGAAAGAGAACATGCACATGAGGTACATTAGGAGCTATATTTTCACCATTTCCCTGTCAGTTGCCATAGAAACAGCTTCCCTCCAGCAAAAACATTCAGATTGTTGAAACAGGATCCAAGGAATTCAATTGCTCATATTGGGCAAGTCCATGCCTAATGTTATTGTAAAAAAGATATTTTAATTAACTCCCAATTATTTAACAATGAGTCATTTCAGTGTTTTACATTTTATTGAGTACTTGTAACGTTTAAGAGCTTCAAATGGCTATATGGTGAATGTGGCTTTTTTGATGGAGTGCAGATTTGCAGCCAAGTGAAATTACTAAATGAAAGAGAGAATACAAAACTACCTTTTTACTCATTCACTGAATGAGGTCATATGAACTCAGTGCCTGGGCTCCATGCTGGAGGAAAGGTGTGGCGTCATTATGTGGATGGCCTACAGTATTGTGGTCATGTACTGCATGCTATTATGCACTAAGCTGCCTTCTTCCCTAAGCTACTACTTCAGAGTTATGCACAGGGTGTTGCAAGCATGTCCAAAATACAGGCAAAATGAGATTTAAAAAAGTATGAAGTTTGACGTGACTGAAGGAACTCAGAGATCAAAGTCTCTTTTAATGCATCACAAAAAACTGAATATGCCATGCAGGAATTTTGGGAGAGGCTGCAGTTATTTTCTTGTGTGAGCTGCTCCGATTCAGGTAAGAAGAAAAGATTTTCTTCATTCTAGTCAAAACAATTTAAGGACTGTTTAAATGTATGAGGTCATTAAAAGATATAATCCTCTTGTTTATTGTATCAATCATTCATAGTTTTAGACATGGTGCAAATCTTCAACTGAATCTAGTACAATTCTGTTCTGTTTCTTTAAATACTCTGGTTTGAATAATCTTTCACTCTGATCCATTACAGTTGGCATTTAGTACAAAGCATTACAGAAATCAAACGCACAAAGTTCCATTTAAGGCTCTACATTTTATTATTCTTAAATACAGCTTGATTTCGCCTCATTTAGCACACAGAATAATGTGATTGATTGAACTGACGTCACTGTTTCCCTAGCACAGTTGTAGTTTTCTTAAATGGCAGCTAACTTATTTTTTATTTATTTATTTTTTTGTTTTGTTGAAGAACTGTTTGCATTCCTTAAATCAACTATGCCCAGTGACTAGAGTGAGATTAATTCATGTTTATGATTCCCGGACAGTACTGTTGAATTTACACAATTTTTAATCCTTGTATCTAAGCCATGGTGTTACTGTTACATGTGTATGTAACCTGAGCTGTTAAATAGTTTATAGACCTGCTAATTGGATAACTAACTGAGTGTAGTTGTAAAGGTGTTTACAGTTCATGAGAAAGAAGTTCAAGAGAAAGATACAAGCAAGAGGATTTATTAAGTTCATTTGTGGCTCTTAAATTAAATTAGATAGATAAATCATTAGATAAATCAAGTGGTTGATTAGGTAAAATATGGCTTTGAAAAATAATTGAACAAGTAATTAAGCTTGATTGAGACAGTTTCCCATAAGTTGTTTCAAGGTCAGACAGCAGCTCTAAAGAGATATTAGATATAGATAAGCATTCAAAAAACAGCTCAATCAAACAAATCAATTCAGAATGACCAAAATCCAAAATGCAGCCAAACACATACTTTACTCCAAAACACGAGACACTATTGCCGCATCTTTTACACACCGCAGTCCTCATGTCCAATTCCCGCAGCCGTACACAGTCAGACCTGCAAGTGCCTCCATTGTTCAGAGGGAGTTGCTGGTGACTGATGATGTAGACCTAAGCCCCTGGCAGACATACCAATACCCACAGCAGAACAAATCCAGATTGCTCAACTGCTATGCGTTCCTGGTCATCATTGGCTCAGGACATGACTGGGATTGAACCCGGGCTGTGGTGCACTTTTGACAACAAGCACTTCTACTGGGCCTCTCGGGAGCCTTTATGAGTGCGCGGGTCATCCAGCCAACCCTTCCATCAATGCACACTAAGGACCATGATACTGAAACATCAGGCCAACACCTCAGAGGCTAGGGGTGCTTACGTACACTGAAAATGAAAAATGCCATTTTTTCTGCTTCCTGGTATTATCATACACATGGATGAGAGTTGTTCAATTTTGACAGTTAGATCATTAAAAAAAAATCTTCTACGTTTCAAATGTGGTACCAATGTCACAATTATTAGCATAAGGACAATGTTACTATTTGGGAAGTGCCAACCTACAGTACACCAGCACTACATCCAAGATAAAAAAAAAAAAAATCTATCGAGTAGTTTCACACAGGCAGATGTCATTTCCGCTATATACTTAACAGCCTGAGGTGTAAAAACAATGCAATTCCTTTGTTCCCAGAACACTGAATATCTTAAAAGGTGTGACTGTTAATCTCTTACCTTGGGCAGAGATGTGCCTAAGACTAAAAAAGTGTCAGGTAACTGTAGATGTCAGTTACAATGGCTGCATTGTGTATAATGTGACAGAGTTTTTAAAGAATAAAACAACCCCCCTCCCACCCCCCTGAACCCCCACTTTGCTGCCGGAAAGTGAGCCAAGCCGATAAGGTTTCAGAGATGCGGTCAGACAACAGTCAGCCAGGTCCAGCTTGTGCTCCTCTCTCCCCTGAGAACAGGGTGTGCTGGCGTTCCTGTCTGTGAACACATTCTCGTCCCCAGAGCAAGAGAAACTACAGGTTAGCTCAGGTAACTAGAGGGAATGACGGGGCCATGTGAACCTTCAATGGAAAGTGTGCAAGGAAGAGTCTCTTTCAGGGTGTTGGCCTTCCTGATCAAAGAACCTCAATAACCAACAAGGTGCAAAGTAAGCAAGCAGAAAGTTAAACTCTCAACATGTTACTGCCTCAGTCATTTTGCACACCTTATTATTCATAATTTTGTAATGTAAGGACTGATAAAAAAATATTTAAAAAAACAATGCACACAATAAAGTAGCAATAAACTGTAGACCACTGACTGCAATTGAATGCAGGTTTGTAACCATATGTCCTTCCACTGAAGGTTCCATAAACAACATCAATACAATGGAAGAACAGAAGAAGCTGATTTCAGTGCAGCCACATTACGTGTGAGATGGCATGATCCCTCCCTCGAAAAACATTGAGATTGATGATCCTTTCTCTTTATAAAGTGTACCCAGTGACACAATATCAAGCACCAAGCAACCTTTTGTAAACTTTTTCCAAGCGAAGTTCATTCCAACTGGTTTCCTCTTTGGCGAAGTTGTTTTTTTTTTTTTTTTTCTGAAGACAAAGCCATCGGGGTGATTTATGACCACCCCCTGTCACCAGATGGGCCTCAGGCACTTGAGCAAGAGAGAAAAATGACATTTGCGAGATACAAAGAGCTAATGTGTCTGAAAGTACAGCGCCTGCATTGTAAAGGAAGGTGTTTTTATTGTACAGCAACTGCGTTTCGGGAGCAAAGCTGTGGCATTTTGCCGCTGTCAACTCAAATTGCAGATAATAGCTTCTCCAGGCTAATGGAAAGGTACGAAGAGGCTAACACACAACCCCTACAGGCACTGAAGGTACTCAGTTCTTTTTGTTTACACTCATTAAAATGCATTAATTCTGCCCAGGTTTTTTCCTCAGCCTCTTTACATAAATTATTACTGTTAAAAAGACTTTTGCCAGTGTCACACATCACTAATACAATAACAGGAATGACAGCTAAAAATCAGTTTCTGGGGATGATAAAATAAAGGAAACATGCCTTATTTTCATGATTCAGACAGTTTTTATAATATACGATGAAAACATTAGCTAACAGTATACGTGTCATACCATTTAGAAATTTGTTCACCAGCATGTAGCTAGAATGTGAGAAATAAAATGTGGATTCCCTAAGTAGTTAGTTAGGACCTCATGATTTAGGTATTAACTCATGTAAGACACAGTGCACTGAGATTGCACTTCGTGAACTGCTCAGGGGACTGTCTGGAGCAAGGTCTATCATCTTTAACGGTCTCTACTTCCACTTCCAACTTAGTATTTACATACCTGTGCATTAGCTTACCATTCACATATAGACACACACAACTATCCCCATACCTGACATCCTCATATTTGTTTTCCATGTGTGCCCTTTAGGCACAAAAGTAGCCAAAGCCATATTTCAAAAAGTGGCTTACCTGCTGAATCCATCTCTCCATTTGCCCTTCCCTCGTGCCTTGAGAAGATATTGTGGCCGTTTTTTTCCCAGGAAGTGTTAACAGCCTGCGGTTCCAATCAAAGTTTTATCATGTGTTGCAAGGACTCAAACCTCTTTGACTCCATCTCTGTTCATCTTTAGCATCTTCTTCTCTCTTGTTGTTTATGAGGACTGACATTTAAACAGCTTGAACAGGTTGATTTATGCCAAGAACCTCACCTCATCTCCCCAGCAGTGCAGGGCCATACCCAGTGAACAGATAACTTTCTTAACATTTCTGTGCAGCATTGTGATGGGTATGCCCCCCAATAAATGCCGCCATTATTATTAAATCATTCTAGTTTCACAATTGTCAGGTTGCTTTAAATGATTAAATACCCTAAAATTGTAAGATGATCTTTGCCCCTAGTATTTTAATTCACTTTAAAGAAACACTTAATCTTGATTCTTGTTATCCCTATTGTTAGCTCTACTGCATGTAATGGAATTTTCTGAATCAAATCCTCTGATGTAACTGATTCATCAAACGAAAATAAATGAATAAATTTCACAGTATTTACTGCAGAGAGCATTTGATTCTTCTGTTTATAGATCTTGGCTACATATTTCATATAGTTATTTATTTTGCATTTAATAATTGATTAGTGGAGCCATGTTTTAATGCTGTTGTCAAATGACAAAAGGGTGCAGGCTTCATACTCCCTGGTAACAATGAAACAATTACTTTACAATTACAATTACAGATCTGTTCTTTTTTTACTCATTGTGAGAGAATTTTAAACAATAAAATTATAAAACCAAAAAGACTGAGCAGACAGCTTGCCAGAACAAAAAAAAAAAAAAAAAAAACATAGGCTGAGGTTAGGCCTGACATGGCTCAAAATGTGCAAATTTGTTGCGGTTACCATGGTAAGCGCAGAAAAGTCTTTGTGATGTTCAAGACAAAGCTTCTCAAAAACACTTCCAATAGTTGTGCTCGCAAAACAAGCATATCAATGGCACAACTCATTCTGTGCCTTCCATGCAATTGAATCCTAACAGTATGGCTGGCTGTTTGCTGCAGTTTGCTGAGAAAGAATCCTCTCTTTTTTTCTCCTCTGCCGAATCAGTGCTGATTGCTGCTTTTTATATTCAAATGTGCTCAGGTCCAACACAAATCATAGCCCATCTTTGCCAAAGGCAGCATTTAGCGATGAGGTGGCAGGTCAGCAATGCAATATTATCTTGCGCTGTGCGCTGCAGAAATGACAGGTGTAAGGAACTCTTTCCTCCCATTTGTGTTCCCAGGACTCATGCACCCCACTATACCAAAATGCAGTTATTTTTCAGGCAATCAATTATAACAAATTAAAAAGAGTTAGACCTAAACCCTAAACCCACAACATGATTTTCCTTCTTGTTTTCTTTTTCCCTTCACCTTTTATAGGCCAAATATAACATTGATGAGCATGTCCAAAAAGGAACATTTTGTTTCATCTGATCACCAGGGATGCTTATTGTTGCCATTCAGATGTAGTCTGACGAATTCTTGTGGTCTTTTTGTTGCTAGCCTCTTTCTGGCAACAGTGCCATAGATGCCACTTCATGCAGGTGAAGTCAATGGTACTTTTTAACGTTTTGTACCCTGAAGAAGCCACTTTATTGCTAAGACCTCCAAATGTTGTCTTTGCATTTTCAGTTGCCTCCTGAACCCCCTGCCCCTCCCCTGTGACAGTAGCTTAAATTTCTTAATGTAAAGCTTAATGACTCTGTAGAGGTTTTGTTTAATGTTTTTTTTTTTTTACCTTTCTTCTCTGTGTTATATACCTTTATATCACAGGTTATCTTTGGTTACCTCTACTAGCTCTACAGCTATTAGAGCTATCCAATTTCCAGAAATCCAACTTCCAAAAATCAAAATATTAGTGTAGATTTATTTCTGCTGGGTTTCAGTTGTGTTCCTTAAAGATAATTGAATAAATGTGTAAATATACTGAATAAATGTATGTCATTTATTGTTAACCAGACAAAACTAGAACACATAGTTACAGCTTACATAATTAATAAGATTTAAATGCATACAGTATACAGTGGCACTGTAGTATCATGTATTGGATAGATTGGAATGAGATATATCAATGGAATTTGGAAGATTAGAATGAGATACATATGCATGCTCTCTGATGACATTCAAATAAATCTTCATGAATGTTCTCATTTGTACCCAAAATATTTATCTTGAGTTCATTTTACATGTGGGATGACATTCTAGTCCAGTGAATGACCTTTGAAATTTTATATGAAGCATGAATATAGCATAGGCTGTTCTGAAACGACAGATATAATTTTATAATATGTATAATGACCAAGTCAGGTTGTTGCCCTTTGAAACTGGAACATGGAACATGAATATATAATAAAGTTTTTGAAAAATAAAAATCTAAATAAATATTGAATGTTGTATTTGAAGGTAACCAAAAATCATAATGCTTCAGTCAGTGCAGAGAGGGTCTGATATTCTACAGTTGCTCCTATAACAACCTGAGCAGTAGAGTGGTTAATTTGTTCTAGGAGTGAGGATTTTCCCTTCCATTAACAGTACAGATTCCTTAATGCTGAATGCTGTTATTGTCACTTTATCAAATTACACCCACAGTTGTGCAACTGCAGAGAGATTGTTCAAGGAGAGAAAGTGCAGTTTCCCAGCATGACGGTGGAGCATGGTCAGCAATGACAGGCATTTTACATAATGTTCCATGTCACTTACTGCCACCACCATGGTCGTGACGAAACCATAATCATATGACTGCAATGTAACTAAACTGCAAGTTACCTTTTGTTCTATATTCACTTTCATTGTTTTCTTCTCATGTGAATATCAAAATACCTAAGTAAAAAAATGTAAATGACATACATACTAAAAAACTGAGAGAAAGCTAGTCTCAGTGACACTGATTTTGTGTAATTTAATATCTGTATATATAACAATACTCTGAAGACATGCAAAGACAACAGAACTGGAATGGAAACAGAGAACATGGCACTACCTTAGTTTCTTTTAAATCTGTCCATGATATTTTTTTTAGGTTTCTATTCTGTTCAGACAGATAGATGGACAGGCACACTCACAGGGATGAACACAACCTTCTCTCCGCCTAGTGGTGGTGGAAGCAGTTATTAAATGACAGTGCGCATTTTACCAGCCATTCCATTACCTCAACACATCCTCACACAGCTCATGGGCCATATTTTCAAACCACTGCCAAAATGAAATAAAGGGCAGCCAGGAATTCCAGCTTATCTCACTGTCTTTCAGCATTGAGGTAAATGAGGCCACACAAGGTCCAGCATGGGTCTGTCTTCTAAAGACGAGCAAAATGCAGTGAAAAGCACCTGCTAAAACTCTAAGTGAATCAACACACACACACACACAGCCCAGTCATCATGTCTGCATCTGGGCCAGTCCGGTACCAACATTTTCACCATTACCTATTTCCTTCTGAAGTATGAGAAGTTTGTTACATTTCTTTTCATTTCTAGTTTTTTTTTTTTTTATCACGTCAGTATTGTAAAAATGAGCACAATAGAGAGTAAAAGAGAGAATGTGGGTGACAGTTCTTTCTTACCAGAATGCATTTGCTACAGAATTTTCTCTCCAGGACAGGACCTTTGCTATCCACAGATTCCAAGTCAGCAGTATGTGAGCTCAAACAGAGGAGCATTTCAATTCTGATGTATACTGTATGTGAAAGGGCTCTTCAGGAGTAAGCAGCAGGAAGGTATTATGGAATAAGAGGTGTTTTGTCTAAACTGTTGGACACAGTGTTACTGCAGCATGTGTGTTTGACAGGGATCATGGAAATAAGGAAACTGTCTGTGGGTATGTGTGTGTGTGTGTGTGTGTGTGTGTGTGTGTGACAGATAGAAAGAGAGGGAAGGAGGGAGGGAGAGAGAGAGAGAGAGAGAGAGAGAGAGGGAGAGAGAGGGAGAGATAAAAGGAAAACGAGCCACAGAGTGCAACACTAATTACAGAATTTTTCTTCTTGGTCAGCGGCTAACACTACTCCACAATCGTAAATTAGACCCAGAAGTTAAACATAAATTTATGGAGGGAGAGAGGGGAAAACAGGACAGCATCGCTTAATCTATTTCACAACATGTGGATGATGGCTTTATCTGCTGAGGGAGGGCAATACGAACCTCTGATGATAAAAACAAACTGGTGCTTGCTGGTCTAACAGGTCTGCAGAGGACTCTGGGAGGGATGCACTGTAACACATGGAGGGAAAGAGATGGTGTTGCAAAGACCTTTCAACAACATTCTGATTCAGTGCAGATTTCGAAGTATTGCTATCCAGGTATTGTTCTTTGGTTTGTCGTGTGGCCAAAACCACAGCTATTATGCTGTCATCAGGGATCTGTGGTGGCCGAACTGTTTGCCAGCGGTTGCGTCCTATGTAAACGGCCTCTCTGTAGTTTACCTTGAAACCTTTGATCCTGAGCCCCAGGGGATAGGCAACCAAAGTTTCCATGATTATTGTTCTACAGGTTTATAAGGTACCTTTCAGCCAACGGACACAAGGGCCAAGTTGATGAACTTTCAAAGTAATGGCTTTATAAAGAAGAATGAGGGACACCTGCAAATGCTGTAACTGCCAAACTTTCCCATAAATGCTGGAGATTCAGAGATTACAAAGGAAATGTGAAGTACTGTAACAATTCCCTCAAACATCTTAAAATGATACTCATGGTATATGACATCTGTCTTAAAAACAATCGACCATATCAGTAATTGGTTATATCCTTGAAATGTTAGTATTTTGTGTGTGTGTGTGTGTGTGTGTGTGTGTGTGACAGAGAGAGACTGAGAGACAGAGAGAGAGAGAGAGAGAGAGAGAGAGAGAAAGACACAGAGAGAGGAGGGGATTGATCGATGTACAATTACCTGGGATATCTGTACAGGAGAGTAAGAGGGAACTGACACTCAGGCCCATGGATGTCCTTAAACTGGAGCAGCAGAAATTGAATGAAGAGAATGGCAAGAGAGAATGGAGTCCACTGTAGCAGCTTTTCCCTCTCACCCCCATGTCTTTCCCTCTCCTCTTCTGTACAGATGTTTCCACTCCCAGCGTTTGGCTGTGAGACAGGAGAAGAGAAAAAAATCAGAAGCAAAAGAGAAGAGACCTGGTTCTCTTTCACTGTTCGCAAACTGTCCTCCCAACGCTGTAATTGCAGGTACTAGATCATCTGTCCTCGTTCGTCTCCTCCTCCATCCCCTCTCTCGATCTTTCCTCTGCCCCAAGGGGTCCAGAGGGCGCCATCATAAATCTCCCACTGTAAGAGATTTCACTTTATTGGAGGAAGTCAAGTCAGGTTAAAGAAAAACTGGAGCTGGAGGCTGAGAGACAGGGGTTTCAGCACTGGTGAATGTACATAGATGACACTGCCTCATTGTGGTACGGTCTGCTTCTCGACTGTTTTAGTGACACATTAGGTACTATCACACTCTTTTGAGTCCAAAAGCTTTCACCTGTAACAACACAAGTAAGTTGAAGAGGAGTTGAAGAGGAGCATCGTGCAAGGCCAAATTACATTGCAGAGAGTACTATATAGTATAATCTGTACCGTTGCATCATATGGGCCTATGTTCAGATGCATTTTGTTTCTTATATTTATAATAGCGATATGTTGAAGAAAAGAAAGAAAAAAAATCTATGTACTATGTACACCATCACAATCAACTGTTATGTCAGTATGTTTGCTGCATGTAGGAAATTGTATTTTCTTCATCTGAGGGACATTTTATATAGGTATCAAACAAGTAAAGGAGGTCTTTGCCTATAAAAATGGAAGTACTGAAATTAGTTTGTAGCTCAGTAGAATTAAAGTCTGTCAGTCAGTTCATAACATAAGATCTCCAGCACAAGGTAGCACATTTAGCATGTTTGGTCCAGCTTTTTTAAAATCAGCATGTTTGACACACATGACCACATGGTCTTGCTCATTATGAAACAGCTGTAGGGAATGGTCTTTAAACAGCCCTAAAGGGTTTAATAGAAGTCTCCATTCAAATACTATAGTTTTTCCATAAAGTCAGAGATACAAAACAGAGTTCAGTACCGGCGGATCCTAGCTTTGAATCCCATGTGGGACTTTACTATTGAGAAAGGTAGTCTATCTCCTTTCTTCCAGTAAAAAAATTCATCTGTAAGTTTTAATAACATAAACATTAATAATTCTATAAAGTGTGATATGGCTGAGAAGGAAATGAATAATGTAATGCAACGTAAATTTGTCACAGATGTGATTAGTCAGAGTGACATTACCTAAGAGAGAAAAAAAAAACCTGTTGCACGAATGCAGCTCTTGAGTTTGAGAACGTGGCTGGAGGTGAAAGAAACATGGTCCTCAATGGAAATGACATTTCCAAATTCAAAAATTTCTCAGCACAAACACTGATGAACAGAGAATTAATTGCAGATGTCTTACTGCTGTGCTTTGGAATGAAGGGAGAGGCCCCATTCAGCTCTCGTATTTAAAAGAACAAATCAGGCAAGCTTCTCTCACAAGCAGAGGAGCGGGGAAAAAAAGGTAAAAGGAGAAAAAGAGAAGAAGACGAGAGAAACAAAATCATAAGTGAGTTTCTTTGAGAAATGATGGTCTTACTATCATGCTCTTTCCTTGGAGAAATAACTTTTATGGGGGAGGGGGAACATGAGAGATTACATTTAAAGATGAGCTCCACCTAAAAATAATCTCATATGATTCCCTCCTATTCCTGCTTCTTTCATTTCTCAAATCATACCCAGTATTCCACAATTACATAGCATCTTGAAGTCGTCATATGAAGACAAAGCCTGGGCAATGTCAAGACAGATCCACTGATCCTCTTGCTAGCTGGATGGGCTGGGAGTGGGCATAAGATCTAGATAAGATAAAATACAAAATCAACACCCAGGTAATTTGAAGGTCAGTGAATGTCTGCAATCACATTATGTAATATGATCTGTTTGATGTATGATGCTATGCAGATTCACTGATCAAGAAATCATTTTGGTGCCCACTATGTCATCTGATTAGGATCAGTAAATCTGCAGTATCTGGGCTGCATCACATTCTAAAACAGGACCATAGTCTCTGCAAATTAGTGATTATGTGTAATTTTGTAAGAAAATCAAATTAGCAGAAATGTCAAAATTGATTTCAGCCGGTAAGAGGGAGAATGATACATCTAGCAGGGCAATTTAAAATATAATTTGTATAACAAAAGGAAAACTACAGTACATGCATTGTTAAGATGCATTCTCGAGCTGTATTCCTTTGAATTTTTCCCCAAAGGAACATACTGTCTTGTGTCTGGATTTGTAGTGCTTATGGATGAAATTGGGTCCCTCCTGTCAGTGCTTAGATGTAGAGTGCTTAGATGTGTATTGCTTTGGCATTAGCTGATGGTTGTTAAAAACATGCATTTGAGGCCAGGTGGGGTTAACCTGGTTTGTGTTTGCAGAGGTAAAGCCTGATCTTCTGTGGGTTTACCCGCATGCAATACTTCCTGTTCGGTACATTTAAATTGAGACTGAATCTTCATGTGTTGAATCTTCCAGCTAAAAGACAAATCCAAATCAGACTTACCTCATAAGTCAGGCTTTGATACGATAGTCAGAACTAGGGGAAAAAAAAAAAACTTTGAATACCACAAGCATCACAGTAAAGAAAATGGAACTGCTAGTTCTTGACACTGAGGTGGATTTTTAAACCCCTTTTTGCCTGTACTACAGATGTGTAATGATTGTCTACCAGTGAAATCTGCTTTTATATCTGCAAAGAATATCAAAATTTGGTTTTATCAGGCAAGAGTGGATGAGCATGTTTGCCCTCTGCTGTCATCATCCCTCCAGAGGATCCAAAGGCAAGGCTTCCAAGCACTGTCCTATGGCCGCACTTATGTGCTTGCCTCCTAGGAAGACTGGACTCCAAGTCAAGCTAAAGATCATCTTCAAATCTCTTGTCCATTAAATAATGGAAGAACACAAAACAGACAGCATTAGTTTAATACTATTAACACTTAACACAAATACCCTCTATAAGCTCAAACCAAAAGTCAATAGTGTTCCCACTTAGAGGTCATTCAGTGTTAGTGATGTAATATGCAACAAGAAAAATACATACCATTATTGCTGTCAGAATTAGAATACCATAATGCTACATTCTAGGATTGTATTTTTTTTTTTACTAGTGTGAAATTACAGAGAAAATGAAATACAAAACAAAGTGAATTATCACAGCCAACATTACACGTCAGTCCCACTAATACTCTGTCTCATCAGTGACGGTATAGTGCTGCTAAAAAAGAAAACAGGCAAAGAAAGCTGGGGCCCAGTTTTCAAAGTGTTTTTTAGCCCTTGTCGTCTTTGGACCATAATGAAAACAAACAGGAAGAGAGTGGTGATTTGACCTCAGACCACACAGCCGACTCATTTCCTCTCGCAGTCAGCAAAATACAGCATGGGACTGTTTCTCTCTGGTGAGTAAGCAAACTCAGTTTTTGCCATTAACTTTGTCTTCTGTTCTGCCAAAATGCAATATGGGTCACTGATAAATAATGATCTGAATGGCAGGAAGTCAGGTGGACTACTGGAAAGACATATCATGGTGTATGGTTTGTCTAATGTCAAGCATGCCATGTTTTCAGTCAACAATAGAAAATAAGTTGGATAATAAATATTAATAACAGAATGTAACCACTCAGATCCATTCTGCATAACCACAATGTAGTTTGCATACCTCTTGCCCCACCTTCAGCTTAATTTCCTAAAACAACTTGTGGCTTTGTCATTGCTCATAACCATAAGGGTTTTCCCCAGGTTTTGCAAGAAGTCCTTCTGGTCTGATTTGGTCCCAAACGGGAGGGCTATGGCCAAAAAGGACACTAACACACTCTGACAAGGCATCATTAGAATAATTAAAACAATGCGGCGCATTGAAATTTTGCCACAGGGAAGCGAGATGCCATTGCCTCCCAAGGTCTGTCTGTGTACTGAAGAGAGATGTCTTTCCCAAGGTCCCAACAGATGTCTCTTCAGTGTGATCAGAAGTGATTTGTTTAGGGGAATAAAAAAAGAAGTAGGACTCTACTACTCTAGCTGGTAGAGAGTCAAATCAGCCCAGCGTCATGCCATTAATTTGAGACAGGGGAAATCAAATAAGGAACAGCAACACATGACAAATGAAAAACAGAAATGGCTCCAGGAAAGAATGACGGGCAGAGAAACCACTGCATGGCGATGTAAAGCAAGCAGGCTGAATCTGAAGGGAAGTTTAGACCATCAAATTGTCCCCTAATTGCACAGAGCAAAATTTTGTCATGGACGCAGGTGCAGAAAGGCCTGTTGGCTGAGGTAATCAGACAGAATGGTTCTCCGTACCACCTGATACTCATCTAGCACTCACTGTCATTGAGGCTTTTTCTAATGAACAGCTATAAACAAAGCCACCCCCACCCCACAAAGATAACAAACATTCCAGAATTCCAGGAACTTATGAATCCAGAAATGAAATCATCACAAACAGCTCCAAAATCAGCAACTCCAACAACTTTTGAGTTGGGCATTGGAATGAGGTTAAACAACACTGGAATAAGGTTAAAATAATTTCAATACATGGTAACCTAACAAGATCGTAACAACCATTAATTACACATGAGTACCACTGAATGCATGGTGTAGTACTTTACAGTATTTATACTCACTGTTTATTTGTTTACATGTCTCAGTGCATAAAGAATAGAAGGTATTCAATTGTAAACTGGGTAGGCTGTCCCCTTATATTTGACATGGCTTAGATAATTGGGGTGTGGTAGTTCACGCATAGCCACTTAGCTTTTTCTATTTAAGCTGCATATACCTGTCTGTTTAGCTACCTTGCTTCTGCTTCTGGATCCCTGCATCTCCTGTTTCTTGTTTATGCAGTGGTGTTGGACCTCACACTGCCAGCTGTCCTGTGCTTGCCTGGCCTAGGTAGACAGTTCCATCCTCAGCCAGGTGGGTTAGGTTAGATGGCGCGAACTGCTAGTGTTTTATGTGTGCTGCTGCGTGTGCTGAAACGCAATTCAAACACAAACCAACTGGCAGTAGTGTAGCTGTTTCAACTGCTTTTTTTAGAACGGTTTTAGTATAGTGAGCAAGGAGCTGTTTGGTGGGGCGGTTAGCATAGTGGTATTCCCATCACTGTGTGTTTTAATGCTAACTACACTTTATCACATAGGCACGTGTTTGCTGTTTGAGAGTGCACTTGGGTGAGTATCTTTCACATGCGGGAATCCCTAGTGGTGAGTATACTTCCCCCCAACCAGCTCTTAGCCCAATTTTAGTAGCATAGTACTGGTAAGTTTGCTACACTGGAAAGGCTGTATTTTAATATATTTACATCTACATTTTACTTTCACTAAATCTACTTTCAGCTTTCTCTTCACTTTGTCTAATTAATTTAAGCCAATTCCCCCCCCCCCCCCCCCCCCGTCACTCACACATCTGGGAGTGGAATGTGAAATACAGCACTGAAAGTGAGGCCAGTTGAGAGCCTCGAGTATAACAGATGACAGCTCTGAAACTCCATCAGTGTTAAAACAGTAAGAAGTGACAATGTCCAAGCCAGCACAGAATAGCAGCCTTTACCGCTGACATAAATCCAGGCTGCCTGTCAATCCTGCCCAGAGAAAGCCAAGGGAGATGGGCCTGAATGGGCAGCTGTTCCACAAAAGCATGGAGGCTCTCTGAGATCCAGGAGGCTGAACAAACAAAGGTGGCAACACTCTCCTGAGGGGTTCGCAGGCAGGATTAGGGGGAACAGAATGAACCCTTTTGTGAAAAGTTCACAAAGTGAGAAATCCCTATAGTCTCGGAATGTGAAGGCCAAAGTCACAAGAAAGGCTTCAATGTGTCAGTCTTGGCAAAGTGATGGAGTAGACCACCTAAAGTGCTGGTGCAAGACGATCATTCGAACCTGACCTTCAGCAAGAAATTTTTGCAGAAAAACCATCAGCAAGATAGTCACTGCACACAAAACAAAATTATTCAATTCTCAAGAAAAGGCAGAGGAAAGCAAATTTAAGCTCTCATTGAGCAAGCCTTCTTAATTGTAGAAGTTAAATGGGTAGATATTTGTTAAATTGCCTCATCAGTGGTGTTTTGTGCATTTAATAAGGAAATAGGTGCTCTGTGTCTATTTATTCTCACAATACACATCTTGAAGCTATGTTCTTTCTGTTTCTGTACTCTTACAGCCTCAAGTAAAATGAAAATTATACATAACCAAACACTCCAAT
Source organism: Megalops cyprinoides (assembly GCF_013368585.1). NCBI lineage: Eukaryota > Metazoa > Chordata > Actinopteri > Elopiformes > Megalopidae > Megalops > Megalops cyprinoides. Next base: position 14,680,116 of record NC_050589.1, read on the forward strand.
TATCTCCCACTTTAACTGCTGCTAATAGCCATGATTAATTTTATTATTTCTAGAAATGGTACCAAGTTCCTTTGATTAACTTCAACTCTGTGCTTCACAGACCATATTGTTTACCCATGAAGCATGGTGGTGGAACATCAAGGCAGTGAGATTACCTCTCTTTGGCTCTAAGTCTACAGTTCACTGCATAAATCATCTTTCTACAGGCTGTTTCAGAATATGCCCAAGTAATAACATTCCATACGCGCTTCATCACTATTAATGTGTCACTCTCTGCTTGCACACGCATATGATAGACATGTACCTCAGCAACACAAACAATCACTGCTTTTAATACCGGTTATTATCACCATGGAAATTTCTATAAAATAATTCACCCAAAATGTCAATCAATGAACTGAGCACAGATTTAGTCACACCAGCTCTGGACCATGCGGATCATTAAAAGGACTTTTGCTACACACTGGCTGGGATATTTTATGATCACAATACCGTACAATATAATCATGTAATATATTTTGAAATGTTGAAATTTTACACACAAACAGATATATTGACATATTGTTATTTTTAACTTTTGTTGATTTGTTGAAACTAACTATCTCAACTTTGACTTCAAGAAAAAGCAGTCTGAGCAATCCATTCCTCATCTCAGAGATAGTCTTAATGGCTATGCTTAAAAAGTATGTTTACAACAAAATTTTTAAAATGTAAAAAGTGCTGTTTGGAACCCCATGCTATTCATTTTGTTAAAGTAAGTACTGTACATAACATTATGAAACTGGACCTGTATGTGAGAACAAAAGCACATTGTGAAATCTGAAATGTTCATGCGCTTAAAATCCTAAAGTAAGCTGTCACTGATCATCATATCTTTCTTTTTTCTGGGAGTGAAATGTTAGCCTGAAACTAACAAAGCCGCTTTCAAACAGGTGACTACTGCTTATATTTTACTTATCCCAAACAGTTTGGGGAACTGAAGACAGTACTGAGCGCAAGCAGCTGTTCCCCATCAGAGTGATGACCAATTAGTTCAATTTTCATAGTGCAGCAGACCTCATGGGAAAAACAGATGTTAACAACCTCTGGTTATGGGGACTACAGTACAGATGGTCAGGAGAGCGAAGATGCATATAAAGTAATAGTGCTGAAATTTTCTGTCTTTGGGTTTGTAGCCCAGACACTGAACTCCGAAATTTCATTTTCTACAAAAAACGAAGGGGGCTCTATTGACAAATCTCCAGAAGAATACAGCTTGAAGTGATATGCATGTGCATCATTTGGTTGAGCACACTATGTACAGACCTCACTGAAAACTTCCATTGTCAAATAATTTACATTGCCTTTGAGAAATGCCTCAATGGAATTCCTTTCAGCAGCAGAATAACTAGAGGTACTTTTAAAATGGCTTGCCTGTCTAACTAGACATATTAGAAAAATATACATCCAAGCCAACCACAATGTAGCTGTAAAACTACTGTGCCACTTTCCTTTTTCATAGCCCTCACAGTGATCAGCTGGGTAAACATGGGTTAATTTCTAAAATGCACTTCTTCGCTCTACTAGTTTAATTTGTCTTTTACTAATAGTTCATTTTGGTTTGCATAGACTGTGGGTAATTGGTGCATTATAACCCAGTGGAACATGACTGTAATTTGTCTTGCCATGAAAATGGAAAACACCACAGATAGCAGCAAGGTAATGACTGAATATGAAATCACCCCAGAACCATATGAATTGGTGAAAGAGCACTGGATTGGTAGGAGCTGCTCTACAAAGCTGGAGCAGACTCAAAGAGCAAGCAACTGCAAGACTTCCCTGTGCGGCCAGCGAAACATGCAGATATTGTGAGGGAGTATAAGCTTCTGCCATTGTCAGGACTCCAGACTGTAAACGTCAACGGACAAAAAGACAGACAACCATGGGAAAGGAACGTGTCACCTTTTCACCATCTCTGATGGGGTAGGGAAAGTGAAGCGGCTCAGGTGTTGGACTGGCAGGGACATGTTCCGCCTCATAATCTCACGACCTGTTGCCAGCGCTGGTAGTCCAGACCAGATCTCACACCACTGGTGCCCGACTCTTCTGTTCCAGGGACCGTTCCGCTGCCCTCTCTCTGAGCTGTGACTCATCCAGAGAAACCATCGCCCCAGCCCCCTCCGGGCTCTGCTGTGTTTATTTAAGGCTGTCACTCCTGCTGTATCTCACATGTCTATAGCTGGGCCAAGAGCAATGACGTCACCGGCACTGTTCCTGACTCTAATCTCCTCAATGACAGGCCAGACTAAGGGCCTGCCAGTGCCGCCAGGACTGGGTCTCTCTCCCCTCCAGAAGCGAGCCTCCCTTCCCAGAACTGTGGCTCCGCTGAGAGGGAAAGAGGACGCAGAGGGAACTTTACCTGTGGAGCTACAGAAAAGGAGAAAGGAGAGAAACGGTGAGCACAGGAGAGTAAAAAAAGAATGTCATTTTTTCACAACTTGTAACATCTTTGAGACTGAAAAAGTTACAAGATCAGTTGGCGATTTAACATGTAAGCCAAGAGAGACAGAAAAGATCATAAACATCTGTAACTTCATTACAAATTCAAAACCTTGAATTCTAAGCAGCTGGTCATTTGTTAGATAGCTTGGTCCAAGCATATAGAGATGTCAGTGTGGAAAAATAAAACCTAGAGACTATGTGACACAATGTGAATTGTTCTAATGCCACGGGCCCTTATATATGTATGTTGTTTTAAGACACAGTACAGTGTATGAGCTTCTGTACAAGTGATGTTGATGGTACTTGTCAGCTCTGATGTGTTTTGGGAAAAATTTGAAAGGCAAATATTATTAAACTTGTGTTACTATAGTTGCTAACAGAGTTTCAAATTCACAGTGACTTCATAACTTGGCTCTGTTCCTCAAAGAAAATACAGTCATTACATCCATCCTCCTATCGGATTAAGCATGGTGATGTGCAGCATAAAAAGAATTTTTTCCTCAGAATGACTCAATCCATAGCCAGTGGTTTGGGCTTTCCTTATTGTCCAAATACATCTACAAGGCCTTTTAACAAAACAAAACCAGATCACAGGCTGGTGATGCAAATTGCTTTGGTCCTTTCATGTAATGTGGATAACAGATGAATCTATGCCTCTGAATGGCATAATATAATGAAATGAAGAGAAAGACTAAGCCCTCCATTACTTGCATGAAGATTAAAACTAATTTAAATCAACTGGGCTTTCCACAGATTGTTGCATTTTCGTGCATTTCCAGTCCTGTAACCTCTGTCTGTTCTACCAAGCCTCCCTTGTACCAGGGATTATTCCTGCAGTTACAGCCACACAGTATTATTCTGACTTGCATATCAAGTCAAATAATGAAATTAACTGTCTGCACAAGCAGGAAAATTAACATTAAGTCAGACTTCTCATAGCTATTTTGTTGTGGTCCCATCTGCTTTCAGGGCAAATAAAGCCTCTCCCCCAAACCATTGTTCTGCCTCAATCTTATCCATTGCTACTTGCCCCCCACCCCCCCTGCCCAACGAAAATCTCAATATCTGACATCTGAGCTGACAATGCTCTTTTGACTGCTATCCCCCAGCTGAGGGACTCCTGGCTGACTCATCAGTTATGGAAAGCGTGTGGACTGGGATAATTAGGTCCCCTGTGTTGGCTCCCAACTCAGTGGTTGCTTCAAAGCCCTAGTAACATGTGCCCTGGAAACAAATTGGTGACATAATTTCCTATTTCCTACTTCACGGACTCCTCCAGCATTTTAGCCATAATTATATTGCACTTACATTTGCATACAGTTGATTCTTTATTCATTAGTCTATTTACTGGGCTTTACTTCAGTGATAGAGACATTTTATTATTTTTTTTATAACTACGGATTTACAAGTGAAGAAAATGTTATTTATACATTGAAGGTTTTTTTTTTTCCAAAATCAAGTGTTTTGACTTTTATGAAGGGTGCTTGAATATATGTTAGCAATTATAGTAACACCAGATTAATAATTTTTTTCCTTTTTTATTTGTCTTTTTATTTGTCTCCACTTAGGATGCAGTTCCACAACCACTGCCACACAAACATTGCGATATGAATGTACTGTATATGCATATTCTGTTCAGATCTGTGATTGAAGCTGATTCAAATATGATTGAAGCCAACTGGTGGGGAGAACAATTGAATGCAAAATGAACTAAGAACCACTCAGGGCAATGGCTAGTGAATTCAATATCATGAACATTAAATATGTTGGAAAAATCGATGCTCATACCTTTACACATTACACTAACTTGCCCATGTACAAGCAACAGTAGATTACAGCACTGTCACAGTTTGCATCTATAACACAATGACTCTGTTATTCAAAGTTGAATAAGATTATCAACGAGTAGCCCCCTACACTAAAACATTTCAGTATAACTCAAAGCCTGCTGCTGAAGGCAGAAATATCAACATTTAGTTAGGGTTGCACTGTTTACACATTGATACACCCTGGGGATTGCTGTCAAGATGTTTACTGTCTGCTGTTGGACATGCCAAGAAAACTACATTGCTGAGAGCTTTCTGATCACATGTGGTAAGAAGCAATCCTATATACAAGTGAATCACACGCACCAAGATTCATATCACTGCCTTTTTTCATTCATAGCGATTCCTGTACACAACTGCAATATGGTGTCTGAAGTGGGATAAAGCCCTACACCACATTTTGCTCTCAGAAAATAGCTCCCACCATTCTCTGAAGTATTTTCTATTACAGCCATATATTTGTTAATGGCTTTTGATTCATTTAGAAAAAACAATAAAAAGAAACCTGCATATAAATAAAGTATAGGCTCCAAATATAAACAGTTGACTGCACAGCAAAAGTACTTTTGTACAGTTTAGTTTCTACACTTCTTCACATGCTTTCTGCCCTTCCTTCATTCCATTAGTGGCTACTACAGACTCAACCTTTTCAGCTGTCACGCCCTCAAAAATAATGGGGAATTTTGCCATTGTTCTGCTGTAGCTACAGCAACGCGAAATAACCCGATGCTCTCTTTATTCCCTTTGCACCTGATGCACTACTAACAGCGTTTCCTGAATGCCAGAACTCAAGAAAATTCAGACAGTGACCCTTGTCAAATGGACCATTAATAAACTTACTCACACCTTTCAGCCTACACTGGGAGCTGACTCACTGTTTGCAATGACTGACTGTGTACGTTGTCACCTCATTCATTTCCACTAGGACAGTGAACCAAATGTTAACCTTTGTTTAATATTGTCTTCTGCTCCTTGTAGTGAGGAATGTGCAGAGCCCTGGATTATAGAGGATGCCCTTCTATGTGTGACACTGGAATGCTCTGTCATGCCAGTGTCAGCTGGTACACACAAGTGACACCACTGGTGATCCACCAATTTGTGGTTTTAACTCCAACTCAGGTCATCCACATTCACACACAATTCCTAAATTTCAGATTACAATCCACAATTTTAACTGTTCATGCTGTGCAAGTGAATTCAATATTTTGAATACATAAATATTTACAGATGAATCACAATATGAGATCCACACTAAATCCATTTAGCTGACCATTTATAGATGATACACCCTTATACATGTAATATGTTTAAATGAGTTAGGCTTCCCTCTCATGTTTCTTAACACCATACATTGGACAGAACATTTTATTTGTGTCAGGAAGGCAGCTGATTTCAGTTTCCTCTCAGGATTTTAACAGTACATTATCGGGCTTCCCTCATAATGAGCATCTGGCTGTTCATGTTGATCACAATAATTCTTGCCCTCAAGTCACAGAGAGCACCATCACAGCAATCTCCAGGTTACTTTGCAAGATTCAGCAAGCCACTTTCCATCCCCTTTTCATCACTACAGTCTACACTTCAGCCAATAGCTACCCACCTCTGAAAATGGGTTTCAGTACATTGATTTCCATCATCTTTAATGCACGTCACCCAATGAGCCAGTCTCAATCTCTACCTTTGAAGAGAACACCAATCCTTGCCAACCTCTGTACATGCCTGTGTGAACGGCATGGTCACACACTTCATCCTCAAGGGGGAGTGGATTCCACCGGGCACCACTAGAGTGAATTCTAAATTATGTATGAAAGCATATTTGAGGTGGCAGTGTAGTGGTTATGGAACTAGGTGAAGAAGTTTCCAGTTGGGACACTGCCATCAGCAACCTCCTGCATTGAATAATATTCAAAATGTGAGCTATGTAAGTGTCTGTTATGCAAATAAATTAAGGCAGAGATTAGCAGTTAGGTAGTGTGATCTAAGGCTATATAGCATTGTAGAGGCCCCTATAACCACTATAAGCCAGCAATTAGACCAGTTATCACACAGTGACACTGCACCAAGCCAGCAAAATCACCCCATCGCAGATTGTCTCTTTTTACATTAAACCTTGACACAAATAAATTGTACAGTCTTGATTTGTTATATGACAACAAATATATTTTAATATGTACTCTTTTTCAAAATGTAATTTGCCCACAATTGAAATGCTGATGTAAAAACTACTTTTCACTTTCAAAAAGCACACTACCGCAGCCCATTTGAATACATACTGGACCTTAGAATGCAACGAATGCAACCAAGCAGAAGTCAGCAAAAACAAAATTGAAAGATGGGTATCGTCCTTTTAACATTCAGTGTGTTCCTGAGAGGAAAGTACTTATGGAATTTTACAGTGTTATTTTCAGAGATTACAAACCCAACATATGACAAGCCTCAGCGATTTATTGGAAATGGGTAATGTGTTTCTACACATCAGCATTTGTGGACTTAACAAGTGCCTGAAGGAAAGTTGGGACCTTTGCATTTGTATTCTGTCCCCAACATCTTGTATATAGAGAGTGTTCAAAGAATTACTTTATCTATATTTTCAATGATTAAAAATAAATAAGTTCTGCATTAACTCAGGGGACCTGCAGTATACCAAATCTACTTTAAACATATGGCCCTGTGATAAATACTCAATCTATATGTAAATGTGCGTGTGTGTGTGTGTGTGTGTGTGTGTGTGGGTGGGTGAAGAGTATGAAAAATATGAAACTGTATTACCTTTTCTGTCTAACTTCACATCAAATTTTAATAGGACGTGCACCAAGTTGTAAGTTGCTGGGATGAAGCATAACTTGCTTGCATAAAGCAATGACTGACACAATTAAAGTTCTTTAGTCTGAGCAGGACAAATGGAATTTTGATATTTCAGCTGATTTTTTTTCCCTAACTGACAATAAGTGTCAGCATGTCTGTTAGTTTGATGAAGTTCTTTGGACATTAACAATCTAAGAACTACAGATGGGGTGCTGAGTGCCCTCTTTGTATCTACAAACAATATTACGACTACTTTTCTGTTTACATAAGGACTCAACATCTGAAACTAGTTGCATTGTATGTCAGTGTGGTTAATTTAGTGATGTGCAATTCAAGCATGAAATTCTCACTGTAGACATTTTTTACACAAGTAAACATCTTTGGAAATCATCTTCGCATTCAAAAGAGTCAGGGTCAGTTCACCTTCAATGTGAAATAAACAAATGGAAACAGACATTTATGCTGGTGAGCTGTTTCTCTCAGTTCTGAACCATCCTATGAAGTTAGTTAATCCTTTTGATTATCATCAAAATTTAGTCAAATTATGTATTTACTCTAAACAGGGGCTGATCTAGATTTGAAACTTCTAAACCCTACAATTCTTGAAATTACCTATTATTTATTAAGAACTTGCTATCTATCTATAATCATTTTGTGAGATGGTACAATCTCTCTTTAATTATATCAATGTCATTGCTCACAGAGTGCTACCTCTTCTATGAGGTCTTGGGTGCAATATCTTGCTGCAGAAGATAATTTGTTGTTACGACCTTAGAAACAATAACTTTAGCTGTAAATACATAGTATATGACAAAAAACATTTATATTGATCTTCCCAATAAGAATGAGGTAATTTGTCTACATGGTGGAAACTGAAATCCAGTTAGGCCATAAAACATATTCTGAGTTATTCAGTGAACAGTAGCACAACAGCATGGTTGCCCCCTGTTTTTTTAAGACTTGTGCCATTGAATTTGGCATTTGCTTGCTTGTAATTGTGATAATAATCATTCCTGGTGGCCGTTATGTTAAAGTTGTATACTTACTTATTTATTCATTCATTCATTCATTCACCTTTTCTCCACTGTATTTTCATAAAGGCACTACAGCACTTTATTCCCTTGCTTTCATTTTGAGAGTCAGTTAAGGTGTTTTCTTCTAGTGGTAAAATGAGTCTGAAGGGAACCAAAACATTAAAAAGCAGGACCCACACCCTCTCTGAATTAAGAAAGAAGAAACGCCAATAGCAATGTGTCTTTCCTCTCACAGCTGCAATTTAAACAGCTTGGCGCTGTTAAATTAACCTGCTTCCCTCTGTCTACCCAGCTGCGTTCAACATGCAGTCCCGGCCACCCTCAGCAGAGCAGCTCATAACGGATGCAGAAGGGGGTCATGCGCAGGCACATTCCAGCGCTGCGGCTGCTTTTGGACGGAATTCATTAATGGCTGTTTGCTTTGGTGTGGGTGGGCAGAGCAGTCCGTCACGGTGCCAGGCTCTGACTGAACTCAGCGCCCGTTTGTGCAGTCAGGCTCCCAAAAGACTCAGTGAGAGTAGGTGCACTACATCTGTTCCAGAAATGCCCCTCTGTCCAGCGCAAAGTGCCAAGCCTGGCTCAATTATGCTGTTGGCACAGGTGGCGGCAGCAGCAGCAGATCAAAGAGAGCACCTGCTGCAGATGTTAGCCTCTCTTGTGTGGCTCTGACATGTCTGTTGGCTCGGATTGTGTCTTGACCTACAGTCCTTTTGATGTCATACCCTACCGATGTGTCCAAGACATCCAGTGTCATGATCACTATGGAAACACTATGGAGGCGTAGAACAGTATGGATCATTCTGCTGCTGATTCACTCTTTGACCTCTTTCACAAAGACCAAGCCCCTGTGTAGCATGTACAGCTGACAGCTTGTGGAGATACTTCTGGGCCTTCCGTAAAGAAAAGTGACCAACGGTCCCTTGATAAATGTGTCCCTGTGATGGACATCATTTTCTACTTTAGAGGTCTCTGAAGCTTTGCTCTGCTGTTACTGCCTCACCGGTGTAAGTGCCGAGAGCAAATGTCTTCAGTATTATTGGAGTGGCAGAGAAGAGAAAGCAGACCCACAGTGAAGAAATGTTGTGGTTGGTTGCATAAATAACAAAAGAAAATGATTTTTAAGATTGTGTTGTCTATTTAGCTTTGAAAAAAATATATGTGTATAGGTTTAAAATATCAATAAAAGGGAGTGAAGAGAAAGAAAGACAATGCAATATGACAAGAGAGGAGTAGAGAGATAAAATCTGAGGTGTAAAGAAAGGGCACATATGAGAGAGAAAGAGAGGGAGAACAGGGGAGAACAGAAGAGACAATGAGAAAGGGGAACAGGGGAGTTAGAGAGAATCGACTCTAATGCTGCTGTGATACAGCATGAAAGAGTCAGTCTACTTCATGGCGACATTGAAACAATAAAGCTCTGTTTTGAAGTGCACTAACTCAGACGACACTGACTGCCCACAGTTCATAAATCCAAAAGCTTTTCTTCCCGAGAAGACACATTTGAGACAAGCAGAGGTGATTTGCTGGGAATATGAGCACTTGGTTTATAGCCATTACCTTGCAGCTTACTTGTACAATAAAGACGGAGTCAGCAATTCTTCACATGGAATAGAATGAAAACATAACACTGTGATATATCCTGGGGTTTATGCTGGTGTTTAAGAGTCAAGTCATCCATTCACTCAGGGGGAGCACTACTTGTTTTACAGAACCCAAGTGTATCTTGATACAGTGCAGGATCATGCTAATAGAACTCAAAGGGATAGAATGCAGGTTAATTTTACATTCACAGAAGACCAATAAAGGAGCGAATGTCTGCTCTGTTCTTTAAAAACCTTTTCCCACGGATGTTTGAAAACCATTTCATTCAAAACACAGAGATGGGCCTTTGCCCGGAATCCATGAAATAAATAAAGAGCAAAGGGGCTAAATTATAATGGCTTTAATATTTTGATAACCCCTACTAATGGATCTCTGGTGCAATGATTAAATAGCTCTTTCAGCTGAACAGACAGAGGAATACAAAGTAAGCACATGGATCGTTTCTCTTTTATGTCCCATATCTGATGTATCAGCTATCAAATTATCAACTACTTCAAACCAAAGCAAAATGATAAAATCGCAGACTACTGTCTGCATGCTGCCAGAGACAGCAACAAAAAAGTATAATATTTTTTTTGTAAACAAGTAACAGATATGTTTTGTCCAGAACTGTCCTTATCATTATATGCAGTTTCACAACAATGTTTGTGACTTGTTTTTATTGGGAGACCACAAAAAATGATCAAATGAACAAGTTGATCTCATTTGTTGCTTCTTCTTCATACAAAGTGAAGGAGTGTGGGCACTAGGAGATTCTAACTATCTGAATAGACATTTAAAACTCAACAGCTTACGGAGAAGAGGTCCTCTTCTGAAAATCCAGACCCGAGAACGCGAGGACGAACACTCCAGCTGGGATGGCTTCGCAGCCGGGCCCGTCCATCAAAGCAGGCTGCGCTGGACAAACAGCTTCTGCTTTCCTGAAGCAGCGCGTGATGAGGTGAATAAGGTTTCTCAGTGTCAGGGGACAGGGGGGCCCGCGACAGGCCAGAGGAGGGTGATTTACACCCGACCCGTGTTCCCGCGGCACCAGGACGATTCGTCAGGGAGCTAAAGGACACGGCCGTCTCCCTCCCGAGGTGCGACTTCTCCGTGGCGGGGCGCCTGTGACCGAGTGTCTCCTGGTGTTGAGCATCACATGTTTGCAATAGAATACCATGCAGAGGGCAGAGCTCACCCAGCCTCAGACCACTCCGGATGCGTTTGGTCCTTAACTTTGAGCAATGCATTAAGGAAAGTTTTTTTGTTCTTCACACATTTTCCTTTCATTAATGTCCATTACCACTTGTAAGAAATAAAAAGTAGTTTAATAATTCACAGCTGTGGTCAAAACACATTGCTGTTCCATTGTCAAGAGGCTTTTGTCTGCAGCCCCTTTTTTGACAGTCCTCTGAGTAGTCTAGGCTTTCCCATATAAGAGGCTGGGCCCTATTTTTTCCTCATACACAGCTTGCATACTCCTTCCTGTACTGTGGTAGTTGTGGGCTTTTTTCTTTGACTTGTATTCTCCTGTTTTCATGCCAAGGTAGCTGAGCAGTTTCCACTGTGACCCTATGGCATCACTACCTTACTCTCTACTATGTGTAGACTCAGAGACTCCACTCGCTGTCACTGCTTTCTGTTAGAACACGCATTAACCTTTGCTTTTGCAAGTCGGAGGAAGTCAAAATGAAGTTGTCCTGTATACTGAAATCAAACACTGCCCAGAAAATGGAAACCGCGTCTATGCCATCAAGGAAAATTTTTTTTTTTTTTTAAAGCTTTCCCAAAACAAGTGAGGTGTAGGAGGACAGTTTTGAACGTGCAGACATGTAAAACACAGGTTCCGCTTAAGTACATAAAAATGATGGATTGGAATGGAATGATGGAACAATGATCTGGATCACATTTTCTCAGTGCTGCCAAGTGTGTAACCTCTTACCACATCACTAGAGGAGCAGTTGTTTTTCATTGTCATGTTCTGGAGTGCACACTGCCAGGATGAAGCGAGCATTTGGCCTGCCAAACGGAAACACTTCACAGCAGGAGATACAGGTAGATTTGGTAATAAAGAGGAAGAGTTTACTGTAATGCCAGTGGGAATATTACTGTAGAAAGTAGCTTCAAAATATGGAATTCATTTAAAATTTTGAATCGAGTCTATGCTTTCAGTGAAAAAAAAAAAAAAAACAACGGCAAGTTATTCATACATATGGAGTATTTATTTCCGTAAGTCAGTAGCACCATTGGTCTGCCGTTAACATTATATTAAAATGAAGTTACATTAAACAATTTAGGCCACATTCCCTGACAAATTGAACAAGCATTATTCCAAAACAAACCTTCCCAGTGTTTCCTAAATTATTTTGCATAGCCTGGCCATTTGGTTTTTCATTGTTAAATGAGGTTAGATAGAAAAGAAATGAAAGTTTGTAATGAGTCAGGCCTCAGGATTATTGTGGTTATGTCTGTAGGAAAGAAACCCAAATCAAATCCCACATGGAACACTCCAGCTGACCACTTGTGTAATGTTCTTTACCTCAGTTTACCAAGCTGTACAATTAATACTTTGTATTAGAATTTTTTTCTGCATTTGAGAGCTTTTCATCAGTAATGTTATGGAGTTTTGACATTATATGCAATAGTGACTGGCAACCATTGCTGTAATGTTTTAAATTGAATACAATAAATATTTTAGTGTATTAGCAAACCAAAATCTAGTAATAACATAATTTTATTTGAATGGTACTGGGAAAATGAATGGATAAAGGAAATGGCAGTGTGACCACAGAAGTGTCATTCAGCAGGATGTGTGTGCCAGTACCAGCGGAAACAACCATAATCATAATACTCTTAAAATGTTTCACACATGTAGACTAAATATGTGGTTGTAGCTGCTGTATAATACACCTCACCTTGATGTGTGACAGAGGCTTCCTTACACATGTTCATCTTTAGCAACTACCTTCTTACTAGTGGTTAACCTTCAAAAGAATATATACTCTACATGTGGCTTACAGAACACAAGGCCACCTGAGAAACCCTCAGCCTACAAGTATGTCTAAATTACAAGGTAAACAAACCACTCCGTTCTCTAAGTAAACACGTGGCCCTACTGAAGGGACCTGTCTGTCAAACAAGAACAACCAAACACTCAGGGTTATACAGAGGCCTTATCTACAGAGAGGTGCTGAAAAAACAGGTTTCAACTGAAACCCTATATATACCCAAAATGCATAACGTCCTACCTGAGGAGAGGAACAGTGATCACATTACAGAGATGTTATGCAACATGGAAATTACAACAGAGGTTTGTCTAGAGGAGAGGGAGTGATAGATCAATGTTCACCCAAAAGCTGTCCTGGGTCTGTTTGGACCATGTCAGGAAGTCAACATGGTTTTTCCAGGTACAGGGGTCCAGAAAGGGAATGAGAACACACATACCCCCCCCCCCTTTTTCTCTCCAAACACAGGCAGAGTAGCTCCTACCTCCTCTTTAATGGTATGGGAAGCCTTAGTAGATCCTTGTAGGGGTCCTTCTGGTCTGCGATCACTGGTGTTCTCGGAGATTCCTGGCTCCTGTTGTGCTCTCAGAAGAGACCTGTAGGGTTCTCTAAACCCAAGTAATCCTCTATTTACAGAACAGTACCACGGGGAGGGGGTTATTGCTTCTCCTGAGGGGAGGGCTGATCTCCTTGACACTTGGAGTGCTGGTAAGAAACAGAAACCCACACACAAACATGAAGGTAGGATTAAAACAACCATCTGAGTCGTCAGCCCCAATGAGAGCTCCACAACTCACTATGGTTGTTATCACTCATCAAAGTGCCACTGTTTAACACAACATATACATTAAGGTTAGATTGTGGTGATGTCACCCATTTGAAGTTCCGTCTTTATTATTACTCTTGTTGTTGCCATATTATATGCTCCCTTTGGTGCAGTAACAATATATTACCATTTACACTTATGACAAAACATACTTGTAGAACAATATGTAAAGCGCTTATGGTACAAAATACAAATTAATCAAATTAATCCAACAAATATGCAAGGAAATAATTTCAAAGAATATTTTCGATGGGAATTACAAAAGTAAAATCATTTTTGGCATTTAAATATATTGAAAATATGAATAGGGAAAATTAGGTCATTTTTAGAGTGGTATGTGTCTTCAGAAGTGTTCAACAGTGTGGACAGTATGTGACACCCTCCTTTATAAAAGTCAATAATGTTGCATAAATAAAGTGTACTGGTCAGGCATCAGTGGGAAGTAGAATGGGACAGGAATGTAAATGCTGGTTAGAATCATATTTTGTCCAACCACTTCATATGTGAAGGACTGCCTGTTAATCCTTAACCAAACAAGTTGAGTTCAGCAGTTCACAATACCTTCGCTTTGCGAATATAGCTAATTTATCTGATCAAACACATTACATGGAAATATTGCACTGCTGCACGTTCAACGGAAGAACATTAGTCAGCAAGAGATCAAAAAGTTAGCTTTGTTACTACAACATTGACTTTTCTTTCTCTTGACATTACTGTTTATGTGGGACAACAGTACAATTCCCTACAAACATAAAAGAATAACAATTATATTAGAGGCAGCTGGAGTCTTACAACCTACAGTCTAGCTTGGCTCTTCACCTTACTGTCTAAAAAGTGCACACTCCTCTATATTTGGAATGACTTCTCCAAATAACTGGAGACATGACCAGTCTCACAAACCTGATCTGAAAAGGTAGTCTGCTGCAAATGATCTACATGCAGTTTCTTATGGGATGGAGAAGCAGACCTACAGATTGGAATGAGTTCATGAATCCACACAGCACTGTGTTCTGTCTGTGTTAATGAATCTGGTGACACTTTATGAAAACTTATTACCTTACTCCCTCTTCTATCCATTTCGTATAAAAACACTGACCCCTTATACAGAACCTTGACAAGTTGTTCTTGAGATGGATTTTTACTTGTGAAACAAAGAATGAAATGCACTTCATATTAAGTACCCTATATATGATTATGATTAGGTTTAAAATGTTAGATTTCAATCTCTTCAATCTACCATTGAAAAGAGCAAATTCAGATTGCTCACAATGAAATTAACAAGGGTCACATTTATTCCCACCTTAAAGTAATCTATAAGTCTAAAGCTAAATCTAATTCGACAAACAAAACCTACGCTTACACTCTACTTTTTGGACATTCAATGGGAGATTCTTGAACTATATAGAGGCATCCAATGGGTTCCTGATTTCATTCAAAGCTGCATACATGGCACAGGTTGAAGAAGCTTCTTTTGAAGGCAAGCCACAAAAAGAGATAACATTAATATGCATTTACATCTGAATGACAGCTGAGAAAGTGTCTCATGGTTAGGTAACACCAAAATTGCACTTTTTGGACACGTTCATCTGCTTTATTTTTGGAACGGAAAGTGATACTTACGTTGAGAACGATTCCATGCATACTGTGAAATACAGCAGGGGTTTAATACATTTTTGGTTTGTATCACATCTACTTGTAAAGATGGAGTTCATAATTCCCTCTAACATGTACCAGGACGTTTTGGCCGAAAACCTGATCCCTCCTGCCAAGAAGCTCAAGCTTGGCTGAAAATGGACATTCCAAAGCATTCATCCAAAGCAACAAAGAAACGGTTAAAGGAGCACAAAATAAATATGCATAACTGACCATCTCAGTCTCCAGGCCTCAATCCAGTAGAGTATTTGTGGTTTGAACCCACTTTCACAAACAAAAAATAAAGATCTTAAGGAAGTTCAACAATTCTGCCTGAAGAGTGTTCAAAAGTCCCCCCAAAAGTGGCAGAACCTCATAAAAAAGTGACAGTGCCTTGTTGATGTAATCCACACCAGAGGTTTATGAAACACTAACATTGTGACCCTCATATTTTCCGAAATAAAATTGAGGACAATATAATCTTAGAAATGCAGAGCGAAGTCTTTTAATATTTTTAAAAATGGATCCAATATGTGCATGATTGAATATGTACATCACATTTTTGTTTATATTCAATCTAAGGTATGAATAAACCAAGGGACCTGTACATATTTGCACACTACAAAAATTAAACCATAAACACAGCTCTCTGCTTCCACCTTGTGGAGAGCCTGTGAACTTGAATTACCATAATGAATCTAAAGCAGCCTGCAGACTCATTCATGTCCTCTATGAAAAAAATCTGATTTAACATGATTTACCAGATGTGAAAACACGGAGGCATCACTTTTTGCATGAATAGATGTAAATAATCAGCAAGACACCAAGCAGCAACAGCAAAGTTTTACAAATAATTGCATATTAAAAAGGCAAATAAATATTTATGAACCCTTTCACAATACTTACCTGATACATAATCGTGCCGCAGTGTACTATACACCTTAGCATACACCATACACTTAGCATTTTGCACTGTACAGCTTCATCATGGCTTACAGCTCACTCTGATTTCTCTGTGTGTGGACCACTAGCAGGCTGCTAGTTAATAAAGGAGAATGATGGCTGGATAATCAGAAATCACTAGTTTCATTTTGAAACAAAAGCAAAGAGTGGACAAGAACAACAACATGAAGATGCAAACATGTCCATTACCACAGTGCTCCTTTCTGATTGAACTGGCAGCAACTGTAGCTCCATAAAGGTGCTGAAATCAAGCCTACTGTCACAGGGGCAGACATTTTCATGAAAGTTCAAGTTTTACATACATCTTGCCATTGTAGAAATTTTTTTTAAGCTATGCTCCCACCCTCTCATTGCACAAAATGCAGGCTTACCGTTGGTTGATCTTAGTTCCATATTATGTTACAAAGTATATAGAAAAGGATTTCTCCAAGATCAGGATTTCAATTCCACAGAACAATGTATTTTGGTGCTTGAGACTTGAGGATTACCAGTGCAGTTTTCGAATGTATTGAAAATGGACCAGTTGAGACATCCAGACTTGTAGCAGTGAGAGGTACAGGTTGTATGCAGACAATCCCAATTATTGTTTTTCAGGGCCTGAATGACTATACTGCCATGTCTGATCACACATGTAATAACCAGTAGGGATTGGTCTAATGCAGTAAAATAAGAAACAAATATTCTCCACTCAGAAGCCAAAACCTATAGTTTCCACATATGAAAGATTCTTTTCTGTTCCATTCATAACCCATTAGACAAGATCACAAACACTCAATTAAGCACCTGTTGATTTTTTTTTTACTAAAAAAAAGTATACACATAATACAGAGTACAGAACATTTTACAGGGGAAAATAAGACTCAATGTAAAAATCGTGTTAAAATAAAGAAAACAAAATGCGTTTCGTGCTGCTGGAGCCAGCTGGTGGATCACGACAGAGGACTGTGTGACGAACACAGCGAGCCTCGCACGTTTGGCTGCAGGGCAAAACCTCACAATACTACACTTCAGCCACATCATGACATGAGAGGACTCCAATATATATTAAGCCTCTGTCCCTAACACATTGATATGAGCTAAAGGCAGACGTCACAGAGGGGTTTTATGGACCGCTCTGCCTCCTGTTGGTCGAGCCCAAAAGGAGAAGGCCCTGAAGTTGTCCAGCGTGCACGCCAGGCACAGCAGGCTCAGTTTATCACATCCCTGTAGCTTATGGGCTAACCCCTGAATCAGGCCTGCGGGCGTGGTGGTGTATTGCTCTGCTCGTTCCTACACACGGAGCACCCCAGGGAGGAGAACACCGAAAGGTCCCAGCTCACATTCCAGACCACATCCTTCTGCCCACAGCAGCGATGATCTCTGACCAACGCTCACGGAGATAGATGCTCACTGAGGTCAGCGGCTGGTCCCGACAGCCTCACCTGCTGGAGAGAGATCGCTGCAGCCGAGAAGAGGAGGAAGTGGTGGGGAATGCAATGCAAAGTCGAGAAGCAACGGACTGGAAGTCACTCAGAACACCTTAACGGGAACGACACGCGTCATTAACACACAGGATCTGGAAGCCCTGTTCCTGACTGCGCTGGACAGGAGGCGAGGTCACTCCAGCTCCTTGAAGCGGGCAAACATGGCCTTGCGCACTGCCTGCTTGTATGTGGCATGATTCCAGACAACAGGTTCCTTCTTCTTCCTCTGTGAAAAAAAAGGGGGAAAGGAGGATGACTTCCTCACTAAACAGAACTAATTCATTAATTTACCTAAGTGACAGCCTCCTTCACACTTACCTCCATAGTCTCTGCGCCTAGTCCAGGTCTATCCGATGTCTTATGCGTTTCCCTGAAAAACGGAATGTTCTGTTACTGACAAAGCCGGCATAGACTTCCACGGCTGCAGACCATAGCAAACACACACAAACCCAAAAGTATGTCTTCAAAAGCACGTAATACAACATTGTTCTAGACATCTATTGTATGGAGTAATATCAGCTCCTCTCTCAAACACTGAAACACAGTGTCTGGAGATTGTACTGTTCTGTTTTTGTTGATTGCATGCCCTTAAATAGGACAGATGAGTTAAAAGTCATTTAGTTAATATTCTAAACAGTTTACCAAGAATTTCCTCACCTATCAAGGTCAGCCTGTTACTTAAGTACGAGCATCTTCAATCTAAATTTCAAAATGTGAAATCAAGTATAAAGACTGCCACCAGAATATTACAATTTACTTTGCAGTTTAATGATGGAGCATGATCTCCCCCTAAGGCTAAATGCAGAAAGCCAGCAAAAAAAAGCCATTATACCCAGCTGTACAAGACTATCACTCATCTGAATTTAGTTTCAGTTGTGTGGTCTCTATCAACTGTACAATATGTTCATTATTAAAATGTGATTGTCTCCAGACAAAATTTTATTACGATTTAAAAGCAGTTGTAAAGTTGAAGTGAGAGTGAAAAATGCATAATAGCTCATAGTATTATGGTTTTAAAAAGAGAGACCTGGGAGCACTGGACCAGGAGTTCTGATATTTCTTCCTCTTGGCTTCCGGAGGGCTACTTGTGTCTCTGGAGCTCATCTGCAGCAAGAGAAGGTGCAGCATCATATAACTGTTCTCAAGCTCAGTAAATCCATATCTGCCAGATGGTTGAACCAATTACAGAAATCATCACAACCATCATACAACCAGTACATAAAATGACCATCAGAAGCAGTGATTGCACCTCACCTGTTTCTCCTGGTTCTCTAGAGCCTCCAGCTCCTTCTTGGACCTCTTGATCTTCAGGTGGATCTCCATGTTTTGCTAGCATGACAAGAACATAAAGGTTATTATTCCATAGCACACTTAACACAAAGCTTTTTGGCCTCAACGTTAGTATCAATGACATTACAACAGGAGACAAGTTTTTATTTATCCATTAAGTACATGTACGACTACTGGACATTATACACTAATCAGAGATCCCTGTCAGATTACAAAGGACTTGTAAAGATTAATGAAGAAACAATAATGTCCTCATCTTAAAGGGACAAACACAGGAGCTGTTACGCAGATAGACTGACATGGTACCTTGTGGAGGTCGGAGAGCTGCTGGTGGCGCACCAGCGCGTCCTTGTTGGGGAACTGCCTCCGGCACAGCAGGCAGGCCATCTTCTTCCAGTCCGTCAGCTTGTCTTCCTTCTCCTCGGGCTGGCTCTTTGCCACCCGCGGGGCTTCGTGCTTCTCCTCCTCTTCCTCATCGCTGCCAGCCCCGTAGTCTGCCACCAGCAGCCCCAGAGAGCCCATGGGCCGCTGTGCAGGGGAAGGGATTGAGGACATGGTACAACCCCCAGGGGAGGCACATGAAGGGGAGACTGTAAGGGCTAACTGTATGTGGACGCCCACTGCTGATCAACAAAAGCTTTCACTCACTTCAGTGCCAACGCATCAAGAATTTTTCCAGTTCTCCTAAAACACTTTAATTGTTTTTTAATTTGCTACAACTCGCTAATAAGACAAATCTACATGCTACTGTTATTGTAATTCTTTCTACTATTATTCCGTCTGTTTAGGAATATCCCTCAATATTAGGTCCAAAAAACTCCATTTGTAATAGATGAGATGATTGTGCAGACTAGGCACTTGCACACTGACTAGTTCTTACCTTTGTGCTCTTCTCCTCTTTCTTCGGCGGAGCTAAAGGTTTCTTGAAGAGATCATCACCCATTGTGCCCTATGTAGAAACCACACAAACATCAGTACATGAAGAAAGCGCTAGCGGGGGTGGCGGGGGCTGTGAAACATGTCTCCGTGTCTGCGCCTCTCTGTGCCAGGACACACGTTTTCCTCACCTTCTTCTCAAAGATGGCGAAGGCTGCATCGGCGGCCTTCGAGGACTTCTTTTCCTCGGCCACGGCAGGCGTCTTGAGAACCGGTGACGGCACGCGGACGCTCTCCTTCTGGCGGTTCTGGATCTTGGCCCAGCGCTCCATGTCTTTCATGATCTGCACATAAACACCCGTTAATAATAACCTCCGCTCCAGCTTACTCCCTTGAGGATATAGAGACTGCCTTCAGAAATGGCACAATAACAAAGAAAAAAAATGAAACTGTTAACATATTCAAACACAACTGATCATGATGTCCTGAGGCTGAGCTCAGCTGTTCATTTGAGCTGTTCACTGAATCTCTACCAATTCCCATTAACTTAACACACGGCAATTCTTGACACAAACGCTGAGCTAACATTCCGCTGTAGAGATAAAGACAGAATGATTCACTTTGTGTTGGGATGAAAACAGACCGGTTCAGTCTGTGTGGGGTAAACAGAGAACGCGCCCCTCCATGTTGGGTAAGCAGAGAGTGGTTCAAACCGTGTTGGTCTGACACTGCTGCTCATTCAACTTGAAAAGCAACACTTGGGTTTTTTTGTGGTGGAAGCTGCTCTGGATAAGAGCATCTGTTAAATGAATATAATGTAATGTAATGTTGGGGTAAAGACAGTGTGGTACACTCCCTGTGGGAGGTTAGATTTTTACCTTGAACGCTGCCAAACTCCTGGGTTTGTCTTCTTTCTCCTTCTCTTTCTTCTCTGTACGAGGTGCGGGCTCCTCTTCCTCCTTCTTTTCTGTTACTGCTTCTGTGGGTTTCTTCATTTCCAGAGGTGCGTCTGCGGCCGGCATGTCGGTGACTGGTGCCGCTGGGACACTGATCTGGGACACGGGGGGCTGGGTGTCTGTGGTGTACCCTGGCACTGGGATGTACGTCTTTGTGGCAGTGTCCCAGTACAGGTACTGCTGGGTCTGCGCATTGTAGAAATACTGCATGCGCATTCACAGAAAGATGGGAGGGGTGGGGGAGAGAGACTCTGATTACAGCATAAAACTATACAGGTTACCACTCTGATTACAGCATAAAACTATACAGGTTACCACTCTGATTACAACATAAAACTATACAGGTTACCACCTTCATTCCTGCAATTCTTTATTTAGCACAAAAATGTATGCCAAGGAGTCAGCACACCCTACTTGGTGCAAGGTCTTGTGTTCTGGACGTTCCTCCACATAAACCAAAACAATAAACTTGTGCAACACTCACCCTAGAACTGGGGTCATAGTATAGTGTTGTCTGGGGGTCGTAGTAGAATCCAGATGTGGCATCATACAGGTATGTCGACATATCTGGGGTGTCTGTAGCTGGAGAAGCCGATGAAAAATTTTTCAGGCATGAAACAGCAGCGCTGTGAGACTTTGATGATTATTCTTTAAGATGAAACTTATCCAAAACAATGTACAGTGCGCACAACCATGGAATAGTACCAAAAGGTCTCTACAACACTGTGGTTATTTTACAGCAATCCCATCTAGCAATGTTAGAGAAACAAATTAGTTTGGCACAGTATCTCCCACTACATCTGGCCCATTCACTGTGATTTAAATGCTCCAGCTGAGGTTAGCAAATACAGACTCTATACTGTGATTATCAGTGGTCCTAGAAGCCCTTACCATAGCTATAGGTGTCCGCAGCCTCTCCTGTCGCTGCGAGTACTGGTGCTGCGGTGGGCGCCTGAGGGTCAGCCGCCTGGTAGGAGGGGTCAACAGCTGGAGCTTCAACATAAGGAACAGCCTGAAATTTCAAAAAGACAACTCTGTTTTTATAACTGCAAGAATGAAACTCCTGCATACATCAGCACTTGCTTTAATGGGATGTGTAAAGTACAAATAGATTGCTCTTGTGGCATTATGGAAAGGTGACACCTAAACGGCTGACAGTGGCAGCTCACCGGTGTCAAGTTTGCGGGTAGGTGAGGGCTGGGTGTCAGCGTAGCGTCTCTGGTGGCTGGCAACACGGGATCCCCTGGGAAGCGAGAAGAAAACGAAGCATTACACTCTGTCAAACACAGCACAGTGCATGCTGGATCTCTCTTGCCGACTGTCCTGAACACCAACAATTTACATATGAGGGATTCTTAAAACACCAACTGAAGCCCATACAACTGTTGGTGGTCCTACCTTGAATAACAGCTGGGGCCGCCAGTGGTGCCTGAACAGGCTGGGGGTAGTACTGCTGCAGGGAGAGGATGAATCCACGTTAGTCTTCATTATGACAACCTTTAAGCCTGCAATTTCCACTCATTTCATTCACACCATTCCACTTAAGGTGCATTAGTGACATAATTCCTTGTTTAATACCCCATAACTCTGTGCATTCCTTGGATTTTCACTCAGCCCCTTGGTGAAAGACCTACCTCCATCATGATGGCTTCTGGAGGGTATCCCAAGAGAGAGGTATTGGATTTATCAAACTCCCTCTTGTAACTGAAATAGACATGAAGTTCAGATTTAATAACAGTATATTCATTTTCAACTGAATATAAACAATTGACACATTCAAGCACTTCCTTACATTCTATTCCAAAACTTGGAACTCCTCCGAAAACATATAGAATTACATAGTGTATTACTGGCCAGATACAGGAGACATGCGTTCATCAGACTGACTCACTTTTGATTCTTCAAAGGTTTTGCCACCTCCACATAAACCCTGACTCCATCAATCATTAGAGGTGGGGGTTTAGTCAGGAGCTCCACCAGTCGAGTTACTTGCTGAAAGGAAACATGTTCACATATACAAATCAGTCCCATCCTGACCTAAGAGATTATTCTGTTCCCAAAAACTGCTTGTAACAAAACACCTCGCGTTCCAGACGCATATTCCTTGTGGGATTCATTTGAAGGAACACATCTAAGCTTTGACCCTCAAAAAGTCTAAAATGACAAAGTCCCTCACAGACTTTAGTTTCATATGCAAATGTTTATCTGTTGGATTTTTGAGTTGGGAAAACCCACATCCACACTAAAAACACTTAAAACTTACTTTAATACTTTAGTGGACATGAAGAACTAGAGACACAAAATGACACATTCTAGATGTAAGGATATCCAACAATTTCCATGTTCCCTAATAACAGCTGGCACAAACTACTGATCCACTAAATTTTAAATATTACCAGGAAAGAAAATTCTACCAAATACTAAATACTACTGAGGCAGAAAAGGTGAACAATTGTACAATTAATAGATGGAGCTAAGGTGATGGACATTACAGTGACAGCAACAAGGAAAACACAAGGGTAAATGTATGTACAATATACATATGAGTATTTCATGTTTAAGGTGCATTTGACATTGTCACATTTCACACGGTATTGCTACATACCCCAATTTTCTAAAGCGATGGAATGCATCCCTGTAGACGTGATGCTATTTATGTCTTGTGTAATTAAATTCTTAATAATGTGGCTAACCAAACTAATGGAATGAATCTACTTTGTTGTATAAGGTCTACCTATACTTGTCCATCACTGCTTAGTACTTAAAATAGTTCATAGTTAATAGTTAAAACCAACAGACTGGTATCTGTTTAAATGTGGTGGATACATGATATTTTGAAGGTGCCCTGGGTCACATGGTGGATTTGTCTGTTACCTCATGAGAGTCCATGTCCACGAAGCAGAAGCACTTGGCCCCAAGGGGCTTTCCCCTCACCAGCCGAACATTCCTCTCATCCAGGTAGGCATAGGGGTCAAGAGCCTTCAGGATGGTTTCCACTGTTGTGGTGGGCTTCACATTCTTTATTATCATGGCTGTGGACAACGGGAGAAGGTGGTGACTCTTCAGCTTTTTCACTCTATCTTTCTAAGTCCTCAGACACAAATGTCTACACCCCCTGCAAGATACACATGGCCTCTTTGCAGACTTTCCCTTTGAAGACACTTAAGTGTTTCAGTGTCCGAGATAAGTGAGAATAAATTCTTTTTCTTCCTTCTGAAGGGTCGTTAAACTGAAAGGCATGTTATAGGTATAAAGCAGGCTTTTAGTCCTTGACAGAGAACTGAATAAGGTAAAATGAAGGGCAATTATCACCTGTGGGTTTGAATCGTTTAGATGATTGGAATGGGACAGTCCAGCTCTGGACTTATCCAGTCTACTGTACCAAAAGATCCAAATTTCCAACTCACTTTTGCTCTCCTTAAAGATGGGGTCTAGCTGCCGAGGAGGGTGGCGAGGGTTTCGGGCACCCCATGACTCCCCCTCCTGCTGCTGCTGCTGCTGTTGCTGCTGTTGTTGTTGCTGCTGCCGGTCCATCTGCTGCTGCCAGGCCTCGGGGGTCAGATCGGAGCTCCGCTGCCAGGCCCCGTGGGAGAGCGGGTCAGGGGGAGGCTTCTGGTGGTGCCCATCCTGATGGGCCATGTCCGGGGGCTGTGCCTTTGCCATCACAGGGGTGGGCAGGAGGGGCTCCTGAGGCAAGGGATCCTTAAGCATCGGCTCCTGTTGGTAGGAAAGCAGGCATGAGCGAAGAGCACTACTACTGGCAGACCTTAGTGTCTACTGCAGCAACCAAGAACCTTTAAGCACATACCAGATGCACAGCAAATACACAGCTGCTTGAAAACTCTGTGGCACAAAGGAGATTCTTTTTGTCACATCAGGGGATTCTCTAACTTTTAACCAAGGTACCTTGTCTGGCCAACCACTGAAACCTAGTCATTCAGCACTTCTAATATTGTTGACTCGATATGGTTTTTTTTGCTTGTGTTGTACTCTACCTCACTTTTAAGGCCCCTTGGATAAAGGTATCTGCCAAATGAATAAATGTAAATGTTAATATAACCAAGGTATCAAGTCAGCAGATCGGACTGATGTACAGAGGAAAGTGTTTAATTTCAAACAGGTTCAGACAAACGAACATACCAAACAGACACGGTTATTGTTATTGCTGTATTCTGAAAATCATTCATGTTAGATTAAAGCAGCGTTTCTCAGTTTGTTATTAAGCAGCTTCAGGAGTTCATAAGTTGATCATTTGAAAGCAAGACATGTCAGTGATGGGACTTACAGGAGCCTCCTTGCAGCTCCTGTCTGGCTGGATGTATCTCATCAGTGCAGTCTTAACACCAACCTTCAGGGATCCCTGAAAAACAGGAAGAGTTCATTCTCACTCAGACCGTCCTTCGGGGACTGAACATGTGACACAAAGCCTCTTGTATCTCCTCCCTCTGTAAAGTTCTATCCTCTCAGTGGAGAGGCTGACGTGGGCGAGCGCTGCGACGATAAGATGTCTTTATTCGCAGTGTCGGTCACTGTTAGCAAGAAACCGTCAGAAAGGTGTTTCTTCCCCACCCCTCATTTTTGGCCACGAAATACAAATTACCCTTGAGGAGTTGCTACTTCCCCTAAAACAATGTGAGGTACATTGTTACATACAATGTGAAGACTAAAATCAATACTTTAGGTGGGTAAAAGTGACCATCCATCAAAATGTCTTTGAAGTGATGGTCAATGTCCTTTGAGTGGTTTTTACCCCATTGAGGGTGACATTACACTGCATTACCTCAACAATGTATTGTAATAAGGCAGTAGAAGTCATGAGAGACAGTAAAGACAGTCCATAAAAGCTTCTCTGCCGTTTCCAGTTTCAAAATTATGGAGGGATTATGCAGTTATTCTACTGATGCACTTCCGCAATGTGTATTCCTAGACAACATACACGCAGGGGACATAGTGTACGTTACACTACGCAACAGAATGCCACACTTGTGATGGAGTGTCTTTATGAGTTGATTTGACTGACAACATAATATTCTGGTTTGCCTCAGAATGTCTGTTTAAAAGCATTCAAACTACTGATATGATGGCATGTTCAGGCATGCAAGCTGCTGCCCTCATTCAAAAAATGTGATACTTTATCTTAGACATGTACTGTAACATGCAACATTACACATATAAATGTGGTTAATACCCCAAATAAGTAAAGACATTTAGTATATAGCAGAAAGAATTTTGAAACATTAATCATCTCTCTAAATATGTATAGAATCAACAACTCCCACCAAGATGGGGAAAAACCTCAGACAGAACAAGGTAGTACAGGCAAAATGAGGCATCTCAGTATCTGTGCCATTCTCACTATGCTGATTCCATCAAACAGGACAGACTGAAATTTGACCAACTTTTATTCCATCAACAACAATCATTGCTGGCCAAGACAAGAATGGTGTCTTCTAGAAACCAACGGACTGCATCATTCTAGGCATAATTAGAAAGAAACGGGTCTGAAAACAGCGCAGCCAATAAAATATGCCTCAGTATTTCAGATGTGAATAAACAGACAGGAAGATTCTCTGAATCAAAACTGGGAATGTAAAATGCGAGGGCTAAAACACTTACAGATGCCGATTTAAAACCATTGCTAAATGCACAACAAATCACACAAGTGCGATTCTACACTAACCCAACAACGGACTCATTTTCAGAAGAATGATCTGATTCAAGTCATCTGTGTTAGTGGCATACATCCTTGTTTAGTTTTTAGCTCTCAGTAAATCAATTACTAAAACCCTGGTGATTTGTCATCTTCATCCAAATCCTCAGAGGCCGAGCAGAAACTATGTTGGGTGAAACGAGAAACCTACTGGTCATTTCAGTTTTCGAGAGAGAAGAAAAATTTATGTGCGCCCACTCAAAGCCAGAAGCGCTGATCCTGAAAGCACTTCACTGACATACCCAAATAGACTGACCACGCATATCCTTGCCAGCGTTCATAAATCACTGAGGGAGCCACAAATTCCTGCATAGTATAATAAACAAATGAAAAATTGTGGTCTGAAAGAGGTCACAAGTTGAATTCCAATAGTTCTCAGCTTGGATGAGCTTGGAAGAGACCCGATAAGGATTCGATCCAATAGCAGACAATAAGGAAGAAAAGCTGAAGAATCGCGAAATCCACCTGAGAGTTCCTTAAAAGAAGACAAAAAAAAAGCAACGGGCTAGTCTTCCAGTGTAAAAAAGAAGAGACTGGAACACCACTCCACAGAAAACTTGGGTGAAGGTGCTAAGATTATGGAGAACATCCAGCAGAAGACTGTCAAACAAGTGCATGAAAATGAAGAGGCTTGACAGCCCTCCCAACTTGAAAGAACTTTTTGAGTTTTGCATCCAGCCGTAGCCTTGTGCCACAGGAATGTTGCTGTGTCGAGAAAAACGAAGGACGCAGAAAGAGGGAAGGAACAAAACCTCTTCAGGTTAGAATTAGAAGTGACACTGAATGAACAAATGCCCTACGTTCCACAGCTCTATGAAAGTGCGTAGTTTGACTAGTGTTGCTCAACACAGTCCCACCAGACCATCTAGACAGTACTGAACGTGGTCCTGCAACCAGACCAGGTCGCAAGCGCACGGAATATCCAGGTTATGAACAAAGACAGCACTGGGAAGAGAACTAAGCTATGCATCTACTTTGGTGCAGTCATCTTACCTGCATGAGGATAATATTTGCTTTTTATCACCGATTTTGTATACAGTAAGTAACAGTAACCTCCCCCAAAACCACAATCATTTTGTACATACTTCAATGCACGGTGACTCTAGCCTTGAGAACCCAGACAGGCCCATCCTAGGGACTTCATACTCATTAAGAATATTCAAACCCAAAGAGACATCTGTGACAAAAGGGTGAACATGGACGTGGTCTCAAACTCGTGTCGTTTCAACCACTGAGCTGGTTTTCAATTTGATAAACCAAGAGCCTTGTTATAATCCTACAAAGCCCCCTACTCCCCTTTCTTTCCACTTGCTGTTTATCACACAACTGTGATGCAAAATTGCCCTCCAAAAGATGCCAAAGACATGTGTTAACTTCAAGCCTTGACATACTCTTTATTACCGCTCTCATGCACGCATCAATCGCTGCAACCCTGTAGCACATTTAAGAGGTAAGGGCTGAATACTGAGTACCACAGCAACAACCGTCTAAGGAATCAGACATCAGACACTGCTGTAAGAGACCGCCAGAGTGGATGAATGACTACAAACGAACAGAAAGCATAAAACATTAGATATGCGCTTCTATCTCATCTTCAATAGATCAAACAAGCCCTCCTGTAATCCATCACAGTTAAGACAAGCTAAAGAATCAGTAACCTAACTCTTAATGCTTACTCTTTATATTTGCCTTGAGTCAATTTTACTAATTTAGTATGTTGAAAAGCTAATTCCAGATCAAATTATTTTGAGAAAGAACCTCCCTAGCCTTCAAAAAATATCCAAGCTTTTAAAGCAATAAGAAACTTCAAACTTGATCAAACGCATGACTTGGGTTTAATATGTTTGCATTATTATTTTAAGTCTTATTCTGAAAAAATGGAGTATATTGTGGGGAACAGTACTGTACATGAAAGCACATTCTCCAAAGAATTCCTGTGGTCTACATACAAATGCAGAGCACATCCTAACTCCACTACTTCTTGCAAAACTCACAACCATATAAATAATTCAACTTCTCAACCCGATAAGCTATGCTGCAACCCTATCGCAACAGGCTCAACAGTAGGTTATGCGTCAACACCAGAAAGGTTTTCAATTCACACACCCAAACAATGAGATCAACCTCCACCCCTCCCCTACCGAGCCCTTAAATGGACATAACCACACACTCCCTTCCCCACCACCCCTTCCCCCAACCCGGCCCCAGCCCAGGCTTTCTTCCTGCCCGATGACACAGCGGCTGTAGAGCGACGAGGAAGGGCCACCTGGTTGGACTCCATGAAGTGGACAGCATCCTCGAGGTTTAAAAACTCCACATAGGCCGTATCGTAGCTGTAACCTGGGGACAGCATTTAAAATACAGATGGATCTGTGTTAGTCAATGCCAGTTAAGTGAACAGTTGCCAAGTAAATAAAAAAAAATACAGAAAAGTATATACAACGAGAGGAAAGATTTTAGAACAATTTTTGTTTGCGCAGATGTCGTAATTTTTTTTTTTTTTTTGTTGGATAATGCGAGACTTGTCAGCGAGAACAACCACCTCAGAGAGATCACAATACCTCCAACACCATAAAACAGTATGTTCATATGAGGCACACATCTTCAGATCTTCAGCATCCTGTCCATACTCAGATAAACTCGTAACATTTTACATTCAATTTCTCCATGTGTCTTCTGTGCAATCTAATGATCCTCATTACCAGGCCCACATGCCACATGCCATTAACAAAGACTGTGCAGATTTCACTCGGCAAAAAACGGCTGCAAGCGTACCGAAACGTGCCAAAGCACCCGAAAAAACCGCAAATGATACCCATTTCAAAAACGTATAAATAACAATGAAAATGAAGTGGTCACTCATCAGTCACTGTCATGCTCCTACAAATAGTAAAACTGTACTGCAACTAACATTTCAACAGAAGCTGCATGAAAACATTTATCTAAAAAGTTTGCGGTTGTGGCAACAACGCATAAAATGAAAAGCGAGTAATATGCCCATATAATATACCCCCAATCTTAACCTTAATTTTTAAATAAATCTTTGAATTTATTTGACTAATAGGATCCTTGCTATGTGAAACGTTACTTTACTTTTAAATGGACTGGTTTGCAATTATTAATAACACACTGGCATAGCTAGCTATTGTGTCAATATGTTTGATGCACAAATTATCCATGGAATGAAAATAATATTTTTGCTTACAAGGTAATATTACAACACTAATTATGATTTGAACAGCAAAGCTTGAAAAATGTCTTGCGATTTTTAAATTAATTTAATCTAGTATATAATACTTCACCTATTTTGCATTTTCAAGTAACTGAATGAGACTCATTTTAAACTCTGCATTCATACATATTTAACATTTATGGATATTTCATGTAAGCATTTCTTCAAAGAATACTGTAGAAGATTTCTTCAATACTATGCATTGTATGCTATCAATAAAGGCATTGATAAAATTACTGAACTTTGGTTCACTATGTTTTATTTTCTATGTAAAAATAACTCTGACTCTCGGTGTTGTGTCTACTTCACTGTCAACAAACCGTACTAATCCACATATTTGATTTATATATTTGAAACTGTTATTGTAGCGTAAACCTACACTCCAAGGCAACCGCGATGCTGACACAAGAGAAGTACAAAGCACATTTTCTGTGCTCAAACTAAAGCATGTGTACAAGTGATTGCTCTGAAATATTTGTGGAAATGTATGGAATTATAATTCCACAACTTTGAATTTGTTGCTAGAAAAAAATTTAAATTAATCCCTTGCATTATAGGTTGACTATATTGAATATTTGAATTGCTACATGAGACCTATCCTGACACCTGACACCTATATTTCTATCCTGGTAGCCAATATAGTATTTTTGTCCAAACACATTTTAAAAACTACTATGCTCTAAAATACAAAAGACTTGCAGTACATATTTCAGGATGCTCCTGAGAACACATTCGTTTACGTCAGTTTTATAAATGGATTCTCTGGCCTTGCAGGGAAACTGCCTCCAATTCATATGGAATGAACAGAGTCACCATGACTGGCAAGGACGTAAGTTACAATGCACAAGGTATTTGAGCAGCCCATGTAAATGCGCGTTTCAAGATCATTTCAAGACTACAGTGCCTCTCGCAAGAAGAGAGTGAATGAATGTAAGTGAAAACAGTCAAATCCAGCAGAGGCAATCTACATTGAGATTGCGTTCACCTTCTCCTTTAACTGAAAGGAATTTTGGTAGAATCTTTGTGTTAGTTAATCTACTTCAATCTTTGACATACAGGTAAAATCTCAACAAGGGCCACAAAAAGAGCCTGTTCACCGGCAAAGGTGTTTGGATGAACGCAAAAACATGAAGAAAATATTGTTGCCAAAAAATTCATATAGGATGAGGAACCAACCAAAGCCAAGAACACTAGATAGCATTACAGAGCGAGAGAGCTAATCCAGAAGTCTATATGAAGCATGTACATGTACTTATTCGGGTCAAGTATGACATTTCAGTTGGATAGAACAGTAAACAATGATCCCAAAATCATAAGCGAAGAGAAAAGAGATTAAAGAACAATATAAAACTGCTTCAAGATTGGTCTTCGAGGACACTGACAATGTATGATCACAGGTCCCGACATCATTCAAAGCCTGGTACTGCCTGGACGTCTCAAACTTGGGAACTTTTTATACACAACACTGTCCCTGAAGTTCCCATTTCAGAATGTCAGCTGGGAGAGGCATAATAGCTGCTCTTTTCTGGTAACCAGCCTTTTTTATGCCTTGGTTTCCTTGAATCAGTCAAGTCGACAAAGATGAGGAAGTATGCGATTTTTTTTCTACGATCGGTGTTTGAGAAGCGTTAAAACCAAGCGAGTATTTCGAATTCACACAGCGGAATTGCCTTCGTTTCGGTTCCTTATTTCACCTCATTGGCAATGTTATCTCACCTGGCACAACGTTCTTTATTTTCATGCCCTGCATGGGTATGCCATCACGGACTGCAAAAGCACCAAGGATCTACAAGAAACAAACAGATATATATATGTTTTATCCCTGCAGGAATGCTGAAGAAAAATGAATACAGTCAATATATGGAAATGTATTAAAACATTTTTAAAGCCCAAGTATAAGAGAAGGGGAAAACATTTTCTAGAGATGTCAAATTACACAGGCCATGTCATTCATACCTGCTCCATTGTGGCGGTTTTCGGAATTCCTGTAATGGAGATCGTGTTCGAGACCTTCTCCTTCACAGATGCACTTCTGTAATCTTGATCCTTTGTTAGAAAATTCATATAAGAATATAAAATTAATCAACAGGGTTTTAGTCTGCTAAAAACTTATTGTTCTACAACATATTACATAATGCATTACGAGTTAAGCACTTTACTATAAAAAAAAGGACAGAAATTTACACTAAAGATGCTAGTTTGTCCACAAACTTTGTTTATAAACATCAGGATGACCTACCTGAGCAGCAGGGTCATTGAATCTCTGGGCTGGAACTGGCTTGGGTTCTTTTGGAGCTTTTTCTGTTCCTTGTGGATCCCTACACTCATACTCATAGGCACGACCTGAGCCTGTCCTGTAATCAATGTCCCTGTAGTCCTGGTCTCTACAGTCGCTACCGCTGCTCTCTAGGAACTCCTCCTGCCCTCCCTCTTGTCCCAATTTGGGCATTGGGTCTTTCTGCTCTCCATAGGGAGCTCGATCCTCTCCACCGCCATGTTCTTGGGCTGCCTGGCCTTTCCCTTGGAGAGAATCCGGACCTCGTAGGTAGGGAGGCCTGCCTCGGAGTGACGCATTCAGGTTGTGTTTTGGGTCCCGGTCCCTGGACCAGCGCTTTGACTCGTTCTCTCGGCTCGGGGCATTTAGCGGCGGGGGCTCCGTGTGCAGACGCGGGGGTTCCTGAGAACCTTTGCGGCCAAACGGGGCTAAATCCCGTCCATGGAAGTGATCTGGGGGTCCGTTCCTCTCCCAGCTGTGGGAGTCTAAAGGCTCTCTTCCTGGACGAGGAAAGCCGAACGCCCCTTCTTTATCCCCAGGGAACTCCGCTGGAGGTCTGTCTCTTCCCGGGAATTCGGCAAGCTCCCCAGAGGCACCTTCTCTGCCTCTGGCTGCGGGGAATCTCTCCCTGCCCTTTTGGAAAGGAGGACCTCCCTTCATATGCGGCACAAAAGGCCCTCGTTCCCTCATGTCACGGCCATGCCACTCATCAGAATGCGGCCTCTCTTCTCTGCCCCGGAAACCCATAGGCGGTTCCCTTTGTTCTGGAAATTCCATTTCTCTGAAGTTCCCTTCACCTGCCCTGAAATTGGGTCTATTCATGCCCCCAAAATCTGGGGGTAAATCAGGTCTCCCCCTGACATCCATCGGAACCCCATCATTGTCTCCGAAGTTCAGGGGTGACCTCTCTCTTTCCCTGAACTCAGAGGAGGGTCGCATACGGTTTCTGAAGTCCATATCAGACTCAAATCTTCCCCTGGAATTCAGTGGAGCTGCACCTCTCCTATCAAAGTCCATGATATCTCGCTGTCTTGGTGGCATATCCATGTTCATCCCATCTATGTCATCCATGCCCATAGGAGGTCTTTCCCTCTCATGCATGTCTCTAAACCCCTCATCTCTACCCAGAAGGTCTACTGGAAGCCGTCTCCTAGAATCCATGGGAGGGTCATTGAACCCAGGCATATCCATGCGAAACCTTTCCCGTTCCCTCATACCCATGAAGCCCTCTTCCGGCTCTCTCAGACCTCTCTGATTCATGTCCCTTCCACCAACATCTAAAGGGTGCCTGCCAGGCCCCATAAAGTCTGAAGGGCCTGGCGGCTTGTTGCGCATTTCCTTTTCATATTGCCTTCTCATACCCACATCCGCCTCATCTCCTGGTCTGAAGAAGTTCCTGTGTGGCTCTCTTCCTCGTATGTCTAAAGGCTCCATTTCCCTGGCTCTCACGTCTGCGGGACGATCAAATCGCCTCATGTCCATAGGGGGCCGGTCAGGAGGCCTGTGACCCATAGGCTTTGCATCTCTCCCTCTGAATTCAGGGACAGGACCTTCTCTGCCTTCAAACATCTCCCCACTGCAAGAAAACAACCACCGTTATGCATAAGTCAACATAAAAGCCAATATCTGCTCTCCCCGTATTCAGGTCATTCATTACAAGCATGCTTGTGCTTGTTCAGCCAATGAGGGGTCTTACCGAAAGGGGGGCCCTCCACGTGGGCCTGGTCGAGGACCGTCCCACATGATTGCCTCTCTACCAGGAAGTCACCTACACCGGCAGGTTGCTTCTATGACCTAGGTATCTGAAAGAGTATGGAGCAATAAAAACAACCTTAGATCAAGTAGTTTGCACAACAGACGAGCAGTATAAAGACACATCATGAGTAAGACTAAATTACATTACATTAATTTAGCAGATGCTCTTATCCAGAGCGACTGCCAGCACAAAAGAACAGAAGAGTATCCATTAAAGCTGAAATGAGCAACAGCGTCAGATCAGGCTAACAACACTCCCAGTCCAGTGGGGACCATAACACTATTCAAGCCCTGCAAGTTAACTTGTCCAACCTGACTAAACAAGGGATGCAAAGTATATTACCATACATCAATCACTAGATCACAGAGTCCAAAACATAATGCGACACTACATCTACAATAAACAGGAAGTAATACAAGTAGCAGTTGTTAGGAGGCAGGGATTAAGGTGGAACTGAGATGCAATCTGAAGAGGTGGGTCTTCAGTCTGCGTCGGAAGATGGCCAGTGATTCTGCTGCCCTGCCCCCCAAGAGGAGTTCATTGCACCACTGAGGGACCAGTACAGACAGGGATCGCGTCCGAGAGGAGCGACCCCGTCGGGAAGGGACAGTCAGTTGCCCCATGGTCGCAGAGCGCAGCGATTTTGGCGGAACATACGGTTTGAAGACTGTAGGTATGAGAGGGCTGGCCCATTCACTGCCGTGAATGCCAGCACGAAGGTTTTCACCTTTGATGCGAACGTTAACAGAAAGCCAACGAACAGACAGCAAGCCAAAATAACAGACTCCACAGTGCAGCACAATCATTTATCACTAAATATTCCATCCTGGAAGTATACATGACAGGGGTACCACTGTTAAATTGGCCAATCGAATGCTTGGATTGTCATTCTTTGCTCACGTTATCCGAGTGTATGTACAAAGTGGCTTGCTACAATGACAACTGTAATACAGTGTGTCGCAGTGCATTATGTCGGCGTACTACTAGAGGTTGTTACCTAGCATGCAACTGACAGTGCACAAGCTAAAAATATGCAGTCAAATCAAACTGTTGTCCGTAAAACATTGACGATTGCTAGCAAAAAAGACAGGTGGCCTGCCTTGGACTAGCTAGCAGCGAGCCAGCTAACATGTTAGCAAGCTAGCTCGTAGGCCATTGCCCTTTACGTTGACCCAACCTTACCTAGCCCAAAACGTAGCCGCAAACTAGCTTGTTGCTCGCTATATAGCTAGCTAAGCCTCCCATTTCTTTTACCCTTTTAGAGGCTGAATACATTAACTCCCCTATCACACAGTGATATTCGTGGTATTAAATTTTACAAATTTCCGGGAAAATATCGATTGCAATTAACATCACGGAATTGCTTACAAGTCGGCTGTGCATTTGGTTAGCTACCTCGCACCAACCTCATTATCTTTCTGCATCTTTAGCTGGTTATATTAGGTTTGAGATAGCTAAAAACGGATTTAAAATAATATTTAATATACTCTGAAACTTTGTTCAGAATACACGATTTCAATTAACAAACGTATAACGAACGTACCTTTTCCTTTCTTCAAACACCCAGCCTTTTCCTCTAATCAAAAATGGAGTGCTGATTTAAAAAAAATCAAAAATGGAGGGCGGCGGAAATCCGGTGTGTCACTTCCAGGGAAGTGGGTGCTGGAGACTGTAGTTCAGTACTGTCTCAATTTCCGAACTGCTCGCCGTGTAACCCGAGCCAGATCAGAATACGCTGTTACGTTGTTCTTTACATTTTAGTTCACTTTCTGGCAAAGTCACATGAGACGTGAGCCAGTGAGAAACAGTGAATGTTTAATGTCAGCTAACTCCATGATTCATTATCGTTCATTGTTCAGCATTCATTCCTTTCAGCACTATACTAGTTGTAAAGAAATAATAATCTGCAATAATTCATATAGTTACAGTTCAGTAAACTCTCTGACTAACCACACAACAACTATGATGTTATTACTAAAACTAGGAGATCTACGTCTTTTACAACTAGCAATGACAACATAGCCACTACTACTAATACAACTACTACTACTACTACTAATAATAATAATAATAATAATAATATACAAAGGCCAAGGATCTTGAGACTGAGATCAAAAGGATGTGGGGAATGTCCACAGAGATTATAGCAGTAGTTATACGAGCTCTAGGACTTGAAAAAAAAAGGCTTGGAAATTTTTATCGGATTCCAAGCAAAATCAACATCCAAGAAGTACAGAAGATAACTCTCCTAGGAGTAGTGCATATTTTGCAGACAGTGATCTCCATTACGTGAAAGACAATCTTTCCTATAGCATCCAAGGACCATTGTTTGGACCCGGTTCTATAAATGTATTAAAAGATGTAAGAAAGAAAGTAGTAGTAATAATAATAATAATAATAATAATAAATAATAATGTAATTCCTTTTAAATAGGTAATTTTCATGCGTGAAGGATAATGAAAGGTGAGAAATTTGACTGAATCAGCACACAAACATTTAAATGAAGAAACTTTTATTACCATCAAATTGATCAGTTCAGTCAGGGAATACATAGCTTACAAATGAGAAACAGGGTCCAAGGGTCCCAGAGACAAGTACATTTATAACACATAAATAAATACATGAAGAAATGAATACATTTGATTACATGTATGACTTAATAAAGTGTATGCATTTAATAAAATTGCTTTACAAAGTAGTAAAACACAGTCATTTCCTATGGTCATAACTGTGTATGAGCACTGTAAAATTAGGTTTTAATCAATAACATAACTTAGAAAATATTGCATTTTTTTCTCCCAGCCACGATTAACTTTTTGTTCATGTCTACAATCTCTATGAACACATATACTATGAGCCTAAGCAGGCAAATATTAACTAAAACAGAAACTGAATATTCACAAAGTTTTTCCCCTTTGTTACCAACTTGCTCCAGCACATCAGACAACTTTGACTGAAAACAGCAAATGTATGGCAAAATCATACAACAGAGAACAAAGAATGACTGTGGACAAGAATTTTGTAGAAGAATCTGGGTCCCTTAGACTGCACAAAGTAAATGGATGGATGGAAATTAAAAAGTAGCCTTTTAATTTGTCTTGAGATGGACAGCCTTGCATACAGTTGTTTGGCTGCTCTTGAGAATGCATTGTGGGAAATTATAGAAAGTGAGTATAGACAAGAGCCAAGAGCATAGCTAATGTGACCTGAATGTGAGAGATCATCTGGACAGACACTGTCCTCTGGTTTAAGGGACCATGGCAACATTAGTAGCTATGCTCTGGAAATGAATAGGCTCATGTGTGCTAAAGAGTACAATAAGCAGCATCACAGTTTCATAGCAATAAGAATATTGCTCAAATCATATGATAATAGTAG
Source organism: Megalops cyprinoides (assembly GCF_013368585.1). NCBI lineage: Eukaryota > Metazoa > Chordata > Actinopteri > Elopiformes > Megalopidae > Megalops > Megalops cyprinoides. Next base: position 14,717,205 of record NC_050589.1, read on the forward strand.
ACTTTGGCACCACCTAAATAATGTTTTTTCCCGTTTCTTTTTCATTAAAAAAAAGGGAACTGGAGAAAAGACAATATTATCTATGTAATCATTGATGTCATTTAGGTGAGAACAAACTTGAATTGCAAATTAATAAATGCATAAATAGCTACAAATTAAACAATCAGAACATAGAACACATTCAGGGTATCATATCGGTTGAATCTCACAAGCCAAGACAAATAACCAAATATATATATATACTTTTTTTTACAACAGAAAGTGTGAACAAAGAAGACAAGGAAACGAAGATGGCTTTCAGTATCATTATTCACATGGTAGTCAGCTAGTGTGCGACAGCAAGATTAAAGGAATGCATTTTCCTTTTGTAAATTGCGTTATTTTCTCAGGAGTAAGATCAAAGGAGCTGCTAATAAAGATCTAAAAATGTGTGAGAATGATTGACTTTCGGGATAAGCAGGTTTTGGGTTTCAGGAGGCACAGAGAACAGAATACACGCTCAACACATTGAGTTGAAAGCGTTGTACCGAGGAGAGGAGAGAGACATCTGCTGGATAAGGATTTGCAGGTTTGGCAACACCCATCCAATGTGGCATAGCATTTACACTATGTTGCTGTGGCTTTGCAGCAACGTCTGTGTTTTTAATCACTGCAGTTATCCTCTCTTAATTGGAGTGCCACACATTAAAGTAGAGAGGTATTGTAGGATGCAACAAAAAAGCATAAAAGTCTCGAATGACAAAGGATGACTTCATATTTTGAATGTGTAACTTTGAATGAGTTTTTAATTGATACTGTCCCAGGATATGGGCCGTATGTTTTACAAATAATTCTCAAATCATCAATCCACGAAGAAGGATGTGTGAAATACATTCTAAGGAATGTTTTGCATGCTACCTAGAAATAAGGAGTATTTTTCTGTGGAAAAGTCTAAAAAACAAGACAAAATATTTTACATGCAAGGACAGGGAGAGGAGAGCTTTTGTCCTTATTAGCATGAGCATTAAACCTTGCTCACAGATAGCAATGGAAAAAGTTAAAACACCTAATGTGAAAGTGCTGTACCAATAGATATTCCATAATTGAAACATTTATTGATAAATTGCTCTGTTGACATTGCATAAAGACATGATCACGTGGATGTGTAGTTATATTAGAAATAATTTCTCTGGCACCATGAAAAAATACAAAAAATTGCAACACTTGTGTCAATTTTATCTACGTATCTACTATGTGATGGACGTGTAAGGCAAGAAGTAAGTTTAAATCCTTATCCATCAGATGCTTAATAACAATGTGAAATCAACAAGAAAGGTCACAGCACATGCCATTTTGGCTACTTCTACAGAAGTTTCTATTTACAGCAGTTTGACACTAAGAGCCATGTGTGTTTTCCCAAGGAGCCCTCAGCACAGACGTGCCTGGAGATGGTAAAGCTCAGCAGGTAAACAGCTGTACCACAGGGCAAAACATCAAAAGCACACACTATGAAGTAACCATTGTCAAGCCCATGAGAGAAGAAATACCAATATACGAAATAAATATGTCTGAAAAAGAAAAAATCTCCTTCTCTCTCTCCTTTTTAGTGAAAGACTGTATATCACAGTGGGGTATGTGAGGACAATATTGAAGTTTCCATATGGAGCTGGTCCTGTGAAATGGTAATCCCTGTTCTGGGTAAATATTAATGCAAAACCTCCAGTTCTGTGGGCACGTCAGGATTTTCTGGCTAATATTGCTATTGTTTTTCATGTAATTTCATTCATTTGTTATGGGTAGTTTGCGTTGATCACATGTATAAGTATTATACATTATTGCACACCAACTTTTATTTGATCTGGGTGGAAAATTAGCATAAAACAGAGAAAAATACAAGACCTGGGCAAACTGTATTTTTTCCTCAAACTGCATGTAAAGAACAATTTCACAAGGAAACACCATATGACTTTGTTATCTAAGTGACAGGATTACCATTAAAATAGATTAGCAATGGAAAGTTGTGAAAAATAACAGGATCCTTCCTCATGTATAAAGTGTGCGTTGGGATGGGAATTTCAAAAATAAGGTATTCAGAGAACAGTGTGTATTTTCCATTTAATATTGGGATGCATATCAAATTAAACATGAGACAGATGAGAGCATTAATTCATGCTTGGGCAAATGACACATTCAAGAGAGACCAATTAAAGATCAGACCACAGCTCAGGAAAGAACACAGGCTCTGTGAGATCATACTGTACTAACGCTGCAAGTGAGGAGTTAAGCAGATTCAGCATCACCATGCTAGCAGCTAATATACAGGAAGCAGGGATGTGTTGGCAAAGCGGAAGGGTGGGCTGGAGGGTGCTGGGTGTTTAACCATTCTGCTCATCCCGGGCTTCTGTGGCTGATTGGAGGGGCACGGGGGCCTCTCCGTTACACCGTGATGAGGGGTCCTCCATCTCAGGCTCATCGTTTGCCTTTGAGCTGGCAGCTGGCTCAATGGGAGGGTCTGTGCCAGCTGCAGTGCTTTGAGAGGCCTCGGCAGGGGGCCCGGGGGCATCGCTCGGAGTCACGGGGCCGCCCGGCGCCGCAGACGAGGGGCTGGCAGCCGCCGAATCACTCTGTTCTGGGGCTCTCAGCCTCTTCATGATTGTCGTGACCCTTACCGCTTTCTGCAGGTGACAATCAGAGAACACACATTGGGCCGTGGCAAGGGATGAGTGCAGGTAACACAAAAGTCGATAACACCAAATGAGACAAGGATGTGTCTAGACATTTTAAAACAACTTTATGTATTTATACAATCTACTGTCTATGTCACCCACATCAACCAGCATGTCTTTTGTGAGGCCACTTTGTAATTTTATAAATTCTGAATTGCTTCCCACGCATACAGACCTGCAGTGATCCACCTAGCCTATTGCCTAAACCAGAGCACCACTCTGTCCTCTGCCAATTTCTGTGAAACACACGATGTGGGGGCTGGGGGGAATGGGGCATTTATGAATTGATTTCCTCCTTAAGGCATGCTATCCAGAACACTGCCTTTCAGAGTCTGTACTGCACCATTTCTCAGCAGGCAGCTCATTTGATTTTTGCCAGCAGAGGGTGCAAGTGCATATGCAATAAAGCATTTTACTTCTCTGCATAAAAAAATGTAGAAGAGAGAGAAAACAATAAGGAAAAACCAATCACCTTCCACTTGGCCTTGGCAAAGTTCTTTTCAATTTGTGCGCAGACACCGTCCTTGATGTTCTTGTCAGAAGCTGCATTTCCAGATATCCTGAAGTAAGAGAATTAAGCCTGTTTTAAATGGAAGGACAACCTAAAACATGCATGCTATTGAAAATAAAGACGGAAACATGCAAGGATAACATGTTATGACAACTCCTGTCCTTATAATGCCAAGCATACAATGAAAGACTTTAGCTATCCTTAGATTCTACAACCCAACACATACCAAAGAGTGGTAAATGTTAGGCTCCAGCCTGGCAACTGGGAAGGTACACATACTGTGTAATTTATTCCCCTACTCTTAAAGACTACATTTGTCACTAAATAGGAGCCAGGTCAGAAAGTAGGAGCTGAGAGGATTAAAACATGATCTTTTAGCTGTGAGCACAATTCACCATGTATATTTCAGATAGGTAATTGATGTTAGTAAAGATCATAACAAGCAAAGATGATTTTAAAATTTTAATTGTATACCTCTATAAAAAAGAGAGAGCAAGAATGACCATTTTATCAGTGTGACAATTAATTGTGCAATATGAAAGTGCATGCCTGTAATGATATCACTGAGCACCTTAGTTAAGGTTCCATGTAAAATTTTTCAGACACCATATACGAACACCTGTTTCCAATATACTACAAGAACAAAGAGCCCATCCAGGACGTATTGCTTGTGACGAATATGCTTGTGTGTAAAAACCTTAACACATCCAAATGCAAAAGTCAGCAATCATACTGCAACATATGTGGAGTGCTAAGTGACAGTTAATACACAACTTATTCACCTAATAGACAGATGAAGCTACTGAGCAATGTCCCTCCAACTCAGCTCTTCTTGCGTGTGGTCCTTATATGACTCAGCAGCACTGATGTCAAACAGACTGTCCTGCTCCTTCCACAGCTGAACAATCTCCACTGATCTGACTAAGGGCAGCAGTTTAGCATGGGAGCAGGGCTCATGACTGCCTCAGTAAATATCCAGCTGTATAAATGGATAATAGGTAACAATTGTAACCTATGTAAGTCACTCTGGATAAGAGCATCTGCTAAAAGACAATAATGTAATATAATGATCTAAGTACATGTCCTATGAGGCTCACAGCTAAACAAGGTTCTCCACACTAGGCTGAGTCTGTGTGCTATGAGGCTCAGCCACCTCCCTTTGTGGTCTTTCTCTTTATTTTGATCAGCTTGTCATTTGTCACGATGATCCTTGCTGTTAGCTCGTGAGACGTTCACCTTGTAAGGACCTAACGCTTCACAATTATGTCAGGGACAGATTGTTTTTAATTATTGAGTCAGAGCATTTCAGATGCACTAGATTTTGTCGGGATGGTCAAGAGCTCGCAAGGACAATTATGAGCAGGATGCTTACTGCTGACTGACCACACACATGAATGTCCACAATTCACTTCTATTTCAAACAATGGTCGAGAGGTTGTATGGTGAGGAAAAATCATGGCTTGATGGTACAGTATAAGCTCAGAATAAGGACATGGACATTTGCAGAAACAAATTAGACGGGTAGGAATGATCCGAAGGGTTAAAACTTGTCCGAAGGGTTAAAACTTTGTGATAAGGTTATGTCCTGTTTATAACCTCCATTAAATACAACATTATAAAATGTATTGCTATAGTTATAACTGCATGATTTTAAAGGAAAAGCAGGGGTGATAGGGAACAGACTGACCATGAACAAACATGGGTTGATGGATGCGTTTTGAGGAATGATTGAATCTACTGTGTTTTTCAGGAATGATTCACAGCTTTAAGCCATAAATATTTCAGTACCACTCATGGTTGATGGCTTCCTGTGCAGTAAGCCTCTGGTCCTGGTCCACTTCCATTAGACATGCCACCAGCCCTTTCGCTACAAAACAACCAACACGGAAACTGTGACACAGGAGCAACTTTGAACTACATTTAACTTTTAGCAGCTGAGACATTAGGGTTTCTCAGGTTGATGATGTCAGGAGATGCACTCTGCAGCTGAACAGATCATGTAAAAGGTGAACCTGTGTGTCACAATCATTTACATGCATCTACTGTCCCACCTATTTAGCAGTCTCTGTGCACTACCTGAGTCAGAAATGTCATCCCAATATGGAGAGTCAAACTCATAGTCTCCCGACAGGATTTTCCGGAAGAGGTTCTTGTCGTGGTTCTCGTAGTCATCATCGTCAGTTTCATCATAAAATGGGGGGTTTCCTGACAGCCTGGACACAGAGAAAAGGCAGGTGAGTGTGGCTACCTTTGTATTGTGCTTATCCTCAATTCAGCCTCTTGCCACACTGCGTCTTCAGTGAGCATAACAACCTCAAATGCATGGAGAGCCTGTTCTACATTTAACACATTAAATCTATTTAAACTCTTCAGGGATAATGACTGACTTCTGCTTATTAACCAAGAGATACTCACAGTATGTACATGATGACCCCAATGGCCCAACAATCGACTGGCCTTCCATACCTCTGCCTTCCAACCACCTCAGGAGCTAGGGGATGAGAAACAGGTTCCCGGACATCAATCACCACCACTATGAACCAACCTCCTCACACCTGCTGTAAGCACACCTCCCTCCCATCCCTGCTGTAAGTCTGACCCCCTAATTCTTTCCCCGCCCCCAGCTATAAGGTTCTCCCCAATTCCTTGGGCAGCAGTGTAGAATAGTGGTAAAGGAGGAGAACTTGTAACCAAAAGGTTCCTAGTTAGTTGAGGCACTGCTGCTATACCCTTGGGCAAGGTGCTTAACCCACAACTGCCTCAGTAAATATCCACCTGCATATATGGATAATATGTGAAACTGTAACCGTTAGTGGCTCTGGATAAGAGTGTCTGCTAAATAATAATAATGTAATGTAATCAAAGCCCTTCCTGCAGCAGACATTTTAACTCCGCTCACCCAGGTACTCAGGGGTTCCACAGGGCTCTTTGATGAGTCCATTCTCAAGCTTGGCCAGGTGGAAATCACTTATCACAATTTTGGAGTGCTTCAGACGGTTGTAGTATACCAGGTTCTCCAGCTGAAGGAAACAGCAAGACATGTAACACCTTACTTTTCCTGTCCAGTAATATAATAGACAGTCTTCCTGGTGTGACAACAACACATATTCAAGCACGGCTAATACAACAAGATCAAATGCATGTATCCAAGCAAAAGACATGGGACAGGGGTAGTTTTGAGTAAAGCGTGTCTTTATTCCAAGAAATTTAGGGTGCGTTAGCCTTAATGACTGCTTCAATGCAAAGTGGAGAACTGTCTACTAATTTCTGTTAGAAGGCTGGCGATACTGTCCTTCACTCATTTAAAGCATTAGTAAGCCCCAACACTGAAGAGGTCCTTTTTGGCCTTGTGTTGTTTTTGTTCTCAAATGCATCTCAAAAATATTCTGTTGGGTTGAGGTTGGGACTTTGTGCTGGCCACTGAAAAGATTCAATGTTATTTTCTTCAAAACACATGTAGTCCCACCCATTTTCCTATAATGACATAGTATGTCAAATGACTTTTGGTAAGACAGTGCACTTTCAAAAGAAGCTATTCCAGCAAGCTCATTTTAAAATGATGCATTCAGACTATTCACACAATACAAGTGGTTTTTGTTCTGGGTTTTTCAATGAAATTCTATCAATCACCACCAGAGAGCACATAGTGTCCAGTACCTTGAGGTTCCTGTGGACAATGCGCAGGGAGTGTAGGTAGGCTACTGCTTCCATCACCTGTCGGATAACATTGCTGGTGTCTCGCTCCGAGTAGTAGCCCTGATCAAGGATCCAGTCAAAGACCTCTCTGCCTGTAGCACTGTGGGGTAAACATTACTGCATGACTTCCTTTCATTGACTGATGCTTACACAATAAAGTGGCCTTTATTGTCCAAGAGCAAAAGAACCATAACTAAATTTTCTATAAGTAACAATCTTTCAATAATAAAGAACATAAGTGAAACTGGGAAATCACTTTCTTTTATGATTTTGTGCTGAATTTAGCTCTGTGTTTTCATGCTCTGACCTAGTAATCAGTAGTCATGTACTGAAGACCATTTTCTGTGACATATTTCTGCAATGAGACATTTTTCCTGTTATTGTAAGTAAATAGACTCACAATTCTATATTCAGAGTGTGTGACATTTTAAAGTATGTGAAATGAACTGCAAGGCACATAAAAACAAACAGATGAGAATCTTGGATGTCTGTAAATGAATAATAAAAAGCATTGTTGCAGGCATATTGGTCAGGCCTCAAGCTACATCATCACATTTGTTTCCCACAAATGTATAACAAAGACTCAAGGAGGCTGTACAAGGAGAGAACATTTTTTTCAAAGCCTGTGACAAGAGGCAGACTTACAGTTCAAGAAAGAGGAAGTACTCTTTCCTGGTCTCATAGACATCCACCAGCTGGAGAATATTAGGGTGCTTCACCCTGAGAGCGAGAAATGAAAGGCAGAAAGAGAGGGAGAGAGACAGAGAGAATGAATAGGTTAGTGGAGCAGATATGGTATGTTCTGTATCTACAGAGGCATTATTTACATGTCCATTAACTCACCACCACAGTCAATATTGAATGTAATGCAAATCAGTTAATATAAATGTGATTAATTAGAGTGCATTTTTTGTTGAGCCACTGCATCTCTGTAAAGGTTACCCATAATTCAATGCAGTGTTTGTTCTTCATCAGGGATTTGTTTCACTTTTAGGTTACCAACCACATTTTATGTAAGTATAATGTTGCCTTTGAGTTAACATTATCAACATGTATAGTATATCAAATAGTATGTCATAAGTCTGATTTTATTTTTTGTTATGTGAAAATACAGGCGTTCAATACAATTTGACTGCTGTAAATCTCCATTCAAATCTATATATGAACATATGAATTCAAAAAATCAGAATTTGTAACATGTACAACATGAAAATTTTGGATAATAATCTAATTTTGTTAATAATATTATATATTATATTTTAGGTCATTAGAAACCTGGAAATGAAAATATAGTTAAAATCCTAAAACAGGCTACATCTTGTGCCCTTGTTTTTGAGCACTTTTTGCCAATACATGAGATTTCTGAGAAATCTGACAAGGCTAAATCTAGCTAAAGCTAAGAAGGCTAAAAGTAGCTTTACACACGCAGAGTAAAATTTACTACAAAAATTTCTCCATCCAAAAGCATTCATTTAGTGATAAATGTATATCAAAGACATGCCACTTGATACAAATATGCAATAAAAGCTGCTGCTTAACTGTGGATCACTTAGTGTATAGCTATTGACATGTACTGAAATGTATTACTTTGGAAAACATTAATTTCAAAATTTCCTTTTATATTTTATATTTTCAACAATTTTAGTTAGACTTTTTTTCATCTTAGAAATGATAAAAATCAAAGCCAATTTCATGTCATCAGAATATGCATGGTATACCTTAACCATGATAGCTTTGTAACTGGCTAAGGATAAGAATGTGTGTCAAAAATAATACATAAATAAATACAAATCTAACAGCAATATAATACAACAATCAACATACTGTATCACATATTGGCATACACAATGTTTTCCATAAGAGTACAAACCTGCCATTTTTTTAAGGATTTTACAAGAGTTAACATGGCTCAATTTTGATTGTTGAAAAGCACACAATCGCCATATTGTCTGTCACACACTTGTTATCTGCAGTAGAGAAGATGGAGATAGAATCTGACCCTTTGAGCTGGGAAGGACTTCTAACAATCCCCATGTAATCAGTGAAGTATTGAGGTTTAGTTCACTCTTTTACATCTTTATGAGAAAATCTGCTACCTCACCTCGTGCTGAAAATTTCAATTTGCTTTTTTCTTTTGTATTTCTAGCTGCCAGTAATAGATTCTCTGGCAAAGTCTAAGCATGCTAATAGGAAAGCAAGACTTTATGAAAAAAGATGCAAGTGCTTGTGTTAGTAAGCATACTTCAAAGAAATCAGAAAAATGCTGTGATATCAAAATTATATGAGAAAATTTCACCCATTGTAACTATGGAAAGATCCATGCCTTTGCATTAAAACTTTGCTAGAGTAAAGCTCTTTTTTCTGGAGATGTATAACCAGGTTTTTTTTATAAAGTATTTAATGGGGTTTTATCATTTAAAATTAAGTACATTGGTAAACAGACACTGACTCATACAAGAACAGTGTGGCAATAAAGTCAGATTTTGAATCCATTTTAGAATAAAATATTAGTTACAAAAACTTTATTAAAAAATATACATTGTCTACATTAGAAAATGTAATGTGTCAGATCAGTAAAAAATTACTTTAAAAGAAATGTCTGGAATTGCTGCTATCCATAATGAACCGTTTACGATAATATTCTAATCAACGTAAATTAGAACAAATAAATTAAGAATTAAATTAAAGTAAATTAAGAATTTACCAGTTACTCCAAACTGGGCCTAACTGGACTAAAGACATCTATTTAATGTGATTCAGCAAATGCAAAGGAATTTGTCTTTGAATTTTCCAGATCAAATAGGTTTCTTATTTTCCACTCAAGTCATACAAGTTTGATGGAATTATGTTATTCTGTGAAATCCTACTCAGTGGAATTAATCTTATTAAGTTATATATTTGTTTTCATTATGATCTTCCTGCTTTACACACATTTTGATGAAATAATGTCACCTGACACAACTACTGAACAACAATTGCAAATTTGACCCATCTTTGTTTAAATTTGTGGATTTACCTAAACCTTCAATTAGCACCCAAGCTGGGTTTTGGTATCAATATAAGGATATGAACGACAGAGGTAATGTCATTTAATGCTTACACTAAAATATAGTAACATGATTAATGATCATTTCCATATGTTCATATGATGTTCATACGATGTGTTTTCATTTCATGTTCATATGAAGTTTTATATTAAAATGTTCTCCACATTGATGAATATAAAATATTGTTTATTTTAATATACACTCACATTTTTAAAATGAGGATCTCATTCTTGGCAGCTTTCCGTACTTTTCTTCCATCCTTTTTCAGGAATTTTTTACAAGTATACATTTTCAGCGTATTCTTGTCCTTAGCCCGGAAAATCTCACAGAACTCCTCCCTATGCAGGAAACACAAACAGAGTGTTGAATCACACATGCATTCAATATAGCAAAAATACATGCATGCCAGGTATAATTTACAAAAAATTATAACAATATAAGGACCACACAAAGTACTCACGACTTGACAATTTGTCCCAGGTCATACTTGTCAGTCACCTCTGAGGGATTGTTATAATCCTTCTTCTCTCCGAGTGTTAAACAGCCGAATGGCATGGCCACCCCTGCCCTACCACAAAAGAGTATCAAACCATTAAAAAACATGACCACTCCTGCCCTGAACAGACGAGAGAACAGTAAACTGTTACCCACCAACAGATACACACACAAACCACCACAACATCACACATAGATAGCGACATAGCTTGACAGCTTAATTATTGCTCTACCTCACTTATTATTGAGCAGCCCTGTAAGTCTACTTTGTTAGGGCACTACCAAATGAAACTACCATACCATAATATGCCATAACATACCGTATGGCACAATACATTAAGGATCTATGTTCAGTAACTGCTAGCACTTTGCAAGCAGAACCCCCAAATCTCGCCACTTATGGTTAAAAGCTTAATGAATAATCTACCAAGGGAGTCTTATAGGAGTTGCTGGGGCCCAGCATTCATTTGTATGTAATTCGCAACAAAATGACAGGGATTCATTTGGCTCAAGGCATCAGAAGCACTTTACTAGTCTCTCTAAGCTCTCAAGCTAGCCTGTCTCCAGCGGATGAAGGAAGAGAAGCAAGCTGGAAGAGGGGTGGGGGGCAGCAATGAATTCCTACTCCTACAGTGGCACTTGCGGTGGAAATACATGAAGCATTTCAAATTAGGGAAGAAACAATTACAGAGGAAAAAATCCAAGGGAAGGAGACAAACAACACCACTTTATGCACTTTCCATTGCATTTATGTGCACAATAACAATGTTCTAATTTCTCTTAATGGCATATGGAATCAAAAACTTCTCTTTTATTGCTGAGGGGTGCTATTTCTGTAACTGGTCCCATTAGAGTTTGTGGGTTTAGTCTGGCAGGGCACAGAGAGAAGCTGACTGCTGGCTGTGCTCCCTACACAGAATTAATCTGTCTCTTCTGTCTGGGTTTATCGATGAAATTGTGCTGCGTTTCCTGGTAATGACACTCCCTTACGGAACAGCTCATACGTGTCTGCTTCGCAGCCCGGGCTAATGCTGCTCTGTGTACACCAAAGTGGAACCAGCCCTCAGCATGAGACCGAGGTCTGTTGGTAAGTATGTGCATTTTTTTAACTTCAACGCTCTTCAGAAGGAACAACTGAGAAGCTATCAAAGTCACTGCTATGCCATCCCCCACCCACTCTTCCTGCAGCTGGGTAGATAGCTGGTGGTGACCACCATCAAATTGCTAGGTAGCTAGCTGGCTAGCTATGTAATGCAGCTACAGTAGCTTAATAAACGTAATTATATATAATTATGAATAATTTTAAACCTAATAAAATAATCATTAATAGCATAATTAATAACATACCATTTGAAATTAGGTGATCATTTTCTTTCTTTTGTATCCTTTGATAAATGCCGAGATAATTATATGCTCATCTAACCGTGATTCAGTTCATGCTTAGGTTAAAAAAAACTGCACAGTTGTTTCCTGAAACCCTCACTGAAATATATATAATTTCCAGCTCATAATACAGTAACATTCAGTTTTGTAGATCACCTTTTGCCCGTATCCACTTCCAGTTCAACAAAGAGTTAAATGAAAACAGACATAGGTACCAAAACAACTGAGAAAGACATGGATAATCTGTTGGAGGTTGGGGCCACCAGGAGAATTGTCTACATTCAGTCATGATTATTTTTTTTCTGCTTCTTTGGAGAAATGATGCAAAAGGCTTTTTTCTTTTATCCAGTGAGAATAGCTAGGCCACTAGGTTCCTGGCTGATCATGGTATACAGTGGTCCTTCAGTTACAAAAGCAAGCAAGTAATTAGGACAGTCTCTGTTCCATTGGGACAGGCAACATCCCACTGTTGTTATCCTTCCATGTAAAATCTGGTCATTCATCACCGGACTGTTTCATAAACACATCTACCTTGACATTAATGTAAGAGATTATAAACTATCCAAGGATGATATATTCAATAGAACCATGAAAAAACAGCTCAGAATTGATTTTCTCCAATTAACCAGACATTTCAAACACAAAAAAGAAACCCCTGGTTGTGCTCAAGAATTTTTTCCTCATTCGGAACTGAGTCAGTGCTTTATACGACAGTTGCAGCAGTGACCTTTTCTTGCGCTCTCTCTCTCTCTCTGTAAAACACTGCTGTTCTGAAAATCTGTGGTGCAAAAAAAAAACCTTACAGCAGCTGCATTTTAATGAACCAAGAGCTGGCAAACAGTACTATGAGAGAAACAGTTTGAAAAAAGACCAATCTTCAGCATATAGTTCTTTGAGATAAAAGGTCTTGCATCTGGTTCTGTATCATTCAGCCTGCTGCCAACTGCCAATTGGGACAGAAAGTGAAGAAACATATCCATTGACTCACTTGATAGATGGCTTAATGTTTATGACTTTATCAGGAGCAGCCAAGGTGAAATTCATATTAATTAAGGTAACAAAAGTGCTCCAACTAAAAATAAAAACATTAAATAAAAAATGTTCTGTATTCAGAACTCTCAGAAGTCCTTCCAAAGTCATCTTAAAGTCCTTTTATGTTTTTGGCATGTGTTACTTCCTCTTGAATGTAAACTAAGGAAGGTTCAAACATGCATTGTAGGCCCAGCAGGGAAAGGAACAGACATCACTGATCATGCCTGCAAGAAATATGTATGGATGTGTCCCCTCGAAATAACAGTTACAGAGAGAGGTCTGGACTGTTACTGCAGCTATGCTGTTTCATGCAGGCCCCTGTAGAAGGCAGCTGCAGTGCTTGTTATAACTGATGACTTCAAGTACTGTGACACGGACCAATAAAACAATAATATATAAGATTATCGGCAGTAATTGACAATTATGAATTAGATTTGATGATTATGAATTAGATTAAATCTAATGAATTAGATTTAACTTCCCAACACTTGGTAAAATTAATGTAGGGATCCTTCTGTGGGATATCTGGGATTAGGCAACAAAATCTTGTACTAAAATTAATAATATTCTAATATATGTAACATATGTTATAATGGTAGTTAATACAATATTCATAAGGTGTCATGGAAAGAGACTGCCAATGAAGTGGGCAAAAGGTTTCATTGTTGTTCATGTCATTGACATTGTAATGTTTGCTGAAGTACACACTGGACACAGCTTCGCTGACAAGAGCGTGTTGCTAACTGCCATTTCTGTTTTCTCTTAAATCCCCTTCCCTCTTTCCTCAAAATATGATGTTTCAAAGACACATAAACATCGTTCTCTTGTGAGATAAACACCTCTGGTCATTACTCTTTTTTTTCCAGAGCGATCCAAAAGGTCTGTTTTTCACACAGTTAAAAGCGGAGGCCATGCTGTATGTCTTTTCGCAGCAGCTGAATAGCAGTGACAGGGTCACAAACAAGGGAGCGGGAATAAAATGGTATTGATGGAGGCGAATACAGTGCACAAAATGAAGATACGGATTTAATCTACTGCTTGTACCCGTATCGCTCTGTCAGGGCCATGTGAAATAAAGGGTTTCTGGACAGGATGCTACAGCCCTGTACATGACCTATGTCACCCCAGTAGACACCCCTCAATTCTTCAGATGGGATTTTTTTTTATTGAATCTACAAGAGTACGCTGTGTGAGTGAGTGACTGCTGAATGAACACAGATTCCCTGTGGAAGTGGCAAGAAGGCCACTTTTCTTTTGAAAGCCTATTCAACTGCAGTGTCAATAAGAACCAACAACCGACAAGGAAGAAACCAAGACCAAATGTTAGGAGATGGGCTTTAGCAAATGAAGGAAATAAAGGCTTTTCTTGATGATGTCATATTTCATATACGTATCTGTAAAATTGCATGACAAAAGCAAATTGAAAAGTGGGTTATGAAGAGCTTTCCATTTAAAATAGCAAATTTATGGAAATGCAATGTATAGATACATGGAACAGATTTCTATGAACAAATATATATGTGTAACAAAATCACATTAAAATATACTCTAAATATACAATTACTGTCACCAACAGCATCAACAACTGCTAAAATATATGCATATGATAATCTCATATGATATTTCATATGAGATATTATGTCATATATAATTGGAATTGGATTGCATTCATTTACATCTGCATCTACAATATCTGTTTTATTATCCTCTCAGATGCTAATAGGCATATGTATGACAATTACAACATAATTGCATGTTTACAGACTGATACAGATATTGGCTGGTGAATCAGCTATTGTTTCCTGGTGTGGGGACTGCTCTCTGAAGCTATCATCAGTGGTTTTGTCAAAGGTCTTCCCCTGTGCCACTAAAGTTAAGTGGAGTAAGTGCTTTAATCCCAAAAAAATCCCATCCATTTATAGAATACGACACAGTATTCAACATCCTTTAGATGTCCTCTCTTAAACCTTAATTAAAATAGCAGTTTAGCCTTTATCTATTGTTATTTGTCTGACCCTTATTACTTTAATTAGAACGTCACTGACGAGACATCTTCATAAACATCCAATCTGGCTCCATTCAATCCAATGTCATAGCACTACAGTGTCACTGGACACCAATTAACCAGTGTCACAATTAAGCAAAGACCACGACTTATCGTTACGTAACAAGGGACTACATAAAGAGCGGCCACAGACAGACTGACCCTATGACACAAATGACAGGAGTGGGCTGAAAGTAAGAGGGGCACAGGCTGTATAAAGGCCACAAAGAGGGTCTGATAAGTGTTCAGTGTGTAAGAAAGAGTAACAGGAGGTAAGTGAGGACTTAATGAGTGTGTAGTGTGTGAGAGCCAATAACAAAAGGTAAAAGGGGAAATAAGTGAGCAGTGTTTGGGAGAGGGTAATAGAGGGGGTACAAGGAACTTAATGAGTGTGTAGTGTGTGAGAGCTAGTAACAGGAGGTAGAAGGGGACTTGAGTGTACAGTGTTTGAGAGAGGATGATAGTGGGGGTAATAGGGAATTTAAATAGTGTGTAATATGGGAAAGGGGATATGACACAGGTCAAAAGGGACACTGGTAGGCGTGCAATGCATGAGAGGGGGTGAGAGTTGATTGGAAGATCATGTCCTTTTATCAGCAGCACCAGAAATGTGCTAATGTAGGTTCCCTGCTGTGTATCACTGCCAGAATGCAGAAGTCCTTGCTGTAAGTTTGCTAGTAGCGAGGAAGAAGAGGGTATGTTGGAATGTATGGGACTTGTTCTGAATCTCCTCCCTCCCTCCTCCTTTCTTATCAAGGCCCCCCACCCCCCTCATCCCAGCAGAGAAGTCGCTGCTAAGGGTGTGACCTAAATTCACCAATGGTCAAAATTATGGCATTTTCTGCTAATAAACTGCAAAATATCCAACACAATACCAGCAAACACAATAAAGAAAGCTCAACTGGATGCCTCTAAAGAAGGATAAAGGCAGATTTTTATTGCCAATGCAGATGCCATCCTGATAAGGAAGTTGAATGCATAAATAATATATGGTACAGCGAATCAAGTGCAAGTTGGGCAAACACATTATTTCTCCTCAACTGCTGCTGATCCAGTCTCATTTGGTCCACTGTCCCTACTGTTGGTTCATCCAAATAAATAAGAATGAGTGATCCCACAATCAAGTCATCTTCTTGAACACATCCTCTGTGTCAGCTTCTTTGCAGCTGAGGAGTATACCTAACAAACATGACGAAGGACGTTACCAAAAATGCAGCACATTAACTTCACAGAGGCTGCTCTCCATCCATACATGAATCTGTCTTTCTACAGCATTGCCTCAGCAATCCCATTTTCAAACTTGCAATATCTCCTAAAATTACCCATTGGGACATAGAAAAAAAAACATGCATGCATTATCGTGTTTCATTATCGTTTCCAAAAATGATATTTTTAATAAACTCACAAAAAAAGGGGAGGGATGGGTTCCATACCATTTGTTTAAGCAGCTTTTTTTGTTGCTGTTGATCCTGAAAGCTTGCAGGGTTCCAATTAAAATGCTTTCTAAGGGTGGTTTTAGCCAATAAGAGCAGAGAGACAGTTTTTCAAGATGATTCACTCTGGGACAATAATGAGTAGAAGGAGAAAAATAATAACCACAGAGTACAAACAGGTGGTGGAGTGAGGAAAATGAGATGGCTTATCCATACAAGGAATCAATCATCAGAACAAGCTGCCAGCCATTAGAATTAAGACAGAGAGAACGGAGGGATGGTGCGGGGCACAATGGGACTTATTATTGAACAATTGAGTCTCAGGAGATCCTCCTGTGGTGCATATCAGATGCAATCAGTGCACCCCAGTACCCCTCAGCACTGTAGGTATAGTAACTAACTCAACACACGCTCTCAGTTGTCTGCGTAAAAAAATTAAAATCCTTACCATACTCTGTTTCAAACTATGAGCCCTGTGTGGGTTTGATTTAGATAAACTCTGCTTCTGCATGATGAAACAGTTTAAATTATCAGTAAAGCCAGTAGAGCCAAATAGAATACAACAGAAGAAAAGAGGACTATATTGCTGCTAGGGAGCAGAACTGGTTTTGCTGCATTTACTAAAATACAAGACGTTGAAATGCATGTACAAAAATACATGGAAAACACTGGACAAATGCTTTCAGTCTAGGTGTCATGTGAAAATGCTGCAAAAGTACAGCGGAAAGCATGTGTGATTCTATATAGCTCCAATAATGCAGGCCATTTAGATGCATGTGTAAATGCTGCCCAGTTAGCGCAACTAGACAGGTACCAGACCAGTACATGTAATATTACCCATAATGTTTGCATATAAAATGCTAACTTAGAGTTGACGGCAAGATGGCTAGATGATGCTATAGGATGAATATGATAAAGTTCAGGCTATCCATACAAATCACGAAAGAAGAATTGTTACAGGCACTGGAAGACTTGCGATGATGCAATGAACTTGAGGTCAAACAGCAATGTATACGTTGGTTGCTGTTGTGCTGTTGTGGTTGTTCTATCCAGCAAAGTCACAGCTTGTTTTTTCTCCTCTGTTGCCGAGAATGGAAGTTGTTGTTGTTCATTCAATTTGGTGGTATAAACCATGTTCAAACAAGCTATACCAGTCTCAATACTCAGGATAATAGAACAACCCCATCTAGTCAAAGCAGCAAGCAAAGGTCAGAGTAAAGAGGCACAGGGACAAATAATCTGCAGAATGATTTGGCTGCCTTCGCATATTAAGGTAAAGCTTGGCATATCTTGCCCTCTGCACTTTATCTCCCCCATTTCCTCACTCTCACCCCTCTAAAAACTATTCACAGGTGTGCTTTAAATCGGCTATGAATTAAAGTACAGGGGGGAGTAAGAGCGCTAGACAGCTTTATGAGACAAATCTGAGGTGTCAGATTCGTCAGCTTCTCAGACACTGAGAATCCCTCCTCCCCCCTGCAGCTGAATGCCAGAGCTGCACAGCTACCTCACTTTTGCATCTATAATCTCCTGACAGCTTAGCGAGCAGCAACTTACTATTCATATTCCATATTCAAGATGGTTGTGTAACTAAAATAACCTGATGCCTGTGGGGCTTTGCTGCATTTTATAGCATGCCTATATTCCTACCTTCCTGTATTCATTCTTTTTTTCCACGTAAGATAAGTAGTTAACATACAAAAACTGAGCAACAACTCACATGTTGCATGCAGGACACTGTAATACAGGCACTTGTACCCAGGTGGTTAAGGCAAAATGAGAAATATTTTTCATGTCACAACATTCCGGTAACAATCTTGTCCACGTTGCTGCTGTCATGACTGCTGTCATGGCTAGAACATACCACATGTTTGTCCATTTTCAGGCACGGTAGTATTTCTCTGTTCAGGTGTTAAATTTTACACCTTGTGTCACTCTACTTATACTTTGCAATTATGGTGTCAGGTGGCTTAGTAGTTTCTTTCTGATTGAACACTGCCACTGATCTTCCTCAGTAACAAGCTTTGGACACAAAATTACCTCTGAGATATGTTTTAACATTGAAATCACAAGGAATTATACATGGGCATTGCAATTCACCATGGGGGTTGAGCACTTATAGGAACATCTGCCTTAATTTGGAACACAATTGGGAATATCTGAGGCCCATTTACACGTATAGAATCCTCATTCCTCAATAAAACACTGAAAGGAGCAGTAGGATTATTCTGCCTGGATACCTACAGCTAGCTTATGTAGTTTTTTTTCCTGCTGCTATCTACTCGCACTGTTTCATCATCTGTGCTTTCATGCTCGATGCATAATTTGGTTATTGAAGAGTTTGGTTGAACATGTGCTGAGCTGTATCTTATGCAATGAGAAGCAAAGATTAACAAATTAGTAACAGAGCAGGTTTAAATATCAGGGATACCAACAGCAGACAAGGAAATTTGACAAGCACAAAATCAAAAAAAAAAAAAAAACATTTTTTTTGTATTTCCTATGATATTCCAATATTTAGTCATAGATTTGTGGGTTAAAACATGTTTCATTGTTTATAACTGACAATTACCTTTGATATGAGAGTGATAGCTGATGTAGTTTCAGAAGTCACTCAGCAAAGGCAATAAAATGTCTTTTTTTTGTCCAGTGAAGATTGAATTAGACTAGCCATCCTCAACTGTCTGTAAATGGAGACACATGTATATATGATCTCATTGTATTTCAATTCTATGGAGATTCTTAAGTAACTGACCTTTTAATAGTATTGCTCAAAACTGGCATGGTGTATTACTGGCCTGCACAGATAAGTAATAGCATGCTCAGGTTTAATGTTAGCCGTCCGCTAATTGAAGAGTCAATCAGATTGCTGAAAGGAAGATGAAGAAAGTGCAACAAGAGGACAAGTCATAAATCCAGCAAAGCACATGGGCAATGCTGAGAGACGGTTCCAAAAATATAATCAAGCAAATGATGATGAATGTTTTCCATTACCCTGGAGATAGGTCATTGACAATGACTGTAAAGTTTACCTCAGAGAACTTACTTCAGGTTTTTTGACTGCTATCTGTTTCTGCAAGACTGTTTCTGACACACAGTGACCTCAACAACAATAATTGGTGAAATACTTTCTGAAGGCAGTCAATGTTAAGTGTGAGCACAGGGAAATTAAAAGTCTGTACTTATGTGTTCAAACAGTGGTATTGGAAAGGAAAAAAACACAAATGAATCTGCACCTTGGCTGAACAGTAGTACTATGAACGCTGTCTGCAGGACTGTTTTGCACTTGTTTGTACAACTATTATATTATATTAGCAGCTATTACAGATAGCTTCTACAGTTAAGCAAGCTGAGAGTTGAATTAGGTATGTTTTAATACTTTACATGACAAAACACTCATGATATAATAATAACACCAATAATATATATAACAGTCACTTCAATGTAAAGAACTCGTGTCCCCTTTATCTTTGAACTAAAGCTCAGTGTTCTTTGTCATAAGAAAATTTTAAAAAGTCATACTGTGTGGTGCAGAGAAAGATGGTTCCAAAAATTCCAAAATAGCAGCCTTTTGCTGCTATGGGTACACTAAAGACCGACCCCTGTGAATACAGTTTCACAAGGCAGTCAAATCACGTTAGTGTAGATATTAACACATTATGCACTATCCTACTTCATCTTATCGGGTTTTTTCACATGTTAAAAACCTTAATTTAACATGGAAACCCACAAATAAGAGTTTTTTCTCTCTTCTGTCTTTATTAAGGGTTCAATCATTCTGAACAAATTCTTAAGATACAGTATATAGAGCTAATCAGTGCATAGTCAGTCAAGTGTGAGCTGGTGTTGTCAAGAATAAGAATAAGCTGTAAAACTGTAAGCTCAAAAAAAAAAAAAAACACGGTTAGAAATGAGAATTAAAGAAAATCTTACACCCTATTTATGCACAGTTGTGTCACCTCAGTGCTGTATACAGTATAAGTACAGTAAGTCAGACTTTAGGAATGAGTCGTTTTGGGATTTAGTTAACGACAGAGGGAGGCAGCTGCAGGTGCAAAAAAGAAAGAGCACACATACAAGCACAGCACCACTGCTGCAGTACTGCACCCAGCATCCTCCCTCCCAGCTCCGGAGGGAGTGTGAGTCAGAACCCAGGTACACTCTGTAGGTGGGATAAAAATCAAATCAAACTCAGCAAACACGGAGGCAAATATGTACATTCCATACCACTGTAAACACATCGTAATGTGAGTTACAGTGTAAAACAAGCTAATTTTCCTATTGCTATCAAATAACAATTTTTTTAGCCAACAAATTGCAGTATGAATTATATTACTATCACTGACTCCCACCATGTCTGAACAGTTTGTATAAGCACTGAGGAAAAAGGGGAAAGTATGAACACAACCTCTGAAGAGGGCTGCATGGCTGAAAGGAGCAGAAATATCTTTTCTGATCATAATTGTGAAGTTTTCCCCCACTGAGTTGTAATTGCTCTCATTTGAGAGGCAACATTCATGTATGTGTGCCTAGTGTGTGTAAATAGTGTGAGTGTGTGTGTGTGTGTATGTGTGTGTGCGTGTGCGTGTGTGTGTATGGGGTGTGTACATGCAAATGTTTAAATTAAATAATGTCTGCTTGTGTAAATGCAAGATGTGCGCCTACCTTTTCCTGTGTGTGTTCTTGTGTGTGAATGCCTGTGTGTTTTGGGTCCCGTTGTGTCTCATTTCTCTGGAAGCTTCCTGCAGAGTTTACAGTGGCTCCCCAGTTTTATGTGACAGGAGATTTTGAAGTCTCCAACGCTGTCTGCCTTTCTCTCCCTCTGCAGAGATCTGTTTCCATCCAGAAATCCTGGAGGAGTTGCTCCCAAGGTGCCGACTGTCTCTCACCTGTGTGGATTTGAAACAGCCTTTTCCCCGTGTGCTGTCTTAGCCTGCCTATTCCTCTCCTCATCTTCTCACCAGCACCTGATGAATCTCAACCACAAAGCTCCCTACTGATCGACACATCAAAGTGAGAGCTCAGGCTTTCATTATTTACTTCCCACCCTACTGTAAAAAAAAAAATAGACTTTTGCCTTTGAGTCAACATAAACTGTGGAAATGACATCTTACAACAGACACTGAATCCTCTGGACCAGTTTGACCCCTGGTTAATTCGTGGATTTATTGCATTCACTGACTGAAAGGTACCAGAAAGGTCAATATAGAATGTCAGCTCACTACAGGTGCACTGGGTAAATTTGGCACAGACCTGCACCCAACCTGAAATATTTTGATAACTGAAGAAATAATTTAACTTTGTTCCACATCACTCCCACCCATAATACTTAGCATTAATTAAGCACAGAAGATGACTCAACAGTTTGTAAATATATATTTTACAGTGCTTACATTTTTCACCATGATAACTGTATATCAGTAGGCAACTGCATATAACTGCTTGTAATGGCAGAAGAAAAACTAATTCTTGTGCTTTTGTTCTTCCTGTTTAGATGCAACACAGCAAATGCCACTGACTGCATGCAGATCCAGCATCTGATCTGAATATTTCTTCCCTTTCCAGCATGAATTGTCAATGACACGTGAATAAGACCATGCTAGAGCAAGAAGTCAGCAAAGGAATTTCTTCTGGCAGTATTTTATACGGGACAAACATGGCCACTTTGGCCATGTGGCCACTATTTTGAGGACAAGCCTATTGTATCTGTGTTTGGCAAATATCAGCTCCAATCAGTTTGCTGAGGAGATGCCTATGGCTCCCCTCAGGGCTAGCTGACCTACAGCTAAGTCACGTCTGTGGAAATGTAGCTGAAACTGTAGCACAAGTCCACACATAAGCACAAGTAGTGCCACATGTAAAATAGTCATTTTTCTTATTATGGCGATTTCTCAAAGAATAAGTTAAATAATTATGTAATTTACAGATACTATCAACATAAATGCAATTGTTGATTTTGTGATGTGTATCCTAAAAATAAATTACAGATATGACAACAGAAATAATGGATAGAGGATGAAATAAGTTAGTTTGACAAAATCATTTAGTGAAACTCATTTATCTCCATCTTTCAGCTTATCATTTATGACAGTAAGTTCTTTTAATATCAGGCTGTTACATGTTACAACATTTGAACTTCTCATCGAGGGAAATGTATTATAGTGTTAATTACATATTTAGACTTGCACAATAAAAATCATTATGCCCTTGTGTGCACACTGTAAAATAGTTAAGTGGTTGCTTTTTTGTTTATTTCCTTTTTTCATTATCTAAACATACCCCACATATAATTATTTATATTGCTCAATTTGTCATATGATTATGCTTTCCTTTGCTGTTGTCCGATGAATGTTGATGTTGTTGTGATGTCAAATTAAAATGAGAAATTAAAATGTATGATGATTTCATCTGTAGGCATGCCTACCATTAACGTACTTATGCAAATCTGATGCCCTTTTATTTGTTCCAGCTGTTGTTGAAGATTTTTTTTTTCAATTCCTGAGAATGCAAGGCCACATTACCTTTCTCGGTGCATACAGACTTTCTCATTGTCTCTCCTCACCTTCCTCTGCCTCACCATTCCACTAGTTGCCTCTTCAAATGTGTCTGTTCCAAGGTTTAAAGCCTTTAATATCTGAAGTTTGTGGAGTCCTGAATGTAAAGTGCACTAACAGACCCATCAAAATGGAGTAAACATGTGCTGCTTCAAGCCCAAAGACTGAAGTCCTCATCAAGCTGAAATCCCATTCCAGAGCAGATTATTGGCCACTGTGCATGCTGACACTTCACTCAGACATATTTCTGCACGCGAGAAAGTGACAAATGCTATACCGCCACATAACGATACCTCCCCTGGTGATACATTGTCCTATAATCCCATTATTTTCAGCTACACAGCTTTTGTACAGATACTGAAGGGGTGGCTGAGTGATCATTTTTCAACATGATTTAATAACCAAATCAGCTGAGGCAAACAGTGCCTCTACGGTTTATCTCTGTTGGAAACACTAATCAGGAGAGATAACATCAATTAACAGTGGTACAGCTGAAGGGAAGATTGCTTAAAGCAAGATAAACATCCAAGATATGTATTTTTCAACTGTAGATTGTTGAAATAAGATCTGATATTGGTCGGGAGTAGCCACCGAGTTGCATGGATATATTCCTTGCATAATGCAGGAATCAGATGTCGAAAGCTGAACTGCATACACTAGCCTGTAGCCTTAAAGCAAATGCTCCTAACCTTTCCCTCAAGACCACATAATGTTGCAGTTGTTGAATATTCTATGACCCCAAAGTGGGGCAAACAAGATAGACATTTGCTTATAACTCTTTTGCATTGTAACTTATGAATAAAGATGAGAACACTATAACTATTCATATAAAGCCAGTCAATAAAATGGAAATGCATTTCAAACCAGGCTAACAACAAAGAATAAGCAACAAGCAACATTATAACTGTACTTAACATTACCCTTCAATTCTCCATATTTTTAAAGTGTATCTATCTCATATAGCTATGGACCCTGATTTTAAACTTGGAATCCCCAAAGGACTCCCGTCCCTGGAGTAGGTCATTAATATTAATGTCTTACAGTGACATGAATTTCTGGTACAGGGTGACAAGGTGCCACTGAGGAGGGCTCCTCTTTTTAAGTGTAGTATTCAAGCATTAAAATCTGTCATCTTTTTAATGCTTTAACTTCAATCAATCTCTTGTACCCCTTGTTTGCAGTGAGATGACTCTTTTCATCAGTTAAGCAGATCATAATTAAAGCTCATCCTCATCAGAAGAAATCAAAGCCATCTGGACCACTGCCACAAATTTCATCTTTAAGCTTTCCTTTGCATTTCCTTTTTTAAAATTGAGAAGATCTCCTCTTGCACTGTATGCAAACTCGCACTGGGAACTCAGCTTGGCAGATGGTGTCCAGTATTACAGCACTCTAAGCAGAATGCTCCAGTATAAGAGGTCAGAGTTGAGGACTCAGTAAGAGTCAATCTTGAGTGTTTGGGACAACACCAGTGGCTCAGTGCTGAATTCTCCAGTGTGATGTGCTGGGTGCTCTGTGACTACGAACAAATACAGGATTATCTCTGTTTTGTATTGCATTTCTTAAAGATGTTAACAAAGATCATTTTATTTGTAATGAGTAAGAAAAGTTACATCGCTTCTTGACTGAATAGTTTCTGTGTGCACAAAGGCACACCCTCTGTCAAATGTACATCCTCAGAATCTTTTCTGTGAAGATACTTCCCTAAGAGTACAACAGGTCTGAATCAGTGGGACTTGGACTGCAATGCCTTGATCTCCTCTTCATGCTGAACAAGAATTGCCCATCACTGATCCTTACACCTCTCACAGTGGATTACAGATTCAGTCATGTTAAAGGCCGCACACCGGACAACTGTACCCCTCAGGGGTGCTGAGTAAGGACTGTCAGGTGTTGAGAAGTTAACACCTCTCCTTCCTTTAGCTTACTTTCTCATGTCCCCAGCATCCATACCCACCCGCCACTCGCTGTCTCACCCCCGCTGTTCTTGCCGTAACAAAAGCTGGATAAGGGAAGCGGGCTCCAGGAGAGACTCGCTCTGTTATGATAGGGATGCAAATCGTATTTTTTGCTTGGCAACCAGAAGGCTGCAGAAACAAAGAGGCTTAGAGAGCTGGTGAGCTGAGAGCGGCATCGAGAGCCATCTCCCTTAATCCGACCTGTCACTTTGTAGGGCAGGTAAAGCAGGTACACACCCCCCCTTTGACCTCAGAGAGTCTATTTTCAGCACCCAACTGGCACAAGGTGGGCCCAGGGCCTCGGAGGCCACCATCATCACATAAGATAAGATAAGAGAGCTGTATTATCATTGCCCAGGACAATGAAATTATAGTTGTAGAGGCCTAGAGACGTCTAATAAGTCCATTTACATCACCACTTGCTGCACACCACTTCATTTAGATTTGGTGATATCACCGGAGAAATGTTATGTGTGGCTTTGCACACTGCATACTGCATTTTAATACAAAATTCACAGGAACCACATGATGTATTTTCTTTTATGAAAATATATTTATAATGATGGAAACCAAGCTGAGTGGTACATAGGCTCAGGGTTAATCCTGTTTACTATGAGAAAAAAATTACAAGAAAGATATAATAAATGCAGACAAATACAAGGACAATGACAAAAGGAATATGAAAATATGTATTAAAATGATGTTTGTGCATTGATTATGAAATCACATGCAATTCCTTTTACCCATCATAAAATTACAACTGTCACTTTGAACAATGCATCTATAGCAGAAGATGAGTTTATTTACTGTAATATAAAAAGTGGTATATCAGCCTTCCCTCATGTTGACTCCAAAGATGTAAAGTCACCATTTAAATGAGAGATAAAACATTACTTTTTTTAAGGAGCTGTCAGTGGCAGTGTTGTTTATTCTGACTTCATCTTCCTCTCGCATTGAAAAATTGTTCTTTTAAAGCACACCTTTCTCAGATTTTCCACTGAAAGGAATGAATGTATTTTTTTTCTCTCTAATGAAATAATGAAGTCATGCTTCAAAGGCTTACTTTATCTTGGATGAAAATGGTTTGAGTGTTTTGTTGCCTTTCAAAAACATTTCTAGAAAATGGCTACATGAATTGTTCTTGTGAAAATTCAGTTTGGAGTGGGTCTACAACCTAGTTTAAAAAGCCTGCGCTTCACAAAAGCATTAACACCTGCCTCCATACCTAAGTCACTTTTTGATGATGAACTTTGCTGGATTATTCAAAGAAGCCAACTGTTTGAACCTAGATCTGTGTTGCATGTTAGCTGGAGTGTATGTATACCGGATGTGGTAATGGTTGTGGGAGTGAGGAGGTCGCGGGCAGAGGCTGATGGACATGAGGGAGGGGCAAGTGACAGAAAAAGAGAATGTGAGAGAAAGGGAAAGGTTGAAGGGGTGGTGGGGCAGGTAGGGGGTAGGAGGCCTAAAATATGTCAGGCAACCTCAGCCTCAGGTGTACATTGGTCAGTGCAGTGGTCTCAGTAAAACTGAATGACTGATCTGAGACATTGTGTTTCAATTGGAACAAAGGTGTTCCAAATGAAACATAAAAGTGGTGTGCTATTGGCTGTAATTTTTCTCCCATCCCAGTACTAAACAGGCCCAGCCTTGCATAGCTTCAGACACAGCAGAAACAGGTGGTGTAGCTGCTGGTACTGAATACTCATTTCTGTGCGACTGACTGATGGAAACTATCTGAGTGTTACACGCAAGGTGAGAGAAAGCTGCATTTCCTCCAGGGACCAGGGGTGAGTTATGGAAATAAAACACATTAAGCACAAAGAGTACAAAGATGCCATTTGGTTGGAATAAATTAGAATTTTTGCAAAAAGTACAATGCTTTCCTCGCAAAGAGCCGGATCATAATCAGTGCACTAAACAGCCTCGCAGGAGCGTTACTATGGTTATTGGAGGACCATATGCTCTGAATTTTTAATTCCATTTTGTCACTCTACAAGGACATTTACCCAACAGCCATTTCAAAGCATTAACAAAATAAAAATAGCAGGAGTACTTTGCTTTTTTTTCCACAAAATGTCTGAGCAATTGTTCCTGTTTTGACCATTTTCTCTCCTTCAAACATAACAGGGAAGAGCCTCAAATGGAAAGTTAGTTGGATTTGCAGGACAAACAAAAGAACAGCACTTTCAGTTCTGGCATGCTAGCAAACGATTCCTTATCTGTATTGGATGCCCCTAAATGTCACAAAGCACATCTGCTGTGTTACATACACCTACACCTCAGTGTCTGTCACATTTGCTGTCACAAGTCAAACATTCCAAATAAATGCTGGTTAAGTATAATATTCATTTCCATGGCAGTGTGACCTTGTCTAGGGTGATTTGTACAACTCACAGTTCACAAATTATCCACTGAAGCGGCTTAAGCACTTCCGGTTAAGTGGCTTGCTCAAGGGTAAAATAGCAGCCGTCCACCTGGGACTCAAACCTGCAAGATGCATTGCCTCACAATAGTAAGGGAATACAGAAGAATCAGTATGAGAATTTTCAGACAGCTATTTCAAATGGTTAATGCCAATAGCCCATAGGTCTACATTATTATGTAAGTTAAATAAGTGATCATTAGCTCAAAATAACTATCATCGGGTCAGCAGCAGTTGTGAAACACACTACAACATGTGAGCCATGCTAAAGCCGTTATGTTTAGCTGCTATGTTCAGCTGTTCTTTTCTTGTCAAGAGTACCTTTACATCTTGATGGCCTTCAAGTGGTAAAGAGTGATTAAAACTCAGTCATGCTTCCCTCAGCATATCTTTTCTACCAGCCTATAGAGGATAGAGAAAGTACATAGACTTTCCAGGAAATACATCTTCAGCAATAAAAACCTTTTTCCTGTGTGCTGAAGAATTTATTGCAATCTATTGTTTCCACAACAATTATTAAATATATAACACCAGTAGTGCTCACACCGATAAATAAACACTACACATGCATGCCAACATTCATGTTTGGGCACAGAGACAAACACATTCTATGCATTTACACAAAAAAACACAAATGCACACACCAGAATGAAGACAGAAGCAAACCACCACAGGCCAGTTCCATGTCGTCAGTTCAGCAAGAGGGATGTTTTACCCTCTTTTGGCCTAAAGAGTGCTGATTTCATCTTCAGCTGCATGAGCTTAGGAGGCTGCAGATGGCCAAGATCCTCTCTGTAATGTCTGTTCCACTAATATACCACATTTGCTCCTGCAAGATGTGTCTCTACCCTTAAAAAACACCTTCTGCTTCATGGTATCCTGTAGCAACAACACCTATCTAACCAACATTGTCCATGTCACCCCCTGATGACCTGTGATGCTATTAAATTATTGTCATTTAGCTCTCTTACCTGGAGTGACTTACTTAGGTTACTATTCTACATATCCCTTTATACAACACAGTTAAGTATCTTGCCAAAGGGTACGATGGCAGTACCCTTGTGGGGTATTGAACTGGCAACCTTTTGGGTACGAGCCCTACTTGCTACCAATACACCACACTGCTGCCTCTAGACTCACGCTCCCTCCTTCTGATCCGCTTGGTACCGAACCCACATTTTTGCACAAATAACTAAGTGTTTCTTCCAAAACTAGGAGTCAAAAAGCATGCTAAAGACCCAAGATGGGGTCTTGCTCTTGTTTCAGAGAAGAAGGCTTACATTGCACTGGTGAATGGGCAGACAGCGGTACTCGTGTTCCAAGCCAGAAGAACTCACTATGTCACATTTTAGTTGTTAAAAGGTTCCTAACACATTTGGTGCTCCAGGAACAGCAGATTGAATCAAAACAGTCCAATATTTCTTTTAATCAACTGAAAGGGAGAATGATGAATGCTCAGACAGCCTGAGTAATGTTCTTAAAGTCCTCTCTCCTCTCCCAGGCATAGAGTTAGATCACATTTGGAAAAGCCAACAAAATTTGCTCCATTTTCTCATCAATATTAGAGTAGCCTGCCTTTGATATGAACTGTACAGTATAGCATACTGAACTGATTATGATTTCACAGTCACAAAGACTTGCTTTAATGTTGTAAATCTGGGCTAGGCGATAAGATCTTCTGCAAGTGCAATCGTTCAGAAATAAGATACTGTACTATTCCAAGGACAACACAAGACTTCGCCTCCTCTTCGGAGGCATTTAATTACAAAATTTGATTGATAAATGGCTTCACAAGGTACTCGGATAATTACCTCTGTTTCTCCGTGGCAACATAAGAGGCAGATGACCTCCACCTCAAAGTTTAATCTCCTTGCTGCTCCTCCCTTGCTGTCCTTGTACTGTGCCAACACTGCATTCTCAATTCACTCTGCTGTGCAGAACCTGGGCTGTTTTTTTTTTCCACAAACCTGGACTCCTATTCATTATTTGCAGTTTTACAGAAACTGAGCTCACAGCAGTGCGAGAGTATGATACGGGAGCCAGTGATCTACAGCTATACTGACAGAACGAAGATAGTGCTCATTTTAATAAAAACAACCAGAAGTGAAGTCTCATACTATAAAAAGCTAAAAGGCATTACATAGACCATATCTAGATATCTTCTACACATTTGTGACATTTTTGTCAGTGCCTTCAAATGCTCACATGTGCACAGTGCTACATACAATAATGTTTGTTAATATTATTAGATTTCTCTAACCAGCTCCTCCTTTATATTGTCAATAACTGTATTGGGGTGAATCAAAATATCCCTCCTCTCCTTCCTTGGCTAAACAAACATGAGCACTGACACATTTACTACACGGGTACATTTAATATGCATAAAAGAAAGACAAAAAAAAGATAATTCATGTATCTGGTCACATAGGCCATTCCATAAGACTTGGTGACATCAATGACTGAAGCTTAGAGCAATGACAGAATCCACCCCCTCTCTGTAACTGAGGAGAAAGGAGAACCTTAGCCGCCAACCTTGGAACAAGCTGACATCATTGCCTTTGAAAACAATAACAGAAGCATGCGTCCATTCTTAGTCATTGTGAATATGAATGGCACCAGTCACTTCTAGTAACATTCAAGCAACTCTGTGAGAGGTTACAAGATCTTTGAAGAGCCTCACATGAATGCTGATTCTTCAGGAACCTAGATGTACATGGAGGTAAAGGTACATGAAGGTATGGTACAATACTGCACCATACATTCCAGAACAATACTGACAAGAACATTACAGAACAGTAGTGAGCAGAAAACCATAGAACATTCCAGAACCTGGGTGAAATTCCTGAGCATTCCAAAAATCTGGTGAGCAGAGACCCCTAGAACATCCTGAAACACTGGGGAAAAGCCATGAAAATTGCAAGAATAAAGACAACCATGCAGGGAACGCTCCAGAAAACAGCTGAGTGGGGATCCAGAACCCAAATGTGAGAAAGGTGGGCAAGAAAAATCCTACCTGACTGGTCTCCAACCAACAGAAGTGAGTGGACACAGTCCTCCTCTCTCTGCCTGACGTTCTTAGAAACTGAACTGCTTATTCTTCACGCCTCACCACCTAATCTGACCATTCTGTTCTGATGTTGTTTGTTGCCTTGGTTACCCTCGGTACAGTATGCAGTCCTACATATGCATCTTGGTGCTGTGTGATTCCTTTAGAACACAGCCAGCAGCCACATATGGAGTGGGAGGGAGGAGGATGCGCTTTGCACATCTCAGCAGCAATGTATGTGCGCATGGCTTTGTGTGCCAGCGCAGACAAATTTAGGATCTGACTGATCTCATGCTCTTACCTCACAAGGTTCAGAGGAACCAAATGATTCTTTTATCTTGCTTTGTCCGACCAATAGGAATCAATCGTATGTCTGTGCGTTAATAAAAGATGACGCTGTTGATAGCATTACCCAAAGCAGGAGCTGGAGCTGAAACTATCAACACACACAGGAGAAGCAACCACAAAGCATGAAAAAGAATAACAGAGTTAGACAGCACTTTCTGCCATACCACCATTTTCCTATTCATTTTTGATTAATACATGTCAACCTGTTTGTCTTGGTTGCAATTAAAATTGGATTACAGGCTATGTTTGACAAGTGGTCTCGTGCTCTATTACTGCCATTGCAGTCATTTTATGGGAGTAATTAGGTGTGCAGGCCTTGAACAAATACAATTTGGCACATGTTCTCTTGCAGGTCCTTCTCTATGTCACTTTGTTCCTGCTTCATTTTCCTCACAGCAGCACACAGCTGCTGATCCATAAATTCTCAGTGATACTACTCCGCAAAATTACCACCTTTCGCTGCCTTGCCATGAGTGCCCGTGAAGCTGGTATCTGGGGCTAGCAGGCCACTGCCACTCAGCCATACACACAGCATTCTGTCTGTGTGGAACAACTCTGCAGCACACTCACTGGCAGGACACCTTAGAGGGAGAATAAGCCGCTTCCCACCGAGAACCACTCTACCACATGCAGCACACATGCCTGTGAAAGATATGCGATATGCACACACTGGGGTTATGACCTAGGATGTGCATGCAGTGGTGTTAAAGCATTATATGTATATTTGTGTCTCTTTGTGTGTTTGTTTCATATTTGAAGTTTCAGATGAAGTTTTGGGATGACACCTTTCAAACAATCCCTACAAAATTAACCAACCCTTGACAAACCAGTTCAATCTATGACTGAAAAAAACACTTCCTTTCTGTGTCCTCGTGTCAGCTGTTCACAGCATCCCTCCCCCATCCCATCTCCCATGTGTCTTTTCCCTTTTCATCATGACCTATGGCCAAGTGCAATCCCTTTGTAGGACTCAAAGCAAAATATAATTACCATACACATGTCAATCAACAACCTTTACACCATGATTGTATGGAAATTCATATAGTTTCTACTATATGAATTTATGTTGTATGGATACATCTTATTTTTTTTCATAAAGGTTTGTTATAAAACTATATTTCTCACATCAATGACATCAATAAATGGTTATCTTCATCCCATTAACATTGTCCTTTGTCAGAAGTCAGGAAGTGTCTCAGCTGAATTTTTCTAAAAGTCAGGAAACGATTTTCCAATTATCCTCATTTAGCCTAGGTATTCTGTTCTTTTTTATTCCCACTGTGAAGTACAATCTGCAACTCTTGTGACAATTTAGTAGAAAAAAATATGCTATACCAGACACATTTTGATCGATGTATTGACTGAATGACATATATTTTCAGACAGAACAGCAAATTACATTATGCTATCCTTCAGCCAAAGGTCACACCCCACACTACAGCCAGCCGTGAACTATAGTGAATGAACTGACAGTGGCTGTGTTGGCTTTGCCTGCCTTGCATAACGGATGCTTTAGAAGATGAAAATGTGGACTGTGTGGCAGCATGAATCAACCAGAGGTGAAATATTAATCTACTTTCATTTAAAATTCCCCTTTAAATTGTTATTTGTAGATGCGATCAGCCAGAGCAGCTCTTTGAAGTTGGCTGGTGTCACATGGAAGCCTTTCATTGGAGACACGCTGGAGGAGTGCCTCGACAGTCATGCCTGACTCTGTGTTCCTCTCCTCTGAACATTCCTCTCCTCCCTCCATCAAGAGCATTCTACACTCCAGTCTCTGAAAGCACACTCCTCTAAAGTCTTTCTCCACCTACCGCTAACTGGACACCGTCTCTAACAGAACAATCATTCTCTCCTCCCCTCTTTTCTGCAGAAGGGGAATATTACCCTTGACTCTTAAATAGGAGGACAATTCACCTCAGAATTTCCATGCCCCCCCCCCCCCCCCCCCCCTTCCCCGTTGTTCTCTTTTTCTCTCCTCCCCAGAAGGAAATACATCACACCCTGCAGCACCACACTCTAGCCTTCCTCATTGACCTCACAACATCACAGTTAGTTCAGCATAACCTGCAGGTCTGTATCCTGAGACTGGCTGGCAATGGCTCAGAGCAAACTGACTGTATCACATAATTATCAGCACAATGCAGTGTTCAAATCTGAACCCCAAAGATTTTTTAGCTCTTCTTAATGAACATAGTCCAGATGAGGCATCCCTGACCTTCACCTTCCAGTCATCCATTGACTCATTCAATCACCTATTGCTTACTACAAGTATCAAGACCACATAGGGTTGAATTCTCCTCCCAGCTCTTTCAGCCCAGGTAACAGAGGACCATTCAGAATTAATTGGCCTACATTTCATGTTTTCATGAAGAGGGGGAAACCAGACACCACTGAGTAGCAGCAGTTAATGAGAAGCACAAAGCAACGCAATGGAGCCCTTCTGTAGTTGAATGCTACATCTAAACATTCTAGAGCATCTCATTGTGAACAAAAAGTGCATTTGAGAAAAAGCATTGTAAATTACTTTTGTATACGGCTAATGTGTCCTCATTTCAGCATTGTGCTAGCTTACAATGCACACATTTCCTACTTACACAGCTGGGATTTGAACCAGCAGCCTTACAAAGGTTATAAACACAGTTACAAATCCAGCTCTTTATCCGCTATGCCCCAACTTTTACAGACTAAAGGGAAAAAACTACAGTGTTGAATAACAACTTTTGTTCTCTTGTTTCTTCCCATGGTAATAAACACAGAATGAGTAAGTTCAATCCTTAGGCAGTACCATAGCTACAGTAGTCATCCACCCAGATGAGAGGGAAAAATAATAGTTCTCACACTCTGACACACAGATCTGTGTATTTGTACTAATGACACTGAAGATACTGTCCTCAGAAATGGGTGTAAAGCTGATTTAATGTGACAGAAAATGGCTCCAAGAACATGTACAGCAATATGATGTGTCTGAAGCAACATTTATAATGAAACAAATATATTGCAATATCATATTAAAATAACAATGCGGCGATTATGTAGCCCAGAGCAGAACATTCTGTCTTTCAATCCCTTCCCCCCATCCAGTTTTCAGTGCAAACAGAGTCATGACATATAAAATATATTTGAGCTGCAGCTTTAGTACGTATAGATGCTTGCATAATGCTTTCTAATGACATTTACTGACACACTCAGCAGAGAATTTCAAAACTGAACTTGGCAGACCTACAATAGTATGGTACTCAGTGGTGGAAATCAGAAATCAGCCTTTTATTCCTCAAGGTCAGTGGCCTCGGCACAGCAATTTCATCTATTTAGGTTTGTATACAGCAAAGAACAGACCTTAAGTCAGTGTGTAAAAAGGATATGCACTTTACCAAACACAATGCTGAATATACATCTTAGGTGTTCAAAGGAAACCAACCAAAGACATGCTGTCATTCTGAGATACTTCACTTTCATCTGTTGTATTATTTTTTGTGCTGGTCCAAATTTGTTCCATTGTTCTTCGGATGTGTTGACAGTATGGCTTTAACGGCACATTGTGCTTGCCTTTGACAAAAAAACAATAATTCCTTATAGATGCCTAAATAGTCAGAATGTTGATCTCCTAAAAAAGGTTAGAAGAGCTCCTCAACAAGCTCTCAAGAATGAGCTCCTGCAAAGAACATGACAAGAAGAGCAGAAACTTGTCTGGACATGTCTGTCCAAATGCATTTTTTTTGCACCTCTTTGCACCAGTTCTCAATTCAAAGGGTTCCCACCTGAACGCCTTTTGCCACTTATCTGAAATGTTTCAAATGAATAGCGTGATATCATCATCTGCCTCTTCCACTCAGCCACTTTCTCACCAATCACAACATAAAGCGGACACATAGTGAATTTTTCACTCAGTGACAGCACAGCAACATCATTTGGCCATCACATATAGAGCCTGTGTTCTTCATGTAGGGTCTGAAGATTCTGTGAGGAATATCGCACATTGCCTCTGTTGTGCAGTGGTGGCGGGTGAGCTTTGCATGTCAAGCAGAAAAAGCAGTGGTTCATCTTGTCTGCAGGGGCCGCATCCCTCTTCTCTCTGACTGTGTTCCCGATGAGCCCCCCAGGAGGAGCGCAATGATCCGTTCATTAGCAGGGCTCTGCGGCGCTGAGCTGGTGCCTGCGCGCTGTATCACATGCTGAGCATCAAATTGGACATACCCAAATGGAACAAAGCAATTGGAGGGTGATGTAGCATTGTCCTAATGGAAGATGTAAATCACAGGTTCTAAATGGACGACAGCCTTTTGTATGCATCTGCTCAACATCAGTTCCCCTCACCAAAAAGACTTCCTATATCATTAAATTCACTTCATCCAGTGAGAGCTGGCAAAACTGAACTTTGGAGAATACTTTAGTCAGAGCATGGAAAAAAATACTAGTTTGCTGGTAGGGAGAAACATGAAAGCTAAATGCTCAGACAAAACTGTAAAATGCTTCAACATATTCCCCTTTAAGTCTTGACATTTGACACAGTGTCAAAAAAGTTAAAGTCATTGGTGATGAGCTTGAGGGAATGAAGGGGGCTGTGTCGTGGCTGCTGGCAGTTTCTGCAAGCTCATAATGCTTTCATCTCTCTAACATAGCGCCAATTAAACGTTGATTCAAATTCTTGTCAAATAACATAGAATTTAGTAGAGAGACAGGGAGACACTTTTTTGGTTTTCTCCCTTTTTTGGGAGTACAGAGAACTAGGCTTACCAGGCCCTGCTGTAAAAAAATGAAAAAAAAGTAAATGGAATTTGTCTATTGTTATAAACAATTTAAAGTCCTGTATAATTATCCCCAAAAGAAGCTCTATAATCTTGTGCAGGGTTTTTAAAGGAATGGCCTTGAGTCCAGGTTAATAATGAGCTTTTCAAGCTTTGCCTCAGCAGCTCCGCAATGTTACAGAAGAGGAGCTTTGAGCCATTTCTTTTTATAAGAGGCCTTTAAACACAGAAAAAGCCAGGAGGAAATCTAGAGGAATGAAATGATGCACACAAGCTAAATATGTGCGCATGTACATCCAGCTTCTGGAGATTTGGAACATCAAGTGCTTGCACACACATCCTACAAAAAGGTGTCAAGTGGATTATGGTTTTTTGTAAGCACGGTTTTATAATAATTTCTCTTTTTATTGCACTTATTCTGACTCATTATCCTGGACCAAGGGCCAAGAGCTCCAGGGGAGGAGAGAAGAGATGACACACCGAGCCTGTTGTTCAAGATCCACGGCCAGACTGTTAGTTGCACTGACCTGCCATCTGAGCTCTGTGGCACAGCTTTTACAAGCTCTCCTCACACCA
Organism: Megalops cyprinoides; assembly: GCF_013368585.1. Taxonomy (NCBI): domain Eukaryota; kingdom Metazoa; phylum Chordata; class Actinopteri; order Elopiformes; family Megalopidae; genus Megalops; species Megalops cyprinoides. The sequence continues at coordinate 14,753,206 of NC_050589.1, forward strand.
CCTCAGCAGTGGTTCTCGGTGTTCATCATCACCGAGCCAGAGCAAAAGACTCTGTTTGCAGCTGGCTGAAAACTCGCACAAAAGGCAATGTAGCAAATGACATTCTGATCAGCTGTTACTGACTTGTCACTAACATGGTGCAACTTTAAGGTAAGCGCTCCATCACGCTTTGCCCACAGCTCCTGTTCTCCCACTCGATGCGAGTGTGTGGAAACACACTTAGTCTTTCTTACATCTGCCATTCCACTTAGGTGCATTGCACTTCATCCTGACTATAACACAAGCCTGCGTCTTACGGCACATGTCAGTCGTCGTCAGCCCCCCAGGGCTTCATGCCCTTCATGTGGCGTGCCCCATGATTCACGTCCTAATCATGTGCAAGCATCCACAGCAACCATCCGCTGTCGTCCAACGCCGTTGTATACCTCATCTGATTCTCACAGCATCTACATCAACTGCCCATGTGCAATTCATCTTTGTCTGAGTGGAAGGGGGAGTGACCTTGCATCAGAATCAGTTCCAGGTCACTTTTCTTCCGCCTCTCATTGGACGCACAGGGCCCCTGTCAATTGATGCAGGACCTCAGTGACAGCACTGTCATTGTTTGTACATGCAGAAATGCCCTTAATTAGGTTTTAAAAGGACACAGAACAGAAAGCATACACCTCGAATATTTGAGCATAGTCTCATACTGTCAGCAAGACCTGCTTCTACACCTGCATTTCTAAGCTGAATTGGGCAGGGGAGGTCACATTGCATAAACACATCACTTCTAATATGGTTTATATTTGGACAAATAATGCTGTAGGATTGTGGATGCTAGTCTGCTTAGATTCAGGCAGGATGCACTGATACACCATGTTCAGGCATGCTCACTGTCCACTAGACTTTAGCAGCCAGACATCACTACTGCTGTACCAGCATACGAAGCACTATAAATGACACTATACACCAAACAAGCACCACCAAGCATTGTTACTCTACAAGCACACTGTGGCACACACTGAGTCCTCCTCAACATGTGACAGACAATGGGGGTGATGGCACCTGTGTGGTTACGAGTTAACCGTGCACTGGATGTTGGTTATTGCTGTCTTGTCTCCTCTGTACATCAACCCCATTATGCCACACAGACGTACTGGAAACTGTCTTCTCCTTACACTTGGAGAGGAAGCATTAAACCAAAGCAAAGACCGATACATGACTGCAGCTGAGGACCATGTGCACAAAGATAAACATATCTTTTAGGAGGAAGAAAATAATAAATTAAGAATTCAAGAAAAAAACTACCACCGTTTCCCACCAATGTGATTCTCATAGTAACTGCAAATGGACACAGACACAGACATACAGACACACACACACACACACACACACACACACACATTCTCTCTCATTCTCCTCTTTTTGCAAGTGGGTAAGGAGTGAGGCGTTGCTTGGTTTAATTAGAAGCTGAATGTTACGTAATGAAGTGAGGACACGTACTGTAAAAGCAAGCCAGGGCCACAGTGTCATGGAAACTAGCGCAGTCTGGAAGAGGCTACAGTATATGAGAAATGTGAAACACCGTCTTTACATGTGAATGACAGAAACAGTTGCACACTACTGTTGCACACTATAAAACCATTTGAAAATTAGCTGTACAAAGTAAATGGATTAAAGCCTATAATATATAGTTGTTCAATCACTTCAGAAAGGGTATGTTACATATACTAGTGTATAAGACAGCAGTCTGTGCTTTTGAGACCACACAAATGCAGTGCAAAAATGTCATCCTGTCCTATATGATTCACATTCAGCACACTGCATGATAAAAATTTATTCTGGAAAAAAATCAGGTTTTTTTTGTTTTTATAAGCCTGGATAGATAGTTCCACACTGCAGATGGCTCGTTATGAAACCACTAGGTTATGCATTTCCGATGAGCAAAAATTCACTGATACAAACGCAAAATTCATTAAAAACAATATAATGGGATATTTTGGAGAACAAAAGTCAAAACAAGTGATCAATGAGTTTGCCCATACTAAAAACCTGTATATTTCCATCAAGAGGCACAGCTGTCTTTCAGTTTGGTGGAGACATACGCAGCTGTCTGAATTCCTCTATCCTCTGCGTCACCCGGCTACGCACTCACAACTCCCAGGGCAGTAGGAGAGCAATGAACTCTACCAGCAAATACTTGATTGCTGTTAACACATTAAGATGCTTGCCTTGGAGATCAACACAGAACGTAGGTCTCCCAGGTAAAACCCTGAGATTAACAATCAGTGGCATACAATTTTTAATGTATTGCCCGGAATCCAAAGAAAGCTGAAGGCTCATAAAGTCAGCAGAAAATAATTCATAATTTTTACGAAAAAAACGAAAGACCTTTCAGTGTCTTAAACACAGAGCTGCGAGTCATTTGTCATAGCAACGATTGGCATGGCCACCTGCCGGACTGTCCCTGTTCGCGCGCATCTGGGATGTTTTGGCTCTACCTGTGTGATTCTTTCAACCTGTTTCCTTCGGAAATAGCACTTCAAGTCCTTGTTCCAGGTTAGCTTGTGTAGTGTAAAAATGAAAGAATTATTTTTAAAAAATCGTCATAGCTGGGCGTCCCAGGTTTCACAGGAATGAATGAAAGTGAACTAAAACCGCGAAATCTAAAACTGTCTGTACTGCAACACCGAGCGCAAAGAGGTTGGGGAGCTGCAGTCCACCCGACTAATAAACCCTTGTCTTATCACATAATAGAGCGGACACATTTAGAATTTGCAGATGAAATGATTTGTTAAATGTGGAGATCAAATGATTCATGCAGAGTATACGCATATGACTCAGATGTTTACTTTTACCATGAATCTAAAACTTCAAAGAAAATATTGAACTTAAACTCGCATATCCACTTCTAAAATTGGCAAATGTCAAAAGGAAAATTGTGTCGTGTGTCTATCAAAGAGTGGTGGCGGATTGTGCATCGTGTTGTTGTAAATTCTTTATATCATCCAGTGAGGTGACATGGTTTGATTTTATCCGAATAAGAATAACAACAATTACGTTATCACTGTAACTTCGCCAGTTCAGTCATTTCCCTACAATGCCGCTAACCGCAATGTACACCGAACCCACTATTTCCCATTACTATTCACATCGTATGCTCATCACAGATATTCTGCCGTATTCGTTTTGTATATCTATTACAGTACGGCGGTTACAATTCATGGAAATGTAGAATAAAAATCCAATGTGCATGAACGCGCACTCTGTTTCCGAAGCTTATGCGCAATTGATACTTGAATGCAAGTCTTCAATCCAGAATAACTAAACTTCTGACAAAATTTACACAACAGTTTGTGCACGCATTTTAATGAGAGGAGTTTTGCTGCAGGAGAGCGAACCATGTTATACTTAATAGATATCTCTACTTCAGTGCCATTCAAAAGTGTTAAGCGTACCTTACAAATTGTCAAAGTGCCACGGACACTTTGAAGAGCAGTCACAATATCAGTCATGATGGACATTTTCCGTAATATGTCTCAATCCTACACGCTTTTCAGTTTCACTAATGTTACGCTGCATTAAACATTCACATTTTCCTTGTGTTAAAAATAAAATAAACCTGATGAATTTATGTGCTGATTTAAACAAAGTTTAAATTGCGCATCGTTCGCAGGGGGGCTACGCATAACAGATTATTGTTTAACGCTGTTGGGCATGCATTTTAAGTTTTTTTCGATAGTACACAACCTGTTTCATTTTCTCTTCTGCAATACGACACAAGGAACGGGTGAGATAAAAGACACTAGAAAAAAAAAATTCCAGAACTTATCACAGTTTGGAAGAATTTCCCAAGACAAGCATATGAACGGAGATCAGTGATTCTGTGAAACAATATTTAATCTGAGCTTTAAATGCCATAGAATTATGCGGAAATCAAAAATTACATAGTGGGAATGCTGGAATATTGTGAAATGCCTAAAATGATTAATTTATTGATACCCAAACGACGCACAACATGGTGAAACTGCTAATCGCACGTTACTGCATTCCTTTTCTCGTTATTCACCGCTAAGTACATAAAAACTAACTGCATTGAAACACCCTTAAGATATTTCCAATTCACTGCGCTCACTTACCGATGATGTCAATTGCTCTGTAAATATAGGGTCCACTATGTGTTTTTTCCTGCCGACTCTTCCTCACCGAAAGAATATTTTACGCTTTCAGGTGAGACGAATCTTCTCCTGTCTGTAGTGCTGAGAACCGGCCACTTCTTGCTTTTAAAAAAAAATAGTGGGTATATCCCAACGCAACTATTCCATCCACTATGCGCTTCACGGCTAGCCTGCGATGGAGAGGTGTACACAACGGGAGGGGAGAAAGCCCGCGATGCGGTTTGTGTGTGTGTGTGTGTGTGTGTGTGTGTGTGTGAGTGTGTACGGGTGGGGGGCTTCAAGGACAATTAGGAATTACATGACAAGCGGCTAAGGGGTGTAGTTATCCAATTAGCGGAAGAATGTTGTTTAGAATTCATAGGCTATTCTGATAATCACCGAAATACATATATTAGCCAACTTTTAACTAAGACTTCTACAGTTGCCACAACCTGCGGCACCAAATTTAGTTTGATGGTGATGATGATTATGAATGATGATGACGAAATTATCAACATGTATCACTGTTCATTTTGAGTTGATACTCGCTGACACGTTCTCATCTTTAAAACTAATAGTACTTCACAGGACAATGATACATCTTTCACAAATCATACATTTTATACCAGAAAACATGCTCATCTTTATATAACGATGCAAATAAAAACAACAAAAACTTAGCTATAACAGAATTCTGCTTCTTGGAAGTTTAGTGGAAGCTTCTGGTAAAATATAGACAACTTAAAAGGTTCTCTTTTTCTCGGGAGTGGGTGTAACACCTGTAAGAGTTTCATCACTAACATGCAAGCGTGCATCATCATGGTTAAGGTCAGAGAGTATTCCTTTTTCAGACTGCTGGCAGATGATTATTGATAACAAGTTGAAAGGTGGCTATAAACTAGTTCACAAAACGATGAATCTAACACTTTCTATTGTAGTGTCCATTATTCCTAAATTGAGGGCTATCAGTACAGTGGTAGCCATGCCATATACCATGAATAGGACACAAGAATATACTGCCACCATGAGCTGTGGGACAAGTTGTTCGTGAGGCACCCATCAATCCAAAGCGAACAGTTGAAAATCTGTAAAATACCTTGGCAGAAGCCAGGTGGTTACAGAAGGTCACTGCACAAAAGGTCGCTGTCTGATAAAATCTTGATAAAATATCATTATCTGATACCTTGAAATCAGACAGTCACACCAGTGATATTGACATCAAATATGCCTACTAATGATGATGTATGTATGTAAATGAGCTTGCTTTGCATGCATTAGTGCATGATATAAGCTTGTTGTAATGTATTCAAATGAGCTTTATTTGTATATATCATCATATTGTCTTGAACTTGAGGTGATATATGCAAAGAGGCTTGATTTCCATGAAACACTATGTGGCTTTATGCTTGTGGGGATTCATTCCAATGAGCTTGAAGGGGGTGGCTAAGATGGCATTACATCACATGAATAATTGATGAGTCTTTGTTTTGTCAATGACCCAATAGTAAATTTGAAACAATATACAGTAAAAAAAAATAAACAATAAACAGAAAATATGACTGGATTCCTCATCAGCTTAAATGTGATAATTCAGAGATATTACTATTTAATCTTTAGCCTGTTATCCAACCAAAAAACATCTGTCCAACAAAATTGGTCTGAAGCTGGGGTGATAGCTAGCTACCCTGCCAATAAGATGTTAATAATTATTGGCTTATCACAAAGTAGCCAGATTTTCTGAGCCATCCTTGGCCATGGATGGACTTATGCTAATCCATAACTAGCCCAATATCTGGGCCTGAGTGCCCTGACCAAACCTGTTGATCTAAAACTAATTGACTTGTATATGAAAAAACAATATCCATTTAAGCAAATGAATGACCCCATTATTTTAAATGCCAGTCCCATTTGGGGATCACAACAACAAGGTTGTAAAACACTGCTGGAGATGGCTTGAGAGGCCTCCACAAGAGCTGAACTCAAACACTTTGACACTGGTTTCATGGTGCACTCTCACAGCCAATACTTTCTGAGGTAAATGGATGTTGCCAATGGTAGCAGACCTCAGCTTGGGTCCAGGTGAATCAGGATGAGCATATGTGTGAGCATCCACATAAGTGCCTTCTCATGTTGTCTAAGAGCTGTGGGTGTTCAATGACCAGATGTCATATATACCTCCCTCTCCTTCTCTTTCTTATATTGCATCAGTGTCATGAAACATAAATGTAGTTTGCAGTAGAATGACCAGAGGTACCAGACACCATAGTGATGTACTAAAAGGAATTGACTCTACAGGGATAAATAAACAGAAATATTGATAATGTGATAAAGTAAACCAAAAGGCAGTTTTTGAACAGTTTTCATGACCAACAATGTCATGGTTTTGGACAACCATTATTTATATTGCTGTCCAGAAATGTAGGCATAATTAACTACATTATTGTGAAATTGAATTCATACAAGAAATCTAAGTTTTCATTGGGGTCAGATTGTTTCATTTTTACTGTCTTAGCAATTCCATTCACTGAAGCCATTCTATTATTGCGCTTGTTCAGTTCTTTCCTTGGATAAATCATTCAGTTAACAATAGCAAGCCACCTTATATGCCCAACTCCTTTTTTCTTGAAATACTTGAAAATGTACTCTGTAAATGTTAAATGCCATGAGTAGGTTATTAATGCATTGTATGTGGAGGTTGTTGTTTACTTGTAGTTGTAAATATGAATTTATTTGTCTGTATTCATTGTATATTTGTCAGGACTGCAGCTCCTTAGCCGGATTTGTTTTTGTTTTCCCTGTCCATGTGCTTTTGGTTTTCCCTGTGTTCCAGCCCTGCCCTGCTCTCCGCCCACCTGGTCACCTGACTGGCTCCACCTGCCTACCTGCACACCTGAACCCCATCTTGTCATCTGCCTTGCCCTATATATTCCACGTTTGTTTCATGTCTTGTTGCTAGTTTGTCTCAGTTCATCTGTTGTGCTGCAAGCTGTTTGTCCTGTTTTGTCTGCCTGTTTCCTTGACTTTGACTTTGGATCTGTTTTTTTTGGTTTTGTTTGCTGTGCTCTTCTGGATTGTGACTTCGCCTGTTTTTGACCCTGATTCCTGGACTGCGTTTTGGCTTGATTAAACTACCTTGTGCATCCTGCCTCCCTGTCTGCGTCTGAGTCCCTGCCTGAGCCCTGACAATATTGGAAAAGTTAAAAAAAGTATTGCTTTAGATGCACTTACTCTGTGTGTCACCCAGTAACCAAAATCAAGATAGTGTGTGTCTCCCTCTTGCAACATTTCCACAGTACTTGTGTATTATTAGCAAAGATCATTTTTGGCTAAGCAGGTTTTCCTTAATTAAGGATAAATTAAGGATTAATTGTTTCCATTGCTGACAGAAGCCACTTTGACATGTTACCGAACTGGCAGCCTCTGCAAATCCACACATTTGCTATCATGCCACCTCACAATTCAGAGATGCAGCTGTTTGTTGCAGTCAGACTAAGCCACACCCACAGCAGACAGGCAGAAAAGCATCTCTGGAAAAAAAAAAAACCCGTATTGCCCAGGATGACCATGTTCCTTTATGGAAGTTTGTATTGCAGTGACTTGCTTTAATCCTCACCCCTCAGCTCCACATTAAAGTCCAACCAAAAAAAAGTTCTCCTTAATCACCCCCACACCAGTGGCAAAGCACTATATATCAATGAAGCAGTCATCACAAATATAGCAGCTCTTAATACTAGCCAGCAACTCCTAAGTCTGGCAATCCAAACAAAGAGTTTCAGAACATCAGAACAGCATGTAAAAATATTGAAAATGATGTTCCAAAGAAAACTTGTCCAAGAGTATTGTTTTTCTGTAGTGTCTTTTTTTTTTTGCATCACAATCGAATATCAACAGTCAACACAGGCTATTGCTGTCTTCTTCAGGGTATTTACTTTTACACTCAGGGTATTTTATAACATATCTGAAAGTTAAGAACAGTATGTCCTGGCTGACTATTTGACTATTTGTTAGCTTACTATATATATATATATATATATATATACAGTATATATATATATATATATATATATATATATATATATATATATATATATATATCTGAGCTTAAACACCCAAAGACCCATTCAGACTTTTGGCTGAGCACAACAAACTACTTGTCATGTTTTTATGGCGAAGTTTATTAGAACATAATAGAAGACAATTACTGTAATAACTAAAGAGTAATGGACCTTAAAAAGATCCCCATTCTACTCTCATTAAATGCAGACTTGACAATCACCACACTCTGATCCCTATTCTTTAAATAGGATTACAACTACCCCCTAATGTTTAGGTCTAAAAACACGAACCCAACAGCATTCCCAACCATTTTGTCATGTCAGGAGAGAGTTTTGGTCTAAAACAAAACTGTGTCAGTACACGTGGTTTGTGTCCAGATAAGTGATTAATGGCTCTTCCACTATTTTTTTCAAGAACCTTAGAGAAGACAAGAGGAATAGCAATTGATTGGTAATTACATGCAAGATTTGACTGCTCTGATTTGAAAATTGGCATATCCTGGCCTGTTCCTGATGTGGCTGATAAATGACGTCTAATGAGTGAATCATTGAAATAATATGGTTCTGTATTTCTTCGAAAAGGCTGTCCAGATAGTACACATTGGTCGGTTCATCCATGACTCTCTCAGCTTTGTTGTGATCAGTCTCCCTTAATGATAGTAATGTTAAATGTTACATTTCTGCCATTTTCTACACATTATTGTCTGTATATTTGTGTACATCATTTTCAGGGATTGCTGTCTTGCATGCCCTGGAGGATGTCCCATAAGTATTAATTGGATATAACATGACTGCATAGAAATTTTAAACCAAACCCCTCACCCCAACCCCACAGGACCCTCCTGTATTGTGAGACCTGGACTAACTATTCTAATTTTATCAGTACATAAAAAGAGTGTCCTGATTTCAACAGTGCCAACACATTAAACTTTAGGCCTTTTAATCAAAGCAGTAGTCACACAGTGCGCAGTCTGGCATTACTTTCTAACTTTAGGGTCTTGAAAGTCCCAACAACTTGGGTATAACACACAAGTGCTCCTTCCCATTCCTCACACCCTCAGTCCCACTGGATTCTTCACCCTCTGGTTTCACATGCTGTCTCCTTCATCTCCCTCATCTCCCTCCTGCCCTTCATGCTGCTCTTCTACTCCTGCATCCCTCTCATATTGGTGCATCCTGGCCTATCAGAACCAATGAGCTGACTCACTCCTTCACAGGGACACCAGAGACTCCTTTCTCTACCACCCTTTCTCCTCCAATCGAAAAGCACACTTACTTGGCCTGAGCAGCAGGTTCAGTTCTTACTCGGCTGATGTCAGTGCTTGCCGTATTCTTACAGAGCAAGTGTCAATCAGTGTAAATTTTCCAACTGACACAAAATAGCTGTTGCTTATTGTTTTTTAAAAAAAGGGATGAAAACATACACATACCAAATGTAATACCAGCGGCCTATGATTGAGACGCTAAGAACTGAGGTCTTGTATATTAAGCCACACATGCTTAGAGTAGATGGGTTAAAGACATTTACAGGAAAATTTTCTAGACTAAGCCTGATGTTCTTTATCACAGCAGCACAGGAGTGCAGGCCCAGCTTTCCGGTAGCTGAGGCTTTGAAACCTTTATGAACAGAAAACTCAGGATGCACTGGGAGATATTTTAAAATACAAACTCCTACAAAAGGGCGCTGAATGTAAAACAATCTTATTCTCTCTGTCTGCTGTGAAAATGTAGTCTCAGTCTATATTGTAAATCGATAATTCCCCTGGTCACATTGGAGAAGCATGGAAGATCAAGATATGGCAAAGGTACGAGTGTTTTTTAAATGCAGTGAGTTTGACACAGGAGCAATAGTCAGGCAAATGTAAAGAGTACTGAATACAATATGATTTCATCTTACACAGCACACGTTAACCTGTTGTCTCCAGAAAACCAGTGTTTCCTTCTCTCTCATTTGGTGGCTGTCGCATCCTAAAATATATTCACTATATAGACAAGCAGGCCAGGTGGACAGCCACTATGTCCAGTAAAGGGAGCGTTAGAGTGCTTTGAGACCAAGGATATTGCCTAGTCAGCGTCTGTCGTACCACAGCCCTGATGCTCAAGATAAAAGGCTAGTTAGATTACATTATTCATTTGCTAGGCAGAGGGTTCAATCAAGGGCAATTTAGACTGCATTCTACTTTACGTGTAACACATGCAGTCATCCAAATGTATCCAAGTCCAAGTGGACATTTTCTGTATTAGCTGAAGGAAAATGCACAGGAGCAGAACACCCACAGAACAACAGTGGTGGCTAACCCAGAGTTAGCTTCTATCTGTGCAACCCACAGGTCTAGAGCACAAATAACTATCAACCTATTGAACGACCAAGAAATTTAACAAAACAGCAATGAATCCTCTGCTACAGATGGCTGTATGAAAGCAATGAAACATCTCCCAACACTATAGTTTGAATGTGTGCCACTTTTTGATTATGTGCAACTCTTCACTGAAAAGTAATTATACAGTTGGGTTGGCACCTCTCTTAGTTTGTTTATGGCAATTTATTTAATCATATAATCACACCACATTTTGTAACACAGTGAATTTGCTGCCTTAAGGAACGTCAGAAAACAGTTTCCTTGTGATGCTTAGGGTTTGAAGTAATGTCTCCATATAACCACATTATCCCCCTCCCCCAAATACTTCTGAATAGTGAATACATTTGGTGATGCTCAGAGAATATCACCATGGTGCAGATAGAAAGTCTTCCCTGTGATTAACACAGCTGTTCTAGTATTTCAAAAGAGTGTGAGGATTCAATTAATGGCTTAACCAGGTGTCACATATTTATGCCAAACATTTAGAATTCTGACACAAAAGGTATGTTACAAGCCATATAATGTCTGATCTGTTCCTACCAAGTACACAACATAGTATGTAAGTATGTGATATGCACAGCCTAAGTGCCATTTTCCATTCAGTATGGCTAAAAAGTGAATAGGGTCCATTCAGTAATTGTGATTGGACCTTGGCCCTATAGCAATCATCCGATCACAGACAAGCAGTGCCTTAGGCTGAACCATTATGATGTGTTAACCAAGTCTGAAACAAAATAGAACAACCCAAAATAAATATCTTATATCATGTATCTCTCTGCTGGGCAAGCGACATCTGCACCACATAGAGAATTAACATTGTGCAACACAGTATCAGCTAGGGGGTTATCTAAGTGCCCTTATTAAACACAACAGCCCTCAGACATCAGCTTCCTTGGTATCTGCAGTGACAGAGGAAACAGCTATCTCTTCACTCAGTGGTGAGAGATGCAGTTCTAAGATATGAAGGTCAGCATCGAAAATGCAGAGAAAATGCACAACATAAAATGATAATAAACAGACAGCATCATCAGCTAATCTAGAAGACGTTTGCACAGAGCAGCATTTCAGTTTGTCAGTGGGCAGAATAATAAATGAACACATAGATAAATAAATAATAAAATACATTAATAAATAATAGAATATTTAAAGTGAACTAGAAAGTGTAGATTCTCAGCTCTGCGGGGTCTGATATCCATTCTAAATAGCTTGATCCTGAAGAGTAGAATCCAATGTTGAATTCAACCTCCCTAAGCACGTGAACTTGAATTAGAATCCTTAATGAAGCAATGGAATGATGGGTTGGAGAATGAGAAAGAGGAAGATATTTCAGGAGCGGCCCACACTGACGGGTCTACAAGAGAAGGTCATTAATGCCCCAGCTTCAGCTGAGAGATACCTTCGTCATTAGGGCTTTTATTGTGTTTATACGAGGAACATTGTAAAGCAGCTTGTATCTGAAGGCTATGGAAAAAGTTAATAAAATGTGCATTCACTGATTGTAATTCTATTTAAGGACAGCATTGTCATAAAGGATTCAGGCCTCAGGGACAATGGGTGGCCACTATATGCTGTTATTCCAGTGATGCTGAAAAGAAATAACTTAGCTAAAGATGTTCATAACACATGAAAAATAATTACAAACCTATTGGCTTGGCATTGGTATGTGCTGATTGTTTCAGCCAGGGAAGAACCATAAACACAGAGGCTTGATGTGAATGAATCTGGATTAAGTCATTTATGACAATGACAGTGAGAAAAAAGGGCCAGAAGATGTGTCTGTTAACAGTGACAAGTCTGCTACAAGCCCTCGCTGTCCACATAACATGTCAAGGCATACAATTAGCTCGCTGAGTTAAAGAGCAAGTTCTCAGCGAAGGGAACTGCTCTCTTGCACTGACTCTGTAGGGTGTCACTTATGTTGTGGATGTTCACTTCCTCACTCAGACATCCAAGGGTTGCTACAGGACTGATCAGGCATTTCAAGGTGCAATTTAATAATCAAAGTCAAACTGAGAATTCACCTGAATTATTGAGTTACACCCAATTACCCAAGCATTATATGAATCATGTACATTTTCTCTATCATTATTTCAGAACTGTTTGACACTGACAAATGTTTGAATATGTTGTGTCCTTGTCTTGTGGAACATTTTATGCTGTTTTGTTAAATACACTTTGTACTTGCACTTTGGAAGTCACTCTGGATAAGAGTGTCTGCTAAATGATGAAATGCACTGTACTATGCTAATAAAGCAACATTTATTGCCAATTATTGTCTAATCTTAGACAATATTATGTATTTTCAAGTCAGCAGAGCAGGCATTCTCTACACATTGATTCACAACATTTGATTAACAAAGTCCATGTGACCCACCTTTGTCATGTGATTACTGCTGCCACTCCCTTTACTGTTGACATGATTTGAGATATGAATGCAGGACATATTGCGGTTTGATGGCACATATTTTAAGGGTATAATGCTTTTTTTTTTCCTCCTGCTGGTTCAGACTATATTCAGTGCAACAGAGGCCCCAGAGATAGCTTTAATTCCAGATGCACAAGCCAAGAGGAGCGCAGACTAAACAGCAGCACAACGCAGAATGGCATCAAGAAAGGATCAGGGAACAGGCTATAGGCATGCTAATGGCAGGAGTGGAAATGTCATGAGTGGCAAGATACTCACTGGTGTCACTAGCTCGGGTCTACACATGCACTATGATGAGCAACAATGTTCAACTCAGCTCTCTGGATCGCAGCGTGCAGTATGCTTTGCGTATGCTGGGAAAAACACTGAACTACACATCGCTCTTGTGGAGGAGTGGAACATCATTCCTTGTGACATTTATTTGAAACTGTGCATGAGCATTGCTAGACTCATTAGGAGGAAAAAGTATTGTTAAAACACAGAAAACATTACTCTTCTAGCTTTTGTTTATGGCCAGTGTAATTGCTAACTGATGTCAGATGCGACAATGAAAATATACACATACAAGCAGGAGTTTGGTTCAGAATTCAGTTATGACATGATAGTGGCAGCTGGTCTGCCTCGTAGTGGTTACCATGGCAGCAGAGTTTGTCGCCTAGAGCACCAACTGCTCTGTGGGAGGTGTGAGGCCATCACCCAGTGTGCTGCACCCACCCCCCTTCAGGGTGACAAGGAGCACCATGGCGGGTGTCACGATCTGATCACATCTAGAGAGGAGGCCCCGCGGAGATCCGCCCTCTGAGACCATTGGTGGGTAACTTCGACCCGCTCTACTCCACTGACATAATGTCTCTTTCCCTCTCTCTCACTCTATTCCCTCCTCCCCCTCCCTCTCTCTCCCAAGGCCACAAGCGTGTTTGTGGCCCACTTACCCCCAGGGGAGGACCGCTTTCCATGGGCCTGTGAAGAAGGAGGAAGAGCTGCCCCCCTCCCCGCCAAAACCATCCACCCATCCGGGGGAGACATGTATTGGCAGGTCAGGAGCTGTGACTTGAGGGACCCTCTGTGTGAAACGAGGTGCGACAGTCTGATGTATGGTGCAGACCATCTGTGCGCCCCCCCCAACCCCCCCCCCCCCCCCCACTCCCCTCACCCTCCCAGGAAGAGGCAGGTCACGCATGCACTGTAGTGCACACGCCACCACTGCTCATTCTGGAAAATGAGCGTAAAGCCATCTAGATCACAAAGCAACATGCCAGAACAGAGGAACAAACACAGTGTTTGGCTCATGTAGTACCCACAGGGAGAGGAGACATCTTACAGCCTGACGTAAAAAAGCCTACAAAAAAATCTCTGTGGATATTTATTATCCTTCCTCACAAGCCCAGTCTAAATTCATCTTCACTATACTCCTCAATCTGAAGTAACTATTATGTCAAGGATTATATAAGGAATTATTTGAGATATATATAATCCTGCTAAAGCAGATGTACATACGGAGAGTTGCTGGTCCATTTTTAAACCCAAAGGTTTTAAAACCCCATCAGAAATAGCCTCAATAGGATTTGGAACTGCCATTCATGCTAGTCTTTCAAAACATAGCACACACAGACAAAGTTTTGCATTATAGTCACTGTTAAAGACTGCTGGTTTCCTTGACAACAGCTGATATGTCCTCTGAAAGCATCATAACAGTCAGAAGAAAAAATCTTTTTAATAAATAACAAGCCTCAGCTCAGTAAGCATGGCCTTTCTCTTCTTTGAGCAGTTTGTTAATAAGTCAACTACAATCACCAGTATGGATTTATTCATAGCAAAGGGCATTGCGTCATTATATGCTATGATTCAGTTTTCAGGCTGTTATAACCTTTTTTGCTGTGAATTTTAACAAGGGGGGTGATGTATGAAGGAGATGATTTGAGAAAATTTTTGAGATTTGAGAAATCTCACTGTAGCATTTCCAGGGATCCCAGTATTCCACATCAAAATAAGGAAGCTCTCATCTCACACCGTCTCTACCACCACTTTTCAAATGAGTGAATTAGAAATGAAATAACAAAGTTGGAAACATAGCTGTTGCAGGTAGGTTTAAGCAAGCACCATATTTATTAAATGAATGTATCTCATACTTAGGCACAATTTATCTTACTTCTGTGGTGGTTAAAAAACCACCCTTCTTTTCTGAAGTGCTGGAACACATCCCTATACCACATTATCTTTGTCTTTAGTAACAACATTCCTAATAACACACAGTAATATGCTCAATAAATATTTGAAGGCAGGGGTTGGAGCAGCACTCTGCAGCCTGGAAACAGAGTGAAACCAGGAATACTCAAAATCACCAACAGAGTACCTGCACATTATTACAGCCTCCTGTAATTGTGCTTGATCATCTCATGCTCTGTTTCATCCACACTTTCCAAAATGATAAACTACTTGCACACTGTCATGTTCTTGTCCCTCAACAGCTGTGCAGTGTAAACCAAATGTAATAAGTTTTCAAAGCAACTTTAGGTCACCTCAGCCTTTCATGTCTTTGTGTCTTTATTGAAGTGCATTTGTGATTTGTGGCAGATAAAAAGCAGTGAGCTGTTGCATTCAGACTCCAATTGTTTGATTACAGATATATATATATATATATATATATATATATATATATATATATATATATTTATATGTATATATATATATAACACTGACGTTAAACAAGCTATAATCTCCAAAACAGGGCATACTCCATTTTCTCAGTTCTTTTCTTCTATCTTCAACAGGACTTCAAATGTCATTAAAATGATAGGAAACTTTCAACTGTGCTGTTACAAGAGGGGAAAAGATAAATACTCTAAGAGTATTAAAGTGGCTCCAGCTCCAGCAATTCAGAGGCACAGGGGTTAGTGCAGTATAGAAAGAAGATTAGTGTAAATACAACCACATACTCCATGCCAAGTTGGTGAAGCAGATAAAGAAAAAAGAATTATAGAATTAAATTATGTTGAAATGGCCTGAACAGATTAAGTGCACTTTTTGTCAATATGTTTTCCTCTGGGGAAATCTGATACAGATTTACTGTTCTTCTGGCATGTTCTTTTTTGCACTGTCACCAGGATACAGTGATCTATATGGCATGAGGTTCAGTCTATATTCTATATTGTCTTTGCTGCCAGTGTTTGAGGTGTCTGTGTTCACTTCAGTAATGAGCATTACAAACAGAACACAACCCCAATGGAATCTATTTTAGTAGTTCCGCCTGAACTGTCCCAAATAGCCTTAACATTACCCTGTCCAACAAACTGACCTATACTCAAAAAGAGGGGCCTTTCAAACCTCACTCTTATGTTTCCAAATTCCTCTGTACTTACTTAACATATAGAACCTTTGTTAAACTTTTATTGGCTTGCAAATTCTTACACATTATTTTGAGATATCAACACAGATGGACATACAGTACCTGCAGTTTGATTACAATGAGCTGGACTGAGAGAGATGAAGAGAGCAGGCACCCTGTGCACAGAATGACAAACACCCCACTCAGAGGTATAAAAGAAAGTCAATCAAAACAACAGTGGAGGACGCCTAATCCGATTTGCTTCGTACGCCATTTAACACATCAGCCAGAGTTACGCATTCAGCAGAGTCTTCAGGAAGACAGGCGAAACAAACTTTAATTAGAAAATTATATTGAATCAAATTAAATTAATTGGGACATTAATTAGCAGATCAGTGACAGTACCGATTGAACACGACAGGGTTTATTCAGCGAGCACAATCAAAGGCATTTGACATCAAAGGAAGCTAAGAGGATTTTTTTTCAACCAACTTCACTATACAGATGAGATATTTTCAGCCATTCATTCTTTTGTTTTGGATACCAGACAGCAAATATTTTCAAATACATGGTGCATCTGCTTGCATTTCATGCTGAGGTACAAAATTTGTTCCAGTTGATGTTGGAGTAGAATCAAAGATAGAGAAATTAAGGCTTTATTACATTACATTATTTAAATGACAGGGAACTTCATAAGATCACAGTGCTTACACTAAACAGTGTGGGTGTGAGCTCAATGATGACAATCTACAGTATAAAGTATTGTAAAGGATGATGGTGTAAATAAGAGGTAACACACGCAGTGTATTATTTATCAGTGTTATTATTTATCAACTAAGACTCCATGGTAGGATGTTGTAAATTGCATAAAAGTCACAAGTGTTTTGGGGAGGCAAATGCCTTTCAGAATGAGTGGGAATAACTAAAGTTCAAAATAAATAATAAATAAATTATGCTTGAAAAAAGTTGCTAAACTCAAGTACCTTTTCCAAGCATACGACAGCATGGCTCACCTGGAAAGGCAGCAACCTTTTGAGTTACAAGCACAAAGATACGTATACACTACAGTGTTGCCCTTTAATGAGTGTGCTTGGGCGGCAGTGTAGCATAGTGGTTAAGGAGCAGGACTTGTAACCGAAAGGTTGCCGGATTAATCCCCGCTGGGACACTGCTACTGTACCCTTGGGCAAGGTACTTAACCCACAACTACCTCAGTAAATATCCAGCTGTATAAATGGATAATTGTAAAGAACTGTAACCTATGTAAGTCGCTTTGGATAAAAGCATCTGCCAAATGAATAAATGTAAGTGCTTATGAGGTACATTAATCATCTTTTGTTTCTAAAATTCTCATTGAGAAACAACAAAAATAACAGTTAGGATTGTGATGGATGTGCTAAAATAACAGTAAAGTACATATTTTGCAACCCAAACAATGGCTTTCAGTATTTCAAAAGAAGTAACTTCAGACTCAGGGAAACCTGATGTTTACCAAAAATTGTTTCAAAAGGAAAATATGGGTAATTTATAAATTATTTAAGGTGAATATAAAGTTAGCATCTACAGTCTTCAATAAATCTTCAGTGAATACTAGCTATACTGTGGGAGACACAACCAACTAATAGAATTGTGATTTTTGTCAACAGTGAAATAATTTTAATATTTACCCAAGTTACAGTCTTCTGATACTTGTCACAACTGTTAACACTCCTGCAGCTCTAAGGAAGTCATGTCAAGGGTTACATTAAGTGACAGGGTGTTTGCAACCACAGCAATATTGTTTTAATTCTCAGCTGTTTCAGAATGTAGTCGATACAAGCCACATGCCTAATGTTTCAGTTTTGGAATGTAAATCAAAGGAGAACCATAATGGCTGAATAAGTCATTGAAGGTTGACAAAGGGATAATGGATTATTACAGTCCGAGTAGGTATAGTGAGATAGTGGCTATATTTTGCTGTATACCAAGTTGTAGCTCATATTTGCTTCTGGTGGCTAATTAAAGTGGATATACAGTACACCCCATTAAAGAAAGTACACCATGCGATATTGATGGAGATTAAATTCCCAGAGAGAATAAGAGAGCAAGGCATACTATCTGATTTAATGAGATTTTTTAACTCTCCAAGGAAACCCATTGGTGTACAAAAACAACATCACTTGAAGCCCATACACAGCACACACCAAAGAGACATATGCTTTTACAGCCATCACTATAAAGACATTCATTTAAGCTTGGATTCTATTCATCCATTAATTTTAAATACTGCTATGAACAGTGAGAATAAAATTGAAATGAACTATTATTTTTTACAGTGAGGCCATTAAACAAGGGGGTAATAACTCTGTAGGTGCTCACAAAGAGAGCAGCCCAGTCTCCAGTGATCACTCCAGCACGATTGTAACAATGCTCAGTCAATTGGGTGCCTGGAAATCTGATACCATTTCCGTATTTCCACCCCACATGTTCAGACTGGGAGATACACAGTTTCTGGGGTGTCAGCTTCTCCACTTATATGTGTGGTTTACTGGATAACCTGTCAAGATGCTGCTGCTGCATGCATTATTTTATCTTAAAAAGATAAAATAATTTCAAAACACATTCATCATATTTCCATGATATTTCAGGAACAAAAACATATACAAGTACTTAATTGCATAAATATAAAAAAATTCCAATGTACAGTGTATATATGCAAAGTGTATTATATATACACCTTCTTAGTTCTCCCACTTGACTTCTGTCCCTATCTGTGGCGGTGTCTGGGAACAGGGAAGATGCATTGTATTCATCTGGTTGTTAGCAGCGCAGAATTTGAAGGGGAAGTGCTTTGCTTTCAGGTTGTGCTGGCACGGTGTGCATAGATACTGTCACTTTCCTCTGTGTCATCCTCATTATTTTAAATAATGAAATGCTTTGAATTTTTAGTGGGGTAGAATTCAATCTTTAAAATGAGTTTTGTTCCTTTTCCTGGGTTTGGGCCAGGGCAGCTTAGTCCTCTTGGACTTGCAATAAAACACTTTAATTGAAATGGGCCACTTGATGTTTGTGAATGTTGTCTGGCACTGACTATGACTTAGAAGGGACCTCACACACTGAAAGCACATTTTACAGTAGCACAGCCACTTCCGTTTTCACATCACGGCTGTGAGGCTGGAAAGGAGGGAAGGAGGCAGGTGAAGACAATGCCTTCTGTACCTCACTGTGGTGTAGATTTACATACAGCATGTTTGCCTTTACATTGATTTGTTAGTAAGCTGAGCAATGTGAATCTTGCATTTTTTTTCTTTGATGGTTATATACATGAATTTTAGACCAAGAAGTTAACATGTGACAAAAAAATATACAAAATTGATAAAATTGGAAATACATATTGCATGCACAAAAGTAATTTTCAACATTTGTGAAAGTGAATGATGTTGGTGTGTAGCGATGGTGGAGAGGCTGTGAATAAGCCATCTGACTCTTGGTGCATTGGATGCGTAGATCATCTAGTCCAGTGAGTTTTAGTATTCACCTATTAAGAAGAGTGATGTGACACATGGACTATCAGATGCCAGTTACTGCTGACACTAGCAGAACATTTAAGAGACAAATCTGAAAAGTAAGCAACTTCCCCATTTACATAGTCCTGCTCTGTAGAGTGTCTCTGACATTATTAAATAAGAGTCATGCTTGAAGTAGGGATTTCTCAGTGTTTGAAAAGTCTCAGAAGACCAGTAGTAATGAAACAGTAGAAATAAAATCACACCCAAAGGCTTCATTTAAAAAAGAAAGCTTTGATGTTTACATCATATATCTGGTTCAGAACATAAAAACATGGGTACTCTTTGAAGAACGCTCTACCACAGTCAGATGTAATTGAAAGCGGTCAGCATTCTTGACAACACTTTACTACATCAATACTACTTTAACTGGAATTGAAATTGATTGTAGTGTTCAGGGTGTATCAGGGTTAATCTACTTAGCAGAAAATGATCTGACAACTGTAAGGTAATGATTAGCTGGACATTCTCTAGAATAAAAGACTCACACTCATCAAAAGAATTGGAAATGCAGGGGTCTCTTGTGAAATGCTGATGTCTGCCTAACTTATGCTTTGATAATACAAAAAGAACCTACAAATAGCCCCTTTACTGTTGGAAGGAGTTGTCCATTCTGGGTTGGATAACTGCAAATCCTGCAGTTTTTAACTTCTAGTTTTGCATTTCACTTAAAATAAGGGGTATGGAATATAAATGCAATGAGCATTCCTGTAAAGTCCATGCATCCAATAAAGAAGCTGGAATCTGAGGACATAAAAAGAAATAAAAATTACAAGGAAATTAATAAGCATTAGCTTGAAGACAATTCACTAGCAAGTGAGAGAATTTGAAAGGGTTGCCAAGGAGGTAAACATTATGATCAAAATTGAATTTATTTAATGTCTACTGTGAAGTTTAGCTGGGTCCCCAGGATGGTGATAGAAGTCTCTTATTCAACAGAACATATTCAAACAACCTGACATCGCTTTGATCCATTAGTGATACAAACCACCACTTGACCACTTGTCACACATTAATTACTTGCCCCATCGGACAGAGGAAGGTGATAAAGGGAACATCTTTTCCAGCTTCCTGATTTCATCCTTATCAGCTGAGGGAAGGGAGGATCCACAGTGTTGTCCTGAAACAAAGTGACAAGTGTAGTAATTGAATTAAAGTCTTGTCCTAATTAAAGAGGCCTGGAGTATTACTGTCATATGATTGGTCCTGACAAGATGAGAAAGAGACCAGAGGTCCAAGGTCACGTTGTTGTGTGGTACCTGTTGAGGTAATGTATATTAACATCAGCAATAACAAATCAGCTAGATGAAGGGACCTAGCTGTATTCTTGAACAGAGAACAAGTAACTATACCAAATGTTTTATTTTTGGTTCAAATGTTCAAGAGGGTATTGTTTTCTGCTTTTATGTCACAATTTTATTTTTCCAAGATTATAACAATACAGAGGATAGCAAGAATTTGTGTACTGCAGCCATGTAAAAAATGTGTGCATCTTTCTAACCTTCCTTTCTGTGCTGCAGCAACAGCAAAGAAACAAAAGAAGAATCTTTGGAATAATATTTTTATATATTCTATTTGCAATATAATAATCATTGCTAGCTAGTAACATTCTATAAACCATTAAAAACTGCAAAATTGATGCAGAGATGAATACATAATATAAACACAAAGCGCTAAAAAAGAACTGTTAGAAAAGAAAAGATGAAGAAGTTTATCTGCAGTTGAAAATAAGAGTAACATTATGCAATAATGTTATACTTTAAAAAAATGTAACATTATGCAATAATGTTATTCTTTTAAAAAAAAAACTGTCAGATACCATATCCTGTGTTGGCATTTTTATCAGCTGATTCAGTTTCACTGCACTGTACCAACAATAAAAGTGAAATTAAGCACACATTGCTGTTGCGGTGCTCCCACAGTGAGCGGTGCTCCAATGTGACCTCATTTACTGCAGCATCAGTGCCCCTCATCTCTCTTTATACTTACTTGACTGTTAATCAAACTGTACATGCATATTAATCTGTCTTCTATAACTTGCATTTAAGCAGAAACAGCTCTCCTATTCTTTTTTTGTTCTTTTAGAGCGCCCTGCTCCATTATTTAGGGGAAGAATCACATTGAGAGTGTGAAAACAGTGTGTCACTGTGCCAGGTGCTGTGTAGGGAGTAATTAGAGCCTGTCGTTCCTCTGTGTGTTTGCTCTAATGACTTTCAGCCTCCACAGCCAGGGTGGGAGGGGCAGATAAGGAGCAGGAGAAAAGCCAAAGATGCCAGCTTCTTGGGGGACCCTTTTTCCTGAGTTAATTACTGAAAAGACCTCTGAGAGAGAGGTCCAAGGGAGGCAGAGAGACGGGCCGCAGTGAATTTGCTCGCTCTCCATGCATCTTGTTTCGTCACCCACTTCCCTCCCCGCCTGTTAATGAAGCTGCTTGGGCTAAAAAGTGGGATTTTCCATCAGGGCACCTCATGAATGATGCATATCCCAGCTGAGGAGGTTCTTAATGACAGAATATACACTTGGAGACTCCTCCTGAGGGCTCCTCCTTGCCCTTGTGACTGCACTGGAGAGGACAAACACAATCCGCACCTTTGACATATCCATAATATCTGTTCAGTGTCTTCTGAACACCTCTGCTGCAGCTCTCCAACTCCCCAATAACAGCTTTCCAACATCTCTGCTTGCACCAGGGGTTGGCCGTATCTTTAAATACAATCAGCACGCATCAACATTAAAAGTTACCCATGCTAGGGTGGCAATAATGTTTTCCACCTCACTCCACCAAAGAAGGCATATATATGTATAAGCAAAAAAAAAAAAACATTTCATTTATCTTTTATTACTTTGTTGTGTCTCCATCATTTAATACCAACCAATTACTGTATTTAACCCAAGCAGTGGGTATTTGTTCCACCCTCAGGTACATTATATTACATTACAAGCTTACCTGGCATCCTTAATCAGACCAACTTACACAGCTTACAATTTCTACATGTTTTCCATTTATGCAGCTGGATATTTACCAAGGAAATTCAGACTAAGTTCCTTAGCCAAGGTACAACAGCAGTTCCCAATGAAGAAATCGAACATGAAACTTTTGGGATCCCGGCTCCTTAATGGTGTATGACGTATTGTGGTAATATTGCTTTCCAGGGGCAGTAACCATGGAAACATTCCTCAGGTATCATAACCAATAAATGATATTCTCACAAGGCTTCCTCATTGTTGTAACACCTTGATTCTCTTGTAATACACTCTGCAAAAGTTGTCAGTGTGTTATCTGAATGTATCTAAACTCTGTGCAAGAACCTGTAGAGAATCAGATGGTCAGGAACAGCATTTTAAAAGGTTTCTGTGCATACAGTCTCTGCCCATGAACAACTAATCAAATGTGTTAATGTAATTAATGCAGTATGCCTGGAAACCAACTTTGTGTGCTCCTGCCAAAATATTACCAAGGGGTTAAAAATTAGGACAATTTTCAGCATGGGCAAAAAACAGCACACCAGTTTGTGTCATATAAATTACAGTCCTTCAACATACTTAAGGAAACTAATAAGGTCAGCTTTTACAGGCAGCAACTAAAAGTATGGCAACAAAAACATGGTAATCCACTTACAAGAATAATCAGGGACCCCTGTTTTAAAACCTCAGGTTTGCTGTCAATAATTTCAATAAAACTTTGCCTACATTTTACCAACGCCTAACCCTAACATTAATGTAAACACATATCCCTAAGACTGACACATAGTTGATCCAATCTGTTCACTTCATGAGTCATGTGGTAATTAATTTTGTTTAATCAGTATTTGGACAGGTGGTCATTGCTTTCATGGTCATTACAGAGGTATCTCACAGTCACGAGTGAAAAACACCACTTTGCTTCCTGTTCTTATTTTTTAAAGCAGAGAGAGGAAAGGATAGAGAAATAATATTGTAGGTGTGGCTCTGCCATTCAGAGTATAAAAGAATAAAGCAAAGCCAAAAGGTTACTGACATTCACAGCCCAGCAGACAGAACAGTCATGGAAAATGATCCATGGCCCATTTGTAATCGGTCTGAGCAAGAAAGTGACTTTAGCTTCTGAACTTCATTCACATCACATCCTGTCCTTCGAATTGTCTATCCATTCCACATGTTGTGCCTAATGCATCCCTTTTAAGCCCTTTTAATTTTTAGTGATTTACAGTTAAAGATCAAATGTTTGGAGATACAGGTAAATTTGCAGTAAAGCACAGTTTACAAAGTTTATATAACTTTTTAATATATGTATATAACTTTAAAACATTCAAATCCATGCTCTCTTATTTTGTCATCTAATGAATGCTATTCATTCTTTTCTTTCTAATGGGCATTCAGATGCATATTGTTTGATGCTGGGTGCTAAATGATGTTGCAGTAATTGGTGATGTATCTGAAAGCTCATTTCTAGCTAAAAAATTTAATTTGAGTATGTATTTTTGTTAATGGTGTTAACTAAATTTAATTTAAGCAGTATTAATGGTGAATTTTGTTTGCCAGAATCTTTTTAAATCTTTCATATGTGAAATTGGCAGCAAACAAGGTTCACAAAATGCAACTGGTTATAAATCTTAACATCAAATATCGATTGGCTTTAAAAGGTCCAGTTGTTCTACACAGTCTCCTGGTAGTTCCCCAGCCGGCCACATTTGTTGTAATTGAAAGGATAAGGTGGTAGTTGATTTAAAACTGTGTGTTATGCCCTTGAGACTCAGGGATACAATAAATCATAGATTCACAAGGATCTGGGCTGGTCATGGTCAGCAGGCAAATCCAATCAGCAGCCAAGCATAAACAGTAGCCCAAAATAACTTTAAAGCATATTTTCTGTCCAGCCAGTCCTCTGGAGGCCATCCATGCCTGTCAGGAAAAGAGCTCTAAGAAATACTGATAATTATTTAATTAGTGAGGAAAAAAGCCAGAGTAGATCCAAAGCATTTTAAAGAGAGATTTCTGAGTCAAGAGCACAGCACAGAATAAGTAAAAAAATAAACATTAAATCTAGGAATAATATCATAGCACATATACATGTAGTATCTGAAATACTCAAAATCTACACCTGACAACTAATATTTATTGTGTACGTGTATATGTGTACTCAGGCCAAGCATGTACACGTGCATGTGTGTGTCTGTTTCAGTGATTGTGCTTGCTCCATGAGCTCTATGAAGTAAGACTGGTTGCTTTCAGAATCTACTGAACTTAAATGGAATGTGTCCATGCATCTGGGGCTTTTCCTCTGTAATACCTTCACACCAAATATGTAATTGCACTCAAAAACATGACATTATTTCCAGTGTTGAGCGAGCCCAGGTGTACGAGAGCTGTGGTGACAACTATACGCACCAAATTTTCATGATTGTGCTGAGTCATATAGACATGGTCAACAAATTGCTGCTGAATAAAAAGTCACAGATGAATTTGAAAGGTTATTATGGAGAATATCATCCTCCTTAATATTCCAACCATCAAAACCATTTGCTACTATTAAATGGAATCTTTCAACATGAAAAGGGAAGTCATTTATTGGCTCCATCAAATTAACCAGTTGAACCTTTTTTGCCTTTATCGCCAGTAATTGAAGTCTTTTCATCACACATTTTAGCAGCAGCCTTGCCTTGATATGTCTAAGGTGGAATCCAGTAGCACTGTCAAAAGCCTTGGTGAAAGATTTGACAGTCAACTGTCCTTCTGCTATGAGGTTGCAGCGGTGAGTCGGGCAAGCAGATTCATTTTTGTGCAACATCCGAAGGATCTGGCCCTACCTCACTATGTATTCTGTGCAGCTCCTAGCTCCAGCCCTGGTCTTCTCATGCCTGGACTACTGTAATTCCCTCTTGGCTTGTCTTCCTCCCTGTCCCGTCAAACTCCCTAAAACTACTCCAGAATGCAGCTGCAGAACTTGTCTACAATCTCCCTAAACACAGTGAAGTTACTCCCCTCCTCACCTCACTTCATAGGCTTCCTGTTATTGCTTGCATCAAGTTCAAATCCTTGGTGCTGGCATACAGGACAGTAAATGTGACTCCCCACAGGGGTCAGGACAGAGGAATCGCCCACCTCTTCAGACTGCATCTCGGTTCCATCGCAATTCCTGCCCCCTAGCACCTGCTACTTGTAGCACTGTTTATTTTACATGTAGTTTCGTGATGTGTTTTGGATTTTGTGATCTAGTGACTGATGTATGGTAGCACACCTGGCTTCCCTTTTCTTGTCAGGTTGCACAAAATAACTTAGGGTAGGGCTTCAATAGTGTTCTGCTCACACTTACTGGTGTGGTCTGACACTATTGCTCATTTGACTTCAATGGATACATGTTTGTGTTTTTGTGCTGGAAACTACTCTAAATGAGCAACTGCTAAATGAATGTAATGTGTTGTAATCAGAGACATGTGCTGAAATCCTTCTAAAAATACCCTTTGAGAGTAGGTAGCTATTATTCCTTTCCTAGTCAATGAAAAATGAACAAATAAAGTGAAACACAGCATAATTCCAAAGCAGGACTGTGTACATTCGCCAGTATATTTGAATGCTCCCGAAATCTAAACCATTAACCGTTTGCAGTTGAATTTCATAGCCTATTCTTCTATAATGTTACCTTGCTAGCTAGTAATAAGTTTTTAAATTTTCAATTAGGATGGAGAATCTGCTAAATGGCTACATGTAAACATAGGACGCCCCAATCAGGATGGGGACTGTGTGGGAAGTCCTCCTTTGCAGGTCCTGTCATGCCTTCCAAGAAAACTGGAGACTGAAGTGATGACCTTTTTTAGCTGTCCTGAAAGACACCAGCAAGGCCTGGTAAGAGCCATATACTCATACTTATTACTTTTACTTTCACACTTACACTTGTCTGTTTTCTCCATACAGTAATACTCTGCTTTCATTTTGCAGGTTTTGATGACATCACTGCGAATGACCAATCAAAGTGTAGGGTAGTGCAGCAAAATAACACTGTGGGGACATCATCAGCTAAACTTTGGCAAACTAGCTTGATATAGCCTCTCCATAATATGTCCGCATATGCACTCAGCTCAGAGCCTTTTTAGAATGATGTCAAATTTCAGCCAATTCACTTTCTGAACTTGCTAACATTAGCGTGCAAAATATGCTGTTGCCAGTGTTACTTTCTGTTGTTGCTGTCTGCTGCAAAAAAAGTTTGCTAACATGTGCTATTTGGAAACAGGTGTACTACACAACCAGCAGTTGCTGATCGCACATCTTGCAGATCCACAGTGACGCAACACGGTTCATTAGGGCAGTTTTGGACATTGTGTTATTGTAATGCCTTTGTGTTCTGCAATGAAACAAATGTGAGAGGATGAGTACATAAAAGAATGAAGTCCCATTAACCACTATTTTTCCTGTGTAGAAATTCATAGAATTTTCCTTGAATAATATATCTGTAGACAGCTATAATGAAAAGCATTGCATTTATTTTTAAAACCTTTTCACAGCAAATAAAAAATGATATGAGCTAATGTCAATATCCCGTACTGGTTCCATACCAAATATTCTGTCAGAAAACAGGATAATTTATTGAATTACATTGATGATTATATTATGTAGTCCATACTGTAGCCTGCTGTGTCAAATATTTTCTCTGCTGCCAAAATATGATGCATGTGGGGGATGATCTATTTAATCCTCCTTCTTTCTTTTTGCTGACAGTCAATCTGCTTTTCAGCTCATGGGTCACATTTTCTCACACCGCAGTGGTTGTGCAATGCTCTGTCTACAGTAAGCTCTCCGCAGTACAGCCTCAAGATCATTGGTTTGCTGGTCTGCTTCGTGAAGTGAGGCCGCAGAGGAGGGATGGAGAAGGACCTGCACATTTCCAGACAGAGAGGGAAAAACACGCTCGCACAGCAGTGACAATGAGCAGTGACAAACCCGGTGAGTGAGACTGACGGAGAGAGCTCACTCTGAGCTCAAAGATGAACAAGAATAGTGATCGACAAAGATGCAACAGATCAGATGATTCAAGCCTAACCATATGGGTGCTACCTAGTTGTGGTATATATGCTATGTGTTGTATATTTTAGTATATATATTTTTTTACACACATATATACATACACACACACACACATACACACACACACATATATATATATATATATATATATATATATATATATATATATATATATATATATATATATATATATATATATAGATTGCGCTCCAAAATTGTCATTTAGCAAGGCTCCCACTCAGCTGAAATCACACCTCCTGGAGATACACATTCAGGACAAAAATGGACTCTAGGATTTATTTTTGTACTGTTCACTAAGGATGAAGCGTCTGTTCCTGGAACAACGGGAAGGGTTTCATCCCCTAATGTCAATTCTTTCAAAAGCACAGTGTGTCCTTCCAGTTTGTACCACAGAATGCTGCCGCCAGTTTGACACTCATTTATTCCCTCATGAATATTTACGGCGTATAAACAAGGCAATGATTTTATCACAGAGTGACCTCTGGATTTGAAAAAATTAAGAAAAGTTCTTAAACTCTTAAATTCCAAACATGGTGTTGTTCATTTAAAATGCATAGTGGCAACTGGTAATGCATTGCTGTCGTAGCCAAAATAGAATTATGATTTTAGTAACTAAATGACTGTTTGTAATGGTACATAACATGATGTCATCCCAGCAAGAACTGGATCATCTCCGTGGCCTTATCTAAGGAAGGGTTGAAACAACTGCATAGCTGCATTGATCTTCTTCAGATGGTGGTGTCTCCCCTTCAAAGCAACAACTTCAGCGGTTAATAAAGTTTTGATTATAGTTATCATAAAGTCAAAAACCCACTCCATGTGGGGGAGACGAAGCTGACACCACTGATTAAATCACATGAGCTAGCAGAATGTCACAATGCTTATGTGACCATACTTGTAATGACAGCAACAGCACAAACATTAAAACAAAGACAACATAATATTGTAACTAACCTCAGTAAGCGCAGTCTGCTAGAGGTAAAATGTTTACACAAAATTAGTAGGACACTGCATACATATGTACCCTGCATACATGCAAGTTGGAAGGAGTCAGGTTTTATTGGTCCTTGAATAGATATGTGTGAGATTATACACCTCTTAGACTTTTGCAATCCATGTTGTGTCAGTCACTCCTTGCAAGTCTCTCATCGTCACTCATTAAGTGATCAACAATTTAATTTTCTATGGATGTCATTCAAATGCAGTAAGTATTTGTTACTGTATGTTACTGACCATAAGTATTCAGATTTTCAAACGAGGTGGGTTACATCAAGTTGTTTGCGATCCCTGTATGAAACATTCTGTGTAAATGAATTATATCATTCACTCACAAGTTTGCTGGGGGTTCCTTTTTGTTGATTCATTACACATGCTTACACACTCTAGGATGACCATACATTTACCCTCAAACCACAAGAAAGGGCCATTTGCCCCTGTTATTTTTGCTCTCTGTTGCAGAGAATAAACATCGATGTGCCTGCATTAGAACCGTTTACCGTCTGGGACGATGGCATCATCACTTCGCTGCTCGCCCACCCTGTTTACATTCAGCACAGGTGGTCCTCCCTGCCAATCCCTCCAGCTCCTCTCCCCGCCCCCCTGGTGTGCTCGCAAACCAGCTGACTCATTTACAGTGGCGCTCAGCGGGACATTATGAATTATACAAAACAAGCCGAAAGTTATAAATATTACCACTGCCAGCCGTTTTCAAGACAGTTGGCTATTGTTTCCTGAAACCACCAAGGGTAGAGGGGTCATTACATCCTGTGTGGGGGGCGTGGCGGGGCAGTGTGCGTGCATTTCCGAAGTGGTAGTTCCGCTGGCACGGCTACAGATGGCCGGGGACAACCGGGAGAGCAGGAGAACAGTTGAGCAGCGAGTTCGATGCACAGCGCTCCATCCATAATGCACAGTGTTTAGATGAGAGAGAGGATGCTAACCCACACAAGTGTTTGATCACCCACCATCCCAGATGACAAACACACACAGATAAAAACACTCCATCATGAAATTACACTCATTACATGCTCTTACGTGTGTTCGGCTTCTGCGTGCATTTTAGGCATGGTGGTGAGTCTGATGCTCCTGTCATACACAATACTGCATTGCATTAAATCCCCAGAGGCCTGTGGCTATTGTTATAGCTAACCAATAAATATTTAATTACTATGTTATAGAATCGTATTTTCTCTGGTTGGTGTAGTCCATTTTCAATAACCTCTCATTGAGTAATTTTTTTATGCAGCGGTGGAAGCAAGGAATTACTCTGCAAATAAGCATGCAATTAAATAAATTTAGGCTCATGTAATCATTACTGTTGCACACTTGGGTGGCATATATATTTTCATATGCAGGAATAGCTTCCCTTTTGGGATTGTAAGATGCTTCACTTTGGGGATAAAAATATAAAAAAACAGTAAATGTAAAAAGGATTTAAGAACTTTCCTTAACAACCAAGTAACTGACTGAAAATTGTTTTGGACAGTGGTGTAAGTGATTGTTAAATGTTAATTTTATTTATGCCTTTTTATAAATTCCACCTCCCCAAATGAGCTGATCCAAAGATCCCTCTTTTTTGAAGAGTGTGTAGAAATGGAGGCTGATCTTAGGTGAGGCCATGGCAGCTGTTTTGCTCAAAGCCTAATGAAAGAAGTAGCTGCCAGCATCACAGTCCACGAGGGAATTAACTCACTCATCGTGTTTTTCATCCCTCACACTGTCTTTCCCCTTCCCAGTGAGTCCCAGACATTGCTTTTGTCAGGGTTTGAAAACCTCTGTCATTCTGAATGAGAATATAGTCCAGTATTGAATTCCCTGCTCCCCTGGCACCTTGTCTGATACAGTTAATTAAAAAAACATCAAAAGTCTAATGCAACCTACTGTTGCTTCCTCCACATTCAACGGTCACTTTGAGCTGAAGGCAATCATAAATCCTTTGTTCACAAGTGAAAAGCACCTTGTGATTGACAGGTGGTGAGTAGCCAATCAGAACTAACCATGATCATGGATCATTTTCCTAGGAGGACTTGTACAGGCAATTCAAGGCAATTCAAATTCTATTCATTTAATATTACTGTGTATATTTTCTAAGATTGAGAGTGAAGGGAGGAGAGTTACCACTCATTTACAACTTGGTTATTAGAAGTACTCTGTAGATAGAATATGATGCTCCCTGTAATTTCCCATTCCCTCTTTACACTGCCAAATTATGGTTGTTGATCCATGGGCTAAAGGAAAAGTTTAGCATCTGAGTGTTTCCCTCAGAACAAGCTTTGCACTTATTACAAAGCACTTGTGATAAACAATTAACTTTTATGTTCTGTTTGGTCTTAATTCTAAAAGGTTAAATGAGACACTGAAACTGAGGAGAAGGCTTACAATTACTGATTGTATGATTAATTAAAATCAAGATGATAACATATTAAAGGGCACGCTATAAGAATTGGCGATATACTATAAGGATAAGCCATGAGTAATGATCAAAATAATTGCTATCGAATATAATCATTGCAATGCTACCTCTTGACACTTACAAAGATCTTTCAAGGACTAACCAAACAAATGCAGCCAAGAAGCTGTGCCTTCCACCATCTACAGTTCAAAAAAAAACTCATCACAGATCATCACAGGAAGGGACAGAGACAGCAGTAAAGGAAACGAATGCAAACTGACAAGGCACATAAGATTGAGGCTGCTCTTGTCACAATGGTGAAGTCTGACAGCAAACTGTGACAGTGCACTGACTTTTTAGCATGGACAACAGGAATTATCAGAGACACTTAAAAATTAATGTGTCAAATTAGTTTGTGTCTGAAAGATATTAGACATTTTCTGCACCGTTGCATTGTAACCCACACAGCAGCCGTGACTTCAAAATAATTGGCATGTCATGTTAATGATATTTTAAATAAAGTTTTACTGGAAAACACTGTATATTCCAAAAAGTATTGTTGCATTAAGAACAGCTTCAGCTAACGAGACTTCTCAATGAAATCAGCTAAAATTGTTTACAGTGTTTCATTTTTTTTTCATTCATTTTTTATTCTGCTTTTAAGAATCAACAACTACAAATCACTGAGGGCAGCTACTTTATAACATTTTATAAAAATATTTTACGTTCATTTATGAATGATATATGCATATGTGTAAATATTTGCTAACTTTAGCTTTATCCTCACAGAATAGCTTCCACCAAGTTATGGGGTGGAGCATATCCAATATCTATACAGCATTGAGAGTCAGGCCTTTTTTTCTAGTTTCCTACAGAAATAACAAATGGCCATGAGGTCAATTAAATATAAAGGAAAAAAAAATAAATAAAAACCTGCCGCAGACAGACATTTTGTTTGTTTTGGTGGTCTGTCTTTGTTGAGCAGTTTAAGTACATTTGACAGGTAGTTACATGGGAAGCAACCATGTTTAGCTACCATGCTTATTGTTTGCCACCTAGCCTGCCTAGCCCCCTTGAAGTTTGCACCATGAATGATCCTGTAACACCTGAAAAAACTGTGCAAGAAAGAGCCATTTCTCAACCATTTCACAGAGTTCTGAAAGGTGTGGAAACAAAGGACAGGGCCAGAAAATAATCAACCTTAACATCATGCTAAGGAAAATTGAAACTGGATTAAAACTGAAACATAAATGGAAACATAATTAGAAACTGAAACATAATGCAAAGGGGGTATTTACAGTATAAACTAAATAAAATGATTTTTCAAACAGAAAACCATCTGAAATTGTTAATTGTAAAAAAGCGTATAGAATGTTGTGAATACAATCATCTTGCTTATTGGTACATATGGTAATTGCAGAGCTTTGGCACTTCAAAGAGGTGTACATTTGACTAATTTGGTTAATTAATAGTTACAATTTTTCAGTAGTGCAATTACACTGTATGTAAGTACAAAGTGTTGGCCTTTAAGACAAGAGAGAACACACACAGTTGCACACACAGTGTAAAGCGAAAGCATAAGCGGCTAATGGTGTTTATTTTATAAACTAACCAAACCCCCAAGTCAAACTTTGTGCCTGATGTCAGCTTTTATGAAAAGTGCAACTTGTTCTCTGGTAAATGTGGTATTTAGATTGGGGCAATAACACATGGTATCATGTATAATTTAATTTAATTTCTGTATACATCACCTGAATGTGAGGCAACGATTAAAATAGTAAATGCAAAGTAAAATGTAGCCAAACGTAATGGGAGCAGAACATGAAATTTTAATGCACCACAGACATCTGTT
This sequence comes from Megalops cyprinoides, assembly GCF_013368585.1. Classification (NCBI taxonomy): domain Eukaryota; kingdom Metazoa; phylum Chordata; class Actinopteri; order Elopiformes; family Megalopidae; genus Megalops; species Megalops cyprinoides. The sequence goes on from NC_050589.1 coordinate 14,786,317, forward strand.
GCCACCATACAGCAGTCTTCTATGAAGGAGGAAATAACAGAGATTTTTAACTCTCTCTCTGTTTTAACAGAGAGAGATAAAACATGCTCATGAGACACAAGCACATGAAAACAGAAAATATATAATCATATGTTGTTTAATTTTGAGAACATGTAAGTGTGTTTTATAGTCTTATTTTAGTGACCTTGTTCATATGTGTGATAATTAATTTCAATTAAGTTTTTTGCCATTTCAAGACCTATGTACAAATAGCAATTCTTTCAAACAAAAGACATGTAAATTTATGTTAAAAATAGATTTCAAGTTCAAAATCAATGGCAGTCAAGAGTTTTGAAATTAAAAGAGTATAATGAAAAATATATCATGACACATGATGAACTATACAGTCAATATGAATTAACATGCTGATGTTAACACTGCTGTAAGATGAAAGATTTATGCTGATCTAAACCTCTTTCCAGGTGTGAAAATGTTTTAACATTTGGTTAAAACACAGTAAGGCTTTGAGAAATACTGTTTCTCAAAGGGAGACTGTAAGATCTCTATGGGAGACTGAAGAATAGTGACTGGAGAATGAATTTCCATGAACCGTAAATACAACTCATAGCGCCTGATTTTAACAGCACAAAAACAAACCACAAACTTTTTTGTTGCTATTTGTAATTGCATTTCAACAGATAATATAAAAATGAAAAAATAAGACAAAAATGACCATAGTCTACAGACACCGGCTATGACAGACAACCAGTAGATGAAGAGCGTGACATTTGTCCTCTCTTCAGAATGCTTAATGTTTAAGCAATTCAGTTTTTCCATATTCCCTACCTGCAATTATGAAGGTGACAGTTCCCTTGTCACAGCTGTCAGCTCTTGTCTCTGTTACTTTATATCAGTTGAACTCAGTGAGGAGGTCTGTGGTCCAGACCAGTCAGGCTCTTCCTACAGTCATTCATCGTCATCACTATATTGTTCCCACCGCAGGAAGGCTGTCTGTCACTCGTCATTGATTCACGTATTTGGTTGAATATTTGGAATGCTGAAAATGTGTTGCTGTAACTTGGCTCTTGTACTTATATTGTTACCATTGTTCTTGTTATATATACGTATATATATATATATATATATATATATATACGTATATATAACTACATCAATGTGGAGACTTTTTACATGTGTAACAAAACAGTTAATACAACCATTGTTTCAATCCAAATACAAGCTTTTTCTTGTATTTTGTATCCTGCTGTCTTCCCCTGATTTCAGTGATGTTTTCATGTACATTTTTGCTAGTATGACACTGCACCATAGCATTATGGCAAACCAACATTTAAAGGGAATTCTTGATTGGCCAGTCTGCGGACACCCTTCTTCAGACATACCAGTCCTCAAATGCCATTCCCCAGCCCACTTGCCACTTGTGCTGTTTTCTGGGTCAGGTTTTTTGAATTGTCAATACATCAGATTGTCCTGTGCTTGCATCAGAACATTGTGCAGTGGACTAGAAACTTGTGTTCACACCAGTAAAGTTTGCCCAATGGTGTTTTTGCAACAGAGCAAGGTATTTCAATTGGATCGTATTAGTCAGTGACTAATAAAATATTGTAAACCTTCAACCTCCCATCACTAACAAGAAAACTCATTTTCCAGCCCTGAAAAAGAATTCAAACCAGTTACCTAAGTAAGAATCTCACAATTTTCATATTCATAATTGACCACTTTTAAACAAGATCCAGTTGGAGATGTAAGTTGGAGACTTACAAAGCATGACATTAATTAAAAAGATTAACGGCCTCACAGCATGAAAGAGACATTACACTACTGTAGGGCACAGGATGAGCAATTGTATGGCTGTCATTTACGTGTTTTTAAAAAGAGATTCCAGAGCAACCCATTAAATTCTGACACGTGACATGCAAAATACCTGTGAATGATCATGGAAGAAATGAGTACACAAGTAACCTCACACATACTGATGACAAAAAATTAGGAGAGTAAAATAGATGCAATTCATTCATTAACTAATTAATTCACTTCGGTAGTATACTTTACATATATTTTTATTTAATGTTTGAGTCTTCAGGGAATTAAAATATTGATGGACAGGTGAATGCATCTTGCCATTTATGCTCTTCAACATTTCCAGTTACCTTCCTTCTACCAAATGTTACACCCCTGTGTCAGTGGTTTGTATGGATGTTTTGAGCATCAGCCACTAGGCCAAAAAATATGAATAAAAAAACTCAACACAATGTCACTTAATAGCCGCATCCCCAGACTTGCCACCCACGAGTTTATCAATACACAATGCATGCCAACAAAAAAACATTTAGAGGACAAGGGCCAGTCATTTCTTAAGTCTCACATGGTGAGTCTACTTGCTCAGGTTGAAGGTGATTCCTCCAGCAATCCTCCAGAAGATATTGCTGGCTCCTGGGGGGCCTCTTTTATGAACTTCAGGGCCCCCTGCAATCTGTCGGGCCACCGATTTTAGGAAAGGGCTAAATGTTATGACACTGTGGTATCAGCAGCCAGCTAAAGCTTAAGACAGTATTGTGCGTGGGCAAAGGAAGGGAGAGAGGTGCAGTTATGATGCTAAGAGGGATTTATGTTGTGTTTTTCTTTCAGGGATCTCAAAGTGAAGTTTGGTGACTCATGTTACCCACCAATGTCCACTACCCACCTGGGTGATGGGCGGCAGCCCTTTTTGCCAGAGCGCTCACCAGCAGAAGGAAGAAAGGAGCCTGGAGACACAATGAAGGAAGAAAGGACTACAGGCAGCATGCTGCATGTAGGACATAGATCTGAAAGTGCAAGCTTTTTTTCAGCATTCTGAGAACCTTGTGTATCTTCTCACACACAGTAGCACTGTACTTTCTCCTGGTCATGTCTATCCCCCATATCAGAGGAAAATGCGTTGGATAACCAGGTGAGAGAAGTGCAAATGGAGAGCTCACTGCTTGTAATTACAGCGCAATGACCCCGTTTTGGGATTTGTTTTCGAGATATTTTGTCAACGATCTCCTTCGTGAGACCAGTTGCGAGGCTTGCAACACTGCAGAAACGTCGGTGGAATCGGGGAAAAAAAAGGGGAACGGGGGAAAAAAAGCAGCGGAAAAAAAAAAGCAGAGAAAAACTCCTCAGCGCTTGGCTGCACGCCGCTCGGCGACTGCACGTTAGGCAGCGGGAAGGCGGCGAGGCGCTGCTGACGTCTGCACGTGGGCTCAGTGTCTGAAGCCTTCGCAGATAAAAGAACCCTTCCATTGATGGGGAGTGATTGGGTGCCTTTGCATTGCCGCCAAAAAGTCAGTTTTGAACATCTGCTGTCAGAAAATTTTCACTGTTGCGCATGAAAGACTTGAATTTCACTGCAAGCACACTAGGTTGCCATCATGGGGAGAAAGAAACAACTGAGTGGAAAAGGAAAGAAAATAAATAGGCAAAGCAGTTCTTTCGGAGAGAGCGCCATCACTTGGATTTAGGAAAACAAGAAGAACATCTTGCTTAACCAATAAGCAGTTGTAATAGTTGTACAATGAAATGGTTATGTTGAATACATCAATTTAGCTGTAGTTTAGTTGAATGACATTTATTATCTTTCCTAGGAACTGATCAGGGTATTTTATCTACATTGGCTATAAATCTTCTTGGAGCAACAAGGAACTCCTTCACCAAAATGCTTGTTTTGTAATAAGCCAAAGATCTAATATGAAATAGTGAAGTAGAAGCAACAAGTTCTATCCAGATGGAAGTGCTAAAAGCTCACAGACCTGTCTCTTCACTTGATTGACTTTTTGTGTAGAAAAGGGAAAGAATACATGTTATGACAGTCAACAGTTTGTGGGCAGAACTGTAAAAATGGGTGGCAGTGTAGCATAGTGGTTAAGGAGCAGGACTTGTAACCAAAAGGTTGCTGGTTCAATCCCCGCTGGGACACTGCTGCTGTACCCTTGGGCAAGGTACTTAACCCACAGTTGCCTCAGTAAATATCCAGCTGTATAAATGGATAACATTGTAAAACAACTGTCACCTATGTAAGTCGCTTTGGATAAAAGCGTCTGCCAAATGAATAAATGTAATTGTAAAAATAATTGTTCATAATAATTGTTTAAAAATGGACATGGCAACACAAAGGCAGAATTACAAGGTATTTTAAAATCTAGCATTTCCACTTTTCATTTTCTCCCAGATGAAAAAGGCTTTTTTATGTCTGAGAGTGTGATACATTGCCAAACAACTGCAGATTGCTTCTGACTGAACCAATTAGTAAGCATGCAATCACAATTCCCAATCAAAATAATGCGTAAATCTCTTTCCCACTTTTTTTTTTCTTTTTTCCCACCTTTTCCACTGTTTTGTTCCTTTCTAAGGTCCTAGCCTCCACCGCAGCTTGAAAATTATTTTTCACACACTACAATCAAACACTGTAAAGGTTAACTGAAACGCTTTTATTCAAAAATTCAATTACAGATGTACACTACTAAATCATGAGCAATTTTGCACCCTCGTAAAAGAAAGATTCAGAAAGGTATTAATGGTAAAATAGAGCAAGACTGAAACTGCTTAATGAAATGTTTTCTTTCCTGCTGACAAAGTTTGTTTTGTTTGTTGTCAGCTTGTTTGGAGAAGGTATCCCTCAAAGGCGAACGTGTCCATGTCAGCCAAGGCGGGGATGTATTTTTGAATTCCTAACTGAACCGGCCGCAACCTCCGTTCAGCGTGTGGGCCCGGGGCAAGAGAGGCTGTGTTTGTTGTGCTGCAGAAAGCGGAGCGCTTTATGGCAGGTGTGATGCGCACCCCCCCTGAGCTGCCAGGGAGTTCTAAATATTGCAGCGCTCTGACAGTGGAGTACCGAGGCGTTTCTGGCAGGTTATGGGTGCGGAGCCCACGGGATCTCGCATCCTGTTCCACATTTAATGAAGAGGCCACTGCAGCAGCCTGGGAGAGGGTCCTCTTTTGAACAGGAAGGGCCGCGGTCACAGGGAAGAGGGCTCCCAAAGCACGCTCCTCAGTGCGGCACGGGTGGGTCGCTCCCGACCACAACCATGGCAACTGGGGGGTTGGGGGTGTGGGCTGGGGATGGTGTCAGCTGGTCCCAACGACAGTGGGCTGGAAGTGGGCGGCCCCCATCGGTGGACAGAGGGGGTTTGAGGGTACTCTGTCATCCTTGCCTGTCATCTGAATGACCCTTCAGTCTGAATACTCGGTTTGGAAAATTACACTCCTTTTACAGAAACCCGCACTCTCACCCGTATCCAGTCACACTCTGTCATCCCTGGAGATAATTGCAGTTTGCGATGTGCGGTTACATCCATTTACGCGTTGAATTGTGAGTCGCAATGACCCCGTATGAACCACAGGCTGCTTGTAACCAATCAGCCATTTCAATGCAGGACTGCATCTGCAAAGAGAACACACTGTTCAAATAACCGTTATGGAATCATCTGAAATAGGATAAAACTTAGACAACATCACCAATCTGCTTATGTAAAACCAGACGCAACTTCGGTTTTATTTTTCTGTACTGTGTTAGTCCGTTTTGTTCTGATGTGTAACTATTTTGTGTTGCATTGCCTTGTGTTTGTAATACGTGTGGTATTATAATGTGGTATCATTGCATTGCATTGTATTCCTTTGTGTTCATATGTCCTATTGTGCTACCATGAGCAGGCGTTACTCTTGGGGTGACTGGACTTCTCACTACAATTCAGCATTGAATTTCTCACCAGTTACAGAGATGTGTTCCTCTTCTGGCTGAGGGCAACACAAGCCAGCTCAGAGGCTCCGATGTGAAACCTGACAGTTGAAGTCATTCTTGATTTGGTCTGGTCTTGTCTCCTATGAGCCAGACTTTTCGCCCCCTCTGTGACTGGTTGAGAGAGAGCCGTCTTCAGCAGATGATAATATGTGACATATGATATGATGTACAACCCAGCTGTCTTTTCCCACAGGGGCACATCCACGTAATCAATCTCAATTAAATCAGGGTCTCTTGGTTAAAGAGAGACCGAGCTCAATGTTTCAATGCCTGTTGGAGAGGCATTTTTCCTACTCTACTCATCCTTCTATTTTTGGTACTTAATAACCCACAATTTTTCCCTGTTTGGTCAGGAAAATGAATAGTTGTATATGATGCGTTACTTCCCCCATTTAATGTGTCCAAACTTTTTACTGATACTGGATGTAGTGTGTGTGTGTGTGTGTGTATGTAGCACTGGTGTGTGTGTGCTCTTGGTGGGTTCCTGGTGTGTCTGTGCTCATTGCTCACTGTGTGTAGGATGGGTTAAATGCAGATGACAAATTTCCCCATGGGGATCAATAAAGTATACAATTATATGAGGTTGTGTGAGTTTTTTTTCTTTGTACACCCATTACTCTAATTTTTAACCAATGAAATGTTTGTTGCCAAAAGACTGTGTTTGATATAAATGCTTGAAAATTAAAAAGTCATTGTTGGGATGTTTATCTGCAGGTTTTTACTTACCATTAAGTGTGAACCTGACTGAAGGATTATCCTTTCAAATTAATGTACTTGATGTTTATATTACAGTTTTCCAAACTGGAACTACAATGAAGGGCACTATTAAACGTACATTAAAAATAGCAGGTGGGCATTGATGTTATGTTTTTATACGGGAATGTTTTTAGAGAAACCCCCACTTGGTCCTTCCACAAGTTGGCTGCATTCGTTTCTGAATTAGGCTTTTTGACTGAATTAGGCTTTTTGACTTAGCCAGACCCAGTTTCCTGTTACCAGTGTGAAAGCCCCTGAAGAGTAAATGGTCACACAAGAAAAGATAACAGGAGAGGGCATCACTTGCTGTACTGTAGTACATCACATCTAGGGAGATGAAATACTCTACAAGACAATACAGTTTCTAAGCAATTCTACATGCCTGCTACATATGGTCCATCCCTGACAGTCCATCTTTAATGATGTGGGACTACTACAGTGCGTTTTCCAGGGACAATATTTTACCATTAGTGACACTGATAGCTTTTTCAGTGGAACACTCCACGGAAGGAACACAGCCATCAATGTAAAAACACAGCTTCAAGCCTGTTCAGCATTTACATTCCAAAGCCGCCACGCCGAAGAGAAACAGGTCGCTGTAAGGATGAGAGACCTCCCACACACTCAGCACTGCTCTTCAGCACATCAGCAAATTCAGAAAACATGAAGAGCTTTATGACTTTGTTTAAAAGCGATCTCACCACTGATGTTGCTATTTTGTACCAAAACAGCTGACATACCAACTGAACAGCCTGATTGGAAAAGCAGGATTTTTTTTTTTTTGTCTTTGAAGACTGCCAGACTGTGTGTGTGTGTATGTGTGTGTGTTGTTGTACGGAGGTATGCCTACATGTAGCTATACCTACATATGAGGTATGCCTATATGTCGCAGATACATATGTAGCAGATACATATATATAGAGAGAGGGGGGGGGTTCTTTGTTCTATATTATTTTCCATATTTTAGAATACTAGTATCAGAAGGATTAAATAACAGAAATTGAATTATGCAGTGACCACAAAAGTGTTAAACAAATCAAAACTACCTTTTACCTTCAAAGTAGCTAAAAAAATGTTTTTTTTTTGGGGGGGGGGGCAAAATTCATAGATAAGCATCAAGTTTACTATTTATATTTGTCTAAGAAATAAATTTAAAGCATTTAGGCATATGTCTTTAAATCAAAATGTCTTTGAATGCATTTTTCCCATTATCTTAAACAGGTGTGTCCAAACCTTTGACTTACTGTATGTCAGCACTGAATTTTATGCCCCAGACCTACTTATGAATATTTTTATACTGTATATCATGCTTATGATTTCGTAAATTCTCTGCAAAGACTTTGCTTCCCTTAAATAAAGGACTGTTGTTGTTGTGTGTTATTTTAAACCAGATGAACGCACACTTCTGGAGAACCAGATGATGGTAATCAGATGTGAAACCCCATCTGATGGACAGTGATGTTAGGTTGCTTACAAGCTTCGAAGGTTATCTTAGAAGGCCCTGTTAGAGGCCTCTCTAATTATACCTGCCTGATTATAGCTCCTAGATTGAACATGTTAACTTAATGAAACATTGGCCATCACTTACATGCTAAGGTCGCACAAAGAATCCATTAAAAATAGCAGTATAGAAATTGTGTTGCTTCATTCCATGAATTTGCTTGGCAGACAACCTTATCCAGGGCACTTCGAAATGCTTGCAGATGAACGTCTTACACAATCCGTGACCCATTTCTGCAGCTGAATTTTTACTAGGCTAATTACAGCACATTAATGTGCAAATGCTAAAGGGCACAATAGCAGTGCCCAATCTGGACCCAAAAGCCCTCAGGTGCATGTTCATGCATCCAAATCTCCTATGTGCCACCCAGGAGTTTTACTGTATTAACACTTAAAGGTTTGAGGGGAAAGTGGGGAATGATTCACTGATGAAACTTTCACAAAGTGCACTCCATGACCACTATTGCAGAATTAGAATGAGTGTTATGTAAGGTAACCCTTACACACTAGATAATAGAATAAGGTATATATTACTCTGTCTCTTAGCACAAAGAGGTTTCACACTCAGTGGACGCTTAGTCGGGCAGCTGCACAAGGTGTAACATTTGTGCTCCTTGAAGAACGGCTCACTAACAATTCGCTTTTCGTTACTTTCATCTGCAGATCAGATGAACAAAAGACAATGTAAAATAAGAACATAAATAAGCAAAGCTGCATAGACAATTCACCAAAAACAGAAATTGGTTAGATGCTTGAATTCAGTTATTCTATTGGATAGTATTATGTGCAATAGCAACAACCCAGCATCTGCGTTTCCCAAAATAAAGAAAAAGATCGCTTCCAATATGTCCTGTGTTCTCCTTGTGGCCTGTACCCTTGCTGTTACGTTTTTGGCTATATTTATATCTCACGTTTTTCTTCCGTTGTTACCATCTGCCTGGAGGCAAGTGTGTGTTCGTGTGTGAGATTATTTTTGTTCCCCCCAAAAAAACAACAATAAGAAAACTGCATTTGACTGTCTGCTCTTGTGCCAGCTGGACAGAGAGGCAGTGGCGGTTCTATTCTAGGACACCCTGCACTCATGAGCCATTTCTTGTGTTGTATAACATGGCCGTCACAAACAAAGCTATGCCTGCTTGCCGAGGGAACAGCGGAATGATCTGTTCTGCCTGACGCTGCCGGTGGCGGCCCAGGTTGCCTGGATGCTGTCTTGATGTCGCAGGCCGACAGGGTGCAAGGTGGGGCTCGGCACAGAATGACTGATGTGATCACGGGAGAGACGATTGCACCTTCTGTGGCTGTCAGGGTGTAGAAAGACATGAAGAGGCTGAGGTCCATGTCACAGGAGGTCAGGGGAATGGTGTGTTGTGAGAACCGGAGTGAAGAGCACTGCAGGGGAACTTTTCAGAACACAGCTCTGATGGATTGCAGTGGGGCAGGAACAGTGTGTTTTGCAGCAGGCTCAATGGGGCACGATGAATCACACACAGTACCTGTAAACGCCCTCTGCCAAACGCTGCTTCCAGTTGAGTTTAGCTGTAAAATAAATTCGCTCTAAAATAGTGGGATATAATAAACTTTAGTAGGAACCTTCGCGCTTGTATTTGATCAATCACTTTCATTGTGGCCTGATGCTATTCATACCTCATCTCACACCAGATGACCCGAGGCTCATGGTCTGATGTGTAGCTTGATGAGGTGTTTAGTCACATCATTAAACGGGGCATGTGACATCTGGCATGTGTCATTTTCTATCCCTGTACATTTAACACCGTTTTACACAATCGTATGAAGACAAAAGCTAGCTGGCGATGAAACGAGAGAGCTCAGAGAAGTTAAATCCAGGGTGACTTAGAATACAATATTGGCCAGAATCTATAATAAACTTTGAAATAGGTCAATACCATATGCAAACATACATTGCACATTAACGTTATAAAAATGCAATTGATAGAGTTATACACAGTTCAGATTAAACATAACCGTAACATAAATCACATCAAACAGGAATGCATAGTAGATCAGCTCTGTTTGGATTATTGAGGGATCTAAATCATTTATCAGTAGCAGAATGGATTGGGTGAAGAGGGACTTTTATTTATTGATGTGAATGCTCTGATACCCCCATAATGCTCCTTTATTTTTGTTGATAAGAGAATTCTTTGAGTTAAGATGTCATCCTAAATTACAATAGTCTTTTGTCTCCGTTTAATGGTCTCTGACTCAATATCTTGAGGACTTCTACACAGGGTATTATATACATTGAGACCACCATGGGCCATTTTAACTCATGTATGCAGCAGTTTAACCTGTGAGTATAAGGAGATGTAAATGGATTGCCAGTTAGAGGAAGAAATGTAGGTTTGCCTCAGCTACAAGCACAAGCTGGAAGCGGTACCTGAAGTTTGCTACAATATTCCACCAAATGTTGCTGTGTGTCAGTTCCTAATTCATTTCCCGTCCTCTTCCCACCACTATGAGCTAGGCATCTTTGAGAATGGTTCATTTCCAGAGATGGAAACACTGTGTATGGGTCACTCTTCGCCTTCTCATAATTCTTGTGCATTCCTGGCAGATTAAAATTGTATAATGTACTGCGCAAATTATATCATTATTGTGTTATTTCCACAAGGTATTACACAAGGAAGTGGGTTTTGATTGATACTAAATGTGCAGTATAGGGGATGAACTCTGATTTGGAATTGAATTTTTTTTTCCTTATAATTTTATTGGAATTTCCCTGTAATGGAGGCAATAGTGTGACTGGCTCTCTCTATATGTATGTTGTCTGCACTTCTCAGGCACAACTGAGGCCTGATGATAGGATAAAAAATTATTATTCCAATGCATATGGAACAGCAGTCTCTCAGTCTGAGCTTCCTCAGGGATTTGAGGCAGGCCATTAAAGCCTGAAGCCATGTCTAAGGTTGACACTCTAGCTAGGTGTGAAAATGGAAGACTCCTCTCTTTATATGTATAGTATGAATCTCCATTTCTCATACACACACACACATACATATCTGTGTATATATAGTGTGTGTGTATATAGATAATGTGTGTGTGTGTGTGTGTGTGTGTGTATGAAAAACAGAGACACACACAACTAGTGCATGCTAGCGCAAACACAAAGACAGATACCAATGTTGAAACCCATACACAAAGCCTAAGATACAATCCGTGAACTAACCATGATTTAGCTGCCCCTGCAAAATCTTCCTGGATATTTTACCATGAGCCAGTATGTCAGAATGCATCGCTTTATTTCATTACTGAGCGTTAGCAGGCTTTATTCTCTACAGGCTTAAAAAGATAGTCGCCTCAGGCACTGAGACAGATAGTTAGAATCACCATGGGGATTCTCAGTGCTCTTTTTATCATTCGAGTGGATCCAGAGGGCAGGTTTTCTGCCTTGTAGTAAGGCAACACCATCATTGATCACCTTAATATTCAAAGCCAAACTGAGCAGAGGGTTACCTCCAGAGACTCCCTTCACCCCTCCCTTGAGCCCCTGGGGACTCCACATGGCTCATCTAGGCAGCTTTTTCCCAGATCTCAAGCAGCCCGCTATCCCTCTGTCTCACCCCATCTTTATCTGTCCCTTAATTAAAAACTTCCTCTGGAAATTTTTAAACTTCCAATTAAACTATTGCCTCAGCCACATGCAGCCCTCAGGGGTGGGGTGCACCCATGAATGTTTAACCTGATAAAAATGTATAATTTATTCAATCACTGCAGAGCAGGCAGGTAAGTGGACCCATCAGCCATCTCTTCTCCTTCATTAATGAAGATGTCAGGAGCGCAAGGTGGGGACAACCTATGCTGGCTGCACAGCTTCTGATATGAACGACCATACAAACCCTGGGGGAAGGTCAATCTCTGCATTTGTGGCAGCAGTGAAAAGGGGATGCCTCCAGATGAAATCAGCACAGTGCTATTTAATACAGGCCATGCGCAGAGGGTCAGGCTGAAGCAGGCACTTTGTTAAGTGCTCAAAGGGGGAGGCTCCCAGCAGCATCTTTCTGTGGAATTCTGCTGACGCACAAATTGATGGAAATACTAAATAAATCATGCCACATTACTCATTTATTTGCTTTGGAAAGAGAATTGATAAGTATTTTCTTTCTTATCAACTCTACAGGGAGTGGCACCATTTGAAATGTTAAATCTCAAAGCATGAATGATTCTAATAATGGATTATAGGAAGTTTAAAAAAAGAATAAAGCATGCTTTTGACCCACACAATTTCTGTGTTGTGATCTTTTTGAAAAGCAAAAATATTAACATGAAATTTCAATTAGATCAAAATGATGTTCTGGTCATATTTTTGTGCATATACATGTAAAATCACACTATTTTTGTAGAATACCTGATTGTACCCAAAAAATAACTTTGTAAATTTAAAACTGGTATGGACAAAAGAAAGAAAGACAAAAACCTTTGTGAACTTAGGGTATGTATGATGTATGCTGGCACAGGAAAATATAACACAGTGTTATAATACAATCTGTTAAAATAGCACTATCAACTAATATTATGCCAATTTATTGAGATAATTGGTATGCTATTAGTACAGAATTTGTCTCTGCAGTGTCAAATATGCTTTGTTCTATGTGAGGGAGCACAGTGTTGTTTGGGTGTTTGGTTGTATGAAATGACAGGTAACATGAAACAACTCTCAAATGGAATGTATTTTGATGAAAGTTGTAAGATGACTGGCATAACTTGTTCAGGATTGTCTCTGGTGTCAGAGATTTAAAGCCTGTGGCAATGAAGCTGGTCTGCTTGTTCGGTTTGTGCTGGGAGTTAGGGGGAGGCAGATGTTTGCTAAATTGAACAGCTAGAGAGTCTCTGTCTATTTTCAGTTAATATGATGTGAGGAATTGGGAATATGTTTAGTGTGTGGAGTTAGTAGGTTATATAACTCACACTTAGTTCTTTAACACAATAACTTTGTTGGCAAATGCAAAACGTCTGCTTTGGCTCTTGTTTAACAAGGGAAGGCAATAAAACATTGTCTACAATGATAGGATTGCATCAATATTCGCAGGTTCATGAAAAGCCACAGACTCATGGTATTTTCTTGAACTGTTTATACAGCAGTGTAATCCTAAATGGTATTGCACCATTAGAGGAGTACTGCAGGACCCTAGACAGCAGTGGACCTATTCACAAGGTAGGGGAGGCACAGGACCATGGACAGTACCTGTATCTATGTGGCCTGGTCAGTATTACAGCACATCATATGGCCAATAGTGCAGTGCAATAATGCAGTACACGAAATATAGTATCTAGTATACATAGTATTGTATTCTGTGTAATAATGCAGCATACTGAACCGACAGGCAACATCTGAATGGCGCTCTAGGGCATGTAAAGGGCTTTGTCGAATCATAGAACTGTGTTTGCCATCTGCCCAAGTTCCCATCATTCCGAGGTGTGCACGTGATCACAGTCCAAGCGCGCTATTCTCTACTCTCCACGGGGAGGACACTGTAAAGGAGGCGAAAAAAGGCTGCTGTCTCTCGGGATCTAATATAAACTGGAGAAGTGGGATGAAAGCATGGCTATCGACCCAGCAGGCCATTCTGCACTGAAGGAAACTGAGAAGGACAAGGTGGTTCCACCAGAAGGCTGCCTGCTGATCTGTGAAACACTGTTCGAAGGGGAAGCCTAATGAAGACTTTCACAATTTAACGTAGCACTACAAAATGCACTGAGGAGCCAGAGTAATATACAGATGTTGCCATGCATAAGATATCTGTCGTCTGTCTGGTTTACCCATTATATCTAACACATATCTACACAAGTTATCTATGATGTGTGTTTCTATGAGTAATTAGTGAGAGCTGTTTTATAAATTGATTAGAATATTCCTTTTAAAGGTAGTGTTGTTGGATTAATTACACCTCATTTAATGAGACTAATCAGCAATTAAGTAAACAAAGTAGTATTGTTGTGTTTACTGAATATCACATCTAATATAAATATTATTAAATAAAAAATTATTAACATTATTATTTTGGAGTGTAGTGTATTAATGTAAGGAAAAGAAAGGAATACACAGAAACAAACAGGGGATTTGATTGTTGGTGTATGTGTTTAAATGATGGACTATGCACAAGGTGAATTGAATCATTTTGGCTGGTGAATTGATATGTCTGTAAAAAGTGAATTACTGCATTTTTTTTGCTGTCACCGAAGGACAAGGGAAACTTCATTGACCAGTAAAAAAGCAGTTTTATTTGTGTCATCAGTAAAGGTGGTGACCTGAAAAGTTTGCATTCGTTCTTGCTTCCCTTATTTGAGTGCAGCAAGATGTCAGAACTGATGACAGTGTTGTTAATGTGTTACGAGTGCTTAAATTCACGTCACTTTGCATTAAGTGCAATGGAACCCCTCAGAAATAATTTGTGTATGTGTAATAATTCCTAATTTCTATGTGATACTGTCATAATTATTGCTAAGCATTACAGAGCCAGTGTAAGTGGAGAAATGACTCTTTTTCTTCAGTAAGTGCACAAAAGTCATTCACAGAACACTCATGTAAGCAAGCAAGTCAACACGTTACCATGTTCAGGTCAGTTGCATTGCTTTTTTGTATTATTATTTTTTATTTTTTCAAATAAGGCATTAAGAATTATGCAATAGAACTACAGAACAAAACAGTAGAACTACAGTACAGAACTGAAATATATAATGTAATATTGTGTCCACTAGACAATTTTGTTCAGATCTGGCCGTACATCATAGTATGGAAGGTGCAACAATGATACATTTGCATGCCTTGCTCACATTATGGAGAAACCACTTCTGCAAAACCTGCAGCTGACAAACAGCTGTATTTAACTTAGAAAGTACTTCTGCGGGCTTTAAGGTAAAGCATAGCTTACTGCAATCGAAGCAGTACCACTGAGGCATATGAAGGAATGTGACCTACTTCTCTATACAATTGAAAAAGGTATGTGAATTATACTGAAAAACAGTGAGGTCAGTAGATTTTTTTTGTTTTGTTTTCAGTTAAAGTTTAACCAAAAGTCAGAAGTTAACACATCTTCATGAAATCATTTATGGGCTGTTGGGCTGTATAACCCAAGGGGCTCACCCAGTCACGTTGTGCTCAGAACTGTCACAAGCTGACACTGTCATCTGAGAATGATCGTTCCTCCTCACCACTATTACATGTGCACACGCACGCACACACACACATGTACACACGCACACGCAGGCACACCACTCACCCACATACACACAAACACACAGATGTACATGGACATATGTAAACATGCATGTTTTCACAAGTATATACACACACATGTACGTACACCACCGACTCACATAGACACATCAACATGCACTGATGCACACACTTGCACGCACAGACATACACACACACACACACACACAAATGACTTGCCATTGAAGGAAACACAAAAAAAGCCCTCAAGGCTTTTTGTATTTACATGTTATATCCTTCTGTGGTAATAATGTGGTGATATCACCATGGGGTCAAACAAAGCAGTCATGTCAGAATGAACCCAAAAGTGTAATATGAACTGTTAGCAACCAACCTTAAACATGTGCAATGCCTTTTTGTCAAATATGCGTACATTACATCACAGCAATTCTCTTTGCACCTTACCCTCAATATGTTATTTCTGACAAAATAACAGTTGAAATACGGATTAAAACCTGTGTACTTGCTCATCCTTTCAGCTATATTCTTTTATGTGAAAGTAATTATCACAGAAAACACAGTGTTCACTCATACCTTTTACTATCGTGTTGTTCTCATTTTGAGCTCTGAGATAATGTGCTTCATGACCCACTAACGATTATGTAACATGCATTTATGAGAAAGGTGTGATTTTGCCTGGAGTTGTGCTTGTCCAAGTATACACAGATCTTCCTTCATGCGACTGCTAATCCTTTATCCAGAATGTTTATTCCCTTAAAATAAGCCAGTGTGCTACAAATGTGATTTTTTTTTTTTTTTTATGAAAGCCTATCTGAACAACAGTAGTTCAAACACATATGTTGCATATAATGAAAGAAATAAACTCTTTAATATTCAACTGAATTTAGTTTGAATATATGAATAAGTCCATTTTGTCACATGCACACATCTTTAGTTTGCCAATTTCCAACATTGCTTTTGGCTACCTACACATCCTCAGCATCAAATACCGGTTACCTTGGCAACAAGCACACCACAATAGGGCTCCAATGGAGACAAACAAATTGCACTGTGCAAAGAAGAGCAAGCTAGAGCTGTGTAATAGAATTATCCAAGGACATGTACTGTGCAGCCTTCTCTCAATGCTCAGTGACATCTGCAGAGATCACATGCACCGCATGCACTTCTACAACGGCTAACAAGTTTTCCGCTCCCCGTCCGAGAGACATCAGAAACAAGCAGAGCCTCTTTTGCTGGCAGAGCAGTGCTGCTTGGGTTTGCAGTTTAAGAAGTATAGGAGTCTTTATGCTGGTTACTCTTTGTGTTTGACAGAGAGGCACTGTGCTGAATGTATGCGTTAATGTAGCGGTGACAGCATGGCTTCAGCATCTGTCTCTTGTTGTTATGGTGCTGCCTTTATGTTGTGTGTCTGTAACGTTAGCGCGGCGATCACTGCAACTGGGAACTCTAAGGTAAACCGTCCTCAAAAACTTTATTTCCAAAAAAAACAAAACATATCATCACGTCAGAAAAAATGCACAAACAAGTAGCAAGCACACTGTGTTCTAATACAAATATCAAGTGTCTTGTCTGTGCATTGGCCCAACAAAGTGGCACATTGCTTTGAGGGGGCTCCTCTACCTGCTGTGATTGGTGACACAGGAATCAGACAGCAATGCTGATGCCCTGTAAGGAAAAACACACAGAAACAGCTATTTTTATGTAAGTTAAAATTTGAACTCTGAGAGCACACTTTTATTTTTGCACCGCAAAAGCTTTCTCACACGAGTGAGCTTTGCATCTGTTGGGACAGAGCTGTTTCAATTCAAAACAATAAATGGCCAAAACTTATGTGGAGCAAAACTCAAAATGATCCAATTTCAGGACATCACCTCTCTCCTGTGAAGTACATCTTGCCCTGCAGCCTGGTAAATGCAATGCCAGTGCTGAAAATGTAGAGACTAAACAATGCAAAGACTAATAACAAAAAGTAAGACTTAACCCCTTTTGTTCCCAGATATATTAATGTTACCAAATGTTGTGGGGATACTATTGTTGTGTCAGCATGGTTGTACTCAAAAATCAGTCATTTGTGTTGGAGGTATAGCTGGTAGGGGGGACTTCATTACTGACAGCCCACTTTCAGCCCAGTCCTCTTTCAAAAAAGAGGTAGCTAACCTCAAGAGACTTTGTGGTTAAATAAAGGTTACTTATGAATTATAACAGTGTAATACTCTACTGTCAGACTGTTATTCTATATCAATACAGTACTATGCAGATGTGTGTTAATGTGTATTGCAAGTGCACTGCTAACGGCGTGTTGTTGTGAATCAATACAAGTGCAAGTATCAACATACCTTTTAGTTCAGTTTGTCTCACATGTTGCATTCTTGCCATTACAAAATGTACCAAAGTACCAAAATGATTCAGACATGTATTTTTAGAATTACATAAAATAATTCACATCATTTTGAATCTGAGTCCATCATTTTGCAAACAGTAGGGTCTATTCTAACAGTATGTATGCGGACCTGACAGATTATTGGGCTAACAGCATGACGCTAGCAGCATGTTGTGTAGTCTGTATGTGATGCACAAGGCCCTTGTGCTCATATGTAATTCAAAAGCTCAGCTGTACCTAAACGGAAGAGGGAAGTATCTGCAGAGGTGTGCATAGGCTGGTCAGCGCTGCGACTGCAGTGCACTACAGCATAGCCAAGTCTGCATGGGTCAGGCTGCAGCACGGCTGAATCATTCCTATTAAACTGGGCTTTAGAGCTCAGCTGCACAGCATTTACTGTGCTCCTCCGGACAACAAACTAATAAGGCACGCTTCTCCGATGCGTTTATTAAGACTTTCCGGACCCGCTGACAGATCGTTTTAATTTACACACTAGACATTTGCGGCAGTGCGCTGGTGCACAGAGAATTTATCTACCTCGAGTTGGGGGATTTTTTTTTTTTTGGCTCATGGTTTGTTGGGGTATATTACCACTGCATATCTCATTTTCTGCAACACATAGCTCAATGCAGAAATGAATTTGTTTGCCATTCTTTAACCACTTATTATGTAACATAGATTTTTTTTAAATTTCACATATAAAAAGGATTAACCTTTCACATGGGCTGCTGTATAATTTGGTTTGTTGTGTTCCATGCAAAAGTTCTTCAATCGTCTTCATTATATTTGTATAAGCCTACATTTTTTTTTTTTTTTTGCTTCATAAAAGTCTTTAAATTCAAATGTTAAATTCACTATAACAGCATTCAGTTTTTGTTCTCAGTTATTTCCTGTAGGCTCCTAGCCACACAGCAGCAGGAAGCAATTCACAGAGGGTTGGATTTGTTTGATTTGGGAGGAGATGATGTTACTGAATGCAAAAGCCTGGATGCTACTGCTAACAAGTAGGCTATGACAGCAAATCAACTTACAGGAGCACACAGCTCCCCAGTAAGACCATCTTTTCCTCTACACCCACCTAGAACACTGGGTCTATTGTTGTTGACCTACATTCAAAATGCCTGAAGGAACTGAACCCATCCGAAATCCAATTACCACAAACTGTGCTCCTCTCAAAAGTGAAAACATGGCAAACGCGATTGCGTTGGCATTGACTTCATCCCTTTTCAACTGTATGTGAAGACCTTTATCAATTATCAATCCTGACTGTGAAAAGGATATGTGTTGTTAATGCACACCCGATTGGTTGCTTCATATTGATGCTAAAAGTATAATTATTACGAAATGCAAGAGAAAGAATGATTTCATTTTCAAAAAGGCAGGTTCATTCCAATGACCCATATACGATATATTCTCTGACAATGCAAGCTACAGAGGTTTCAACAAGAGAAAACCAACTGAAATCTTTGTCTTGTTAGTTGAAATGGGAATGAGCAAAATCTACTGATTAATTTTGTGTAGACCTGTGTTTATGTTATTTGAGGACATTTAAACATTTTAATGACCCATTTTGGTTGCCAGCAGGCACACCATCTTGTTACCATCTTGATACACAGTGCTTCATTAGGTGGTATTGGCAGGCTTGTAGGGGCTTCTCAACTCCTCTGACCAAACGAACCTAATCTCACAGAACTAAACAGGAGTCTGCACTGTCATTGGGATTTTTCTAACAGGGTGTTCAGCTGAATGCCTAAATTGGCTGTGTTTAAGATTTGCACATCCGAGTTTAAAAATCCTGGATTCAATCGATGTTTGTGCCTTACTCACTATGAAATGATTTTAGTTGTTACTTTTTTCTTCTCAAATTTGGGTATGTTCAGAAATCACCAAAATTGATGTGAAAACTCCAATACTTAATCTGAATACGTGCAACAATGGTGAAATGTTCCTTGACTCCCCATCTTGATCGATGTGCAGTGAGATTTGAAAGGAGACATCACCTTGGTGCTGGTGGTGGATGAAGTGAATTTTCCATTTCCATTAAAATGTCTTCATGTCGTAAGTAAAGAAACACATTAAAATCCATTCATATTGCATGAAACAGTGACAGTGCATAACGAACATACCTTTCATCATCCTCCCCTGCAAACTCCTTCAGAGTCAAGCTGATCTGGTGAAGGGAATTGATACATTAAGCCATTTATTGATTCCCACTTGAAATGTACCTCTTTGCCCTTTAGAAGGTGTAATTACAAGGGTGGGGGGGGGGGTGAATTGAGCGCCTTCTATTCTCAAAACAAAGCTTTGTAGGTGTCCTAGTGAAGTACTTAAAAAAAAAACATTTTAACGGCGTACACAGGCACTCACTGGACTGATTGTGCCAAGGCTGTGCAGTTTCAGCTTTCAGGCTCCCAGCTTCCCAACAGACCGCTGTGGAAGCTGTCAGAATCCTAACTACTATCAAGAAAGGACTAGTATCACCAGAGGACCTCAGGTAATGCAATTAGGATCACAGCTCATCCGTATTTTCAGCAGATGGTTTGCACAGGGATCTCGATTAATCAGGGTCCTCTGTAATTAAAAAAAGCCTCCTCCCTTCCCTACTATTTGTCCTGATTGTGCGGTATCAAGCTCTGACTGAAAAACAGTACATTTTATCTGTTTGGTTAGCCATAAAGACCAACATAAAATTTCATACAATGTTCATGATTTTGTTGTAGTATGGCGATTGTCAGTGTTTGCAAGCATAGGCTAATGTGCAAAATTGATCCAGAATAAGTTACAAATTTTGTATACGTTTAAATGTGTTCATATAACAGTGTTACACTCAATGCTTTGAGTTACTCTGACCAAACTACAAAAGCAATGGAAAAGGCACTCAAACACCAGCAGCACAGCAGAAAAAAAGTCTCAATGTATGATAAAGTGGTACAGTAGGCTACCTAACACTGTCATGAAATGTTAAATAAGTGATTAATGTGATCATGCTGATAATATAGCGCTGAATAAAAAGTAGATATTAAAGTATTTAGCTAACTAGCTTCCTAAAGCCACCCATCTCAACATCTGTCAAGAATTTGCTGGTTTCATACTTTGTCATTTCTTTTCTGGCACTTGCGGGGGGAGGAGGGTGGGGGGTGGGGGGTGGGGGGGGTTAGAAGATAAAATATCAAATAAAATATCTGGTTGGATTCTCTGAAAAAAAAAAAAAAAACAGAACAAAATCCTCCTAGAGGCAGCCTATTTCTAATTTCTTTTCTTGTCTGTAGGGGCATAAGCCTGCTATATCTATGTATTTGCTCAAAACACAGCAATGTTGATCAGCGAGCTGTGTTTCAGTTTAGGTGGTAAGATAACACTGCTGAAAACTGCTGATGTAATTTACGCTGCCACAGGGTGTTTGGCTTTCTTTGCCTGGGACACTATAGCTAAGCTGTATGAGTGTGGACCCAGGAAATGAACTTTAAAGATTTCTTTTCCAATTTTCAGAGCTACAGACTAATATTGAACAATGTGCCTTTGCAAGGGAGTAACGTTTACCATATTGTAAACTTGTGCTCTAACATCAAGAGAGGCACAGTTGTTTTTGCTATGCTGCCTGGCTGAACTGCCATCAGTGAAGACTGACACAAATTTATTACCTATACATTGTGAATCTGGCATCCACTTCAACCAAGTTAAAAATCACCATTTCTTTGAGAGCTGGAATGCTTTGTTCACATGCACACACTATTGCTTATGTTGGACAGCTCCAGCCTCAGCATGGTATCACTGGGTGAGATATCAGACCCTGACCCTGCATGAAGCTGGGTCATTGTGAGCTGTTTCCACAATGGTTGGGGTTAGGGCAATACCTGTGAGGGCAGAAAAGCATCATCAGTCATACCCTAGTCAGCCATAGCCTCTTAATTACATAGCTTGTTTTACATTAATTAGCCACAGTTCACTCCAGTCCAAATGTTTTCATGATGCAAACCACTCATTTATTTCACCTAAATGGCCGCTACGTGCTTGGATGATTGGACATAGAGTCCTATTCTAAATTGATTCCTGGATTGAACAGAAAGGAAAGTGGAGGAAAAAGTTTTGATCCCATTACAATTTTAATCATCCCCTCCAGTAGCAATTAAATTAAACTTTAATGATTAAAGTTCTCTATTTCCTTCTCAGGGAGGGTTTCCCTGAGGATGATGAACCTAAAGTAGGAAGCCGTTTTCTTCATAGACTGGGAGCAGAATGGAGGTGGTGGTGTTACAGGAACACCAGGTACGTGCTTCATGATGGGAGAGAAGGAATTTAAGGTAACAAACATCTGTGAATGTGACCTCTAGGTCTCTCTCTCTCTCTCTCTCTCTCTCTCTCTCTCTCTCTCTCTCTCTCAATTCATTATATATTAATTCAGTAGATATGAATTTCCATACAATGAAAATATAAGCATGGCTGTTGATGAGGATTTAGGGATACTGATCTTTGGCTTGAAACCCAATGAAGGGATCACAGCTGGCCATGGGCTGAGGTTGTTGACTTCCTATTTGGATATGATAGTCAGGAAAGCATATGGAGGTGGGGTGACTAAGATATGCTGTAAACAGCTGACTTGACAAGAAAGCAGTAACTGAGACATTTATACACATAAGAAAGGCCATTTTGTTAAGTGTGTAGGGATTGTCTGGACATTCTCCTCCTAAATCTTCATTTGGAACTTCAATAAATTCTCCATTTTGAATGAAGGGACACGGTCTCTTCTTTTTGACTGAACAACATTACAGTGTCAAACCAACAGAACCTGATCAAGACTCAACCCTGCCAGTGCTGCTCATAAAGTGCAAGACTGGCCAGAAGGCTGCACTTATTTCTACAACCATTTCAAGGTCCTTGATATCTCCTTTATTTTCAAGAATGGTTACCAAGGTCAGCCTTCCTTTCAGTGTCTGTGAATACAGCATTTATATCATTCCAGAAACTCAGAAAAAACCTATTTTACCCACTTTCCCTCCTAAACATAAACATAAACTTAAAGATAATTCATTAACCTCTAATAAATCACTAATTCTCTAATAAGAGAATTGTTTATCAAAGGCCCACATTCATCCAACAGCACCAAACAACTTTTCAGTCCAATCCAGCATTAAAATGTATTTCAAAAATAATGATCACTCTTGATGCCAAGAAAGATTTTGACAAAGTGAACAGGCAATTTATAGTCTCCACTTTAGAAGACTTGGGAGAAACTTGATACTAACTCAAATTCTGTGCTAATCACCCTTTCCTTCAGTCATCCCTAATGTACACATAAGCATTTTGACTCTTCAGAGGTGCACGGAAAGCATGGCTATCGTCCCCCTTATGGTTTGTAATATTCATCAAACCACTTGGAGCCACCATCCAACAGAATAATCATTAGTGTAAGTAATTTACACCACAAAATCACCCGTTATACTGACATTCCTCTTTTGGTAGAGCATCCATCTACTTTGATTTCAATCAGCACAGTTCAAACTAATACATAGAGCATCCCACGATTAACATTTGGGATTTGTTGAAACTGCTGAACATACACACTGCCCCAATCCTCCAACTGATGCCATCTGGGAATACCCTACTGAACAGAAATTTTGGACTGGTGTAATACAGAAATTGAGTCTCATATTGGGTTCTATCATCTGACTTAATCTATCACTCTGCCTGCTTGGAGACCTGTCAGATCTATCTCTCTTCAACCACTCCCTCTGCCCCTAAACTTCTGCTTTTGCAAAGAAAGTAATTTTACTAAAAATAGACTGATATAGCATTAGTAAACCAATGGAACCTCATGTCTAACCCTTCCATTAATACTGTAATGGGATCACATGCACAATCGTGAAGAAAGCCATTAAGATATCAGGAATCCCTTCAGTTATTTATTATTTGTCTGATTATTTCTTAGCAAGAATGCCAATAAAATAAAACAATAACATAATAAATACAATATCACAGATCCTCACATCTCATATTAACTTGACATGACATCCTCAGGCACTAGCCTCAATTGTAAATAATTCCTCTGTTTCTCAATACCTCAGTGTTTTCTCTCATATCTTTGTAACACATTTTAGGGTTTGTATTTGTACACAGCTCACTCATATTTTGTGTGTATGTCAAATTCTAGGAGCTTACTTGCGAGTATAAAACAAGAGGCTTTGCTATATAATCGTGATTCTACTACAGTAAGTGAGCGGTTATCTTCACAAGTCCATCTTCATCCTCTCCCTTTGAAGAACTCATCAAAATGTTCCATTTGATTAAAAACAAGCACACAGGCAGAATGTTTCATGGGGAAAATGATGGGTTGTTAGGGGTTTCTGTTACCATAGTAAATGTTTGGTATGAAACGGAGCATGAATGGAGGAGAACTGAAATTCTGATAACTGAAATTCTGAGAACTGATGTGTCCTTGGCGAAATCAAATGTGCAGTATGCGAAACTTGCCTTCTTTTCCCCAGAGCCATCCATACTATGTGTAGAGCTGATCTGAGTCCTTTTGACAAACAACACAATAAGAGAATTAGCTGCTACTGCTGCTGCTTCTGCTGCTGATGTGCAAAGCATTGGATAGATACAGTGCTCTCAGGGCAAAGGCTGTATCTGTATTAACCTCAGTCAGTTGGGGAGCCCTGTAGCAATGGATGCTGACAGTCTCACTCAGGGGACGTTATATCACTATTACACCAAGACCACTGCGGTTTCTTCCAACCCCATACTGCTGACCCTTCATATTACACACGATCTCATGTGCTAGATGATCTAGACAGCTTTCATAAGAGCTCCAGGGGAAGCAGAAACACTGCTCTGCACATGCTGGTAGAAAATGTCATGGGAGATGGCAGTTCAGATGGGCATGGCAGGTCTGTACTGCAGATATATTTTAAGGGACACAAAAAGAACAAAGAATTTTTTATGCTCCTTGTATATCCATAACCAGTCTGGCATACAGCATGGTTGGCTTACCATGATAGCACAGGTACACAGAAAAAGCTATGTCCAGTGTGCCAAAAAGCCATCAGTGGAAGCTCATCACCTCACCATTGACCTCAAGGGTTTTCTTGCATTGTGTTAAGAATTAACCCAGGTAAATGTCATGAGTGGTGGGTTACATTGGCTTTTTGGCCCACACATTAGCCTGTCTTCAGCTCTGCAATCAACTCTGTTAACTTCATAGTATTGCCTCAAGAGTATTTACCATTGCACAGTAGTCTCCTAAATATCCTGAATGCTCAATTATTGTTTTTTTATATATATTTGCCCTGGTGGCAACAGGGGCTGACATGGCCATCTGCTTCAATCAAACTTTTGAAAAAAAGCTAATCTTCTCAAATCACACACTCTTTAATTTCCATCATCTGAAAAGATTAATTACTCACGGTATCAGCACACCAATAATTATAAGTTATGAGTTTTTCTGTTTTAGATGAATATGATGTTGTGTCCCAGGGGGGTTTGAGGCTTGATTAAAGCCTCAGGCTCTGACAGATTCTGCTATTGTGGTATAAAATGCCTTTAATGGAGAGGAGGTATGAAAAGGTTCATTCGGTCTCACTGACCTGTGCACCGACAGATTAAAAGAACATGTTAGAAAAGAAAGCAAGAAGTCGAACCTCACCAAAATGGGTACACACAGCCCATCCATACAGAGGAATTACCGTCCTGTGGAAAAAAAATGGAATAATGTTCGAACGGTTACACAAGCCGATGTTCACATCCGCATATGACAGGCCGGGGTGGCAGACTGTTGACTGTTTGCAGTGCCATATAAATTATGGAGCAGGAGCGAGAGATGCATTAGCACCATCCTGACTTGCAGGGGCCACTTATGTAAGCGCAGCCGGGGCTGCTGTGCAGACACTCTCCACGGGTACCTCATCAGGCAGGTACAGCAGCGTTACACAACAGCAGGCCCAGAAGCTGATTCGAATCCATCGGGGGGGCTGTGTGCACTCTGCTTCTACACAAATCACATTCAATACAAACTTTTGGTCAAACTTTATATATGGTCGTTTATATAATGACACTGTTACGTAAGTACTGTGAAACTGCAAGCAGGTGTGGTGTAACTTGTGTTACCTGTGTACCTATGCATTGACTCATTGTCACATAATGTAATCACAAAATTGGATTGGAAAGTTGGATTTAAGGTTCTGGCTGTGGTTAAGAGGTTAGAAAGGCAAACATTATTCAGATAACCTGTGATATTATACAAACCACAATTATTCCCTACAAATGCAACACCCTGTAACATGATGTAGATACAACATAGTTGCATATTAGTTCCATAGTGATTGTGTTGGACATCTCTTTGAGCTATAGTGTTACAGCATGAATTTTTTCCCGTTTTTACCTTTTTTTGGAGTTGCAAACGGCAACAGCTATTTTTTACCTTACAAGTCACGCCACAGTGGACCGATAGGCTCATTGGCGGATAGGTGCTACTCTGCTGACATCATCCGAGCAACTCATAGGTGCCTGACGAATCACAGGACGCTTGAGTGGTAAAATAAGCGACCTCTGCTGACATATCCACCCGTATACCCGGCAGTTAGAAACCAGTTTGTTCTGCTGCTTTGGGCTCCCAGTCATCATTGATTGTTAACATAGCTGAGATCGAACCTGGGCTATAGAGCCCAGCTTGCTCCCAAGGCAAGTGCCTCAATCACTGAGCTACTTGAGAGTTAGTATCAAAAGATAATCAAGCCCATGAAACTCTCACAAAGAATGGATCATTTATCCCCCTTTTCTTTGTTCTACTCCTTTGGCAGTCTGTTTTCTTGCTGGGTGTTACCAGTTTCCTTTTCTTTGGAAGATTATTTTGTTTATCAATCTTTCATGATTCTACATTCACTTTCCCTGTAACCTTCATAACCTAATGAATGCCTTTCAGGATAAATATTGATTTTAAAAGTGATTAAATGCCATGCATCAGATGTTTTATTCACTAAGGCAACGGTGAACCACTGTACTAAGATGAAAATAAAATTCTCTTCAAACTACTCCAACATTACCTGCAGTAAAACAAAATCATATAAAAGGTATGCTCGCAGCAGGGTGAATATGGATCATTCTTTCTGAATACTAACTGACAAATCCAACAAACCCAAATTCATGTTTAATACCCAAACTTTTGGCCCTTAGAGGGGAGAAAGACTGCTGATCTTAGAAATTTCTCCGCTAATAATAAACTTTAGGATGACTAATCCAGAAGGCAAGCATCCTGTATTGATGTGTGGTGTGATATAATATCCAAAGAAGTAAAAATAATAATATATGTATGAAATAAATCAGCTCGATTCACTATTGGCTCAAAGTTGTGGCTTCTGGAATCTGCTTAGTTGAAACACAAGCCTGACACTTCATTCTCTGTATATAATATGTTGTATTACTACTGAGTGTATTAACATTATACAGATCTGAAGCGGATGTATCAACAAAAAAAATATCCTAAAGACATAAAGATATAAAGAAAAACATTCTGCTGCTTAATAAATTGTTAGTAATTCCTAAAGTAATTCGAAGGAATTCCAAAAAAAAAGAAATTGCGAAGCAGAACTTTACATTTGTGTGTGATTTTTCTGCAGGCCCCTCGCTGTCGGGCCCAGGACATTTTCGTCTCCTGCTGGAATGATGCCTTTCTTCCCTCCACGTGTCGGCAGGGCCGAGTGTTTGAGAGCGTGAGGGAGCCTGTCCTGCCGTGCGCAGCGACGGGCTCCTGTGTTTGATGTGCACTTCAAATAAACAAGCGTCCGGCAGACATCAGCCTCTGACAGCTCCTCCAAACTCAGAGATGTGCAGAACCGTCAATAGCAATGCAGCTCTGACACAAGGATCCACATCACAGGGCCGGAGACATACACTGCTCTCATTAGTGGTAACCATGAGACATTCTGAGGAGACCATCCATGGTGAGAGCATCTTATGTTGTCAACTTTCCCCTACAGGACTGCTTTGTTAATCTTATGCTTATCTTACCATCCAGGAATTACAATGTATTTAATGGCAGTCTTTGGATAGTCTGTTGCCAGCGAATGATTGATGCAAAAATGTGGATTCTGAAGTCTGAACTGTATGGACATGGAAGTATTTTCAGTATGATGAACATATCTGTACAAGGAGTACTACAGCAACTGAACACGATTAAGAATACAGGAGTTGAAATTTCCATGCTGACTGTGACAAATAAGTTTGCACAATACAGTCACATGTATATCAAAATGATAGACATAGCTAATCTGTGTCACCTTAAAATTTGTGAAGAACCTGAGTATTTTTGGCTATATCTCTTCATCGTTGGATTTCATCATACTCCATAGTGGTATTAATTATTTTTTATTTTATTTTTTTTATTTTTTATTATGTTGGTGTTAATAGATTTCTATGGCTGTCTCAGTGTTTTACAACATATTACTGAAAGTAATATTACTGAAAGTAATACTGGATTCTGCATGTGGTGGTTACTAGTAAGATCTAAAATGCTTTCAGTACCACACTATGTATGAGTGCACCAGAGAAGATTCCATCCCTGATTCATTAAAGATAAGGGGAACTCAAAGTCATGTCCATCTTGAGTTATCTCATACAAGCCCCTTTCAAATAAATGATGGAGAGAAGTGCTGTTCCCATGCTTTTACACACAAGTTTTATGGGTGTAGAATGGCATTGCTTTTCAAGGATAAGTAAAGTTGTGTCAGAAATAAAAAGTTCTCTTAAAATAGTTGAAGAATTCAAACAGAGGCTATGACAAATATTTCTGAAGCCGCTAAGTAGTTGAGAAAAGAGCAAAAAAAAGTCAAGGCCTTAGAGTTAAAAGGACAGAAAGATACAGAAATGGTATACATACTGTGGCATCAGTTTGAGGGAATCATGTATTTATGTTCTGGTATATCACTATACTTGCTTCTGGTATGTTCTGGTCCCCTCCCTCTGTCCTCGTCTCGCCCAGTCCCATGGCAACGAGGGCTGGTAACAGATGAAGGCATTCGAAGAACGCCAGTTCCAGAGCATGGTGCCCCCTGGCTTGAGGTCACTCTGAGGGCCTGCTTCTAACAAACATGCTCTATGGCTTCTACCAGACCCATCCAATTCCCAACATCACCAAAAACCAAGGAAGAATACAATAGCAACAACAAGAAAAAACAATGAAAGCATGGTAAAGAACAAATCAAAAGCTTCAATGATACAGCGGAAATGAAAACAGTGACAATTCCCCTGAATTGCTTTCACATGTGTTTTCCTTGATGGCATGCAACTTACTCAGAAATGTGTACTTTCAAAAACTGACCCACCGAAATATGACTATATGAGGAAATATGAGGAACATCACACATCTGAGCTGGTGAGTCCAACAGCCCATTTGTTTTTGAATAATTTCACATTCTCTCTACTTCATCCCGTGTGGCTAAGGGGGATTGTATATCATCGGTACAGACACAAAAAGCATACACATTCACTTAAGTTACTACCTTAATTTTGTGAGTTCTCAGTGCACTTTTCTTCCCAGGGAAAGAACCCTAACAGCCATAATAGAACCCAGAGAGATTCAGATCATTACTTTCGTTATGCAGTCTTCCATCCTGGCAGGGATGGAAATAGTTGATCTCAGCAGTCTGGGGAAAGACGAGAATATGAATCAGGCTCACTGATGGCATTAATCTGCAGTGCAAAAATGCCTCATTTACAGGGGAAAGTGCAACAGCATGACTATGCCTGGAGAGATAGGCATAAATAATATGAAATCACCCAGAGAATGGCATACTGAAAATGAGACTGTTTGGTGCCAGCCCCTAGTGACTAACCAGGAGTCAACGCTGGATGATCATTATTGAAAATAATGTAAAATTGTATTTTCATGTCTGTTGGGAATGAAGGTTGTTCATATGGTAACTAATGGTTTGTGCTTTGTAAATTGTTTAAGGTAGAATATTAACCAAGCTCTGTGCAGTGTAAAAATAATATTATGTTTCATAATGCTGTGTTCATGCTGTGTGTTTTCTAAACTTGCCATGGTCTATATAGAGTTTTTTGATATTTAGGCACTTCCTGGTGCGTGCAAGGCCTTTTGGCTAACTGAACCATGTTGTTTTAGTGTGTCTGCAGGTTCATTGTTTTGGCTGAAGATTTAAAATGAATTTCACTCACCTATAGGATATATTGTATGTTGAAAGAGTACGGTCACACATGACATATTCTCGATTGCTATTCCTTATGGTTTCAAAGCTCCTATTGTTGCCACTTGGTTGGGGATATGTTCATATCCACCCCAATGGTTTCACACTCTTCTGAACCATCCCAATGGTTTGATATTGTAAACTAGGACCTGAATATGGCCAGTGAGAACAATGCATGTATTCTTCAGATATAGATGTCAAAGCATCTTATTGGAGTGGAAAGTATTGCCTGTATGTCTTCAAGGAAGATTTCAAAATTCAAAGTGACAATTCATATTCAATTTCTCATATGGGGATTGCTTATGCTCATTTAGGTCCACTTGAAATTTTGTATCTCTAACAGCAAACAAATTCCACTGTAATTACGCTCTGATAATTCAAACAATTGCAATTGTTGACTGGGTTTTCTGATTTAGCTGTCTGCAACTGTCTATTTTGAGTGTCCGGTAAACACACACAAGCACGCACACTCACACACACATAACTGTTTCATTTTACCTGCTAAATCACATTTGGCTATGTAATCATAATCCAATTTATTCTTTATTCAGCAACAATAATCTTTTTGAAAATATTGTGTTCGGAAATCATTTTATTACAGCTGAAAAGGTTTTGCCACCTTCACTGTCTCCTCTTCACTTAAATGTCTTTGTATAAAAAAAGATTTTTTAAAATCTCCTATTCAAATGTAAACTGTTTTGAATTATTATGTAGCTGGTAGTCTAAAACACACAGGCATTTTACATATTCATCATACCATGTCCATATCCAGTGAATAGAGTATTGACATTTCCTCTAAGATGGAAAAGCAAACTTGCCATCAGCAGGACAGTTGTATTGTGGCTGAATTTTCTGTGGATAACTGGAATGACAGCTAGAGATCGCAATCCCAACCTGACACAAATAGAGGACTTTCAATCTTACTTACCGTATATAAAGAATATGACACTGTCAAGACCCTATCTCCTTTTAAAGCACATTACAGTTCAATTGCTGGTAAATTTTGCACTTTGCCTGACTTCATAATGATGGAAAAAAAGGCCAGATGCAGTAGTTTAGTAGCTACACCTCTCCATATATGTTTTTTTTAATTATTTTATTTATCTATATTTTTGCTTTAGGCATTGTTGATGACTATAGCATTAATCTTTTAAACTGCATTATTCCTCCAGCTGTATGTTTATTAGAGAAGCCTGAAAGGAAAACCTGGAAAGTACAGACTGAACTTTATTTAAAGGGTTTTGATAATCAGTAATTAGAATTTGATCCTATAATCTGATACTAAAATTGTTTTTACAAAGTTATTTCATATATAACAATGGTAATATTTGTAATTATGATAGAAAATGATTAGCGTCTTCTGTTGATCAAAATGCCATAATTGCAAGTAATAACCTAATGCATTTCAAGTAACAAAGAAAATAAAGCACTTTTGAAATGACAACAAGTACTTAGAAATGAATGCTAACTATGTTAACAACCATTCTATGCTTATGATCTTCCCTTGTTTTTAATTTGTACTGAACAAATGGTCATGCAAATATCCCACTTTTTAAAGTGAACTGACATTGGCAAATGTAAAGAAAGTGGGAATTACATGGCATTACACTGTACACAGATACAGTCCAGAATGTTATACTATTGCAGAGAAATAGCAGATGTTACAGTGATTTTCACACATAAGTATCAGGTACTGAATGAAGCCTTTAGTGAAGTAGTTCATAAATTATTAAATTACATTATTATTATTATGCCATAATACCAACAATGAACTTTCAACATATTACCTTGACCCCTGCCCTGTGGAGGTAAACTGCAGTGAGTTTGGACAGTATCTTCCTCAGTGGGTTATTGATTAGTAATTCAAGCATACTGATATGACCAGAGCTAATTCTCTTTGTTTAATATGCACTTTTCTACACTAAAGCATTGCTAAAACACTACAAATGACAACACAAACCATCAGATGATAAACTGGAAACTTTTGCATGCGATTTTCCATCCACCACTTCCCACACTTTGTGTCCCGCATAGTAATGACATTGTAGCCTTTTCCATTAATTGCACAGAGCCGCCATCTCTCAGAGGAAAGGCGGCTGACCACCATCTTAGCTGTAATGATTCACGAAGACGCAGCCTATGGGTCCATGTATATCGGCCTAAAGCACCCTTCTGCATAACTTATATGTTCACTGGACAAACGGGAGCAGGGTAAAATAATGCAATTGTGCTGCAGATGCTGAAATGGGGCCATAAACATTGCACCCTCAACAGCATTGCAAAATGCAGCCACAACCAATTTTAAAAACGCACTGAGAAAGTGGCTACCTCACAGTTAGATCGATATCTGCCTCACCATCTGTTGGGAGGTGAAGGCCAGAAAAGTGAGTTTTACTTGTATCAATGCAAACTGTAATAGACCAAATCTTTTCTCCTCAGAGTAAATCTTGTTGTACTCGGCAGGCATGATACTGCTTATTTTACCCTTTTGGAAAAGTAATATGAAAACTTAGAAAAAGACAAGAAATCCAAGACATTACTTATCATTTTTGAATGCCATGTACACACATGCAGCTGTATTCATATATTGCAAAACATCTTTAATGCACATGCATTTTTACAATATAGTTTCCAATATATGTACAACTTAGTAGATATTTCAGTTGCAATATAATCATGCAGTGTTACATATACATTCTATTAATACAGCCAGTACAAAAATGTTTCTCACACTCTCCAGTTTCAAGCCTTAGAACACTGTAGCTTTTGCTTCCGTGCTTTTTTGTAAGAACAGGGTCATATCAAGTACTGTATCTTGAGCTACTTAAGATACAATACTGAATCTGAATTTGATAAGATTTTGCATGTCATAAGTTGAATCAAACTATAATGATATTATTACCATGATGATCGTTATCATCATTACTGAAGCGCTGTTCAGTGTTTCAGGAATTCATTGAGTGCATGCTGAGACAGACCGCATCAAGGTTTTGTTTGTCTCACACTCACAAATTTCCATGCTTCCATTTCTTTTGTGTGTCATTATTTCCATGGTATAAATGAGGACGCTTTTCCTCCCCTAAGAGCTGCAGCAGCTGGCTCCTTGGGGCACTGCCGCTCTCAGCAGCGGGAGGGAGACCCTGAGAGTGCGGCACCAGAGGTGTAAATGACACGTGTGGAGAGGAGTCACCCTGCTCCCAGCAGGGGGGGGAAAAGAGGAAACACTCCTCTTCAACACGTGTGGTCTGTGAGAGGAGGATCGCGCTGTCTTTCTGTGAGCAAAAAGCCTGTACGATGCCATCACATTGAACAAGCACACATATAGCTTTGAACGGCTGTTCATCCAACACACCATAGCTTCACAAGAAGCCCGACACCTGAAAGAACTCACTTTCTCACATTTTGATATGTTTGTCATTGTGCAGCATTCTTTTTGATTTGATTTTGATCTTTGTCAGTTCTTTAGTACTATCTTGCCTCTGACTAATTTCGCTTCGTAGGTCTGTCTGCATATTTAATACAACTGGCCCATATCATCTGTTACTGCATTACTACCGTTCTTTATGAATGTCCTTCATAGGTATATGTGATTAGTGTTACATTATTCATAATTTACCCTAGAGTTTATGGAATGTGGTTTCAAGAATCTGCATAGGGATATGTTCCACGCAGATACAATTAGAGGGGAAGTTGGCGGTTTATATTTACTTCTGTGGAGTGAATACTCCATTGATCCACTACATAAAACCAAGCAGAAGGGAACATTTCAAATGGGAATACTTACAAAGTATTGACAGGGTTCAACTGTCTTCAACAGATGGATGAATTTAGAACAATTTCATTTTTTTTTTGCTGGTGAATACGATCAAGAATTTAAGTCCAGCTAAATAATTGACATTACACATCAAGCATAGCAGCCCAACAATTTTGTGAAATAATTAAGCATGGAGAGAGAGTAATTTCTAACCAAACTGAATAATGTAACTGATGTTCAAAATGTTTGGGATTATAGACTGTGCTGCTTCCTTCATGCATGGAAAAGCTTAATTTCATAGTGGAAGCAGTGACCCTTGCAGTGTTCAAGAGGAAGCTTTACACAGCACAAAATGTCTTCTGGACCTTAAGCAAAATAATGGAGCTTGGTGCCTGTATGGACTTTAATGGTCTGTTCCTGTTGTTAACAACACACACACACACATACACACACACACACACACACACACACACACACACACACACACAAATCCAGGAGTATGTGTCTGAGGATGTGCTGTATGCTTCTGCTGCTGATCAGTGTCCCTTGCTCGAGACAGTATGCCTCTTTCTGTCAGTGCCCTGTGTCTGGCACCGGGCTGTGGGGAAATGGCCTGATGGAGCCCTCAGCAGCTTCCCTGTAAATGAGTCTATAAATGTACATAATTGTCTGAGGCTTCACTTATCACTGTCTGTCTAAAACCTCTACTCTCTGGGAGGTGAGCAAGAGGCTGTTGGGTGTCGCAGCAATCAGGCTATGTAACAGTGGCCGGGTAATTCATATACCACTTCTCACTTTCGAGGGGTGGCCATGTTATGGAAATTAGAAAGTATTTATTTACTGCCATCATAGAGTGTGCTGGGATACATCAGCCTTTTCGTTATCAGACTATTCTACACTGTACGGAGAACAACGTTTTATCATTCTTTACTTTTTCATTTGTGTAACCTCTAATTCCCATTCTTCACACAAATCATTGAGAACTGACAGTCTTTCCAGAGTTGAACACCCTAATAAACCCTGAAATATTTTCTGCCATGATATGCACCCTATACAAGACAAATACTGCAATACAAAAATTATAGATGGTCTAAAATGTAATCTCTCACAACTTACCTTTTAGCTTTCTGTAAATCGGCATTGTAATTCTTTCCTGTTTCCACTATGAAATCAACTTTCCATATTTGCAATTAATATGTTCCTTATACCAGCTGAAATCCTTGCTGGGTCTTACAGAAAGTAACACTTGTGCTACCCCGTACGTAGGTTTGAGTATGGTCCTGTTATACCTTGATATTTAAAAAGAGTGAAAGGAGAGAGTGGGTAAGTGGTGCCTTTATTAAATATGCGGTATATAAAAGCAATGACCTTGCAGTTACCAGTTCTGTTCTGTACTGCTAAATTAGCTAAGGAGGCAGGCTATTAATTATCTGCATAATTAACACACTGCCCTCTAGTGGTACCTCCAAAATGCTTTCCATGTTCCATATATAACAGTCCACTGTAGGTAAACATTTTCAAACCCGACTCAAAACTGCCCATGAAGATCTACAGGAGATCAAGCAGCATAAATCTCCTATCAAGGTAATTCAATCAGCAGTCAGAAAATGTGCATATATTATAGACAGAGCTATTACAAGAACAGCTGGAAAACAAAGACCGACTTGGTAAGATCCATTTTAATAGCCTAAGTAATCTGTGGTGGTATTACCATAATTAAAAGTGCTATTTTTGTTTAGCATGAGGGTTTGCAAAGCTTTTCAATGATTGTAGAGTATTCATTACAAAAACAGAGAGGGAGGTTTCAACATAAACTGCCAGTAAGAAGAAGTTTTAAAAGTTTGAGGAAGAAGTTTTTTTTTTTTTCCCAAGGACAACTGAGGTACAGGAGTGGTGCATACTCCTAAACAACCTTCAGACTTCTCAATTCACCGGAGCCCTGGACTCTGTAATACTGCAGCATTACAGAACCACAGATATCAGCCCAGAAAAGATTTCCTGGAGCTTTCGGTCAAGCCAGGCTTATGTTTCAAACATAGGCCTCTGAAACAGGGCATTTTACAGTATAATTAATGGTGAAATCTGATCAAAATCTGTACAAACATGATGGGTTGGGTATATATCAAATTTAAAAGGCTAATATTCACCAGGTCTGCATGACTATTATATTATAGTATGTTATAATATAATATAATATAAAGCAATGAGTTGTGCTGAAGAATGAGTACAATAATTTATTATGAGGTTGTTGAAGTTTACTGTACACCGAAACCACTCATACATAGGCTGTATGAGGCTCATAACACAAATGAAATCAGATGAACCAAATGCTTCACATATGAACACATTGCCTGTAAAAGTCTACGAAAGAAAATTTCCAAACAGAGCAGTAAGCGTGATGGCACAAGGCATTAGATTGTGAAGTTGGTGTATAAACTGTGAGGTAATGTCACCCTCAATTTGCCATGCTCTGATAATTGTATCCAGTTTCGGCTGTTTTTTCAGTGGTTGCATATAACACAGTGTGGGTCAGCAGCAGTTAAGAGTAATGGAGCGCCAACATTCACAGGTGCACAGTTTGCTTGTTTCAGAATTGTTAATTGTGCCATTTATTTATTTATTTATTTATTTATTATTTGGGGTGGGGACCGTAAGCATGTCTGCACAGGGTACAGCAAAAGCTAGTTATGGCTCTGCCTTGACACACAAATCAGAAACGGAAAACATCCCTAACCATCCACCATCTGTGTGTGTTGTAAATTTTCCCTCGGGGGGGGGGGGGTGGCAGTGCATAGTCAAATATTTCAGTCTTTCAATATGCTGCAAAGTGGGTGAAGCTAACTTTCATTTTTAGCACACTGCATGTTCTCCTTAGCCGTGAGTAAGGACAGTTAACTTTCTTCAGTAATTCCAGATGGCACTTTTCAGCAATTCCAGCAACTGCAAAACATATTGTTGCATCA
Organism: Megalops cyprinoides; assembly: GCF_013368585.1. Lineage (NCBI taxonomy): Eukaryota > Metazoa > Chordata > Actinopteri > Elopiformes > Megalopidae > Megalops > Megalops cyprinoides. The sequence goes on from NC_050589.1 coordinate 14,822,814, forward strand.
GACCACTTTGTGTGCTACGATAATTAGCATAGCGACTGGGGGTATCCGCTTTGTAGTGGTGAGATGAAATAGAGCTCTCGTCTGCTCTTTGCGTGTGAGCATGCAAATGTCTGAATGGTAGACCTCTTCTGTGGGATAATGTATCTTCAGCAGGGCTCTTTTTGCTGTACAGACCACATAGCAAATGAATATTGTGTGTGTGTGTGTGTGTGCGTGTGTGTGTGTGTGTGTGTGTGCTTGTGTGTGTGTGTGTGTGTGTGTGTGTGTGTGTGTTATGATTTCATTAAACATTCAGATTGGTGTAATTTAGAAATTGTGGACCTCTAAATTGGAGTTAGAGCTCTTATTTGAGAGTTATTCCATGAGACAAGAAAAGGAGTTGTTTTTAATGCATAGTTAAAAAATCTTCATATAGGGCACAAAGATAGTCCAATACAGTCAATTTAAAATGGTCAAAAAGAGTCAGACTGAATTATTTATTTCACAGTTGAAACTAATTTCAGTTTCAATGCTCAGAACAAATCAGCCATGAACCATTTTCCAGCTGAGGAAAATACGAGGAAGACAAGGATACAGCAGAATTGCCACTGTTCAGTGGTGGGCAACTGTCCAGTACATGAACGAAGCACTAATAGTTGTCATGATCTCATTGGACAGTATTATGGTTCAAGATTAGAAGGGTGTGTGTGTGTGAGGCTTTACTTTGCAAACAGCTGCTGGCCTTGGGCCTGTTCCCTTCTGCACAACAGCACAGCACAGTAAGGAGCTTTTGAGTCATCACTATTCAGCAGAAAAAAAAAGAGCTAACCCAATTTATGGCAGGAGGTGATCCAGAACAAGTTAAAGCATATGAACACGAGTTCTGTGCTGCTCCACTGCATGGGAGAGGACTTTGATAAATGTGCCTGACCTCTGAGTTACTGTGAGGGACTGTCGGAGCACAGAGCAGTCCAACTGAACGCTCCTGTATGCAGGACAGTAATGAATTGGGATACAACAGCCATTTAAGTAAAATAAAGCTCTGTGTGAATGCTGTGCAAGAGGTGGGGCCAGCTATATATTATTTTTTGTAATAATGCATGCATTACCATCATATACTGTTAGTCAAGTAAAGGTATCATAATAATAACAGCTACAGCCACAACTACTACCATCACCATGGATCGCTACTGCTACACTATCACTATGAATGTACTTTTCAGATGTGAGGAAAATGGACCATGCCATATCTATTCATTACTATTTTTGGATTGCTTTTCCATTTGAATGACTTTCTGACAGCATTCAATGAGAATAGCATATTGTCCTCAGCAAGTGGTAGGTGCTAAATGATAGATATTTAACTGAATAGACACTGTAGTCCCAGTCAATGGTGAGACACAGAATTGAGATGCTGACAAAGTGGAAAAGAGAAATGGGTCGTTTTGTAAGGGGGCGTTGAGGACAAAGACAGATAAAATGAAAGGATAAAAGGATAAATTAAATAAATGGGATGGGGGAAGAAGCTCACAGGCTTTCATTTTTATCATATAGGTGCATATCATCATTAAGTAATATATTTTTAGGGAAATCATGAGGGAGGCCATTTATATGATGTGTAAGTGAACAAAATTTTAAACTGAAGTTTTAGCATAACTCTGTGAAATTCTTGTCATAATGCTCAGCAGATTGAAAGACCAAGATACGATTTTTTTAATATATTCTGTGTTTTAAATGCATACCATGCTTTTTCATTTGGGTCAAATGGCTACATTTGTTTATAGGAACATTACTCCCCTCCCCCCCAAATTTCTATCAAATGGTATTAGAAGGAAGGTGAGCCTGTGGAACCCTGTGACATAATGTGCGCAGTTAGCCATATTCAAATAAATAAACAGTTTTAGTGCTGCAAAGTTAATGGGTTTTATGTTCGCTCAGGCTTCATTTTCAGAGTGGTTGCCTTGGGGATGGAAACAATTAGCTCTGCTCTGGGCTTGACAGTAACTAGCTTCAGCATCCCCACCATGGCATGAGAGCAATGGCAGGAAACGAATGTGAAATGATTATCTCGTTGAAAACATAGCTGAAAATATTAAGTCACATTTGCAATCATAGGCTGAATTTACGAATGGTACATGCACATTGTGTGTGTGTGTGTGAGAGTGTGTGTGTGTGTGTGTGTGTGAGAGAGAGAAAGAGAGAGAGAAATTTGTGAAAGAGCATGTGTAAATGCATGTATGGCGCATGCAATGCATAGTTAATGTGCATGTTCATGCATACCATAATATGCACATGTCACAAGCTGAAATGAAAAATTAATCGTCTGATACGTATTAAGCCATATGAATAACTGATACCCAGCCAGTCCAAGTGGAGCACAGGTCCACTAGAGTATGACAGCTTGCCATGGATCGTCTTTGAATTCATTCAAGGGACATACCACAGAGGTAATCCAGAGCTCAGTGTTATGGGCTCTGGATTACTTCCATGCTGGCTCAGCCAGACCAAGCTACAGTTGTGGAATACAGAAGAGTCTATGGTGACACTTTGTTACACAGTTAATCTCTTGGGATATTCTGTCAAAGATAAACACATGCACAGTTTACCTGAAAAGTATGTGTTTGCAGTGCATTGCAAAGAATGTTAATGAGTTAAAAGGATAACAACAAAACTCACAGAAGCTCCTAAACATTCCCCATTCCTTCACTGTGCCACATTAAGTCATTGAGGCTCCCATTCAATGGAATTGGAATTTTTAACCTTTTTCATTTTAAATTTTCTTTTTGCAAAGCCATTTACTCTGTAGAGAAATTGTCAATAATGCTCTCAACAGAAGAGAACATTTCTAATGAAATTAGAGATGATGAAAATAGACAGTCACACACAAATACATAAAAAAATTTAAGACCCAAAGTATCCTGTCCCTCTAACATAAAAGCTATTGTATGTTTTCTGCATTGTAGAGTATGTGTATACTTGGTATATACATACTGTACCATCAGTACCCATATGTATTATATGTACTCTAAGCCTCTCTGCCATGTGGAAGCTTATCATGATGAATAATATGAAATGAGGCTACATAAATAAGTGTCATGAAGATATTCTGCTTCTTCCTTTCTCTTCATTTTTTGGAGGAACCTTTACTGATGTAAATGTCCTACAGAGCAGGCAAATTGAAAATAATTCCTCCGAGGGACTATAGGATCATAGAGCTGTGGTCCAAAAGAATACGGCAGCCATGTTTCAGAAGACCACATCCCGTGGGACAGAAGCCGTTTGTTTAGCACCGCCAAGGACCACTGTCTGTTCAGGACCAGCAGTGCAATCGGCCACCCACAGTGCACATGAACATCAGCCTCTCCCACCTTTTAGGCGGGAGGGGCTCAAGAGGAACTGCAAACTGCTGTGGTGCAGCCTGGCCTCTGCCTGTTATTGCCTTCAGCTACTGCTTGTAGTGCTGGCTGAGGCATTCTCCGCTCACATTTTTTGTTGCAATAAATAGCCCAGAGGTTTTCGCACCCTTCACACCCTACGGTATATTTTTGAAAACTGAATCAATTGTATTATTGCTCAAAGTGTTGAGGTAAAAAAACGTTCAGACTTTTTCTGGGACAACGCCTGAGAATTTTATTCTCATGTATCGCTTCCTTTTTCCACTTGAAATGTCAAATTAGCCAGGTAAGGCACTTTATGGCATGAGATACATCAGTGAAAGAAAGGACTAATGTTTCCAGGTACTGTTGCTGAGTTAGACTTGAACTTTTAACTTTAAAACTCTTCTTCGCGTGATAATTCATCTGATTTAGGCCCATGTCATGATGTATCTCAGTGACCGCTCCTGTGTGTTTTGGTAGAAACACTGTGCTTTCTAAAAAAAAAAAAAAACAGTCAACAAGCCTCTTGGCAGGAGTTCCATTGCTGTAATCATGAGTGGTGAGTAAATGAAGAGACAGTGTCCTCCCTTGACACAAACCACTACTACAAGTCAATGGGTTTTGATGCCATCATGGAGCCAAATGCATCATGGGTAGCTGAGCTCTCTGATGTCTGTTTGAGCTGTTTGCAGCCATTACGAGCTAATGAGGAGGGTATGAGGCCCAGTGCGGAGGGCACGCTATTACCGTGGAAATAGAAAGCAGGCAGCAGTGGGCAGCTCACAGGGGAGCACGGTGCAGAGGAGCACAAGAGAGAAACCATTTATTTAGAGATGAAAATGCTCTGAAATGCTCTTTGTACTGTCTGATGCAGCAGCCAGTTTCAGCAGCGACGCATGGCAGGAATGGACATATTCCAAAATTCTCAGTGACTCTCTGAAATCTGGTGAGCAGAGTAAGCTGGATTCACATGTGCAATTTTGCTTTGCTTTTTACAATGCAGACATAACACACAATCATAACTTTATGCTATTAATTATGTTTAACATCCTGTTTATTAGTGTAAATAATATCCTCCGGATGAGGGTATGTGCTTTATTGCTTTAGTATTAGAGCAAGTACGGTGCAAAATATAAATCATCTTCCTCAGTACGTGCAGAACACCAGTCCCTAATGAGAACACATAGATATCATAAGACAAACCAGTGGAAGAATACATTTCATCATATTTCCCATTACATGATTCTTGGCATGACTTTTTGGGAGGACAAGGAGGACAAAACCATGAACAGCTTATAAAAGGGTCGCCCAACAAAGAAGACAGAAACCAGGCAAGAACAAACTGGCTTGGGGTAAGACAAGCTTGCCTGTTCTCTCACAAATACTGTAAAAAGAAAGGAGTCTATCAACTTAAGCATATGGAAATTAACTGGTTGGACTGCTAGAAGTATGGCATAACACAGCACTGGGATGACTGAGGTCATGGGTTCATGTCAACAGATGCTTATGATGCTGTGCAACTAGTGTGGTCCAAAAGACGCCTCAGATTTAAAGCACTCTGGTTATCCCTGGACTTGTATTAATTCTAGTGACTGAATTTTTTTTCTTGTTGTGATACCCCTTACCCCGCACCGCAAAACCCACCTCCTCTTTACCTGCAGGGCTACCTTTTCAAGTGAATCTGATCGAAAAGGCCCCTGAACCCAGAAGAAACATAGTGTACCTGTCTCAGCAGGATAAATACTGGCCGTGGTTCACACCGCAACTGTTGTTGTATTCTTCTGCGAGGCTGAGTACTTAATTCTGGGCTGGCAGAATTTACATTTTATTAATAGGTTACATTAATAGGTTTCCTAACATGTAAATCTGTAAAGCACTGCGTGAGGTGTCTGAAAAAAAAAAAAAATCAATGCCGAGCCCTACCACAAACAACAAGACCACCACGCAGCAGGGAGAGGTTAATGAAACATCCTGAAGGCTGGGGACAGCTGTTGATAAAGTTCATTCTGCAACAATGAATTTCAAGTGCCTTTAACCTAAGGGCATGTGCACCACAATACAAGCCATGATTTTTTTTTTTCAATTCTCCTTTCCAAATTGTCAAACAAAATAGGGAGGACTCAGAAAAATCTTCAAGTATCTGAAACTCCAACGAACTGGCACCTCCAACCCAGGGTTCCAGCCTACTATCTTTGGATGCTCTCCTTCAGGTGAATACAGACAGAGGTAGGATGAGATTCTGTTTGTGTTGTTGGTTTTTTTTTTTTTTGGGGGGGGGGGGTGAATTGATTGCACAATACTTTTGATACAAACAAGATTCAGTTACCAGAGTCCAGCATGAGCTGAGGTTGTGGACCCCAGCCAAGGTAACACAGCCTGACTCCCAGAACCAGAGAGGTATTACTCAGGATGCTCATAAAGGCCAAGAGGGCTAACACATCAGCTCTGCATGACTCTTACTGCCTGTCTGCCTCTCTCTCTTGCATGGTCTTCACCTTCAGTATTTCGCTCTCTCGCAACATGTATCAATGAACACACGTCCCTCTAGACCCATCTGCAGTTCCTTCTTCTCCTGTCTTAGTCGCTTTCTTCGTCTGTTTCATCCCCTTCATTTCCCTTTCATCTTTTCTTCTCTCTCTCCCCTCAAGGTTAAAGATAAGAGCTAATGGACAACCATGCATGCTTGGATACCTCTGTGGGTTATGTCTACTTGGGTGTGTTTTTGTTATGTTTTTTTTTTCTTCTTCTTCTTCTTCATGATCTTGCTGGATTCCCACAGGTCCCTCTCTGGGAGAACTAAAAGAATTTAGCTCCAGGCAGAATGTTTGTTGGAGGCCATGCTGGAGACGATATTTTGAAGCATATGCTCACACAGATAATTCTCTGTTTATGCTTGTCATGCACATTTACGTAATTTGCTTAGTTTTTTTTTCCACACAGTGGAACATGGCAAGAGATGTATAAGTGTGAAGGCTGTGCCAGGTTCAGCCTTTAAACTTTCTATTCTGCATTTATCCATTATAACAAATTGTTCTGAGAACAGCACAGTAACATCTAAAATGCTGATATCTTGTCAGAATGTTTCAAATTTCTGCTTCCTCAGATGATAATGTAAACAGTTTGTTTCACAGTATCCTTAGAAAATTAAGCTTTGGATTAATTGCGTAGACAACAGATAGGGTTGTGAGAAAACTCTATTTTATAGTGGATTGAATTTAATCATTTACTGGGTTTGAATTGTGCAGTTCATCGTGTAAAATAAATGCATACAATATTTGCCCTTTTCATATCTTTTGATATTGTCATTTAATTCACTTTGCAATAGACTGAATCACATCAAAAAATTTTTGATATGATATTCACTTTAGATGTGTCCAGCATCTGTAAGCATGACCATTTTAAATGTTTGCAGGTTTAAAGAGAACAGAACTTCATCTCAAATACAAATTTTAGCTACAGTGTTCAAAACTGTTTGCATAGTCAATTTTGTCAGTATCAGACACTTTCAACTTAACCAAAAAGCAAAAAAAAGTCATGGCATTGATGATCTGGTCGTTTTGTTTAACATTCTTGGGTATGGTATTCCAATGGACTGTGTTAATATAAAATGTGCCTCTATTGATGACTGTGATCTGCACTGTCTCCTGTAGCCTTGAGTCTCTGCACTGCCCTTTCAGAAGCACCACAAACAAACCTCTCATCTTTTTCAGCTACTCCTGGCTACAGGCGCAGATTTCTCTCAATGCACCTATTGGTTTGCTTTGACCTTTCCGCAGCTGCAATCATCTCCTGGACTCTGAGCAACAAAGCAGCGAAACACAGATAGAACTTCAGTTGTTTTGCATTTCAGCACTGAAGAGATGACACATGGACTCAAGGACGAAAGGGAAATTGCTTTTTTATTTAAAAGGGGTGAAAAATAGTCGCTGAAAAGCACACTGACAAAGGCAGTGAGGAATCGTGACTTTCTGAGTTACATATTAGAGCAGATACACAGCAGATTCATCTGTAATGAAAGACCTCAGCCTATCCTGTTCGGATAACACTTGCTCAAGACAAGCACGATCTTTAGTGTCTTTGCTCCTGAGGTTCAAGTAAAGATAACAGCCAAAGGTGCAATAGTTCTTACTTGTCCACTTTCTCAAGTTGTATTTTAAAACATGTTGTTTTATATCATAAATTATCAGCAAAATGTAAAATTCAGTAGCTATTCATTTCTATACAATCAAAGCATGAGGGTTACAATTGATGTGGGTATGGTGGTACTTTCATTTGATTTGGATCTCAATGAAGGGATCATACCTGGCCATGGGCTGAGGTTGTTGACCCCCCATCCTGATGTAATAAATAGAGAAAGGAAAGGGGGGAGATGGGGTGGGGGAGGGATGACATGAACAGCCAGTACAGAAAGGAAGTGGTAAGTGGGATATTTATAGTTGTGAATGGGATTGGTTTGTCTGGTTTTCATTAGTTGCAAGGGATTGTCTGTAATTTCTCCACCTGTATCTCCTCTTGGAACTTCAGTTAAGTTGATATGAATTCACAACTGAAACATGAAGGTTGTGTTTGATGTGGTTATATCAGAACTTTATTTGGCTTGAAATCCAAAAAAGGAATCACACCTGACCGTGGGCACAGGTTGTTGACCCCCCCCCTCCAAAAAAAAAACCCCAAGGCAGAGATATGTGCCCTTTATTTATTCAACCTGGCTACTCTACTCTTGCAGAATTGCAAGAATACAAATCTACACAGTTAGTAGCCCCCCAACAACGTTCAGTGGCAAAACTGCAGAAACCAGGAACATCCTATGGCAGAAATAACATCAAATCACTGAAATAAGAAATAGGAGAGATGACCACAAAATGACCAGGGAGGGGAATCAGAGGGGCCAACAGGAGAAGCCTCTGGGTGGAACAACTAAGTAGAGGTTCTGGGGCCTGCACCGGGTAAAGGGATAGAGAAGAATAGGGTCATTTCCGCCTTTGTAGCTGGAGGAAGAGGAGCGTGGAATGAGGAATGGCCAGCAAGTGGGAGGACTGGGTCAACATAGAACCAGGAGTGGCTAATGTGGAAAGAAAGTGGTAAGAGCAGTTTTTATGGCCACTTTCAGGACTGGTTTGTCTAGCTTTTGTTGGTTGCACAGAGTTTCTCCTCCCAAAACTTCATTTGGAATTTCAGTTAACAAAACTGTTTTTTCTTTTAAAGCAGAAAAGGTCTACAGATTAAATTGCAACTCACAACTCTCTGTATGCCTCTCCTGTCCTCCTGCTCAAAGCTCATACAATAGGTAGCATAAACAAACCTTGAGCAGTGTTGACTCAGTGGTGGTCTAACCTTTGTGCTGTTAGAGGAAGGACAGGCAAAAACACAGCCTTGTACACACAAACATGTATACAATGCCCACAAAACAGTTCCAAGAAGAATAAATGAAGCATCTCTTGTATCAGTAATGTAGGCTTTTTACAGTTTCAGGTATTGGAGGTTTATCTTAATATTAGCTGACTTTAACAAGATGTTAGCCTTTGCAAACTGTCCACTGTCAGTGTATAAAACTGTTCATGAAGTCAACATAATTATATTAAATATATTTATCATCATTATATTAAAGGGAGATTTGTTTGGGTTGCAGGGCTAATTACCGGGTGTTTTGGCCTTAAGCAAAGTACTTACCGAGAATTGCTTCAGTATTTATCTTAATTAGACAAAATGTAGGCTATTTAATTCACCGCTGTTCAGGTTACCCTTAATGGCAAATAAGCTGCATTAAACTTCATTATATTTGAACAAACACAGTACTTGGGTTGTTTCATGAAACAAACTTATGACAGGTGTTTCATTGCTGTTCACACTTGACAAAAAGCTGTAGGCAGACAGTGAACTGTCACCTGGATTGTTGTTATAGTTATGAAATTTTTATTGAGCCCACTGCAGTTTTTCCAGGGTATGAGTGGATTCGTCAGCCAGGGTTCCCTGGTTTGATTGGGTGAATAGAGGAGGGATAACGTAAAAATAAATCAACAAATGCAAGTTAAAAATGATTATGGACATGATAAAAAATTATCATGAATTTTTTTATTTTCCACCACTTTTTGGAATAGTGCTTGCTTATAATTATGGTATCCTACTCTCCAACTTTAAAAAAATCCATAAAATCAAATACTTTGTGTGACCTTAGTTTTATAATAAAAGTTTGATAATTCAAAGTCAATCAAAATCCTTTGCATGAACTGAAACAAAGTCACCCAACTGAGAGATTGTGCAGATGGTATGTATGTAAGACATGATTTATACAGAGAAACTGTGACGTTCTCATAGGTGGTTTTTGGGGTAATAGTTTTACAGATCCCTTTTGCAGGCAGGGGGGAAGGCACTACTTTCCATTTATAAAGAACTGTGCTTCCAGGAATTAAAAGAAAAAATTGAGATGGTAGCTTATACTGTAGAGCATGTGGTGGGGTTATGGAATGTTTTTTTTTACTTTCTGAATTTGTGGAAAATCTCTCCAGGAATGTGATTTGCCAGAAAATCCAAAAAGCCCTGTGGTCTGAAATGATAAAGAATCCAAGATACAAATGCATGCTCACAATCTTTCATATTCAGGGACCTTCACACACACACACACACACACACACACACTCATATATACACACAAACATAACTCAAATGAATGAATGCAGTAGTTATGTTTTCTTCTTTGCAGAGACTTCAAACATGTAGATATCAGACAATGGTGACACCAAAGAGGTGGTTGGTGTTTTCTCTCTAAAATCAGTTCAGTTTTTGATCTTACAGGTAATTTGGCATAATCCTACTCAGCTAATTTAACATGCTTAGTAAAAAAATGCAAATGTATATTCTCTTTAACTATTTATGAATGTATAGTACAATAGGTTTGAACTGCTGTATAATTCTAACAAGCTGAATGCATTGTTTCAGTGTTCCGTGTGGAACAGGATTTAGCTCTAAAACACATGACAGAACAAATTCAGCATCAGTATTAAGGGAATCTTAACAGTGTGTCCATGGCATAAGTTATACTGTCTGTCACTTGAATGGTCAAGAGTGTAGTGCTGTTGCAGGGAAGGTATGGCATCCAGTTAACCAGTGCAGTGGTGAGAGGGGGGAGTGGTCACAAGGTTAGAGGACAATGTGAGATGGAGAGTGATGGATGCTATTTTTTTATATTGTCTGCCTCACTGGTAGTTGCTGACAATATTTTTTAGGGATTTGTCAAGATGAAACCAGTGGAAATGGGGTAGGTGTGGAAACTGATCTGGAAACTAATTGTTTAGAAACTGGACCTGCCAACTGAAGACTGGATCTGAGTGGCTGCAATTGGAATAGTCCTGTGACTGGCACTTAATTCCAGTCAGGACACTCACTCTACTGTTATGTCTCAGGTCAGATGGGACTGGAATATCATGAAGCTATGATGGTAGTGTGGAGAATGGACCTCGTTTGCAATTCCTGAAGCAATATACTGCATTTAACTGAGCTGATGCACCATAGTATACCTTGGGAACATGTCTGTGTGATACACTGTATCCGGATATCTAATGTTATATGTCAAAAGAAAGGCAGTACCAACCAGCCTCCCTAAGAGCTGTGAGGAGCTACTTTCCTTTTGCTGAGAGAGTACTTTGCAAAATGTTCACACCTCTATAACAGCTCAAGGGACTTAAAAGGATGAAAGTGGTAAGTGTGCTGTTTTTTCAGAAGTGGTATTTTACAGCACGTAAATAACTGCAAAATGTTTCTCCAAGGCCATGGACCTAACGAAATTTGAATTTATACACAGAATAATCTGATTACCTCTGAATCCAATCCTGACAAGTTGAATCACAAAAGAGAAGTCACATTTATAGAACGAGACAGCCAGTCAAACTCAAATGTGCTGAGGTCAAGAATACTTCCACTTTCCTCTGCTGTCAATCACTAAAAAACAACAACAAAGAAAACTAATTCAAAAAGAAATCACTGTCAAAGAAGAATGTTTACCTGGATGTCTACAAAAGTAAGCAGCATGGTAAATCACTGAGGACAATCCGAATACCATTTATTTGGAAATATGCTAAGATTAATGCATTACTTACTCCGCAGTCTGGATTGTTTAGTACCTTTGAGTTTTTGTCTTTGCCTGGAATACTATTTAATTTAACTCTCGGCATTTGTCAGCACTGCTAAAGCTGAACAGAGCATTATGGAGTTGCTTCGAGATTTAATTTCCCTCAAGAAACCTTCCTTCAGAGTTCATTGAATTAAGTCAAAGAGGAGCACATGCCATGTTAGCTGAGTATGTCCGAGGCTTTAGGCATGATTTATATTGCAGCTGCATTTCCAAAAACATCTGGCTCCAGTAGATCTCTAGGTGTAGTATTTATTTTTGTGTTGATAATATTTTCCAGAAGTTTCACTCAGTCACTCACTCTTTGCTACGGGTCAGGAAATCATTTTCATTTTTTCCCAGATTGGCCCATGGGTTTTTTTGATTCCCTGTGGAAAACCTCTGAACAGCCCTTGGTGACAGCCATATTTATACACTGTGCTATATTAAATAAATTTTGTTGTTGTTGTGTTACTATTGGTTGATAAATAAGCCAATGATGGAGATGCATGTATGATCATGTGAACCAAAAGCCCTGATGTAGGTACACCTCCTCTTGTATCCTATTTAGACTAATAGTACAATAACAACTACACATCATTTCACTACATTACTATTGGAAAGTTACAGTTGCAAAATAACTTTCATATATATTGTTATTTAATACCACATAGAAATTAATAATATGAAGCGGAACAGAAGAGTCATATCACAACACCCAAAATATTTAACTGACTGGTGAAGTCATCCGACTGATTTTTCATTCCATGATAGATTAGTTCTGCAATTAGACTCGTAGGAATTTGATGAGGTAGATACCATGTACACATTGTTCAATCCCTCTGCCCTCTGTCCTTTTCTATTCTGCTTTCCTTCTTCTTTTTTAAATTTGCTTTAAGCATTTTAAATTTGTTTAAAAAAATTAAAATTGCTTTAAATTTGCTTTATTAGCTTTATTGACAACATATTGGGTATATTTAAAATACCCCACTATTTAATATTGCACACTGTGAGATAAATGAAACAAATTGGGGTATGTCGTTTTAGTGACTAATGTCACTCCATTCTTTACAGTGTTTTTTTTTTTTGTTTTTATTAAATGCTGTTGGTGAGAAGACAGACCATTTAACTGGAGGAATCTCCTTAGAACAAACACCCATCACTGCCATCTCTGTCTTGTACCATTTTTTACATGCTTCATGACTCTGGAAATAGCTCTCAAAAGCTGGCAACAGCCCAGGTCCTAATGGATGTTGGAAGAAGAGGGTTAAACTACACAATGATTTCCTGTCAGTGGCAATCTCCATCAAAGTGGGTCTGGTGTCCTTTGTTCCCCTGGATACTCGTAAATTGAGCGTTGGATGAATATATGCTGTTGCCCGGATCCATTCACACTTCCACATTGTTTGTCAGCCTGGGTCAGTTTTACAAAGTGCCATGAATCAATGAGTTTGTTGGCTGAGGCAATGTGGCGCCAATTACGATGGCTGAAGTCTAAATCCGTGAGCAGACAGCCTATGGGCAGCATTTGAAATTCATGTCTGTGAAATGTATATTTTCATTAGCATTTATTTGCTTAGCATGTACCATTATCGAAGATGACTTCAATAACTAGTTATTAAACTCCTCTACAATAACTTAAGCTATCCATTGTTACAGCTGTACATTGACCGAAGTAATCCAGTGAAGTGCTTTGCTTAAAGGCAGAGCAATAGTATCCAACTTCACATTCACATTGTCATGATAAAGATCAAATTTCAAACCAAACCGAGGTTACTTTAAAGGTTACTATTGTGCGTTTGTGTGTGTGTGTGTGTGTGTGTGGGGGGGGGGGGGGGGCTGTCTGTCACCATTTACATTTCTCTAACATTTTCGGGTTGTATTTGTTCCAATCTATGTTGTGGTCCGGTAAGGAGATACCAAAGCTAAATTGTTAAAAGTGTCTTTTTATGAATTTACAAAAGTATCACCATGTACATGCTGCCCATACACCATGAAAGATGCATCTGCATTTATTTAATATTATGCAGGGAAGTAAATATTCATTCAGATTTATATTAGTGATTAGAAACTGTTCCATTAAGAGTTTCATGTAATATTCAATGAAACATTAGAGCTCTCCCTTACAGAAACCCTATAAAGATGACTCAGAGTAAAGCCAGAGAAGTTTTCATTATTCAAGAACCCAGGAGACACAGTGTTTGTTCCTACTGGCATTTTACTGGATGGACATGATAAGAGATTATGAATAAGACTGGGATTGTTGAACTTGATGATACAGTAATGGCCCTCATAGAGAGAAATGGCCATATTATGTTGGTAGCAATTCTCTAATTACGAATTACTGATACAGACCATATTATGTCAAAAGCATTTACTCAGATTGTAAATCGTGGACATTTGCATTAAAATGTTATGGCTGGCTGTTGTGGCAAACAGACAATAGCCTCAAAAATCCAACAAAAATACTCATGGGGATGTGTGGGCAAGGAAGCAATCACAGACAGGTGCACACAGATAAGCACATGGTAAAGCTATAATGAACCTGCAGACAAGCTGCCACTGCTGGAAAAGAAATGGGAATCCAGAGTTAAAATAATATTAAGTAAGATTAGTTTGTATAGGAACACTGGCAACATGTTGTCTGCGATTCATTTTTAAAGTCCCTAATTACCACACCAGAAATACCGTTTGTCAGTAACTTTAGTAGTGGCTAATGCTGCTTGGAAAAGGGGCTAGGCTAAAGCTAGTTACTAGGTTACTAGGTTAAAGCTAGTTTTACTGCCAAACATACACATGCACACAAATACACAATCACTTCTCTCTTTCTCTTTCACGTGTCTTTCCGTCATCTGGAAGTGATTTGCTAGTGCTGGTAGATTGGTGATTTGAAAAGATATCCATTTTTAAGGACTATTAAGGACTATGGTCTGTCATAAAATCACATCTTATTCCTGGCAATAAGAAATTGTTTGGAATAGTGTAGCTGTTTTTCTAGATCAACGCTGAACAAATTCCCCAGTCATTGAATCATTTGGATGGCCTATTGTATTCTCTGACCGCACTACATCTGCCGATGCACAGACAGAAAGGGCCAGGAATCCATGTGGCATCTGTGCTGTGCAAGATTTGTGATTGTATTTCTGTATGTTTTTGCAGAGAGCCACTTTTAACTGTGGCTGATTCTAAGTTCTTCTTCATTTCATGATTTTTTATTTCTCACATATTTCCAATCTGCAGTATTTCCACAATTAAAACAAAGTTACTTCCAATTGACAAGATGTTCACTGCAGCATATAGCATTTGTCACAACACACAGCTTAGTCTAGATCATCAGTCTCTCTCTCTCTCTCTCACACACACACACACACACACACACAGAGTAGTCATCATATTTTCCTCTGTGGAAATTTTTTACACATAAACATGTTGAGATGTGGTTGGCTGTATTTGCATAGCTCCCTTTCTCTCACAAAATGCTCTGACTGTTTCAAATTTTTCATTGTTCATTCATTGGATTAGAAATATTGCTGAAAAAAAAATAGTGCTATGAATATGAAGTGATGTTGATTATGATCCTGAAATCTTGTTATTAGAACTACTAGATTTTTGGCACATTTTATGGTGGGTAGGATAATGCTTCTTTTCTCACCAGAAAGGTATGTAGTGTGTTAAAGCTGTTAGCCGTTGGCTGCAGGTGAGTGTGTCCAAGGATTCGAATTGGCACGTGCCTCTCTTTAGCACTTCTGTTTGTGAGTACAAGAGGGTGTTGCAGTGCTGCCAGCTAAATAACATCATAAAAGAGCAACAAGACAGTCAAACAGTTATTCCTGCTGAATGTAGCACTTAGCATTAGCATTAGCGATTTTGATTAGATCACAGATATAGGGCATAAAAATAAGTGCATATTTTTTAAAAAGCATATTTTCGAAAGACTACAACTTGCTTTATATTCATATTTCCAGTATGCGAGGCTGCTTTCAAATACCCAGGGCTTTATTTATGCTCAGACTCTGGTTCTCTTTATAAGATTCTCTTTACAAGGGCCAAGATGCTAGATAAGGTATATATGACTCTAAGTTAACCACATGCACTTTCTCTGCAGAGCAATAGTGTGATTCATGCGCTTCTTTGTGTTATGTGACCACATCAACACATTCTTGCTTAAGGAAGTGCATTTAAACTGCTTAATTGGATCTCTTTAATTTACTTAGCCTCCTGTCCTGTCAGTTTTCTCCACCAGGTTTTCCTCTTTGGACAAGGAAGCAGCAGCGTTACTCGGTCCTGAACTCATTAGCATGAACAGCATAAATCCAGGCAAGGTGCTTTTTGATCAATACCTTTAAATAGCACTACATTTCAAGCTCATCCTCCAATATCCCCTCCTATATCAGCGTGTCAGTGTAAATCTATTTCTTCTTGCATGCATTTGCAGAAAAAAATGTTGATTTCTGCTTTTTTAAAAATTGCAGTAAATGATTTATACTCTGTATTAAAGATGCAGGATATACAGATACCTCAGGAGGCTAGAGTTTTCTTCCTGGTAAAGATCTGACATACAGGAGCACAAGGATTGCAGTTCATTCATCCACCTGAGGATGTTATGACACCAGCAACCCTGATGCAGGTTTCAGGCCCCGCTCATGTGTCCCCTGCTTAGAAGAGTTTGCCAACCTGTGAACAACATCAGTTGCCCTCAAACAAGACTGAGAAACAGAGCATTGCTTCCTCTCATTATGGAGGATATGCATTTTTAACAAGCCTTCCTCAGCCACTGACGCACCACCGAAAAAAGACAAGCACCCAGGCCAGTGCCATTTGAAGTACGAGCTCTGCACATATCCTTCAAAGAAGTTTGTTTCACCAGCTCTGCTGTCTGTGATCAATCACAATGCTGGTAGATGTTACAAATCCCTTATTTGTTTGAAATGGATCACTGGCTGACTATATAATCAAATAAGGAGCATATCTTCATTTTTGTCTTTTCATTTTTTTTCCACTTATATCATTTAGTTATGTTGATCACGTTCTAGATCTACGGTTCCTCTCAGCATACAATCATGCTCCAGTTAACACCCACTCTCTGACACACACACACACACACACACATACACTCCAGCACACACCCACTAGCCAAATCATATTCACTATCACATCTCTCCAATATACTGAACCCTCTTCTAATACACACCCAATCTACCACACACACTTACTTTCCAATACACACCGGCTGGGTGTGCACACTAATTCTCTGCTACACACTCACTTTGCAGGAGGGACCCTCTAGCACAACACACTCATATACAAAGACGCACTCATGCACACACGCACACACAAATATGAACACACACACTTACCACATTCCTCCAGTACTCCATAGCATCACATAGCACACAGATATTAAATCAAAATATGAGCTATCTTACATTAAAACATATTGATTGTGATTCAGTTAAATGCCTTAAAACTTACAATCTTCACTACTCACTCTCAAAACTCATTAGTGAAACCTCTTCAAGAATTATCTTCAAGAAATTACAAGGACATGCATCTTAAAAACAGGACGATATAAAATAAAAAGAAGATACATCATGATGTTTTACTGAAATATTAACTGCTGCCAAAATATCTGCATTAGTTGTTGTAAAAACTAGTACTGTATATGCTGGTGACCTTTTGTTATGTTTTGTTTCAGAAATAAAAATAAAGCCATGAGAAAGCAAGAGTTTTGCTTTTAAAATGCCCTTAAGAAACGCACCACTTTAACATCAAAACAGAACAGCCATTGTGAGGCTCTCTATATTGTTAAGTGTTGGAAAGAGGGAGGGTAATCCGGCATCAACAGCTATATTTCTGTAAAGACCATGACAGAGGAACACCTGTGGGTATGAGTCCGTGCTATAAAAACAGAGCCCACGTCTCTCTAATGTTTGTGTACAGTGAGAGGAGAGGTTGTTATTTCTCCAAAACCGCAGCGAAATCCACAACTCTCCCCTGCAGCATGTTCGGTGGGGATGGATTTTGAGCATTTTGTGCACGTCTGAGTTACAATCAAAGGCTCTTCCTTTAGGGGATTTACTTTTATTCCTCTGCTGCTCAGAAAAGACCAACCTTCATTTGAAATTCATCCTGTTTTTTATTTTAATTCATGCTTTTTTTATTTGTCTGGTCTACACATGAATCATCAATCATTGAGTGAATTTCACCAAATGTTACAGGGAAGATAAAGATTTTTCTCTTTTGCTGTGTCTTTCTTTCAGTGGTCAGCTCTGGGTGATGTGTCTTTGATCAGGAAAACAACACAGTGTCATTCCCTGGCATAAGCTGGCAAAATAAATTCAGCAGAGAGTCCCTTTCATCCAGTGTACACCAGTGCAGTCTGTTTCAGTCCAGTCCAATCCAGTTCAGCCTAGTTTTGTCCAGCCCAGTCCAGCCCAGTCCAGCCCAGCCCACTGAAGTCCAGGCTAGCTCACTTGTGTCCAGTCCATCTTAGTGCAGCACAGCACAGCCCAGTTCTGTCTAACCCAACCTATCCAACTCATTCCAGTACCATGCCAGCCTAGTCTAATCATTTCATATCAGATATGAATTTACAAACTAACATCTGTGACGACTCAGGCCTATTATTTGCCTCTTTATTTTAGTAGCAGAAAGCAATGAGGAGAGATGGTTTACCAAGTTACAGGTCTGAATAGCAGGTAGGACATAGATAATATTTATTCAAATGAAGTTTTTCACTCAAAACTTCAGTAAATACACAGTTCCATAAATGGACTCTATGAAACATGAAAGTTACAGTATGTAAGCCATCCTACATAAGCAGTCTACTGAGCAAATCAATAAAGCTACTGAGCATATGACTGGCTGGTGCCATCCTTGAGAGGGAATATAGAGAAGTATGACTGATGCAAACCACACCCAAAGGGACGTCAGCACATTTCAAACAGCAGAAAGCCTATCAACCAGATCCTCTGGGTGACGTACTGTCCCTCTGGACACCTGTCCCTCTTGAACAGGTGGACCCTTCCACCATTAGTGTGAGGCTATAACCTCATTGCCTCCAGGAGGCACTCTAGGCATGCCTGAGACTTGTCCTAATTACACGGACAGGGATATGGATTATTGGATTATACCTATGAATAATACATTTGTAATAGGCAAGACCTTCAACCATAAAAATGTTTCCACTCTTTTCCTTGTCTTTAATGAGGGAAAAATACTTTTCTTTAGGGATTTGTTAGCTTTGTCAGAGTTCAATGGTGGAGATATGCTATGAGTTCTTCCATATGGCTCTGCAGCCTGTCTCTGCGATCATTTGCAGCAAAATGCCTCTGCAGTTGATGCTGTTGACAGAAAATACCGTACTGACCTCTAGTGGACAGTACGATGTTTGCGTCACTCTCACACCTGTGGAAATTAAATTCCACATGAAAACAACATTTATGAATGTGACATCAACCTTTTTCCTCCAACACTTTACAGATTATGTAAACTGTGTTTATATGTCTTACTGCATCATGTTAGTAAAGAAACAGAAAATGTCTTGTGAAATGATGAGAAAAACATAAATTACAATGATTTTTGGAAACAGACTGTATTGATAAGACAAAACAACATCTGCTTGTGTTTGTAAACTTTTACATAAAGTTGGAATGATGAGTAATGTTTAGTTCTGCTCACTCAATAAGATGCACTGAACAGAGGTTAGCGATTACAGGACTTTTTCCCAATGTCTTCATTAACTTTTAACCACAACATATTTATATATTATATTTTTGAATTATTTCCCAAAATGACTGGAAAATGGAAAAAAGAGTGAATAGTATGATCAGAAAGCAATAAGCACTGAGTCACTTAATACTCTGAAGCCTGTCGTCAGCATGAAAATTAAATTCATTTTCAGTCCGTCACACTTTAAATAATAACCTACTGGTGATTGTGTGTGTGTGTGTGTGTGTGTGTGTGTGTGTGTGTGTGTGTGTGTGTGTGTGTGTGTGAGTGAGTGATTTCCATGGGTGCTCAAAAGGACATAGGGACATGCAGTTTTCAGATGTGCTGAGAAAAAAATTCAGAAAAGATCCCATTCTGTCACAAACCCTGACAAGTCAGTCTTCACACAGATTTATGAGATGGTCTTCAAGCCTATGCATGTTTTGCCAGAGAGGGCTAGACATTAGAAAACAACTAACCTGTAGAAGACTTGTTTAGTCAACTCAACATCAACTCTTTCACAGTGGGTGGAAGAAGTTAGCCAGGCCCTGCCTGCTGTCATAATCTCACACTGCTGCCCCTCCCAGGGAAAGAAACTCTACTGAGAGAAAGGATAAACAGTAAGCTAGCTTATCTCCCTTGATTCAAGGCTGTGCATGAGTGCATGCTTGCAAATCTATACATGTCGGTGCGTACACACATGTGTATGTGCCTTTTTTGCACGTAGCCAGACAGATTGGTCACGTAAAAGAAAAGATTTCTGCAGGCATTATCTGATTGGAGAATAGCCACCTGATAATGGCTTCAGTTTGCTGTTTGAGATTTGACTATTTACTGTGCAAAGTCTCCAGTAAGGAGTCACACACGGCTCTCTTTGTCACACAAGGGTGAGGGAAATCTGTCTGCTGTAACCACACCCTGAGAAACACAGCGCTACTTCCTA
The DNA here is from genome assembly GCF_013368585.1 of Megalops cyprinoides. Classification (NCBI taxonomy): domain Eukaryota; kingdom Metazoa; phylum Chordata; class Actinopteri; order Elopiformes; family Megalopidae; genus Megalops; species Megalops cyprinoides. The sequence goes on from NC_050589.1 coordinate 14,842,927, forward strand.
TTAGCATATGCTCAACAAGTTAATCAAGTAACAGCAGAGCATTATTGCCCCTATAACCTGAGAATAAGAAGCCTTTGAGAGTAATGGAGAGAAAATGAATATGGAATGCAAAATGTATGCACTTTATGCACTATACAAAAGTCCACCTCATTTGTGTTTTCTAGTACTTACAGTGTATTTATTCAGACATATCTCTGGACCAGAATCGAGTGCTTAGAATCAGTAGGGGCAATTATAAAATTAGCAATCAATTTTGAAATACAAAAACATATTCTTATAACAAAATTCCTGAGCCAAATATACTGTACATCCACACTTCAAGTCTTCAGTCTTAGCTTTAGCCTAGCGTAGCTTTTCTCCTGCTATGCTGCTTGCACTTGAGGAGGACAAGAGAGGTTTCAAACAGCCCCCTCTGTTCCTGTGAAAAAAAAACTAAATAACATCCCTTTAAGACACACATTGCAGCAAATAAGACACAAAGTGCAGCAAACAATGTAAACGCATTACAGAATTAAACACAGATTGAGAGGTGTCAACCATCCCTTTCAAGGCAGTCTTGAGGTGACCGCTCTCTTGAAATGAGTTTATGGCCATTCCACTGAGTGTCACTTGATGCCATGTCACGTAGCACAAGTTCATGAGGGGACGGCTCCTCTTTCCATTGACCAGTGGAGTATCATGGCATGGGGGGGTGGCACATGGCCCGTGCCACGATACATGTTTTGGCTGTTCTGAGCGCTGGTGGCCCCATGTCCATGCACTTTTGTAAGTCGCTTTGGGTAAAAGTGTCTGCTAAATAAATAAATGTAAATGTAAATGTCCATCGCTGGGCCCCTCAGGCAGAGGTGGAGCCTGGGCTAGCTGCACTGTCAGACCCGCCCTCATCGGCAGACTCCGGTGGGGCGGGATAAGGGCGGGGCTGGTCCAGATTGACGTATGTGACCTTGAGGTTGATGTAGTGGTCCCCCTCCATGCCAGACAGGATCTTCGTCACCTCTGACACAAGGGTGGCAAAGGTAGGCCTCATCTCTGGCTCAGGGTTCCAGCACTGGAGCATGATGGCGTACCTGAATGGGCAGGAAAAACTGGTTATCTTATGAAATTGCCAGTGGCCATATGTGCCAGGGGGTCGGGCCTGGGGGAGGAAGGAGGCTGCCCTTACCTTGACCTTACCTTCTAGGTCAGCCTTTCTAAGTTATGACCTTTTTAATATTGAGCCCCTGGCCTCCAGAAAGTCTGTGCACAGCCCTGATTATCACACGGTATAGAACAAGCTAAACAACCAACACTAACATTCCCACATGGATTAATGTTACTGCCAGTCCAGGTGCAAGCCCTACAAGCACCAAAGTAGCCCCTCTCCAAACTAAACCAACGTAAAGTGCAACCTATATGTTTAAAGCTACAGCCATTCAATGTTTAAGTAATATTTAACCACTACATTCATTTTCCTTGAAGTAAAATACAGTATAGTAAACACAAGCATACACTTATCTCTTCTTGTTGGGAAAGCAGGTTATCAGCGAGTTTATACATTATTCAGCTTCACTTTCTGATTTGTCTCTGAATTCTGAGACTGTAATGTTCCCCAGTATCAGGGAACTACTGAGTGAATGCAAGCAATGCCACAAGGAAACCATATGGCTTTTCAGTCATTCATTAAGTGCAGCCTTCTGCACAGTGGTTAGAGCACTGGACTTTGGACTTGCAGGTCATCAGTGTCTAGTTCAAGTAAGACAGAGCTGTTGTTCCTCTGAGCAAAGTCCTTTACCTTAATTGCTTCCAGTGAAATCCTACCAGATAGACACAGTACAAACAGTGTGAAATGTAAAACTCTAAGCTAATACATTATAATTCACAACAGGTTGAAAGCATGGAGTACTCTGCAATTTGCTGAGACTGTAAGCAGCAACATTTGAATATCTTTGATGTCTGCAAACCATTTTCATAACTTGTAACAGTAGGAGTGCTCCTCAAGTCGAACTCAGTTTCTGCAGTGACGGCTGACTCCAGCAAAGTGAAAACCGGGATGCAGCTGGATATGCAGAGTGGGTTGACCTCTGCTTAAACTCTGAATTCAAAGATGCAATGCTAAAACTTTTTAAAAAGCACATCAAAGAAGTCACTCACAGAGAGTCATGGCAGAACTGTGGCTGAGGAAGCCTGCGCCCCTTCAGCAGGTAGTGTGTGATGTCATAGGGGTCCACCTCAGGATAGGGGCTTGCTCCCCTGGTCAGCATCTCCCACATCAAGACTCCAAAGGACCACTGTGGGGAGGGGGAGGGAAAAATGGTGTCAGGTTGCATATAACCCCAACTCAGAGTGATTACACTGCCAGTCATACACTGGCACAAATCTGCACCACAGGGTCATAGCATTAGTTCATTTTTGCATCAGGCTTTTAGGTTTTTACAGCACAGCTATGCTGGACTTGGATTAATGGATTCAGCAGACTGAAACAGACAGTAATGACACTGCCCTAATTGGTCCAAGAGGAAATGAGCTACACTAATTGGGACGGAAGTACAATATTACATTGACTCATACAGGGCTTATGTTTTAACAAGGGTCTCAGAACACTCTAAAAAAAGGGGAAACTGATTTCATCCACCACCACTGTGTCGTATAGTGCCCACCTGGGTGATGCAAGCCAACCAAGTTGCAGCAGCCAACCACGCATCCATTATTATAGTTCTGCACTATCATATCATAGTGATGCATCATCCATGCTGAAGAGAAATTGTTTGTGCTATGTTATTGGCTACAATGCATGCAACTGTTAATTTTATGGGTAACTTTAACCAAATGACTAGCAGAGTAACTAAAAGCTTCATCATCCCTCTAATAATCTTGTTTGCTGACAACCTAACTGTAATGAAACCTGTAGCAATATACATGAGGAAAATATTATGAGCTATCTTGCTATTAGTGATGGAAAATTCAGGGTTCAATTTTCAAAGCAAACAGTGAACTGTGCAGCAAAACTAAACATTTCATAATTTAAATCTGGGGTGGTAAAGGCCAGTGATGTGACATCACTTATAGAACTGTGATATATGTAATACGAACTCCTTCAGCTGGGTCTGGGGCATACAGGCAGAGCTAACAGGAAATAAGATACTGTAATAAGCACACATCTTATTGGGCCTGAGGCACACACAGACTGAGCTGATAGCAGATGAGGTACTGTAGCAAGACTTATTTGATTGTCCAGGAGCACAACTGACAGGAACAGATGTGCAAGTAATAGGCACGTATCTGACCGGAGAAACAAAGCCAGCCAGACATTCCCATGAGGTTTAGACTCACCACGTCTGACTTGGTTGTGAACTTCTGTGTCTGTAGGCTCTCAATGGCCATCCACTTGATTGGAAGCTTAGCCTTTCTTTGGTCTTGAACGCTGTAATACTCCTTGTCCAAAACGTCACGTGCCATGCCAAAGTCAGCCACCTTCACAGTATATGACTCATCCAGCCTGCCAAGGGAACCACGCAGTTAGCACCTGCAGTGTTAGGCTTCCTTGGAATGTGCTTACTTATTTCCCAATGAATACTTATGCAATGGGTTCATTTATAAATCAAATGCTCAAAAATATTAACAACAACAATAATAATAATAATAATAATAATAATAATAATTATTATTATATGCATTAATACAATATAGTTTTTATTATTACATATTATTATATTATATATTATTATATATTTTTTATGACATGATAAACATTTCAAAGATTTTACCGATTTCATTTTTGTTTAAAGAATTTGTTTATAAGCACAACTACAGCTTTTTATAAAGCTTAATTTTTCAAGATACTATGGAACAGTAGGTACATGAGAGCCCCCTGATGGTGATTTGATCTAAAGCTGCAGTGGTTGTAGGAGTGGAACATGGATTGTTCACATGGGCGCTGGCCTGGTAGGAATCTCCAGGTAGTTACTTCCCTACTGGAGTGCGTGTCAGGGCCAAGACTCACATGCAGTTACGTGCTGCAAGGTCTCTATGCACAAACTTTTTCTGGGCCAGGTATTCCATCCCCTTGGCAACCTGAAGCCCAAAGCCAATCAGGTCTTTCACAGTGGGATTCTGGGAAAAGATAGAGAGGAGTCTATTCAGTATATGAAAAATAAATAAATAAATAGATAAATAAAGACCCCCCCCCCTCTCCAGCTGATAGAGCACAAAGAGTGCTCTATCAGCTGAGTGTGTTATTTTAAAAACAGGTTCAACAGTTTTGGGCTACTAATAATGACAGATTAAAACCAAAAATCCCTGTCAGGCAGAGGATTAACTTATTTTCATGATTACTTAAGAAAATAAGTAAGAAGTGAGGGGTAACATAAGCAGCAAACCGGTTTGCACAACAGTAGGGTCAGCCCAACCCAATGAGCTCTGTCAGGACTTGTTTGTCAGTTTTGAGCTTAAATCTGGAAGAATGTAGCTGTTTTCTTAAACATGGCCATGGGGGGAAAAGCCACCTGTCATATTTAACAATTGATTTATTCCCATGCCCACATATTCTCTATTTATTCCCAAAAAACGCTTTAGATACGAAACTTCAGTTATCTATTGTGAAGTATTCAAACTGATCTTGTGGGATATCTCTGAGACCAAATGTTTTGTGCAACGATCAAAACCACAGTCTAAAATGTTGTTTCTTTCTGTACCATGACCCATGTGAGAGTTCCGCCCCCTAGTCGACAGGCTCACCCTCTTTTCGGAGCGGATGAAGTGGCGAAGGTCGCCGTGCTTCATGTAGGGCAGCACCACCAGGGGGAGCCCTTCCTGAGGTAGCAGGATGCCCAGCAGGGAGAGCACATTAGGGTGGTGGAAGCCCTTCATCAGGATGCCCTCTCGCAGAAACTGCTCCACCTCCTCCACATCTGTGATCCCTGCAATGACACCATTGAGCTTGTGACGATCTCTTTGGACACACCGTAAGATTTAATTCTACACTAGACTCCCATGAGCCACAAATTACAGACCTCTAGTCAATATCAGTGTTTTCATTTGCTTGAGTGCTGTCTACACTGAATATGTGTTTTGATTCAGACTCATCTCTAATCATGATGTTGAATTATTTATGTCAGATTTCTTTGTAATTAGTTCCTACAACAGCAGTGAGAGAATACTTAAGTGTGTAGACATGGTATCAAGCGATGCGACTGTGTAAATAAATGAGAAGTCTAAGGTTTAGTTGACAGCGGGTGTAAAGTAACCCTGGAATTTACATAGCTTCCTGATAAGATTGTTTCTCATCTTCCTGCATTGGTCTTTGTTGTGTCACTCATATCAAAATGGTTCACTCCCAGATTAAGAAAAGAATTAACTCACTATTCAAGGACTTCACTGCACAGTGGATTTCTTGGTTGTTCTGGTCTGTGAGATAGCCATGGTACACTGTCCCAAAGTGACCTGTAGAGAGGAAATATCTCATTGATACAATATCATCACAATTTACAATAAACAGAATAAATAATTTATCTAAATCTACATTAGCTAGTAGGATTTAAGATTCCAGGTAATTCTTAACACATTAGTAGAAATGGGAGACATGAGGGCTTTTCAAAGTGGCAAGCCAGTGTCAGAGAGAGCACAAAGGAGTTATTCAGAACCACATTCACTTAATGAGTGAAAAGCTGTCTTTCTGCCAGCAGCCCCACCCTTCCCGATGATCCTCTGGTGCTGCACGTTTAGCGTCTCGGCCGGGATCAGCACATCCTTCACTTCCTCCAGGAGCTCCGGCCGTAGGCTGGTGATGGAAATTTTGTCCTGGTGCATGAGGGGGACCAGCACAGTGTCGAAGCTGCTGGCATAGGCCAGTCCGGCGAAGGCCATCGCTCCTGACCCAGATGTCCTGTTGGAGGACAGCTCTGTGGGCAGGGAGGTAACACACAGACACGGTTAGTCTGCAATGCTCTGTCCTCTGTCTTCCTCTGTATTGTCTCTGCCCACTAGGATGTGAAAATACACAAAACATTCCATGACTCCACAGTTTCAGACTTGGAGCTACCAGGACTCTGATTCTGCTGGAGCTTCTTCACATTCTGATCTACATCATGGTCACTCATTGTTTCACAAGCCATTTCTAAGCATTTTAAACTACACACCCAAATCTTCCATGTTATGTGAAAATATATGAAGATATAAAAATATTAAATGGTATTACCTGATTATGTGAAAACATAATCAAGTTCAGACCTATTTCCAGATTTCAGGAGCCTATTTCTTTTCCTAATATCAGACCTATTTTTAAAAATACATATATTATGGTTCTCAAGGCAAGCCATTGAGACAGATGAATATGTGGACCTTCAAGTATGGATAGACTTATTGATTCATGGATCACTGGGTCTCACCTCGTCTGTAGTCACCAGCGGGAGATGGGTCTGAATTACTGCTGTTCCTGGTCCGGTTGGAGAAATAAGACAGACGGTTCTCCGCCAGGGCAGCTGAAAGTTCCACAAGTGTGTTACTTTAACTCACAAGACTTATTTTTAAGATGTTTGCTTTAAGAAGTGACTGGCTTGCTTAATATTGGGTGGCATCCTGGGTGCTTACACTAGGGAAGTGTGCAGTAGGAGATGCTAAGCATTTACAGATCTGCAATATAAAGACCATTGACTTCCTTTGCACTTGTTATGTCCAACTGAACACTTTCACAGAGGTTTGTTATTGTATACTTATTAAATTAAAAAGAAGAATCAAGACCAACTTAATAACCAATGCTTGCACAATGCTTGTTCTTCTTTAGATGGCTGGATACCAGTAAACATTTATTACCAGTAATATCTCCACCACGTTTGCCAAAGAAAATGTGCATCAAAGTCTAACTGCAGCATAGACAGCAACAGCTCTCACCTTTCTTCTTCTTCCTCATGTGATTCATGATGAAAAAGGCCATCACAGCTCCCGTCACCAGTGCGAAAAAAACGCCCAGAACCATGCCTACCACAACATTGTTACTGACGATGACAACCCTGCCCACGTAATGCTCCTGCCCGTTGACATAGACCTGCCACACAGGATACCATCATTCAAACACAGGGAGTCAGACGTTATCCACAAGGACTGCAGCGTCCCTGTTCATTTGTCTCAGTCTCTTTAATAATGGTTGAAATACTGGCAACTCACCAATATTGCAGACTTCCAGTAAATTGTATTAATAATGTATTCATCTTCCAAGTATGCAGCACTCATTGGAGTTCCAGAAACATCTACACATTTTAGCTAAAGGAAATAAATAAACAGCTTTTCTACCCCACAAGCTTCAAAAGCACAGCCCAAAGCTCACCATCACAGGCAGACCTTTGCCGGGGATGGTCAGGTTTTTGGGAATCCTGCAGGTGATTTCATTTTCCAGGACTTCAGCCTTACAGTCCACTCCCCCCACTGTCATGGTGATATTCATGCAGGAAGTAACAAGATTCAATTTCTTGTGCTGCAAAACAATGCAAAAACTACATTGGTTCTTGAAAAACGGGCTCAAAATCTGAACATCAACTCATGTTTAAAAAAATTTTAACAAGGCTTGATTCAGTCTTTGGTCATTGATCTCACCAACTTGGTATCTGTGTATTTTTTCCTCTAAAAGTGCAGAAAGAGAGATTTGAACCTACATGTAGGGACACCTCATTTTGCCCATGATACAGCTGCAACGTGTTGCCCTCAAATTCGAAGGGGATGGGTGCAGCGTAAGGGTGATATGTGAAGTCCTGGGTCCAAAGTCCAACAGCTCCATCCATGTCGAAAGAGAGCTGTCCCTTTTCTGTCTCCTCCTTAGGAAATCGTGGGGTCACACACTCCATCCGCGTAGGACTCACCGTACCGTTACAATACTAGCACACAAGAGGAACACAAAGATGTTGTCATACGGAAGCACAGGCTTCTGGGAGTTGAAGTCCAATGATGTATTATCCACACTAACTGAACCGAGTAAGCCACAGAAATTCAGATGCAAATTTATATCAGGAGCGAAGAGGGATACGGAAAAGTTCTGTAAATAACTACCACAATATTTGTTGAAACATCAGGAGATGCCTAGCTAGAGCCTTAGTCAAAATATGTTTACCATAACATTCCTCCCCCTGGACACACAAGTGCTGCATCTCTATCACTTTAACACACTGCCATTTGTATGTAGAACAGCATCTTCTCAAACAGACCTGAGCATACGAATTACTTTAGGCTGCAAAGAGATGACTGATTTTAAGTATTGTAGCATAAGAAAATGCATCTTAAGTGATGCTTACTGTGTACACAGTCTTCCGCTGGCCACTGGGTGTAAAGCGAATGACAGGCCTGTAGACAGAATCCAGATGCCTCCCTGTGATGGTGATCTTGGAACCTCTTCATAGTTTAAGAGAAGAAATAAACAAAGCATTATAAACAATGTGGCATCCCAGCAAAATAAAACATTCCTAGGCATTGATCCCTGGGCATTGATGAATTCATGCTCCAGCAGTTAACTTTCATCCAAAAGGGGATTAACTGTGTGTATGACGTACTGCGTGTGACAGTAACTCCACTGGGAAATTTGTGCAACTATCACATGCTGCCGTTAAAACATTGCATTCAACTGAGAATGTGACACAATACTGTCTTAACATGTTGCTTTCCATTTTTCATGTGGGTGCACCACTGTAATTTGAGCACCCTTTTCCAACCATCCAAAGCAGTAAGGCATCTGGCAGCATCGTCACCTGCTGCCTGAATGACTCATTCTTAGACAAGCCCAGAGAACCCCTCCCATTTCCTGTGCTGTAAGCTGGGGCCTCACAGCTTCCAGGTCAGTAAATGAGGTAAATTCATGTCACACACTAGAGAATACATTCATATTCTAACATCTTGGCAATATGAAAAGACTAATACAACAACTCTCTGTTTAACAACTCATGAGCTGAAGAGTCACAAGGGGGCCTAGGTAATGACTGCAACAATATCACATTTTAAATATTCATGAGGTGACTAGACAGCAAATCAAGTGGAGCGCAAGACATCAGGTACTACTGTCAACCAATCAAATTGATCTCACCCTTCCTTTTTCTTGGGGAGAAACATCATAAAGCATTGCTCGACCATCACCAAGGCGAGGTACTGATATTTTTGCCCATGATGGTTATAGGGGCTCTTAAAGCCAGGTCTAGAAGCCCTGCTGGTACAGAAGTTGTCCCTGTAGGTCATCAGTTGCAAAATTTAAATTATCAGGCCTGTTGTCTGCCACTGTTCTGCCCCCACAACACATGCTAATGCACCATCAGCAGTGAGAACGGCCCACAACCTGCTAATCATTGCTATCTCATCAAAAGTGTGAAACTTGTACTTTCCTCCAGGGAAGTGTGTTGCAATGTATTAACGCTAGCCTTAGAAGATGTAGCTCCTCCTTAGAAGATGTAGCTCCCTAGATGCCCCTTCCCCTTTGGTGACCCCTTCCTACCTGTTGAAGCTGCAAGATGGGAGCACCTGGGTGATTACAGGGTTTTCCCTGTAGTGGAACACTGTGGTGGTGGGCAGCCTGGATTTGTCAACATACACCTTCAGGGTGGCATCTCTCACTCCCCCCACACCCTTTGAGAGGCAGACGATAGAGGACACATTTCCGCTGATTGTTGAGACACTGAGAATAGACAGAAAAGGACAGGCTATCAACACCACATTTCTAAGATATTTTTCATGCTCTACAGTACTTCTGTGCATTGCTGAACACATTTCACCAAAATAGAAAAGGAAGTATATGATTAAAATAGGCCAGTGATTAAAATACGGGCCCAGGGAGAACTCTTCCCATTCATACAAGCTTATGTTTTAATCCTGACTTTCCCCTGGTTATATGATTATGTGATGGTGTTGAACAACTACATTGACAGATAAGCTTCCCAACACTTTTCATTTTAACAATCCAAGTACATACAGGTTTTTCTGTTTCAATGAGACTCTCTCTCACTCTGCCTAAGTTAGACAGGACACCTCCAAAATGAAGGTGTAGTGGGAAAACAGTCTTGGTTTGGCTAGAATGATGATTACTACTACAACAGTTTGCCCAGTATGTGGGTGGAACCGTGTTTTCAGTTCTGTCAGACCACCTTCTGATTGTTCTCTTTTCAGGGTGGTTGTAGAATTGTTCAAACTGAAACCATGGGGTTCAGTTATATTGTGCAGATATGCGGCACATGTGGTTGGTGTAGTGTGGAGGTCAGACCCTTGTGGTGCTTGGTCCCCTTCAGGCTGCTTTTTTCCTGTTCTTTTTTTTTCCTTTAGCATTTTTATCTTGTCATCGGGCAACTGAGTATGCAAGCCTAAACATGCAATATTTAAATAATTATTGTAATCATAATGTGTACTGATAAAGTTGTATGTGTACTGATTAATCTGTCCAGTGCCAGCCAGAGGTAGACAGGTTCCCCCTTTGAGCCAGGTGCAATTTTCTTTTCACTGTTGCTCTATGCTTGTTCTTGAGGGTTCAGGACTGGGATCTCTATAAAATTGCTTTGTGACAAAATCCCTTTGTAAAAACCGCTATATACATAAAATTGAACTGAAATTGTAATGCTTTGTATTAATTTAAAACAATTAAGCTGTGCTTAATGAGGGCAATGCTCTTTTTCAAACTATTTACTGTGACATGTTACATAAACCATTGCTATAGCTGTCAAAGCAAATAAACAGAATAAGGCAGAGGGCAGTGCTTTGACAGAATTTCTTCAGAGGTTAAATACTTGACATCTACATGATGTTCACATAAACATTGGATGAGCATAAATGTTAAATGAGTATTTGTTCGCAAACCTAACCAAAAGGCTCAACCGGCAGACATTCCATTTGTTAGGCAAGAAGTTCAAAACTCTTCATTAAAATTTCAGAAGGTATCATTACCATATCTTTACACAATGACAAGATGCACAGGTCTCCCACAGGTAAACACACTGCCACCCTACACTAGTGACTCCATGTCAGGTCTTTGCCTAAATGTTAGTGAATGATAATAATAATAATTCAAGCACTAAGAACAGTGCAGGCTGACCGAGGGAGCATTTATGAAGCAAATTCTTATTCAAGGTGTGGGGTGAACAGAAAGCAAGTGACCAGACTAATGGACTGATGTGTGAACAATGCAACGGCTGCTGGCCTTCACCTTTCAAACTGACAGGGCACCTCATCCAGAGTGACACTCCTGCTGCTTCCAGCACCCAGGTGGTGCCCCTTCACCGTGATCATGGTGCCTCCGACTAGTGGCCCATAGTCGGGGGTGATCTCTGTGACGTCAGGCACCTGGAAGAGGGAGGGGTGAGGTAAAAGGTGGGGAGGGGGAAGACAGAAGGGGCCAGTCAAAAGGTGCACCATCGATACAGGAGTCTCAAACTCCACGCTCAAAATGCAGTGGTTGGCTGGATGGTTTAGGTACCACTCTGGCATGGACTTGTAGGGAAGCTTTCCCTTAATTGGGACCCACTTAACAGTTTCACAAACACAAAATCCATGTCACAATGCTGCACTAACTTTGTTCTTAGTATTTAGTGAAGTGCAGTATTGTCATTATATAAAACATCTCTTTCACTTATACCTTTTGTATCTCAACATAATTTTTTGACAAGATCATAGTGTGGACTTCTCTTGATTTTTCCTTTTTTGAACCTGTACTGAAGTAGTGTATTACCACAAAGGTGAATCCTTGTATTTGGGTTCTCCCATCGATGGAGTAGTGTCCCTCCACCTTCCCTTCGTGCACCTCCACAGTGATGAGGACGGGCATGTCCTCCTTCATGACCGTAGGCTGAATCCTGCACACCAGCCTGGGGGTGAATGATCAGGGTTAGTCAGATCCCTTCAGCTTAAACACCCATCCCCATTCCTGTACTGTACATACTAGTACATCACAACAAGCCTATGCACCATGACCATTTACAGCATGTCCACATGTTCTGGCCACAACATTGTGAAAAAGTGTTACTGTGAGTATTGGACTAGTCCACAGAAGGGGTTCAAATCAAAACCCATTTAAACTACCAGTGCACGGAGTCTGTGGGGTATAGAAGGCACTTCTATCTTCATGTTACTCACTGTGTGCTGTTACTCTTCCCCAGTACTTCACAGGGAGTCTGTCCCACCTTCACCAGGTAAGCATTGGGTGTGATGGCAGGTCGAAGAGGGTACTCCCAACCGCATAATGTAAGCTCCGTTTCACCATCAGGGGGTGCCATCTTTGGGAAGAACTGCGCATCACACAGCAGATGTTAAACGAGCAGCGTAAAAACATCACGTGTGAGCCTGGGCCTTACGGCAGTCAAATTCAGAACAATGCAACAATGCGACAAAATTCTGAACTGTAGTGTGAGGAGGTCCTAACTCTCTGAGGTCAATATAATCCTAAAGAACTTATTGCGAAAGACAAGGAGTGCCTACCCCTGCCTCATAGCTAGACGCAGTTTCACGCAACTCGCAATTTTGGCACTTAATCATCCCTGCTGCTAATTATGCGAGCTGCTGCACCTCAGTCCTCCTTTGTCTCCCCTGGTCATCAACGCAAATGAGATGAAAAGACCTACCTCCCTGACGACAGGTGGGCAGGTCTCATTATTCCACTTGCTGCTGCACTCTTTCTGCCAGGAGCAAAATTCCGAGCACCAGCCGCAGCCCATGAATGCAGGCGCGGTGAGGCACGCGCTGCAAGTGAGGAAGTGTCTACAGCCCGGGCCCCTAGGCGGCACGCTGAACATCTGTCAGAGAGAGAAGAGGGGTCACTCGCGTTGTCTCTGAGCCGAATGGCACAATGGGAAATAAGCACAAGAGATCAGCAAATGTAGTTCTGGGCCTCACATTTTACCTTCAACACACTTAAACTATTCATTAATAACCTAAAAATGTGAGAGAAAAATACAATCCACAACCCATGTCACACAGATTTTCTTATAACAAGAAAAATGCTCAAAATATAATGAAAATAATGTCACAATATGTTGTAATAATCCCAATTTCAGATCAAATTACATTGCATCCTTTGTTGCATCTTTCTCTCTCTACTGTGCACACATTTCTGTAGGAAATCACAGTACCTTGTTTCCCACCACAAACAGCAAGGAGTCTTCTGACTGCACAGAGGCGATTGGGGACACTTTCTGGTTCTCTGCCAGGGAGTAATTGGCAAAGATGACTGGGTTGGATCTTCTTAGGACAACCTGAGGAGCAATAGGACGGGAAAATGATGGAACACAATCGTCATAGTGCTTACAGACAACTAGTTAGTGAACAAATAATTTTGTAATGACACTACAACAGCATTTTAGAAATCTGTAAATGTTACAGCAAAACTGTAAGCATGTTATGTGGTCACTGTGTGCCCATGTATCTGTACTGGGCATTGCTTTTTTTCAAATCTCAACTGGCTGCTGAGGACAGCCAGCCGCTGAATACCATGACAAAGAGGAAACAAAACTAAAAGAGTCAACTTAAATTAAACATTCACATATTGATCCATCCCCTACGAACTAGTTCAGTTTGATAAGGAAGCAACAGTCTCAGGATTACTAAGAAGGCATTGTTAGCTGGTTCCAGGCAGTTTGCTGGCATAAAGGTAAAATTCATATCTAATCACAGCCACTCAAGCAGCAGCTAAGAGTTGTTATTTGTTATGTGTGTGGTTGTGTTCTAGGGTGTGTTGAGCCTCATACGGACTGTCACTCAGAGGTGACAAACTCCTTGTGCCATACCTGCAGAAGCCGTCCATCTTTGGTCCCCATATGTGCCACAGTCTTGTCCCCAATTGTGGTGACCAGCACAGAGGTCAGCAGGACACCTTTCATCTGCCTGTTGAAGAGGTCCACCTTGTAGTAGGGCTGTGATACCATGGTGGGCTTCTCAGCGCAGGTAGCATTGTTTTCCATGCTCTGTTTTCAAGGAAATGATGCGAGTAACATGATTAGCTGTTATCAGCGAGGATTACCACTGAGATTCACAGAGCGACATCTCATTTGGTTAAAACAGGAAAACCGTCTATGGGGCTGCATTTTCCCCAGAGAAATAACCTGCCCATGTCTCCACACTACAGATAGATAGTGTTTGTTTTCTATATGTGTAGACGTGTTTTCAAATAAGTTACATGTTCCCACTCACTTTTGACCAATGTATAGGAGTTAGGAAATCTGTTAATTATTCTTTGTATGTACAATAAACACTTACAATGGATTGAAATGGAGTAGAAATAATACTCAACACACTATATGTACAGCTAAAAAGTATACCAATATCCTATTAATAATTTTCAAACTATTTAACGCATTTCAACATTTCAATCCCAGGAATGTGCACCTTTGTCTTGCTTGTCAACAATTTGTGGGAAATGCCCTAGAAAACAGCTCACAATGTATGTTATTGTGAGCTGTTCAGTGATCTCCCTGTGGAAACCCAGTCATTATGTGGCCACGCCTAGTTGTTAAACAGAGATGTAAATCACCTGGTTCATGAACAGTGTGCAATAAGCCACTGTGAGAATCTGACAGCTTTGCAATCGCAGACATTTCTAACATGTACGCTTCCTGAAGGAGCATGTTTCTCAACAGCATGGAGGAAGCAGCCCTATAAATGTCTGTGCCCCCACAGACTGACCTGTGTCTCACAGATTGGTCCGGTAGCAATAACATTTAACAACTAGATTTAACAGCCAGTGAGCAGTGCCTGGTCTCTTTAAATCTAGTCTTGTGCATAGGTAGGTCTGACATTGTTTGAAAAACATTCCCTGGAAATTCGAACAAACCCCTGTTATTAATCTCCTTGAAATTAACCCAACACTTCCATCTTGATTTCTCACAACCTCTGTTTGGACATGACTAAAAAGAGACAGGCATGTGTCCTAAGGCTTACCAAAACAACGTAAGGCAGCTTGCTGATTTTTTAGATATCTTAACTGCATGTCAAATACCTCATGTTCATAAATGAGGGAAACCATAAAACCATAAGGCTGGCCAACATCCAAAGGCAAAGAACTTCCTGCTTCAAGAGGCAACTGTCTGCAGGACTGATTTATCTGCCTGAAGATATTACACTAAAAATGACTTTTACAAAACCAACAAATGTTCTTCCTCTAGCAAAATAAATTTAAAGAGAGCTAACTGATCTGAGAATGAATAATCAATTTACTATTAAACTGAGGCAACACTGTTCTAAACCGGAAACCAGATCTATGTAGACAATGGAGTACACATACGTCTGCCATCGACACCAATGTAACAATAATTTAGATGACTCACAGTGGTATGATGAACAATGGTATCAACGTTACTCTGATTCTAGAACATGTTGTCTGGGGCATATTTACAAAGGGTGCATTAATTCACTATTGCATAACTGAGCAGAGCAGCATACCAAATAGAATGCTGCAGAGCAGTGTACCAAAAAGAATGTTGCAACCAGTCTTGAATTTCAATATCAATGGCATAACCAACCTAAAAGCCATGTCGTGACTACATCAAACTGAGCAATGTTGCTTAGCAACTAATGTCCTACCCTACAAGAGCATGCAGCTACAGGCATATTTGTGGTAAAGTGTGCATACACTGATGAACAGTCCTACATGAACTGAACTGAACACTCTGAACACTGAACAGTCTGAACACTCAGTACGATAGAGCTTCAATGACCTTCAGTCCTGTCCATGAACATGTCAACTCCAGGGAAACACTTGCAATAATTTCCTCGAAGGAGTGGCAAGAGCAAAGGGCAACAAAATGCTGAAGATAAAAATCCTAATTCCAAAACACTCTGCAAGTTAAACACACAGATGTCTTGATGCGTGTGTTTTTTCCCTTTTTGTGTACTCAAATAGAATGGGAGAGAGAGAGTCAGAGAGAATGAAAAATGTTCAGACAAAAAGGGGATGGAAGATTGGCACAGGTGAGTGTGTTTCCGTGGTTTCTCCTCATCTGGGTGCACTGCAAAGCCAACAGAGGAAGGAAAGGCATGCTAGCATTAAAAGTGTCTCCTCTGAGACACGATACAGGACATGTGCCCGGGCCACAGAGCAGGCTGGGGCGAGCTCCAGCAGGCCTAACCATCGTAATCGCTCAGCATGAGCCACAGGCTGCACTGATCCCCACAGGAAGTGGAGGTGTGAGGTACACAGGAAGCAGGAAGCAATCTGCTCCAGCTGCAAGTGCTCTAGGGGGTGGATGTGACGGACAACCGCAGTCCCGGAATGTTCTCTGGTCCAGATTGGAGGACACTAAGGAACAGGGCAAAGTAGAACACAATGGGGGTGAGGGTGGGAAGGGGTGTGAGTCTTCAGGACCATAATGTCCCACAGATGTTTTCTGTTATTTTTCAATAAGCAGACACCGAGGTAAATACAAAACAGATGTTAAGTGGCTTCTGCTTCCAACCAAAATACTCAGGGAACACTGTTGAGTCTACGGCACAGCACCTCGTTTCTGTCAAGAGGAATGATCTTCGACAGCCGTCCAACACAGCACTCTTGGCAACCTAAACTGAATGCTCCCTGTTCTCCTCACTCAAACACAAGTGTTCTTATACCACCATCATCTGACCGATAAAACGGTCATCTGTGTACAGTTCAAACATTTTTAATATAGTCTGCTGTACATCGGCAGTATCAGACGATTGACTACTGAATAACTATGCCTGTGGCAGTGAGGTATGGTCTTAAATGCTGCAAAACGGCAGCTTACTAAATATTAAATGCGAACAGAAACTCCAGATGGTGGACTCCTCTTCTCATACGTGTGGTGCCACTTGAGGTTAAAATCCTTTCAAAGCACTATCCGCTCCCTGTAGAGTTTACAGTTAATGGAGGGAGCAGAGAAAACCCAGGCCATTCAGTTTTTAGCAAAATGTTATGCCAAAAATTAGTTTAGTCCTCCGGTTTTCAGCAGACAGCGTTTACGTATCCTTCTACTAAGGTAAAGCAGCAATGTTCAGCACAGACTCAAACACACAACCCTAACGTCCGGAACGCACCGCTCTTACCACTGCACTTCCTGCGTTTTTAACGTCAGATTACAAAGAAGAGGAACAGACGCTATCTGAACATCTCGGAGGACTGGAAAAATCGCTTGACTGATAAGAGCAGAACGCATAACAGAGTCGACCAGCTTTCACCTCCTTGCAAAAGGCCCCAAACATGCTGCTTCCTTTTTTTAGCTCTGTCATCACTGTTAAACAGATACTAACTGAGCACTTAAGTCCTTTTTCCGTTGTGTGTCAGAGAGAGCATCAGACCAATCCAACAGCTGCCTTTAAAAATCACGAACTGGAACTCAGTTGCTCTGTTTTGAACGCTGAAAGAAGGTTAATGCCAGCATAACGAATGGATTTCTTTAATTAGCTACCATAAGAACTGCAAGAGCCTTGAAACTCTACACGTGTGCAAATGTCAACATTAGACTGTTAGCATATTAGCATGACAGGTCTGACACATACATGAAAGATGCTCATCGTACAGACCAGTAATTCAACAGTGTTTCACAGTAACTGATCATGATACTGAGTGACGATCCAGCAAACACATAAACAGGACAAAATTCCATCCACCCCGAATTTCGGTTGATGACATCTGAACTTATTCATGCATGTCATGTTTTTTTACCTCTTCCTGATGCACTGTCCATAAGTTTGGTTTATTTGTATCTTGCTTATATATTTTAAGGTATTGCACGGCATCACATTTTGTGTATGTTTCTACATACAGTACAAGAATCCCAGTAATATTGAGGGATTAGGGGCAAGTAAAAGGGATATAGCTGTTTCCATTTTTCAGTATTTTACCTTTAATCCAATCAGCCATCTTAAATGCATGCCCATAATCTGCTAAAATGGCCACTCACGCAGAGGGTTACAATTGCAAAAGATCTCCATGTATTGCCACCGCTGTCTGCGTATAAATGGTCTCCATTTACCTCGAAGGGCCTTTCTGATTTTTCCGTGGGAAAGCCCACTGGAATACACTCACACCACAGTAATGCAGTGATACCTAAGGAGGAAAGAATCTGATGAACCACCAAGACTGCACTCCACGTCCACAGCTAGCTTTACCACCCTGTAGCTCACTGCTGCTGCTTTAGAAGAATGAGGAAAGGAATAAAAGTGATGTCACATCAAATGAGACTTATACAATCCCTTTACTACAGTGAAGACATGCTCTCCTGTAACTCATAACTGTACGGAACGCAGGTCGCAAATGGGTGGGGTTGGGCGGTGAGGAGTAGGGGTGTGGACAAATCACATGCACCTGGTTACCTTTGAACGTTCACTGCGATCCCTCCCACAGCAGTAAATCAGACAGACTGAGACAGACAAGCGAGAAACTGCACATGCTCCTTGGTGAAGGCCCCTCACGAGACCTCTCCCACATGTTTGGTCTATGCCAGACGTGTGCCTAGTAACTCATAAAAAGCAAACTGACAGAAAAGCCACTCCCTCTACATTCCAGAGATATGCACTTTATCTGCCCTGAAGTCAGTGGGTGGGTTTCAACAGCTAACATTGCACCTTGCTGCTTTCTTATTGCTGGATGGTACCATAGATACAGGCATAAACATTGTGTCTGCTTATGTAAAGGGTTTTGAAATTCTAAATTAATGGGCACTGCGTTACAGAATGCAATGAATTTAAGCAGCATTAAATAACCATTCAGCTAATGGGGTGAACTTGTGAGAATAAAGAGGCATCTCTTTCAACACATATCACTGACCGCACTAAAGCTCCATTAGTCACCTACTCTCGCAAAGCATCTGGAAAGCTCACTTGTGGAGAACAGTCTTCTAAAGACCATCTGTGGAAGTGTCCAGAGTGGATTACCAATGTATGTCCACAGATGCACCATCTTGGGAAAACATTTTCCTCTTAGCAGCTCATTAAAGCATGTCTAACTTGTGTACAAACTTCACCATTAACGGAAACAGCATTACATTTTGTCCCTCTGTTGCACTGAATGTTGGCAATACACACTGCAGCATTTTGGCCATGCTGTTACTTCCAAAAACATTGTTTCAGCAATGGCTTTTATAAGAGGAACTTACAACAAATCCAGTTTCCAGTATACCCTACATTTAAGTTAAGTGACAGTTGTGTACAAGGCACAGTGAGGAGGAGGAACAGTGGGCTTCCTCTGCTAACTGAAAAATATTTGAAAAGACTTGATACAACAGGATTAACACTTAATGAATAATTAAGACCACAACTTGTGTGGCACAGTGGTATGGAGGAGGGCTCATAACGAAAGGTCGCTGGCTCAGTTCTCCACTGGGGCACTGCTGTCATGCCTTTGGGCAAGGTGCAATTGCCTCAGTAAATCTACAGCTGTATAAATAAATAAGACCGGATGTTGGTCTGTGTTTGTGTGACTTCTACTTTCAATGATTTTAATATATGCACTTGGAACTCGGACAGTAGCTGTAGCAGTAGCTTTAGGATTTCAAATTTAACTTGCTCGTAAGTTGCGTATCTACAGTTATTCACTTGGCATTCACACATCTGGAACTCCCATGTGCCGTATGCTTTGGTTATAATAAATGTATAATTTTCTTAAGTGTGCTTCTTTTGAAATTAAACCAATTGGACCATAACATTAAGCACTCTACAAAAAAGAGTGCAAAAGTTTAACTTTAGCTTTAGTGAAAAACACTTCTGGCCCTGCTGGCTACTGGACAAGGAGTCTCCACAATCCACCCCTTCGGGTGCGAAAACTGGTTGAGACTCGTCCAAGCTTCCATCTAAGCATTGCCAGCACACGTCGGAATCCCTCCCTCTATTAAAACCTGACCTCTGCCTGACTTGCTTTTTCATGAGTCAATCCCATGGCAATGTATATTTCCTAATCAGACCTTTGTCAGGATGGCTGCATTTCACCATATACTCTTACATCTACTGTATGTGGTCATATTGATAGACTTTTTTCATGGTGCTCTTCTAAGCAACAACTGTGTCTCTACCAGGGGTGGAGCCTGTGAATGTTTATGTGTTTTCATCTTATACCACCAGCTGATTATTCTTGTGAGGCTGGCTGCTGCCTGTGATCGGGCAGCTTCCACAGGGCCTGCTACAGGCTCACCTCGTGTGGGCAGCTCTCGCAGGCCTGGAAGTGGCAGAGGCCGCGGGAAAGCTGCTCAGGGCTGGAGTGGCAGCAGGCCTCCACGCCGGCATCAATGGCCCTGTTCACATGGTCCATGGGGAAGGCACACAGGGCCGAGTCTTCAGTGGGCTCCCCTGTGTCGCTGGTCACGGCAAACACCCCATAGAGGATGTCGTCTGTCTCCTCCACGCCTAGCTCGTCTGCGAGTTCCTTTCCAGCATTGCCGAAGTGCGCTGCCTGGAGCCCATTGTAGATCACATCATGGTAGCTCGCGCTCCTCCTCCTCCGCTTGGGTTCGAAGCGGCACTCCAGGACCACCTCCCTGTACCTCCACATCTCCCAGTCCCGGCTCGGCAGCCGACCCAGCCTGGTCTGAAACCGCGAGGACCCCACCTCCGGATTCTCCCGCTGCACGGACAGGAAGTACACAAACTCATCCGTGGAGAAGCTGTACACATAGTCGATGCGATAGGACCCGCGCAGACCTGGCAGCACGGTGAGGCCGTGCACGTCCGTGTCGAAGCCATCCTCAGTTGCCAGAGGCCGTCGCACCGATATGGACTTCCTGCCATAGCTCTTGGTCACACGCTCATCCACTGTGGCCGCCACAAAGAAAAAGGCAGTCTGCCCCTCCACAACAATGCTGACCTTGGTGCCAAGAGGACTGGCCAAGCAGTCTGGGCAATGATCCGGGGAGTTAGACTCCTTTTTAAACAGACATTTTGAAGAGGAGGGCCGTCTACCATCTATTTCAAGCTCGTGGAAATAACAAACCCCATGCTGAGAGCTCCCACAGGTGTACAAATAAGGAAGATAGGGCTGCGGGTCCAACAGCAAGACTTCATTGTCTGTGTCCTCTAAATGTTTGGGATCCATTTCAATGTCACACAAGCTACAGATTTCACACTCAGGGCTGCCCACGGGTCCTGTGCGCAGGTCCCAGATCTTCACCAGGCTGGAGTTCACAGCCTCAATAACATTCCGAGAGGCCACGTAGACCTCATTAGACTGTGAATTAACCAAAATGTTTTGTATGGAGCCTGCTGCCTGGAAGTATGACACATTGTAGGTGACAGAGAAATTCACAGCTCTGCGAGGTGCCATAGGACAGATACCAAGGGCCGTGGCCAGGAGAGTTTGTACGCAGATCCATGACACCAGCAGCCTGGCCTTAGGAACCATCTCCACACTGAGCAAAGGGAGCCGATCAGACACGGGCAACATCCATTACCTACAGGCAGACTGACAAACGAGGCTCCTCCTCCACATCATCCTGAGGACAGGCAGAGGTCTGTATGGAAAGAAAAAGATGGGACATAAACCAACACAAAGTTCACAATGTTTCTTGCATAACATTAGGGGTGCACAGTTCCAGTTTAATAGGGCTCAAATATTTGAGGTTTTTCACTAAAGTAAATAAAACATTTAGTGGTCAGATATGAACGAACTTCAGATTTACTGGGTTCAGTAATCAGTGATCATAACGATTTTCATTTAGTCAATGCTTAACCCATAAACAAAGACGGTTCACGCTCTCACCCATACAGGGAATGTATCCCCATAAACAACAAATTACACATAATCCATGACAAAACTATTCTGCATTGAGCTGTGAAAGAAAATGTGATCCTTATATTAAGTCCACGAGGGAGTGTGGGAATTTTTGTATTATGCCAGAATAAATTGTTTGAGTAAGGTCACTCACTGGTCAAGAATTCATGACCAGGGCAAACTTGTGGAAACAGAGAAGTAAATCAGCTGTCAAAATTAGAAAAAGGAGAGCACAAATGTTCCAACACGCACTTAGAAATATGGCAGATGAAACAAACAGTGCTCAGTAATCCTGCTGGAGCAAAAAATTACAGTACATGGTATATCTCAGACCTCTGTCAACAATGAAGGCAAACCCAAAGATTGCTGTAAATGAAAATACTATAATCATCCAAGTGTTTGTTTACACCTAGAATAAGCTTCTACTAAAAGTGCATGTCTTGAGCTGCCAGTGTTGTTAAGCAGTGTAAGTTAAAAATGTACAAAAGAACAATGTTTCTGAAGAGTTTACTGGAAAGTCTTTCATCAGGTTTTCCATCTGTCCTGGTTTCCCCTTGACCGTGACAAGCATTGTGCATGTTCAATTTCCATAGAGATGGCAATAAAGACAAATATTTATGAGCTACTTCAATCATCATCTCACTGGCCTCCTCAGTTTTTCTAAAGCTCACAATGACCATGAAATAACATTGAGGATTTATCTGTAAATATTAAACTAATCCCAGAAACACGCACTCAGTGTGCCCCGTATGGATGTTAGTCAATGCAACAGAGCTGATCAGTCCCTCAGACAGCATTCTTCTCAAAGTTTCTAAAAGAATACAGACTATAGGTCAACAATAACTAACTTTCCATGCTCTAATATTAACATTTGTGGTAATAACTATGGTATTCTTTGGTGTTTCCAAGTGTTTATTTAAACAACAAAATGGTTCAACTGAGGACAAAATCCGAGACAATATTTCCATGGAAGAAACAAAACATTCGCAGGATCAGTTTTATTTGAATTAAGTAAGGTAAACACACTGTCAAAAATATCATGTCCTTTAAATATAACATAAAAAACAACCCAGTTGGTTTATGAGGCTACATACTACATACTTACACATATTACTATATTTTGCAATGACTCTTTATCTTGCCGTTTCCTTCTAGTGACATGTAGCAGGCATTTCCATTGTAAATGGTATATGAAAACTGGTGCAATTGTTGTAGAACCATTAATTAACCAAATGAAAATGTGAAGCCTCTCTCCACTCTGCATTCTGGTTACAATCCAACATGCTTTTCACAACTATCACATCACTTAAATGCTTACTGTAACACACTGCCAATATACTCCCCTGAGAGCAACCCCTCATATAAGAATGCTGTTGAGTCTTATCAAGAGTGGATCTTCGAAAGTCACAAATCCAAAATCAATAATTCATACATACTCGGGTTATGAAACATATTGCAAGTCATTTCTCCACAAGGAATCCACCAGGTTCAAAGACTAATCCCAACAGAAGAATACAGAAGTGAGTACACATGCTCATACAAATAACAATGACAACTCCTCAGAAACTTAATCCTAGTTAAAAACTTCTAGGGCACTGAGTCAAAACATAATTCGAGATATTGTCAGTTAAGTAATGGCAAAGCTCATTTCAGAACAAAAAGGCCATTGGATAAAAACAAAAGTTATCTGGCACTAAAAGTACTAAAATAATCACTATTGTTGTTTGTTAATGTGTGATCAGTCTGTTCTCATAGATATTTTATTCCAGTCCAAGGAACCCAAACCTGCAGACAAGAGATGTTGCACATGCTCTCAGACTTCATGCTCAATGTGAAACGGTTATTTTCCTTGGAGACCCTGTGTCTGTCTCAAAGCTGGCAAGTCGCATCGTCACTAAGACGTGACTTTCGGCTGGCGAATCTATGATGAGTAGGTGAGTAACTGAGTCCTTTCTCACACCCACCTTCTTATTTGTTTGGGCATGGCTGCGTCACAGATCTATCACAGCTACAGGGAAGTGTTCTACCAGGAGTACTCCAGCTAAAACCAGACCGAGCTGAAACATTTGAAAGCATATCCATGTACATCCATCAAAATGGTCACACCCTTGCATGAGAATTAGTAAGTAAAGTGAAAATAGGTTTGCACATACGTTCAACAGAACTGCAGTCTATTTTTGGATTTTGTCCCAGAACCTTGGACATAAAAATCCTACCAGTGGTAGATGCCAGAATGCTATATCTTTTCATAGCACAAACGGATGTACCATTGATTAATCTGTACCCCTTCTCAGCGACGTCCTCACACTCTTGTTTCTCATAGCTTTTAACAAACTCCAACTTCTTCTCCTTGCCAGAGTTAAATAATTTGTTTGACCTTTCCATTATAATTAATTTCTAGATCCGTTTTACAACTAGACAATGGAAGTGGCAGAGAAACCCCCTCTCCCAAGTTACCAAAGCCTAAATTACTAAACTGTGAACGGTGAGGCAGGCATGAAAAAGAATTAAGTGGTCAGGACTGTCAGAAGACATAATATAAAAGTTACTGCGACAAGGCCTCTTCAAGACACACAAATGACCTCACTGAAAATGTATTTTACAACGAATCGAAACGAACAATCTGTATAAGTCCATAGTTTTTTAAAAACAGAGTATTACTTCAAATGGCATTCTGTTAATAACGTACATGCAACTATACAGAATAAGTAACAGTGACAATTCCAGATACTGAGTCGTCATTTACAGGATGTTAATTTTCATCTGCGACAGAGAAATGACAAAATAAATAATTTACTTATTCGTATAGACTACATCCATGACCACCTTTCCTTTCATGAACTTTTTGAGTACGTACCTTATCGAAACACTTTTTAAGAAGTCCCTCTGGCTCATTCGCAGTTTCACAGCATATTAAAATTCCCACGTAGACTTCACCAGGAAAATACTCCAATACGTTGCTGATCTCGTACTTTTTATATGCCGAGTTTCTATTTTTGTTTTTTAAAGGCTTGTTGCAATTGCTGCTTTTGTAACATGAATTTTTAATTCCAAAAACTGTCCCGTAACCGGCAGTCCTCTTCAGAGCAAGGTTTGTCTATGAACGCACTTCAACACTCAGGGTCCTCCTACGCCCCTTCCTTAAAGAGGAAGGTACTTCGTCGTACATGATTGCGCAATTTGGTCTTTCAATTTATAGCTCACATTTGCCTCTGAATGTTGAAAAGCCTACTTTCGAAACTACAATGAGAAGACGTCAAGCAATCCAAATGGCCAAAATCACTGCAACATTAAAGAATATACCCACAGTCCATGATTTTGTCTGCAACAACAATTACTACAAAAATCTGCTAGTATATTTGAAAACGTCATTCCATAGAGTAAAGGTTCAAACGTAGTTCAATTAGCGAATGATTTACACGAAATGCACATAATACAGTAAATAATCATATGAAAAAATAATATGAATTAGGTGATCAATCTGTCTTTAGACTACTAGAGAACAAGGTTTGCACCTAATCATCCACCATAAATTACTTATCAGAATGTAACCTAATTTGGAATACCATGTTTAACTTTTCAAATCACACCTGTTTGTACCGCAAAATTGTTTAGAGCAGTTTAGCTTAGAGGCAGTTGGAATGAACGATGTGACTCAAATGGTTGGCTACACAGTCTAATAACCTCATTACCAAAATCATTCTTATTATCGCATTCTAACTGACAAAAAAAAAAAAAAGAAGAAGAAGAAGAAAGAGAAAAAAGAAAAAAGAATTTTTTCATCTGAGAATCGTCCAGATTCCTTCCCACTGCAAGTTTCACGGAAAAGATTGTTTTATATGTCAACAAGGCGGCTAACCAAGTAAAACAGATTATTTGTTTAGTGCCGTATGAGAGCGTCAGGATTGCATTGTGGATATAATCTTTGTTTATCTAGATGTTCTGAAGACAGAGAAAATATTTTGTTACTTATTAACTGGCATACAGAACAGAACACAAGAGTTCTAATTACTGGGAGAATTTTCCATGACTTTATGATAAACCAGAAGTCATACAAATTTTCTGAAAATTGAGAAAAACATGATGCACAAACTTGCTACAAGCAGAGAATTCCACTAATTTGGAGGAAGTGTCCTTTATCTAACCCTACAGAGGTATTTGCTCTGCCGATATTTACTCTGGTGTGGCCAGTGACTGATACTCAGAAGCTGACCGGTTCTCTCAGGTCTATCTCAGGTATATACTGTAGCAAGTTAGGTGCGGAAATGACCAATCACATTTTTTTACTCTGTTGAGAACCTACAGAGCTGGATGAGTAGGTGTTGTTGGCACAAAACCAAGAAGACATGTCCTTTTGCCATAGTACACGCAGTTAAATATTAACCCATATGAAATAAAGGGCAGTTTAAAAGAAGTTTTGAGCTTTTGAGAAAAAAGTTATGAGCTGTTAAAGGCTGAAAGTGTGGTATGTCAGGGCTCATCACAGGGATTGCCACAATTATAGTGCTCCTCCTACTGGATGTAGTATTGCATTGCAAGTATTACATTGCCAATTTAATTATCAGCAACCTGAGGGAAAATATTGCAAAGCAAAAATATGAATAATACGTCTGTATAGAGGGTTTGTGGATCTGTTTTGTATGAGCAAAAAAAGATCATATGCTTGGAGTATTTGCCTAATCTAATGCAGTAGACAACGTTTTCATCATTTTTGAAAGTATAATCAACATACTGTAATTGCCATGTGAATAGTTCTCAGTGTCACACAACTGTAACTGTAACTTTCACAATGGAGAAAGACCATTGATGGGCACTATTCAAAGGGTGAACTATATTTTAAAACAAATTGTAAGTACAGACTACAGAGAATGACATTATTATTATGATGCAGGTTTATTTGACATTAACAAGTGCCCATTGAAAACAAGTGGTATAACATTGCTTCATTCCTGTACTTAAAATGGTTTCTGTGAGATATATGATTCATTTCCAGTTCAGACACAAAATAGGTATAGTTGCCCAAATGAAACTCCACACTTGCCATATTAGTGTCCCAATAACAAATAACTTTTGTATATTTAACATGCATATACGGGACTGTATATGCAACAATGTCAAGTGCAAGACCTGTCAATTTACTATAGTTCTTACAATGTACAAGGCCATCATTGCAATATGCATTAAATTCATAGCAGTGAGTGTCAGAGCAAAATACACATAGGTACACAACAACCAGAAACACTGCAACTGAGTTATCACCAAAAAACATACAACAATTTAAGTATACAGAAAAGAGTATTTATTTGTGCACATAATGCCTGACAGTTAAGTGAAAAATACATGAATCATATTGACTTGCATATACAATTAATGATGGTCTGTAGCAGAATTATCTTCTAAATGGTGTTTACATAATGCCAGAAATTAAGAGCAACATTATCTTGCAAGCTATTCATTGAGTCCAATGGATCAACATTGCACACATAAAATTTAACTCACTTTGTTAGAATAGAGGAGAATATATACTGTTCTTGAATTTCAGTACTATCCATGTATTTAATGAAGACCATTTCAATAGAATGCATTTGTCCTGAGTCACATATGGAAACAGAAACAAATTTTTTTGCATGGGTGAATCACTCAGGGCAGGGATGACTGACGTAATTTGCCATAACCTCAGTGTCTGTGTCACTGCGTGTAAGTATGCGAAGGAGCATGCGGCCAAGTGCATATACTGCACATGTACATGGGTGTCAGATTACTCTGCATCCCAATCAGCCCTGAGCTCTCACACTCTCTCATGAAGTGCCACGGTTCGATTTCTATGATGCCCATCAGTAATGTGGGGTGTACGGGGGCCTCACCTCATTGGCACAAATACAAAGAGGTGCTCATCATGTTGAAAAACACATGCAGGTTCGTGCCATGCAGGAGCAAGTCCCTCTTGGGCAGCATTATCAGTGCAGGGTTGCCTACCATCAGGGTGGATAAGAACAGTCTCTGCAACTCAATCCATGGTAGACTGGAGATGATGTCACACATTGGAGATGGGTTGCAGTGGGAATGTGACCTCATTCATATGAAGCTGCAAAACTGACACTCAGAGTGAGTAACAAAACACAAACTGGAACATAAAGTTCTGCATGGGATGGTGTTAAACTGAGCAAAACAAGCATTAACACAAGCAAATGCGGCTCCCAAGTAACACAGTTAAGTTGTTCGCTTTGAGCACATGCTGAGCTCAAAGGCCCCTGTCTGATCCCAGACAAGTCATCAGTCAACAGTGACCGGGAAGCCACAGTGGTGGAACATATTGGCTTTATTCTGCCATGTCTAGGGGTGGAAATGTCAGTAGGGGTTGCTCTTCTTGGTGCTCTCACACACCCTCTGACTCATCACTTATATGCAGATTGCTTGGATGACATCAGTGAAGCCACATCCATCTTCCAAATGGGTACTTAGCTCACTGTGCTTGTAGTGTGAAAAATAGTTGTGGTTGCTTTGGGAGGACTACTTTCAGTACACCCTGGGATTCCTGCAAGACTACGGTGTTTGAGCTGTTAGTAAATTAAGTGAATATCTTCATGTTGATTTATCGTTTAGTTTATTTGAGTTTCAGATGTTTATTAAATGGTTGAGTAAGCAATGGTTGCAGTGATTGAGGGTTTGTGTTACAAGGTCAGCAGTGTTCATCTTAGTTTTTAGGAAATTCTATTGAATAAGGCTTCTCGTAGGAAGGTTAGATTACTTTCTTGTTTAATAATTTAGTAAGTTGCTTTTAAATGAGATGTAGATGAGAAATCATTTAAACTGCTTTGAGAGTGGAGTGAAATTGAAGGTAAATCGTTTGGTAAGGATTACAGAGATGTACATTCTTAGCATAAGTACATACAACCAACAGGTATCTCCAGTAGGTTGTATGAAATATTACTAGAAGTTTTTGGTTCAAGTGCAATCCCCCCAAAAGGAGAAACACATTTTGCATCCAATTTACTGTATAATCTAATGTTTTAGAAAACAAGTGTATGAGACTGTATTATTTCTTGAAATAATTGTGAGGAGATTTGTAGTCACACACATATACTCTGGGTTTGTGGGTGGTTACTGAGTTATGCCTGTAATGCTCAAATTTTGACAGATTGCAACTGCTAATTTTCAGATGATAATGGTTCTTGACTGTGACTGTGACTAGCTGTGAGGGATGATAACTGAGGCAGTTGAGTTATACATGGTTATTATCCCCTTAAATAATTTGCCAGAACATTTTGCATGGTAAAAAATAAGTCCAGTTGTCTTTGTCAAAAGTTTGGTTTTTTGAATATCATGTCAGTACTGCTATTACGGTTTTGTTCATTGTCTTCCAACAGGCAGCACATTACTTTATGCTAATTTGTGTTTTAGTTTACAAAGCACTCATAGGAAGAAATAGTTTAGCTTCAATGTGGTGTCACCCGCAAATACATAGTTACTGTTGCTATGGTCATTGTGCTTCATCATACCTTATTTTTTCTTTTGTGTCAGCAAGTCCTAAAAATGTGACACTCTGTAACCTGAAACCACTGTCAGCTTGCTTTGCGTGTGGTGGTATGATGCTCATTAACGTGTGAACAGTGAAACTCTGACTTATTTCTGAGTAGACAAACGTGCCCTAACCCTAATACAACTTCCACACACTCTTATCAAGATAGGAGTACACAGACGTCAACCTGTATTTGGTGGAGATTTATGTTGTTTGAAAAATGCCTACCCCTGAACAGTTTGTTCAGATACAGGATTTTGGATTGATGAATGATTCCAATATAGCTGTGTCTTACTGATGATCTTTACGTTTGTGTTGAGGAGGGAGGGGTGACAGCCAGAGAAAAGGGTGGGGGTTCTTGTACAGCATTAAGCACACAAGAATAAGGGCAATTTAACAGCTGGGCAGCAATGTAACACAGTGGAAAGAAGCCAGGCTGTTAATGCAAACTGCTGTTCTACCCTTTACAAGATACTCAACCTGAATTTCCTCAGTTAAGAATCCAGTTGAATCACATGTAAAAACTAGTGATATAGTAAGTTACAATGTTTTTGAAGATTTGAAATTGAGCTGATTCAGTCAACTTTCAGCTTTAACACTTTAGGTTCCGAAATCTCCTGAGATGGTTGTTCAGAAGGTAGGAAAAAATAAATATCCAAAATTAATTAAATGACATTATTAGACCCAGTAATGTTTATTATTTGCATCTCATAGCAAAAGTGTAATGATTCCAAGTTCACGAAGAAGGTACTGTTAACTACTGACTCAAATTGTTTTTAAGTTTTACTGCCTTGAAAATCTCATAAACATGGCCTTTGGCATATTCTTAAGCACCTTATTCAGGATGCTATCACTATGCCACGTGACTGAACTACAGTAAACACATTAGTGTGTACTTTCAGTTTAGATCATTGCAGAAAGATTTTCTGAAATGAAATGATTCACTGAAATGATTGTACTGACAGGTGAAATATCTCTTTAAGTGGGAGTAGAAATTAACAACATTTACATTAATGAGGTGTCACATATCGGGCCGTTAAAATATGTTATGAAAACCTCAATATTACTCCATTTACATTATTACATTGTCGTCTGGCGCTGTTCAGTTCAGTTCGGTAATGTTCCTCTCTCACTCTCCCCTTCCGTTGCTCACTGTCTGAGAAGCTGCCGCAGCAATGGGAGCTTTCCACTAGAGGGCGCAAGGACCCGCGCAGAACCTCTGCAATAGCACAGAGCCTACATTTATAATGAATAGTGTTAAAAAGTAAATTAGTAGTAAAAAAAAAAAAAAGTAAAAAGTGTTAAAAAGTAAATTAATTCATTAAAAGTTTCGCTTACTTAACAAAATAAAACATCCACCTCAGAGCAGACATGGCTAATCTAGCTGAATGTATGCACAAAATTAAAACTACTTCATAATGGCCCCAAATCAAAAGATCTTCTATTTTTCAAACCAGGCCAGAGACTATCTGAATTCAATATGCACCGTGATGCAGTGAAGAGCTGCACTGAAGGACATGACTGCAGAACGTGTATACACATGTGCAGGTTACCTGACGCTTTGCTGGATTGAACAGCTGCACACACATAGCTACAAAATGTGTATACTCGTGTGCAGGTTGTAAGAAAGTAGTTCCATCGCAACATACAGGTTACCTGCTGCCATGCTCCACTAGCAAAACACACAACTGCAGAATGTGTAGACACATGCATTTTAAAACATTTTAATGAAGAATAACTTGATTTTAAGAAATGTTTGTAAGTGTGCGTTAGACTAATTTCTAACATAGGCAGCACTGTAGAGTAGTGTTAACGATCAGGACCCACTCAGCCTGTGGCGGTTGCATTAAAATTTCAAAGTGAAACGCTGCTACATTTCTGTGGTGATTCTGAACCCCACACCCCTCTTAGTCATAAATTATACCCAGTGTGCGAAACAGCAGGTGTCCACCGGGTGGCGGTCTGACGAAATGAAAATGAGCCAAAATGTCCAATGCTCAGCAGGCTACAGTCACATTTAAAATGAATGAACTGTTGTAGCTTCTAAACCTGGAGTGCATGTCAATGTCGTTACTGAATTTGGTACTTTTTTCTTCCATGGGATTCCTGACAGTTGTCCGCGTAAAAATGAAAGTAAAACCGTTTTTCTCAATCCTGTTTAAATGACGACACCAAATTGCTGACACAGTTCAAAAACATTTTCGGTACGAGTAGATTCTGATTTAGGGAACGACTCCAACAGAACATTACAGTGTATGTTTTGCTACCAGATTACGAAAGGCAGTAGACTTCACGCTGGGTAACAAGTTCAGTTCGGTAGTGGGATTTACGGTTCGTGTGCTAGCTGATTAAACATTCAGTGGGGATGCAGTATAGTTAAAAGTATTGATGCTCTTGGCACTTCCCTTTATTTGGCACAGTGAACATCCACCTGTATAAATGATTATAATACAAAAATAATGATGATTCTGGTGAAAATTTAACGAGCATGCTGAATCTACTCTACTTGGTAGCCTACTCTACTAGTACGGAAGCATTTTGTACGTAAAGTAACTGCAATGTGAATATGATAAAGCTGACATGAAAGTGGCTGGCTTATGAACCGTATCACGCTTGCGCAATACTCGGTTAGTGATTTCTCAAAGTTGTGGACTAAAACAGCTTGGATTTGTTAACATTAACAGACTACGAAAGCTGAGATTAAAGTTTTTAAACCGTAAATGCTTTTAATAGTTTGATTTTTAGCTGTACGTTAGTTGTGTAGTAATGTTAGGTTTTTGTTACTGACTTGGAAGAGGAGGCGTGTTCATCAGCTGGCCGAAATGAAAGTAAAATGAAGGCTAGTTTCTGTTTTTACTTTCACAATGCAGCTCACCGGCATTTTTTAAATAGAAAGCAAATACTTCAATTACCTTGCTGGTTTTAAATTAATTATTTACCAGTTTATAAAATCACATAACGAGCTTCGTTGTTGTAGCTGTAATCGTACATTTAGACATAGCAGTCTATCGTATTAAGTTGTAGTCTTGCGAAACTTAATCTTGAAGGAAACGGAGCTAAATCTTAAATATTTTTGATCAAGCTGTCTGAAGCAACCAAACGGCAATACAGTAAAGTATTCTTCATCCTCATCGGAAGTCAAATCTGCGAAAGGTGCGATTCTTCATTTAGCCTGTGCACTTAAATCTGGCAAGAGTTGATTAAGGAGGTTAATACTAGCTCGTTTATGTCTCCCTTCAGGAACGATGTCTGGAAATCTAGATATCGACGAAAGCCTGTATTCACGGCAGCTGTGAGTATTCTATGTTACGCATGATTTCAATGTTTGACTCAAAGGTTACAAGAGAATGCTGCTTTCCGGGTCTTTGCAGGTACGTGCTGGGGCACGACGCGATGCGTCGTATGAAGACAGCTGACGTCCTGGTTGCTGGAATGAGGGGGCTTGGAGTGGAAATCGCTAAGAACATCATTCTGGCCGGAGTCAAATCTGTAACAATTCAGGATGAGGGTCTAACACAGTGGGCAGACCTGTCTTCTCAGGTACCGCAGTATGCATTTGTACATGACGATTTATGACAACGGTACTTTGAGCAACCGCTCTGGAGTGTCTCAATCGTTCAAATATTCTGCTATGTCTGTCTGAAGGGGAAATACTGCTTGTCTTTTATGATCCCCTGCTTGAATGTATATTAATAATGTAATTGCATTGTTGCTAGTTAGTGGTTGGGATTGATCAAGCATCTTCCTGGCATTCCTGTTAACAGAGTTTGTCTACTAGTGGCTGATGCCATGTGTATGTGAATGTGTGCCCATGTACACTGTATGTCTCTTGCAGATGTCAGTTACTGTTGGTTTGTACCGTATTCCCTTTCTCGTGTTGTAGTTCTACCTGGGGGAGTCCAGCGTTGGTCAGAACCGGGCCGAGTGCTCTCTGCCCCAGCTCTCTGGCCTCAATGGCTATGTCCAAGTGTCTGCCCATACTGGGCCACTGAGTGAGGACCTGTTAGCCCAATTCCAGGTTTGTTCCAGGGGGAACTCAACAACAATCTGAAACTAGAAGTTCTATACACCCACACACCTTATGCTTTCTTCTGCTTCAGTAGTTAGTTGTTGATGATTCTGGAAATTGTGTGCCACTCTTACACGTTAGCATCAAGCATTCAAGTGTGCTCTGATCTATGATGTGAAAAAACAAAATGTATTTGCTCTTAGAGGTTTCCAGCCGAGGCCTCAGGAGGAATTGTCCGCATTTTTTCCTCCTTAATTTCTGGGTCTCTTTGTATTTTTCATTCTCTTAAGATGAAGTTGTTCATATGATACTTGATTATGTATGAACCTACTTTAGTAGGCTCAATCAGATATTTGTGTCTCACATCTATTATGGCAAATGACATTTCACTGTTCCTACTACTCTTCTTCTGGGTGATTTCTTTGCTGTTTCCAAAGCGTGCTTGCTCTTTCAGTTTATATTCATTTTTAGCTTACTCTCTTTCTATGAAGTGTCCACATCTCTGTGAAACTCTCATGACATGACTTGTAATTTCCTTTCTTACTAGTGCTATATCGAATACAATTTGATAGATTGATTGGTATTGAGCAAAACACTTTTTATGGTATTGAGAGTTCAATTTTGTGCAGTGGTAGCAAGGTAGAATCCACTGATCCGTGTGACCAGTGAAATCGGCGGTTTAAGGTCCTATAGGTATTGATTGCAGTGTGCCTTTAACAGGTGGTAGTGCTCACTGACTCTACCTTGGATGAACAGCGTCGCTTTGGAGCATTCTCTCACTCCAACGGCATCAAATTCATCGTGGCTGACACCAAAGGCCTGTGTGGGTAAGGGCGGTGTGTTGCACTTCTTCAACTTCTCTTAACTATAAATTTTATTATGGGCCTTTCTCCTTATCAGAGAGCCAGACGAGTCAAAAGCAATGTAACAGCAATCAACCATACCCCTTTTTATTTTCTATTCAATTGCAGGCAGCTTTTCTGTGACTTTGGAGAGGAATTTGAGGTGACGGATTCCAATGGGGAAACTCCTGTTTCTGCCCTGATCAGTCATATTTCCAAGGTGATGCAGTATTGCATGAAATAATCTCTCTGTTCATTTTATCTTAACTATCTAAATGAGACAAAATTTTCTGTGATGTTCCTATTTAAGAAAAAAAACTCAATGACATTTAATAATTCAAAGATGTTGTTGCAGAAAAGGCTATTTCTGAATAAAAATTCCCAAGCAGCCACAGCATCACATTTGAATTGTTATAAAATCATAGGATTTTGAGGAGATCTGAACTAAGAATAATTCTGAACATAAAGACAATGCAGATGTTTTCTGTATCCGTGACAAGCCACTCGTCTTTTGATATCTTCCTAGGCAAATCCTGGAATTGTCACTTGCACAGATGAGCAAAGACATGGGTTTGAAGATGGAGAGCATGTGACTTTTTCTGACTTGCGAGGCATGACTGAGCTAAACAACCGTGGACCTGTCCAGGTGAAAGTCCTGGGTGAGTTCTCACAGCTGACCACCAGGGGGAGCAAAGACAGGTGCAGCGATGATAGTGATGACTGAGTGATTTGTGTTGTTGTCTCTGATTGGCAGGCCCATATACATTCAGTATCTGTGACACCTCAGGCTTTTCTGAGTATGAGAGGGGTGGAATTGCCACAGAGGTCAAAGGGTCAAAGAAATTCACCTTTGTAAGTATTATTATTACATTATTGGCATTTAGCAGACACTCTTATCTAGAGCGACGTACATCAGTTAGTTTTTTTTTTACAATGATATCCATTTATACAGCTGGATATTTACTAAGGCAACTGTGGGTTAAGTACCTTGCCCAAGGGTACAGCAGCAGTGCTCCTGTGGGTTACAAGCTGGGTAACCTTTCCTTTACAAGTCCTGCTCCTTAACCACTATGCTATACTGCTGCCCCTATTATTACTTTTGAGCCAGATTTACAGAATCTAATGAGACATCACAACAGAGCTGTTGGGCTGCCGAGTAGCTCTGTGGAGGAGGTTAATGCACTCGGGGAACAGGGATGGGGAGGTTAGTTAGAGTCACCTTATCTCACTGCTCTCAGGTGTCCTGTGATTTATCAGGTGCCTGCGAGTCGTTCAGATGATGTCCTGCAGTGAGCTCCCACTCTGTTATAGTGCGTTCTGTGACGTGCGGTACGAAAAATAGCCTTTGGCTACATGCATATAAAATTGAGCTAAAAGCTATAGAAAAAAAGGAGTTAGCCTTACGCTAAGGACATATTGTGTTTGTTACATGTGTATGCTATTTTATTTACCTCCCCTCATTATGCTTGTGCTGTTGTGACAGAAACCCCTGAATGAAGCTATTGTTGAACCTAAGATAGTCATGACTGACTATGGAAAAATGGGAAGGCATCAGACATTGCATTTGGCCTTCCAAGCCCTGCATGGCTTTGTGAAGACAAAAGGGAGACTACCAAAGGCCAGAGATCAGGTCAGAGATGGGTACCTGGCAAAAACATGGATCTTGTCCTTTCCTGTTTAAAATTAAGTCTGTATAAATGATACATGTTATGACACTTTTCTGATTTGGTTAGATACTATAGATTTATAGAATTATTGAACTACAGAATTATAGATCAGGGAATAAAACAACTCCAGAATGCTGTGATGCTGTGTTCCAGTGTCATTAAGTTCAGGGAGAGTAGTTAAAGGAAATCAGGTGCTTCTGTCTTAAAGTATTCCCATAGTTTATGGTACAATTTATATTTCACAGCATCAGTTTATCAACCATATTGATCGATTTAGATATAAACAGTTTGAAGATGAGTAGCGTAAGCTTTTAGTTGGTGGCACCAAGTACACACCAGTTCAATAGACATGTTACAAAGCTGATTTGTAAACAACCCATAGTGCCTGTGCTTTCTTCTCACTCATCCCACTGCCACTCAAAGGCTGATGCTGAAACCCTGGTCTCCATGGTGAGGGAGCTGGCCTGCGATACTCAGCTGCAGCAGCTGGATGAGGACATTGCGCGGAAGCTGTCCTTTACTGCAAGGGGCGACCTTGGCCCGGTCAATGCGTTCATCGGGGGACTGGCTGCGCAGGAGGTGATGAAGGTGAGCGCACCACTCCTGCTGATGTCATCACACTGATCATGGTCTGGTACCATCAGAGCGTATTGTCAGAATACATTTGACAGGATTTCCAATTAATCACAGCTGAGAAAATTGTGTCGCAGCATTTTGATAAACTATGAATGGCATTTATGAAACACTTATTTCTGCAATGATTTAGCATTTCAATTCCAAAGTGTGATCAAGAGGAGCTTGGCGAACTAGTAACCGACGTGGAACCCAGCTGGCAGCATGAATATAGTGAATTCCCTTATTGCCAGAGGACCGCATCCGCTTGTTGTCATCACTAACAGGTTTTGACCATGCCCCCCAGGCCTGCAGCAGGAAGTTCAGTCCCCTGCAGCAGTGGCTGTACTTTGATGCCCTGGAGTGTCTCCCTGAGGAGGAAGAGCTGCTGATGGAAGATGCCTGCGCACCTGTGAGGGCCTGTCTTATCAGTTATTATCACCTCACTAAA
Source organism: Megalops cyprinoides (assembly GCF_013368585.1). Taxonomy (NCBI): domain Eukaryota; kingdom Metazoa; phylum Chordata; class Actinopteri; order Elopiformes; family Megalopidae; genus Megalops; species Megalops cyprinoides. The sequence goes on from NC_050589.1 coordinate 14,879,655, forward strand.
CACTTACGCTCATTCCTGTCCACATCAAAATCATGTTTTTTTTTTTTCATTTTTTTTTTTTACTTAATGCCAGGACCGGTGGTGAATGTCAGTCATTCATTTTCACAGCTTGGTTGTAACTTAAATGCAGTTCAATTTAGGTAATGCCATTTATATTATATATATTATAAGTAAAAAAGGGCATAGCAGTGACAGCAGCATCTCACAAGGGGCCCCTGTTTATAGTAAAATGCACCTCATTAAAAACATATTACAGGAACTACTTAACATATATTTTCTCATGTGTTCTTAGCAATGTCCTTTTCTATAGTGACTTTCAGAGCTTGTCTTTGTGTGTATCTCCCATTTAAACAGCAGCTGTCCAGGGTAACACAGTACTACCCCACCTGAACACAGAACATGCAGCCTTTGAGCAACAAGCACAACACCTAAACCTACTTAACACCACAATGGCCTGTGCCTGTAATTCATACATTCATAAAGATGAATGCTTCATTTGCAGGCAAACTGCCGGTATGATGGACAGATTGCTGTGTTCGGGTCAGCCTTTCAGGAGAAGCTCGCCAAGCAGAAGTACTTCCTGGTGAGAGCATGTCTACAGAGGCACCAGTAGAGGGCAACATTTCCATTGCAAATAACAGAGGTCTGCAGCAGAGCCCTTGTGCAGTGTTTGGGTTTTCTACTGCCAACAGTATGTGCTGATAATGACACATACAGGAAATGGTGCTGATTCAGGGGGCATTTCCTGTTGACGTTTGGTCCAGGGCGTGTAATCACCAGCCAGCACTGCCAGGCCATCATGGTTTTTCCTCTGTGTTTTTTCTGCTTTGTTTTTCTTACAATTTATTAACCATGTGTCGCATTAAAGCATAGCAAGAACAAAAGGTTAAAGTCCATTCCTACATTGTGTCCCCTCAAAATTAGAAGCAATTGTTGATATTGATGTGCTCTTTTATTGTTTTTATGCACATATGTCAGTAATCAAAGTGATTGTGAACATTTACTGTATATAGGTATAAGCCTCTGATGTACTTTCTTACTTTGACTTGTGTTCAGGTTGGGGCTGGTGCTATAGGTTGTGAACTGCTGAAGAACTTTGCCCTGATTGGTTTGGGAGCTGGAGAGGGTGGGCACATCACAGTGACGGACATGGACTCCGTCGAACGGTCAAATCTGAATCGACAGTTTCTCTTCAGACCCCAAGACATTGGAGTAAGAACATCCGGGCTCTTTATCTGTGTCTACCGGTAGCGATACCTTTACAGGGGAATGTTGTGTGCTATGGTGCCCTGGGTCTGTGTGCGTGGTATTTAGAAATAATACTCAGGTAACATTTTTGCAATGAAATGGTGTCTTTTTTCAGTCCCCAGAAATATGGATTTTTCTCAGACCCTATGAGAGTTCCAAGCTGACACTCACTTTACTGTCCCCAGGTCCGTTGACAGGAATTGGTGAATTGCATTCCTCTTATTCGTCGGCTGCTTGCTTGACCTGCCTAAGTGGAAGGGTCAGAGGTTACTAATAATGGACTGAGGTCAACATTTAACTTTCTTGGCCTCTCGTGTTACAGGAGCTGGCCATTACAGCCATGTGCGTGCTGTTCCTACTGGACACTGACCCTTGACTTGCCTAAAGACCTGAGGCTTAATGTTTATGGCCTAGTCTGCCAGCCATGTGTGTTGTGTTTGGACAGTGGAAGTCCTTGATGGATTTATGAGTCGGATACCTACCTCTATGCTCACTGAGAAACACACTTACTCATTCCACTCCTCACTGCGTTGTGTAACAGACCCTGGCCTTTTACGCCATTCTCTGCCATTTCAGGAAAATGGAATTTGATTTCAAGGCCATTTCAGATAAAACCCTGAGTAAATAATTTAATTTGTTCAAGAATGCCTTTAAGAAGTCACGGAAAAAGTGTACCACCCAAGTGTGTGGTATTTATCACATTTCCAGTCACCAGGTGGTAGATATGTTCACTGACTTCCTGGGCTGAAGAATAAATATTTGGGCTTAGACTTCCCTGTGTCTCCTCCCCCCCCCACTTCTTAACTTTCTCTGTCATTATTCCTTTTCTTATTTCCTTTTTTGTCTTTCCTCATCTGTCTTCTATCATCCCCCCTTTCACTCTCTCTCTCTCCCTTGTCCTTCTCACCTGCCTCCTCTTCCATGCCCATCTTGCCCCTCCCCCCAGAGACTGAAATCAGAGGTGGCAGCAAAGGCAATCCAGGTCATGAACCCATCTGTACGCATCACAGCGCACCAGAACAGGGTCGACCCAGACAGCGAGCGTATCTACGGGCACCGGTTCTTCTCAGCTTTGGACGGAGTGGCAGCCGCGCTGGATAACGTGGAAGCAAGTCAGTATCAGTCCATCTGTGGGTCCAATTCTCTGAGGCACTGCTGTGGCGGGCCTGGATCTCCCCGCCTGCTTTTGCCCTGCATGGCATTTCTTATGTAACTGATTCTGGAGATACGCAGCCAGCCCGAGGGTATTGTGGAATGCACGCAGCTCAGATGGCCAATCAGGGAGCTGTTTTGGTGCCTCAGTGTGTCCACAAGTGAAACTGAAATTGAAGATTGCTATCTTTCTTATGTATGCTCTTTTCCTTTTAATATCTTTGTCACAGATGGTTACAGGCCAGGGTTGTATTTATTCATCAAAACATAGATGCTGCTTTTTGGGAATATTTCATTGAAGGAGCTATTCGTAGTGTTCAGAGATGCTGATACCAATTAATTTTTCAGACGTGTCTCAGGCATTATTCTTCAGGTATCCTGTTTTATACTGAAGTACTGTGAAATTACAGGTCATGGTCATCTCATCAATAACCTTTTCACAATATTCAAACTTTCATTTGATAGTAAAATTTATGTTTGAAGTGGTGACACCCAGGAAGGCTTGACATGTTAACAGTGCTCTTGGCCTGTGGTTCAGGGGTCTACCTGGATGGGCGGTGTGTTCAGCATCAGAAGCCAATGCTGGAGGGGGGCACGCTCGGGAGTAAGGGCCATACGCTGGTGGTCGTGCCCTTCATGACTGAGTCGTACGGTCCAGCCAAGTCTTCAACTGAGAACACCATCCCGCTGTGCACCCTGAAGAACTTCCCCTACCGCATCGAGCACACCCTGCAGGTGAGAGAAGAGCAGTCAGACAGAAAGCAGCCTCTCTTCTTTACTTTAGGGATGCCACACACACACACATTCACTCACACACACACACACACACTTTCACGGTCACTCATGCTTAAACACACACACATGCGTTCACACACATACATGCACGCTCACACACATATATACACGCACTTACTCACACATTCAATAGCTCCCAGGATCCCATCTGGAGCCAGGGATCTCACAGTCCAGGTTTTTCATCGCCGTACATCTTTGTGTGTCTTAGACATTTCTTAGCAGCGTGTCTCAGCTTGTGCACGGGTGTCTGTCCGTGCTGAGCTCACAGCACGCGCTGCCTGCAAGGCCTCCTGTCTGGCAGGTCACCTGATCTCTTCCCCTGGGGGGGTCCTGTCCTGTCGCGTTCAGGAAATGGAGCCCAGCTGTGGTGCAGGTGGTGTGTGATCGCAACAGGGCCACAGGGAGAGAGTCTGCCACTTAGGGGCAAGACACACACACACACACACATGCAGACACATAGGTCTTCCTTCAGGAGATTGCAATCTGAGAGAGGCCGGCAGCTTGAAAACAAATGACAAAGCTCAGACTAAACATTCCAGTATTTTATGTGCTTTGGAGAACATCTCTGTTTTTGTACTGGTAGTTCATACTTAATGAGTGAATTTACAGCCACATACCTGGCACGCTGGCTGCTATTGTTCACTGGCACAAAACTCACTTCCCCAACAGGTAAACACAGTGCTCAGCTGACCTGAACACTTCAGGTCACATGACAGCTGTTATTGTTTTATTACACCCTCACCCCCTTATTTATTATTTGTTTGCATGGCAGATGCCCTTGTTCCTTTCCCTCATACATATATAATTTAACCCATTTAAAATAACACAGACCTTTTAGGCAGGGTGCATACAGTCCAGGATTTTAACCACAACTGCACATTGCTTAGCTAACCTCTCCAGTACAAGGCAGTAGGCAGCCTTCCCAGGAACTACTAAACTCCACAATTCCAAGGAAGCGAATGCATTTACAGTGTCTGAATGTTTCTGCTGCAACATTAATAAAATGTATAAACATTGCCGAAGGAATGTATTGTAATCACTGTGTTTACGCTATGAAACATGTTTCATTATTGCCTCTGCTCCTGCTGCCCTTGACCTCATTAAACAAGCAGTTTCTGTAAGTAATAGGAAGGTGGAAGCAAGGATGGTCAGGGAGTTCAGGTGAAGAGCAAGACCGTGATTTAACATGCTGATACATTCTTCCGTGCTTTCAGTGGGCCAGAGACCAGTTTGAGGGGCTCTTCAAGCAGTCAGCTGAAAATGTCAACCAGTACCTGACGTAAGTGGCTCCCTCAAAAATAATACAGGTTCAACTGACCTTCATGAGCTGCTAGAAAACAAGGAACTTGTGAGAGTCTCTGTCTGCCTCATACAGACCTGTACCCTATCCCCTCATGCAGTCCTGCACCCTACCTCCACTAACAGCCCTGCGCTACCCCCTGTGAGGTACTTCAGAACTTCCCTGTTCTCTCATTGCTTCCTCTAGGTCCTGTTGTGCTAGTGAACTAAAGCACTCAGCCCTACAGAACGAGGTTGATTAAATATAGTTGTTAGGAGTGACTGTTAGTCAAAACAGACATCTGGCACTCACTGTGCAACCTGCAGGTGACAGAGAAGGTGTACACCCTCCCACTAGGAGTTTGTTTTTCATGTAGGTCTCAAAAATGCTCTCTCATTAGCATTATGAGCTGGAAAAAGTCTGTGAGCTGAATGGAAAATGACTGCAGAACTAAATTTATGTGAGAGGTACTCAATTTAAACTTGCTGTTTAAACGACCAAGGAAAATAATAGAGTACCTTTAGGCCTTAAATGAGGTTGTCAACAAAGCTATATTTGCAGATAACTCTGTGGTGAGGCTGTATCTTGATGCAGTACATTACTGTTACTTGCTAAGAACGTCGTCCTGTCTTCGTCTGTTTATCAGGCACCATGTTGACTTGCCTTACTATCCTAAGAAGTCCTTATGCTCCTCGGCCGCTTTGTAAGTCGAACAGGGAGGGCTGTCTCTATATATAGCTTTGAAGTGGAGTACTTTTCACTGGCTGCCCTCACAGCCCAGGCTTGATTCATGGCCTGTAATTGTTTTCACAGGCCTGATATATCTTACTGAGATTAATTTAAGCCCTTCAAAAGACAGGAGAGCCCTCGGGGAGAACTGTAGGTAGCTGAGCTCAGAAATGAGCACATCTCATAACTGTACGAGCTTCCCTGAGCAGGGCATGGAGATGTAGAGGATATGCTCTCACAACTAGTCAGGATCCCTTAACCCTCTTTCCATGTCCTACTTATCTGCAGTTTCTCTTTTTCTTATCTTTAACCATTACCTGTGCAGGCACTAAACATTCCCCCGTTTCAACTGGACCACTTCTAATAGTGTTGTTTTTTCCAAATAAATGATAATTATCAAATAGGCCTCAACGAATACCTTAAAAGGACATGTCAGCGTTTTAATGTATGGAGATCATCCACTCAGCCTTTGACATTTTACTGTCCCCTGACAAGTATTCCGTTACAGTGACCACATGCACTTGATCGTCAAATAGAACATCTGCACTTGGTCAGTGTGCTCTGAAGAAGGAGGCACTCACAGCGATGATTGCTGCGTTGACCCTCCCCTGTCCATGTGTGCAGAGTTCGCGTTTTGATGCTGAGCCGTTTGATGAGGTTCTCCATCTCTGCAGCTCTTTGATGCTTCCGAAAGGACCCGCCCTGCCTTCCCCCCCAGTTTTATTCCAGGCAGGAAGAGTGATGAGAGAGAGAGTAATGTGTAGCAGTAGGGAAAGCCTGCTTGAAGAGGGGGGGTCCACCTTTAGTCTCGACGGGGGCCGAGAGTAAGACTGAAGACCAGCGGCTCTGTGCAGCTCTAACCCGGTGACCTCCGCTTCCTGTTTGGGCCCCCTGAGTGTAAACGTCTGCGGATACTTCGGCCTCGCTTTCTCCTCTCCGCTGTTTAAAATAGGGCCCGGGTGTTTACAGAGGAGCCTGCCAGCTCGCACAGGAACCAGAGGGGCGTGTGATCAGCGCAGATACTGTCCAGGCTAACCTCAGCACACTCAACGCTTCCTCCGAGTCAGATGCACGGAGACCTTCGCTCGAATTCTCTGACCCCCCCCCCCCCCCACTGCAGGATTGAGCAGCAGCACTGACGGGTTTTATTCATTCTCCACTCTGCCGGAAGCGAGAGGAGAAAAAGGATATACCTCACTTTGGCTTGTGCTGCAGAGACTCCTGTTTCGCATCACAAACCATTGTTATTTTTCCTGTGTGGAGCCCTTTTTGAAAGAGAAACAGCTTCCTGTTCTTTAGAGGCTGAAGGGCTTATCAGCATTGGACAAGAGTCTACGTTTTGCACTGCATCACTCACTTTACATGATATATCTTTACATTATGTCTATTTATATATATGATTGATGTCGAGTTCTGCCCATCCCTGTCCAGTTAAAACGTTTGCATTGTGAGAATGAATATAATACTGTGTGACCACAAATGATTGTAATATGTTCCCAATACCTCATCCTGTTTGTTTTCCTTTCAGACCCTGGTGGTCTATATGGCAGCCCTTTGTCTATATTTCAGTGGGTCTGTTGTCCTGAAGAGGGGCCCTTTCCCACTCTGTGCCTTCCACTGAAGCATACACCACTGCTGTTTGTATCATGTGCAAAGTCTGTTAGTGTTTAGGATGTCTTGGGGGAGGAAGAAAAAGCACAGTGATGGTCTGAATTTCTCTTCCCAAAAGTGTGATTTTCCTGGATGTTCAGAGGTGATGTTTTACAAGGCCGAAGGGGCAGCCTCATGTTCATCATGTCTCTGGCTGGTGGTCTGAGAGTCGGTCTGACCACCCCTTCCCCTGCCCAATCTTGCAGTGACCACAGGTTTCTGCAGCGCACCCTGGACCGCGGGGAGGCCGAGGCACTGGAGATCCTGCAGGGTCTGTGTGACAGCATTGGAGATCAGCGTCCGGCCTGCTGGGAGGACTGCGTGGCCTGGGCTCGCCGCCGGTGGGAGAGCCTCTACAGTAATGACATTCGGCAGCTGCTGCACTGCTTCCCACCTGAGCAGGTACCACTGTGCTGAAAATCCAAGCAAGGCACACTGCCGCTCTCTAAGGGATATGGTTATTGGGCACCTTCCCTGGAAGACTCATGCGTGGTCACCAGGTGGCGCTGTTGGCTATGCCGTCACCTTGTTCTTTTCTCCCAGCCCAGGACCCAGTGCCCTGTTTTAAAAGATAAGACATGGCTGCATCAATATTCAATATTGTTTTATTCCACATGTACTGTTCCTCATAGCCATAGGAATAATTCATCGCCATAGTGAAGCATATTGACTGAGGTACATTGCAAAGCGCTTAAGTCGGGGGCAGTACTTTCACTGTCCCAGTATTTCCTGACTGGCCAAATAACACACACCCACCATCCGGCATTAAACCTGAAATCTTAAAAACAGAGCTATGCAGTGCAGTATTGGTAAGGCTACAGTTTTCATGCCAAATTGGGTTGCTTGTAAAAATGGGCCAGAGGTTGGTCTGGCTGTTCCATGCGCTCAGTTGTATCCTTTTTAATACTCAAGTCTTAATGAATATGGTCTAACCAGTAAGATAAAATATAGCAGTGCTGGCCAATGGATCACACGTAAAATCAGCTGAGAGAGAAATTATAGCAAAAAAGTATAGCCAAAATATTCATGTTAAAAATCAACAATCTAGGAATCAGCACAGCTTAGTCACAGCAAAGCTCAGCTGTTCTCTCATTCTCTCCCTCATACACATACAGATGTGCGCGTGCACACACACACACACCTTATGCGAATTCCCAGTGAATCCCACAGTTTTTAAATGAGGATTTTAGAGATCTTCTCTTATTAATATTGAAAATGGCAAAAAGGATCATCATAAACATACACCCATTCCTACACCCACTATAAATTCAAATAAAAACATACTACTGGTTCAACTTTTTTATGTCAGTTACAATTTCTGCGGAGGGATAGATTATACAGATCACAGGGTACAGATGGGTAGAACAAATGTTCAACAGAGCTTAAATCTGACATTTTCTCTTTTTAAATATGTTTTTAGGGTATGTTGTACATGCAAACATACAATGCAATTTTTAACAGTGATCCTGACCCGAATGAATATGGCTGTGATCTGGCTTTCTGGCTGCTTACTAGACAGACTAGAACATTCTGATTTATACATTGTATGTGTGCAGTATTTAATGAATCCTTGTTCTTGGAAGTGTGGCAAAATAATGCTGTAATCCACACTTTACTAGCAGTACAGACACAGTTGCTGTTGAAGAGAGTTCTACATGTAGGCCAGTCCTGAATCCGGGTAGTTTTTGTATGTATTGTTGCACTGTAACATGGTTACATTGAGTGCAGTTGCCTATCAAAAAAAAAAAAAAGTAGTAAAAAATTGGTCCCAGTCTGGTCTGACCTGAGCTGAGTTAAAATGCTTGATGGAAGACATGACCAACTGGGCTAATAAATTCTGACAAAGTGATTAATATCATTGTAAACCCTCTTAAATTAGGAAGACAAAGGGGATTACAGATATGTTTTCAATTCCTGTCCACAGATGCTGGGGAAACCTGGAATCACTAGGTTGAATTGAATTCACATCAGATATGACAAGAAAGCACTTACTTTGCTAAGCATTTGCTTTTTATAGTTCTGACAATATGGGTAAAGGTGCCGTGACCCAGCATAGTTCACACGTCTCTTCATGTGTTCAGTCTGAAACCCTGCAACTCTGCAGTGGAAATGCAAACATCCGCTGCATGGCACCTGGTCTTTGACTGTGTCTTCCCTCTGAAAAGTTCAGTAGATGGAGGTGGTTAGTGGTACACACCATCCCTGAGGCATTACTTGGAACCACCAGTGTGCTCCTGGAAACATTTCGTAATGCCATCAGACGCATGCTGAATAAAACCCCCTCATTGAAAAGGTTGCGTGATGTGGCCGTTGAGATATGACATTTGCCTGAAACAGAAAAAAAAACCCCAGTCTATTGTAAATGGGTCTTGCTTATCTACTTTTTTCAGTGAATGTGCTCTTTCAGTTCTCATGGTCCTAACCTTTTGGACCATCATTTAGGAAAATAGACTTATCTATAGGTCTCATCAAATTGGGAGGATGGAAACAAAAAAATTGCATTTGTTTCAAAAAGGTTTTAAACTGTACACAAATATCACTCCTCTTTTAAATGGTGCCAATTTGTTGGAACTGTGAGCGTGAAGAAATGAAATGTTTTACTGGCTTTTAACAAAAAAAGAGATCCTTGTTTAAAGCTGGAGATACTTGTAGAATGATGATTGCAAGGCAAACCACTAATTATTTTTAACAGCCATAGGGACCTTTTAATTTAGCATACATATTTGAAATTTTTTATGTAATTGGGGGTATTTTTCAGATGCTTCCTGACTCGTGTGTAGATGCAAATCCCACTTGCAGTTAGGGCAATGTGAACTTCGAGCATATCCAAAGATAACTTTCCGATTGTAAATGCTCTTCCAATTAGTCTGTCTGCAGAATGTTACATCTAGACATGTTGTGATCACCAAGGTATTCAGTCAGAAAGCAGTATTAAGTCAGTAATCCCATTCATCAGACACTATGTTGAAACATAACATTTAAAAAAATGGCCCTATTTTTACACTGGGGTATTTTTTTCTCTGGGGAAAAAAAACTGATGCTTGTAGGCATTGCATTCCAAGGTATTTACTTGGGACCACCATCCCACCTTAGCAACACTGATCTCTGATCAGTGCTCAGCAATTCATTGATGACATCACACAATGGGTTCATTTTCTGATCACTGATCAGCGATCAGTATTACTGAGGAGAAGGAGGTTGTTTGTAACACAGCATGGGTGTTTATAGCATAATCACAATTTCCCTCTGGGGTATGAGTGTATCAGCACTGTGCTCTACAGAAACTAACCTCTGAAGTGCTGGAATTATTTTGAGATATCTCTCAGTGCATAGAAACTTGCCCCTTGCTGGTTAGATTGTGTGGAGAGGACTCTGGACCGAAACTCCCCCATGCAGGGGTAGTGTAACAACCTGCTGTGAGTCTCTGTCTCAGCTGCTGTCTTTTTCCAGTTTCTGGCTCCATCAGACGGATCTATTCCACACCTTCAACTGAGCAAACACAAACCTCTCACTGCAGCATTCTACTGTCTGACTGGCCGGAGGAGAGACTTTATAGTTCCTCTGTCAGCTGCATTGGAAACATTCTCTTTAATATACACTGTTCTTTAATATACGCACTGAGTAAATTCAAGAGAAATTATGAACATCCGCATGAGACTTGTTTGTTGGAATTGCCGTCTCACATGGAAGGAGGAGCTCCTGGTGGTGTCACACTTTGAAACCAGCTTTCTGTCTCTGTCTCTCTCCTGTCCCTCTCTCTCTTAGATGACAAGTTCCGGTCTGCCGTTCTGGTCCGGCCAAAAGAGGTGCCCTCATCCTCTGACCTTTGACCCCAGCAATGTAAGTTTAATGCAGCCAGCACACACTACCCAACTTGAGAAACAGTCTCCTTTGCTTTCTCCTCAGCACAGTCATGCAAAACCACTACATAAACAACTGCCGACAATGATCCAAATGTCATTATCTCAGCTGTGAACTGCTCACACTCTCTCTCTGTGTATTGGCTTCTTACCATCAGTGTGAGAACCCTGTATCTGCCACAAAAGAATCAGATGGATAAAAATCAGCACCCCTCCCCCCCCAAGGCAAACAAGCCTCAAGGGGTAAAGCCTTCTGAATGAGGGAGTGTGAAGTTCTGAATGTGAAAAGGCAGCGTGGATTGTCCCTGTTAGGGCCCCGCCCTGCCCTGCTCTCCTCCTTGCGGCCTTGCAGGCCGGCCCGCTCCAAGTCTGGGCCTGCCAAGTGTCCCATGAGCCTGCACACAGAGAATGGCCCCCAGCTCACTGGAATGTGACAGACACGCCAGCAGCACCGTGACGTCACAGCGTGTCTCTTTTGTCCTGCTGTTCAACAGCAGTAGGTATAGAGCAACATGTTGTCAAGTACAGTCGGCCAATTCTGACCTCTCTGATAAATGTGCTAGTGTATTTTTAGTGAATGTGTTTGCAGTGATAATAGCAAAGCTGTAGCCAGTGATTTGGGTGGTATCATGAATATTAATAAAACTGCCAAAGACAATGTGAGCGCTTCTCCAGCTGGCTAACTCTAACTAGCCCTGAGCATAAGCATTGCACTGGCTAGCCATGTGTAATAGTATTGATTTCCCTTGCCGTGTGATCAGACGAACAACTGGAAAAAACCATTCTAAAATTAAACAGGGCTCTTGCATGTGTAAGTGTATCCATGACTCTCATGAGGATAGAATTAGCTTGAAATGTATCTTAAGCAAACTAACATGAACAACCTGCGGAGGATAAAATGGTACGTTACAGCTATTTTTACATTTTTTGAAGTGTGTTCTATTTTCTAACTAGTTGCCTAATGATATCCCTGCTACACAGTTGTTCATGAATATGCAATTATGTCTGTGCCCTGGGAAATTTTCAACTCCAAAATTTGTTTCATGACTGAAATGTTGTATCCCATGTCTCTCAATATGTTCCCTTTGAAAATAGAGCGTTTTATAAAGCAGATTAAGAGACTAGTTTACAGCTTAGCTTGAATGTAATAGACCTCAACAGTACAAACGTGATTGCACTCCTTTGTTTTGAATTTAGAAGGCCGCACAGTTTGCCAAGTATATGCATCAAAGTGTCTAGTGAGGCAGGAGGGGTGATAACAGCTCTCAAAATACGTCAACCTGTTCATCACCCCTAGTCGTGTTGGCCTCTTTTGCAGATATTTCAAGTTCCCTCTGAATATGAAATATTTCTTTGGATTTATGTCTTTTAGGAGTGATAGGTCTGCAGGATACTCTCCAACCCAGACTTGCTCTTAGCCCTTTGCTGTCTTGGCATCCTTTTCCATCCTTGTAGTGATACTAGCAGCAGATGATTAAAATGTAAATTCTTGCAAGATATTAAGAGTTCAGGATACCAAAATCAAAGAATTAACTGCTGCTGTACTGGGCAACTGATTTAGAGTAATATAGGTCTTTGTCCAGTGCAGCTCAAGAGAACCAATCAAACGTTTTGTGAATAAATGGTAATTGCAGTTCTCAAAAGCAGCACAATTCTTGCAGCAATGGGCTGTAGGCAGTTTAAAACAGGCTCTTGAGGATACCATTTCAAGCTGTAGTTGTCTTTTTGTTCTGTGACCATAACAGGAGGTTTTTTTTTTTTTACTGGTCACCCTGTCACAAGGCAAAAACACACCTGGTTAGATCTGGAATTTCACATTCATATTTCCCCATAAAACTGACAGTTGTATATCTAACACAGTGCCTAATAAGTCTAAGGATTTGAGTTCTCTGTTTAGGTTCACTACATGTAATGTAATTGTTTATATTACTCTGAGTCTGGTTTTGACTGTTGAGAGATGGGGGGCAATTCACTGTTTGTACTGCACTTCCTTGTCACACAGACCACCCATATGGACTACATCGTAGCAGCGGGTAACCTCTATGCCCAGATCTATGGGATCCAGGGGACGCGAGACCGTGCGTCCATAGGGGAGGTCCTGCAGCGGGTCCAGGTGCCCAGCTTCTCACCCAGGTCCAATGTAAAAATCCATGTGACCGACCAGGAGATGGAGAAGGATAAGGGAGATGTGGGTAAGGAGAGATGGCACACTGGCCTCCAATCAGTCTGTATCATCAGTCGTCAGCATGGCTTCGCAGCACAGCCCAGTGAGTGCTCTGACATAGTGCCTTTCAGTAATGGGTGTTCTCCGTCTATCTGCTCTTGTACTCTTCCAGACAAGGCCAAACTGGAGGACCTGAAGAAGAGGCTCTCTCCTGCCCCGCAAGACGCAGCTGCCTTGCGGATGTACCCGGCTGAGTTTGAAAAGGTAAAGATGGGGGCCACTCCTGCACTCCTCCAGCATCAATGCTGTGATTGAGACCCTCAGGAGGCTGAGCTATTGAGCGGTTACCTTTGTGGGGGTGCTGCAGTACCCTGCATGGGCTAATGGTGACCGTTTCATATGGACCATCTTCTGGACTTCACTGACCCCAATCCACACTCCAGCGTCAGCATCACCAGTCAGCGAACAGGGATCCTCTTTGTTTGTGTGTTCAGACGTCACATGTTAGCACAGCCATGCTGGGAGAAATGCAGGGAGCGTGTTAAAACGCTCGTCCTGTTTAAAGAGTATGAATAGTAAGCCTGTTGGAAAACAGACGAGGCGACGGGAGTGACTCTTTTTCAAGTGCGTCAATGTCTTCATTGCTGATCAGTCCCCATGTGTATTGTCTTCGCCCTTCCCATCACATGGTTCTCCCGCAGCTCCAGCTCTTTGAAGTGGTGCGCACAGCGATCCCTGGGGGGCGCCCAGCATTTTGAATAGCGGCTGCCCCATCGCAGCGCGTCTCCCGCCCCCGTAACTCAGTGAAGCCTTGCCACGTTCTCAACTCCCTGTGGATGAAAGGGGGAGAGGGAGGCAGGAGCGTTCGAGGGGATGAAGTCAGTGGGTCCGTATCAGGTATTGTTGGGGGACGTGAGTCAGGTCTTCCCGGCCGTCCGCCCCCCACCCCAAGGGGTGGAGACACACTCCCTACCTGGCCAGGTTACTCTGCTGGGATGGAATGTGTCTGGGGGCATTCCAGAGGAATCAGGTTGCCCAAACGGTCTACCTAATGGACCCCTTGGCCACCTTGCGGCGACGCTTTCCTGCCTGGCCTTTGTAGCGCCGCATGGCTGAGGCCTGACTTCATGTGTCCCGTCGTTCAGAGAAGGAAATTAGATTTTGGAAACAATGGTGGTGGGTGAACACCTGATGTATTATCCAAATTAAAGTGACACAGCCACAATAGCCCCCCGCTCATTAAAACGGTGAACTCATCAACGTGTCCTCAAACCCTCTGGCTCCAACGTGACTGAAGAAACACTTTCCAAAGGTGTCCTTTTTCACTGCAGTTTATTTGAAATGTGTTACATTTGAAAAAACACATTGAAGGTAAATGACTCCTAGCATGCAAGGTTAATATCCTCCACTTGCCTGGATTTCTTGTTTATTCTGTCTGACAAAATGGGTCTCTATGGTAATAGCTACAATGGCATACCCTGCCAGCAGTAGGAAACCTCAATCACGTAATATGTTTCTATATGGGTAATGGTCAGACTGTATGAAAAATACAAGACATGGCAGCAATAAAATCCAATGCTTATTTTGAAATGTTTCTGCAGGATGACGATTCCAATTTCCACATGGATTTCATCGTCGCGGCTTCGAACCTCAGGGCCGAGAACTACAACATCCCTGCCGCTGACCGGCACAAGGTGGGAATGTGGCAAGAGAGGACTGGCTCACTGCCTCTTAAAACCCGCATAGGTCTCCCTGTTTGATTGAATCTGTTCCCTGTGGCTGCCCCCCCCCCCCCTCAGGCATTGTTTTCCTGCATGCACACACCTGCCCCACAGGCCCCTGACCTTTGTGTTAAAGCAGAACTAATCACAGTACTTAGCTGTTGTGTAGACATGTTACCTGAGCTCGGTCTGGAGCGGGCAGGTAGATGGGGGGAGGGGGTTGTGTGTGTTCTGAGGAGAAAGGATAAGGGGCTGTTATTTTGGCAGCTGTAGTTGTGTAGCAGGAGCATGGAGATGGAGATGGAGAGGTTGGAGGTAGTGATCCAAGGATCCATACTGAATGTGCACAACAAAAAGGGAATTTGGGTCATGTGAGAAGCTCCTCCAATTGGCAGGAGTTGCAGGTGTTTCAGAATTTGGCAGAATTTCAGAGTCACAAAAGATGTGTTCCTGCATACATGCATATGTGCATGTATGAATGGTGTGGGAGGGGGCATCCAGGTTCCTTGAGCATGTTGGGTAATTTCATTGTGTCTGAGTGTCTGGAGAGGACCTCCACCCATCATGATGTATCATTTGTTGTCTTTATTTTGTTCTCCAGCATAATGACCTAAGCATGCTTCCTCTGGAGCTTAGAGGCCCTTGGCTCCTAGCTGTGTCTGAAAAAGCTCTGTCTGAGTAGAAGGTTTTGTCCCTGCTGGAGTCTCTGACCTATCTCACACACATATATATATACATGCACACACACACACACGTACACACACACACAATTCACTCCACAGACCTCCTCTCCTTCTCCATCATCATGATCAAGCCATCCTCTCCACTTCTGTAATTTCTTTTTGACTTCTCTCCTCTCCTTGCCTTTCATCCTCAAACCTCTCCCCTCCTTTCTCCTTCTCCTCTCTCCTCCTCTGTCCTTCTCTTCCTACCTCTTTTGACCGTTTCCTGTTCCTTCTGTAGAGCAAGCTGATCGCCGGGCGGATCATCCCGGCCATCGCTACGACGACAGCAGCTGTGGCGGGCCTGATGACTCTGGAGCTGTACAAGCTGGTTCAGGGCCACAGGAGGATCGAGTCGTTCCGCTCAGCTTACATCAACCTGGCCGTCCAGCAGTGTGTCCTGTCCGAGCCCCTCGGAGCCCCAACCTACCGCGTGAGTAACAAATCGATTCTCTCTGGCGCAGTGCTTCCAGGATGACAGACACATCTGTAGACCAATCATAGAAGCCACCCACTGTCAGCTCACGCAACTGTGTGTAGTCTAAATAAATTCAAATGAGGCAAGGGAATATCGGAAATCAGTGAACCGTATAGATGTGTCCTGTTGCTTCCTGTGGAAGTGACCATTTCAGTTCAACATTTCCAACATTGTTTTTCAGTTACAGAATTACAGAGATTGTAAGTCTTGTGTGTTGCCCTCATTAGTGTGTCTGTGGTTTTATGAGTGTTTTTGTACGTGCTCTGCACTGTGTGCAAGTGCACAAGAATGTAACCATGGAGGAGTTCCAGAGAGAGAGAGAGAGAGAGAGAGAGAGGGAATGTTATGTGAAGCAGAGGAAATGGTGTCTAAACTCAGTACAATAAATGCAGATCCTTTTAAGGCAACCAAGAATGATATTCAGCCAGCTTGAGCTCCTCTGACACAACTGGAAGCGCTTGTGAGCCACATCTCCTGTCAAATAAAATCCACCTCTCTGGAGCCTTGTATATGGTACAGTTACTTGTAGCCAAAGCAGAGACAGCAGGCCCTCTCACCTATCACCCATCAGAGAATTTTGTCAAGGTCACAGCCTTAATCTGCTCAATGTCATGGCATATAAAACTCAATTGAAGGACAAGTGGGTAAAAGATTGTCCTTATTTCACTTTGCCTTGTTCCTAGATGCTGTATAAATTTATGCACAGTACAAAAACAGTGTTTATGTCTGTGCACTGGATGATGTGGGTGTGTGGAGATGATATTCCATTGTGAATGTGATTTAAGTCCCCAGTTTGTGGTTGAGGAAAGATGGTGGATGCTTCCAAATCTGTATTTGGTGAAGTGCTTAACAATGTCGGTGAGAGGAAGACATCACCCTGCACTGGTTACCATAACTGTCACCGCACAGTGGCATTCAGAGTAAATACTCATAAGAGCAAGTCCAGCCATTGGAGGAAGTTAATCCATCAGCCTGTGCAAGGAAACAGAAACCGGGGTGTTATTTTCGGCTGCCGAGAGAAGGTAATGCACAGCCCGCTTGTTTATGTGAGGAATTACTGTTATTATTCATCGCGACTGCCTTGCAGGCCTGGACTGGAATTGGTATTTGGCAGCACTTGAAATTGCTGTTTCATTCAACTTTGGAACTGTGATTCACGTTCTCTTTTTGAAATCTCCTTTATTGACTAATGTCACATATTGGTTTTTGGACTAAGTCTTTTCAATCTGTGCATGTTGTTAGGATGATGCAACTTGCTACACCTTGTAATAGGAATAGGTAACATTACATTCGGCCACTGCTACACACGTTAAACTAAAACCGCTGTGCACCACAAAGGAGAAATCTAGACGCCAAATAGGAGACAGCAAATGTCTGACCTCTGAATCACATTAGCTGAATGCATCTGATCTCAAACCAAAGTGTTCTTCAGTTACTAACATAACAGTATCTTTTGTTTATGAAATCAGATCAAGGAGTATTCCAGGGAAGTAAATAAGTTCAAAGGTTTGTGACCCAAAAAACATCTAAGCTCTTTCCCTGCCTGACCGGTACCACTGAAAGTAATCGAGTATGTAGGAAGGTAGGATGTTCTTGGACATGGCAATAAGTCAAAAATACACAAAGCTGAACCAGATGAAATTCTTAATTCTAATAATCTTTCAAAAAGTCAGCAGATGAACACTAATTTGAAAAAACAGTGGGACAGGACCGTGTTGTGGCCCATTGTGGGAATCTTTCAGGCAGGCTGCTTTGAGGCCAACGGAGCCATCAGAGTGGGGTTAGCCCCCACACATGGGGGTGAAATATGACCCTGTGGCTGCTGATAGAGCAAAGTAAGAGCAGGCCGGGACTGAAGGCACTCGATTTCACACCAATCCACATGTCATCATCTTTGTCTTCACCCCCACCCCTAGAAGGCCCTGAGCCAGCTCCCTTCACCATCTGGTCAGCTCCTGGCCTTGTAATCGAACACACATCTCACAAGGTGTCTGGTTCTTTGCTTAGATGGGCCATATGCCAGAGGCAGCCATTGATGTCAGCCCGTGCTTTAATATGTTCAGACAGGATGTGGTGGAATATATAGACTGGCAGCAGCCATGATAAGGGGGATGGGTCATCCCTGGCTTTGTCTGCAAAGTTCTGTGTTTTAATGTAGTCTGAAAGGAAAAAACCTGTCCTTTTCTTTAGAAGTGTTTTGTTTTTCCAACGAGTGTTATTATCAGTCCTGGAGTGGGAAGATGTGAAAAGTTCTCCAAGATTTACTCAAAGACTTGGACCACTGTAACGATAGCTGGTTATGTAAACTTTTCCATGCAAACTGTAGCCATTTTGTGCCAGAAAATGATTAGATTAATTGATGGACTTCTTATGAATTCAAATGTCATCAGATATTTTCCTCCCTCTGGGTCTCTGCACAGCTTTGATATCTTATATGAAAATCCTCAGATATAATTTGTAAAACAATGCCAGTAAAGCATTTTGAATTATATTGAAAGAAGAGAGAGAGCATTTGTGAGTGAGAGAGGGGGGTGTGGGAGAGAGGGAAAGACAGTGTGCTGATGCCAGCAAAGTCGAGGCCAAGGTTCTGTTGGGTCTATCAAGGTCCCCAGTCGTATGGTTATGGTTCAGCAGTAATCAGCTTGTAAGCCGACCCGCACTGTTTCACTGCTCTCTCCTCGCTGATTAGCCCCTTGGGTAAAAGTCACCCTGCCCTGTGACCCCTCGCAGCTCTGCTCTGTGGGGCTGCTGGGAGCGAGAGGGGCCCAGAGGAGGGGGGGGGGTGGATGGAAAACCTCCCCAGGTGACCGAGGCTGAGTCTGGTTAGCATTACCTCATCAGCTATGCTCCTGACCGTAGCCCCCCAAAACTAGTCTCACAAAGTTGTTTTTTGTGCGTTCATATTACATTTGCTGATGTCATGAACCGATAAATTCTACACGTGGGCTGCAATGAAATTTCAGGCTACTGTAGTTTGCAAACTGAAAGCTGTTTTTAAGAGGAGCCCTTTTTTGCAGTAGATCTGAGGCTGCTCCTCTGCAACAGAAGCTTGAGATTGTGTAAATACAGCTAGAGGCTGGGCATGCGTGGGTGGGTTTAGAGTTACAAAATCTCTACCTGCCGGTAAAACCCAGTGGATTACCTGATCTGCCCAGCGCTAGCTGAGTAATGACCTCACTTAGGTGCTGATCTCTGAGCACTCCTACAGCCGTGCGCTTTCTAGACGTGATCTCATTTCCATGTGCAAAAGAAAGCAGCATAGTTTGTAATATGATTCATGAATATGTTTCATATAATTTTATTATTTTTTTTAGTGGATACATGTATGATTTATTTAATTGATGATAAGCGTAAGAGTGAGATCTTAAAATCTGGCTACTGGATTTTTTGTGGACTTCATTTGAATGAGATTTTATGTGTCATCCTCTGGTTTCAAGCCACGTGACGATCCTTAGTCTTGAAATTAATGTATATTAAGTACATGAAGAGACCAGCTGTCCAGGGTCAGACGAGCAGACTCAGGTCAGGGAGGTGGCCTATCTGGAGGGAAGCCAGCCCGTGTTTAGTTACATTGAGGAGTCTTTGGATGTGCAGTTTAACTTAAGTGAATGCAGAAAACAGGCTGTCTGGCCAGATGGAGAGGTACCGTGAATAGGAATTGAAGGAGGTGAGGTAGAGGTTCTAGCAGCAGAGATGCTCTGCAGTTGTTTGAGATGGGGTAACAGATATAAGTGCTGAGATACAGGTGATGTCTTAGTGGTTCAGCAGAATTATTGGCACAATGCAGTGTGTGTCTGGTATTCATTCAGTGGTGGAGGAGGTATACATGTAACTCGTGGAGCTTTATACTTTATCTGAAACAGTAGAAATGACTATCACACCTGGACACAGTGAAGCTGAATGTGCTGTACTTACAGCAGTAAAGATGAGTATGTTGTACCTGGAGTAGTAATGTTTATGTGCTTTACTTACAACTGCAACGTTACCTGCAGCGCTAAAGAAATATATGCTCTACCTATAGTAATAATGTGAGTGTGCTGTACCTGCAGCTGTCACAATATGAGTGTGCCTTACCTGCAACTGTAATGTCGCTGTGATGTACCTGCAGCAATGATGAATGAAATAATAATACTGTAACTGCTTTACCCTGCTGCACATTAAAAACATAGGAAAAGGACAGGGGTTTATCTGGCTCTGTGCCATGTACCAGTGCACTTGTGCATGCACGGTCTGCTTTAGGCATTGCTGCTGAAGATTTTATTAATATTTTTATCTCCATTTTGCCAGGCTAAATTTCCTCAAGGATTATGGGAGATTTTATTAGCTTGTTTTTGAAGTGTGCAGGCTGCAGCTGTTTAATCTCACTTCAATGTGACATTGAATGTGAAAGAGAGGCTTTCTTCAGACAGGCCCGGGTCTGTAGTGTGTTCCCTGTGAGATTTCATCCGCAGGGCTTTCTTTCCTGTTGTTTTAAGGAATGACAGAGCGAACGCTCTTTGGTGTTAAGACGAGTGGCTTGAAACTTTTTAATGTCTCTTTGTTCAATGCCTTGAGCACCCCACAAAGCCTAATGAGCTAAAAACACTTTCAGCATGGGCCCACATAAACACTAATAAGGCTCTCGGCTTACAGTCAGGCAACCCAATCCACGCAGGGTGTTTCTAAGAGTCTGTGGCGTCTGGTGGCGGCGCCAGCGGCCCCGAGGTTACAGCCACTCAGGGATCAGGACCTTGTTGAGAGCCGATAATGTGGACACGCTCTGTGGAGTCGAGCAGGGCACGTGGGACCAGCATGGCTGGGGGGCACTTCAACTGCCCCCCCCCCCCCCCGCCCCCCCCCCACCAGTTCAGACATCAACAGTATTGCAGAGCTCAGACATCACGGTTTAGCCTACAGTTGATGTATGTCTGTCTCTCCTACGCTCTGTCTATAATTAAAGGAAAAAAAAACTTTATTTTAATCTCATTTGAAGATTACGCTTTTACATTGAGAATGTATACGATAAATTTTCCCGAAGGCGTTCCTTATTCCATCTCTCCTTTCTTTCAAGCAGCTTTACTTTCATTTTAGGAAGAAATACACTCCTGAGGTTGAAATAGGAATGTCATATGCTTGAGAAAAATTGGAGTCATGTAAGCACAAGTTTGTTGTAACAGTGAGGGAAAAGAATCAGACACATTATTATTTTAATGTAATTTTGCAATGGTGAACTTTTGTTGTTAGAAGGCCATGTTTTACAGCATTATCTGTGTCTTTGAGGTTCGCATGACCCAAACCACAGTTTGTCCCTGTGACATTTTATTTGTGTCAGCTGCAATTGTTCTGTTGCAGTGCAACTTAGACACAAGTGGGGTAGTCCGTGGGTAATGAATGGATTTCCACCCTAGAATTATGAAAATCATCAAATGACACAACAATCAAACCAAGCTTGGGAGCTAAACTGCAGGGAGGATGTCATGCGGCAACAGCGGTGGGGTTAAGTTATTTTTTTAAACCCAGAGAAAATCTTCCCTTGGTATGGAAGGCATGTCAGACATCACTTTCCTCCACCCATCTGAGCCATTCAGCACTTGCGAGTCTGCACGCTGAACTCTGACGTCACTGTTCAGCCTCCGGCTGACTCACTCTATCTCACATCCTTCAGTTGCCTCCGCGGAGATCAGACCTCCTCATGGGTCATGCGATCCTCAGATGAGAGACGTTGGCACAGGCCTTCTCCACACGCTGGAGTCTCCTCTCCCAGGACTCATCTCATGACCAAGGGAGGAAGTGTCATTTTCATGCATCTGTGATTCAGCTCTCAGGCTTTTAATTGAAAGCCAGTTTTGTGTAGGAGCAAGCTTAAACCTTAGGGGAAGTGGTGACTCTGAGGTGAAATTCTTCTCCCTGGATGTGGTAGCTAAAAGGAAATGTGAATGAACACGCCAGTGACCCCTTGTTTGGGCCACCCCATTGCTAATCCGTGGAGGCTTGACTCTGGGTGGACCAGTATGGGGAAAGAAAGGCTGTGGAAATCAAAGTCACATAAGATGAACAGGGTAAAGGCTGATTAATTGCAGGCCATTAGTGGTTAGAGCCAGGAGTCAAGTGGCCATGTTGCTCCTGCAGTACCTTCTCTGGGGATGAGATCTCGAACCCTGCAAACAGGAGCGTAAAAGAACCTGTATTCCCATAGTGCTTCATCTCTGGTCTGTGTAGGAATCAGGGTTCAACCAGGCTGCTGTGTACTGTGCTACAACGATTACTGCTTTTGAAATTTTTTTTCAGCATGTTTGGCACAGGGAACGCTTCCTTTAAACAGCTGTTTCCTAAAATAGGAAGTTCCCACTGCATGTTTCCCCTACAGATCCACAAAAAAATATGTGCAAAAGAAAAATAACCCCCACAAAGCTCTTCAGAGAGATGTTGAGAGGAGATTAACTGTAAACATTTCGTGTTTTATTAGTGTTGCAGCTGAACATCGTGAAATTTCATTAGCTTAGACCAGTCATAGAAGACAGTATTCTCTCAAAATCTCTCTACATCTCAAAAACGTTAATTATATGTAAACATTATGCCACCATCTGATTTATTTAATTCATTTCTTTGTTAGCCTTACTTTTATTTTTATCAGGTGGTCATTGAGGGTCTGGGTCCAAACAGCAAAGCCATTCTAGCATGAGTAATGTTTAGATCATTCATGTTGTAGACAGTTTAAATGTAACCCCAGTTGGTGCAGTATTTTCAACACCCTTTTTTTAGTCCAGGAATCATTTTATCTCAGATTTCCTCAGGGAGAGGAGCTCACATTAAACGTTTACATAGGATCAGAAAACTGAGGCGTGCTCCTTCAGTTCAGGGCTTCAAGTTCTGTCTTGCCGAGGAGTTGAGTTGCTCCAGTTCATATCAGACTTCTTGTCTGAACTGCTATAAAGCTCACATTCAGGAACTACAGACGTCCTAAGAATCCACCAGGAATATTGCATTACTCCAATGCGACCGGTTTTTGTATCAGGGCATATTTTCCTGCGTGTTTATCAGAGCAGAGGGGAGAAGAGTGGGCTCCTGATCACGCCCGAGGGTGCTGTCCTCTGAAACGGGATACTCGGCCCCTTTGCCTGGTGCACTAAAAACCCAAGAAGCCGCACCGTTCCTGAAATCCAACACTGTTCACAGCGTGAAGAGTCGTTCAGGCATTCGGCCGGCGGGCATTCCAGCTTGCGCGTTTTTTGTATTCTGGCCTGAGCTGAGGGGTAACATTCCCTAACCCTGCATCGATGCATGCCTGTCGCACCCTTTAGCGCACCCCCACTCCCCCCCCCCCCCCCCCCACTCCTAATTGAATTACCCGTGTCAGAGCAGGCTCCTAGGCTCAGCAGAGCTGCGGTCTAAGGCTGACGTTCACAGAGGGGCTTTGTTGGACCTCGGCAGAAATGATGGCTATTTCCTGCTTTCACAGGAAGCAGCATATTGGAACCAGATTTCCCCGAGAGCCCCTGTGATCTCGCCTGGTTTCTAATCACTCGCAGCCTCCTTGGCCGGCAGGAGGAGGGCAGGCTTTGAAACTCATCTGCCCTGCTTCTCTTTTTTCTTTCTTTTTCTTTTCCTTTTTTGTCTCTGCACATTTTCTTGCATGCCAGCTTTCCTTCACATTTGTGCTGCGGAGACCAACATGGATCTCAGCAAGAGAACAGCAAGGAGCAACCCAAACAAAGGGCAGATAGTCACAGCACAGTGTCTATATATACAAAGAGCTGACATGTAATCACAGCATCTTTGTTTTATTTTTGAAGAGATGCCATTTGAACTCAGGAGTCAAATATACCGTCATGGGTTTTAAACTGTCAGGAGAAACATAAGTGACCCTTGCATCAACTCAAACATTCTCTTTTCCCTAAGAAGAGGGAAGGAACTGGCTGAGTGGCACTATAAGCTAACCACCAGACATTTCAAATGAAATTCTCTCAGATTTTTACTGTTACGATAATCCCTGAGGAGAATTCTGTGTTACGTGCCTTTAGAACGTGTGGAGGAGTGGTGGCTGCAAAAGCTGCATAGGAGCCAGTTAACAGCATCCTCTCTGATTACATCATCGGGGCTTGATTTGAGCAGCATGCCATTGTTTGCGCCGTTCCCAGAAGGAGACCTGTGAGACTATCACTGTGCTCAAATGTATTTCCTCCCTCCACTTACCATAAATGCAGAGCTGAAGGAAAAGTTATTTTTACAACTTGGACGTCTGGTTGTTTTTAGTGTATAGGGTGTCATGGGAGCTGAGTTTATTGGCCTCCCTCACTCTGTTGACTCTTTGCAGGTTATGAAGTATACCAGAGACCTGTATCTTCAGAGATTCACTGAGTTCAGATTCACAAATTTGGATGGGTCGCAATCAGCTTTAGCATTAATTATTTTGCTTTTACATTTTATATTACATCTGAACACAAAATAATGGAATGTGTGGGTATCTGGTCCTGGTTAACCACACCTTAGTCATTAGCTTGCAAGCCTGAAGAGCTCTGTGGCAAAGGAAACTGAGGCAGGTGGCTTGGAGCAGTCCAGGATTCACCTAGTAGCCATGTTTATTCCCTGTGGGACCTGTGGTCAGGATTACAGGGGCAGATAGCCTAGTAACAATAAGGTCAAAAGGAATGGGCAAGGAATTACACCCTAAACCATAGACGGGTCTTGCAGAACACTTACCTCGCACTCCACTAGCAGTGCAGAGGTATGGTTTGGTGACCATTTATATTTAGTCATTTGGCAGACACTCTTATCCAGAGTGACTTACAAACGTGCCTTCAATGGGGTTAGGCAATTTGCGGCACTACTAAAATGTTAGTGCCATCCTTGAAATGTCGTGCCATGATGGGAAACATTGGCGTTGACTGATTCACTGACATATGTAAGGCTTCCACACCAATGAAGACTTGCTTCTATTTAAGGTTAGAGCCATTCTCAGATAGAGGTGAATTGTGACATGCGTTCTCATGGTGGGAAAGATGCACACAGGGATCAGGCTGCGGGTAGAAGTTCCCAGAGTTCCTTGGGAGTACCTTTGTGGAGAGGCAGGGTGGGTGGGACTTGTTTCCTTGAAGTTAAGGATCCTGTGTGGCTAATTGCACACTGCATACACATGAATCCCACCACACTGCACTCTCCTGGGGAAGCAATTCCACAGTCCCGGGCCAGCATCCGTGCAGTGGCACAGGGGCTTTCCCAGAAAAGGGTATGTCTCTCCTGTCTAACCACGTCTTCAGCACAAACACGCATTCCATGTTGGTGGAATTTTGAAGCAATACCATTCCCTTATTTATGATTTGAGGAAATCTTTGTATATGTGAATATAATAGGGGATATATAAAATAAAAATTTTGACTTATCATTGCAACAGTCATAGTGATGCACCAGTAGTATCTCCACAGTAACAGCAATGCTGAAATTTGGCACATTTCTGGGGTGAAAAATTCCCTACATAAGAGTAAGAATTCATGAACATGCCCTCTTAATGATGCACTAAATTCGTTATCTCAAGATTCCTGTGAGAATTGTTTTTAACATTTAAAGTGAATTTTATATCACCAAATTGATGTGCTCCTTTGCCAAATCCAAAAATGAAGTCAGCCTAATATCTACTTCCTCTTCTCTAAATTTAAACACAGCTATTAAGTGTTTGTTCCTTTGTTTATTTTGGCTGACTGTCCACTTGGCCAAGAGTGGATGGCTGTTTTCCTGCTGGTGGAGGCCCCTGATGAGAAATATTTGTGCTGTCTGTGTTGTTTGTGTTGACAGTAGGTTTTCAGCTACTGGTATTTCACTATGTCTCTGTGGCACTAGGTGCTGCAACTAATAGAGGTGTCCCCATGGCAACTGCACCACCCCGTGTCCATCTGGATCTTGGGGCACACTTGCCACCCCCACTGGCCTTAATCATTATGGGGACTCATCTTAACACCCTTGTAATTACAGGGTGTACATCTTCCACAGAAATCAGGCAAAACGCTAAACGGCCATGATGTCACTGGAGACACGTTGTGCATGAGCCGCTGCACACTTGTACAAAAAGACTACGCATAAAGGGTCCCGGACCGAACACAGTCTGCAATAAGGATCCCCAGCCCTTAGAGAATCGAAGCTTGTGGCTGCATTGTTGAAGTGTAATTCAAGACGCCCGCCTGAATAGCCTGCTGAACATGCAGGCTCCCCAATGAACACAGTCAGCTTGTGGCTTCTGCTTTTGTATTTGTTTGCCTGGTTACTCTAAACCATGTCTACATAGCCTGTTGCTGATAGGACGACTGTTTCTTTCAGTGCTCTTAACTGTCTGCTTGTCTGTATTGTTTGATGCCGCTTTTCTGCGGTGTGTGCTGGAGACACTTCCAAGGCTCGATTCTGCCTTTATTGATATATGCTGGTACACGCGGTTTGGGTACTTATCCAGTTTCCTCAGGGTGCATTTTTTTTTCTCCTTTAGTTAATCCTGTAGCATTTACCTTCAGCTGCCTTCTTCTTTCAGCCGTCTCTTCTATGCCAGTGCTTGTTACCCTGGCTGACTTCAAAGCCTCTGTGCTCTCTCCTGGTGTGGTAAGACCAACTCACCTGAGCAGGTGTTCTCAGCCAAGCGGGGGTATCCTGGCAACCAAGCAGGTGATAAGGGCTGGAAAAAAACAAGCAGATGTGAGCAGAGATTTATGCCCCCCAGCCAAGCCTCATAAGTCAAAAAACATTTTCTACGTGTATTTAAAAACTGCTTTTTTAGATATTATTTGTCCATTTAGGTTTATGCGTAACATATTCATTTTCTTTTGAGTTGAACATTTTAAAAAATGTTCAACTCAAAAGAAAATGACTTCTACTATTTTCGATACTTGATGCCTTTATTCCCAGTTTCCCACAATAGGCTTGCTCACAAAAGGGCTTACACTTGATGTTACGATTTTCCATATCTGAGGAAAGCCTGACAGAGAGGAGACTGTTTGCTGCACAGTGAATTTGATTTGAGTTTTGCCCCTGGTCCCTCATCAGAAAAGAAGCTGCATTCAGTCCCAAAAAAAACCCTCCTTTATTGATCTAACTGTACTCCCCATGTGTTTTTTCCTTACTGTCCCACCACAAAGATCAAAAGCACCACAGAGGAAGCTATTTTAGCACCAAGGAACCAGCCAGAAAGGGTACTTATCTTCCAGTTCCCTACACACTGAGTGAGATGGGAAGGCTCTTCCGTGGCACCCGACATGTAGAAAGCCAGGCTGAAATTAGTGGCAAAGTGCTCTTTCCTTTGTGTTTTATTCCATTCAGCACTCTGATGTATAAGGGTTTGACAGGGTTTAGAAGCACAGTGTCGCATCGATGGGCAGGATCCTTTAAAAGGTTTTAAGACTAAAACTCTTCATATAAAGTCCAAGATCAGATTTATATTGGCTAACAATGCTGAAATTTGTCATTCAGGCTGTGGCTGGGAGCAGCTGGTGTAGGAATCCTGTTTTGAAAGTATCAAGACTATAAATCAAATGTTTAAAGCAACTTTCATTTGGAGATGTATTTGACCACCAATGCTGTGTGTTGACTGCAGGTCTAGAAGCATCTTAAATAGTTCTGCTTACATTCACCAGAATGGTCATTTGCAGTGTTGGCCCAACAATATAGCTAATGGCTTGAAATATTTGAGGAGAAGAGCAAGAACATGGTTAGTCAATATTATATAATATGAATTTTGCTATCTGTACTTTTTCCATGAAAAGTTACATTTTCCTAACAGTACTGAATGTGTTGACATTGCTTTTGGAACAAACCGTCCATGGACAAATTGGGAAATACATCATATCCGTTAACATCATTAATCACAATTAAATTTCTAAGTTGTTGAACAGCCTGAGTGTACGTGTTTATGAATACATATAGATAATTACGTGAAGATAATAGTAAGTCACATATGCCATAAATGTGGAGTTCATATAAATTTTGAATTTGAGTTCAGTATAGCCAGATTTTTCTTTCAAATGTAATTTTGTGAAAATGAGACCTGACAAGACCAGCAAAAATTGCTTTGATGACAGTGTTGGCTGGTTTGGTGCTCTCTTGAAATGCGCTGTTTAACATTCCAGCTGTGGACCAAAGCCGCGTGTGGCAAAACTGTGGTTGATAATTGCATACCGTATATTATCACAACTGCAATTTTCACACATGCTTATTATTCCCTGGGTCAATTCAGTTTGGAGTTTGCACCTTCGACTCCCTGGAAAAGCCCCTGGCAGCTGTTAGCCATACTATGTTACTTGAAGCAATTTTTCCTTTTGTTTTTGGAAAACATGGAGACCTTCTCGTTTGGCAGCCATTATAGCATCTCTTTTCTCTGCATTAAATGAAGGCAGCATGTGGGAGTGATTATGTAGGCACGGACTCCAGCGAGCCCTTTTGGCCTGAAGCTCCTGTCTCCCAGCTCCATCTTTTCACACTTGGATGTCAGGGCAGAGGTGCAGTCTCAGAGCCCAAGGCAGGGGTCTCATTAAGGAGATAATTAACTTATCTGTCACCAACTGAAAAACTTTGATCTGAGCGCATTGTCTCTACCTTACCTCTACAAAGGCAATGTCCACCACCTCCGACAAAATAATGTTCTCTTGTCTCCCCCACAACTTCCAGTCTCTGCTTGAAGTAACTATAAGGGTTTAATCAAAGTGGTCTTCAGCACCTCCACCAATAACCCAGTGCAGTAAACAGTGCAACTGAAGCTGCAGAGAGATTGGCACGCTTTAAGTCCAGAGAAATTGGAACATTTTGTAGTCCTTTTTCTTTTCCCTTGATAAGTCTGTGCTCTTCCCCTTGCCAACCGTATGAACTCAGCCGGCAGCATGGAATAAAAAGTGGATTTATGATTAATGTGGCCGCCCAGGAATTCAGTGTTTGTTACCAGACTTGCTCAAAAATTCCGCAGTCAGGATAAAGTGCTTTCTCCTCACTGTGGGTCCTACATAAATCACTGGTAGTGGATTTTATGTCGCATGCAGCATAAAATCTAAAATCTGAATCTAAAAATGGAAATTGGGACTTTCTAGTCATATTCGTGTACCTCATTAATTTAGTAGTGTGTGAACAGAATTACTATTATAGGTAGAGAATAACGTAAGGGATGTGATTCAGTATAGCTTACTCCCACCTTCTATGACTGTTTTTATCCAGACAGTAGCAATGCCATCTGTCATCTGAGTCGGTGTGTGGGGGCACATGTGTCTGTGTGTGTTTTTGTACAATATTATGATATTAGTGATGTACACATTCTGACAATCTTGGTGTGACGACAACTGTTACATCAAAGGAAAAGTTTATAGTCTTGCAACAGAGTGGAGTTTCCCCACTAACATCAATCAGGACCCAGGTTATCCGGTGAGTGTGCATGGGTGTATGATTTCTGCGTATGAATGTGAGTGTTCGTTTCACAGTAGACAGTGGTCTCACCTGGTTAACTCTCAGTACTCCAATGAGTAAGCCCAACAGGGACTTTTCCCACTGTCATAACTGCAACCAGAATGTTACTGTTTTCTGGTGCTTCTCCATTTTCTTTTCTGTCAGGCCAAGGGGGATCCATGTAATGTGTAACTGCTACCAAAGCCCGATAATGCAGCAGGTGCTAATGAATATGAGCCATGGCCTTGGGTAGGGCTGCCACAAGGTACATCAAATCAGGTAAAAGTGTGAAGTTTCTTTTAAAATATTGTGAACAACCTGTCTGTGAAAATTACAAGAGCAAGGTTTTAGAGAATCTGCTAACTTGAAAAATTACGGTGTTTCACGTATTTTATGTTTTATTTATTTTTGATTCATGATCTGATCAGCAAACTCATATGTTACCAATATGCTGATGTTATAGCTTCCAACACTCATAAGTCAATCATTCACTCTAAAGTTCATTATTGCTTGCTGTTGACGCCATTGCTGTCTGGCCTCCACTAAGTTTAAATTGGTGTAGTCTCCACTCTCACTAAAGGTGAGTAGTAGATGTATGACACTTTCTACTATCAATCACTGAATGCTTATCAGTAGAAATAGTAACTTTTCTGTTCAGTTCAGCTAGAATGCCAAAAACACTCATCACAGTCTGTTGTAAGGTGACTGATGAAATTTGTGTTTCCCTATAGCTTTCTACAAAAAAT
This sequence comes from Megalops cyprinoides, assembly GCF_013368585.1. Lineage (NCBI taxonomy): Eukaryota > Metazoa > Chordata > Actinopteri > Elopiformes > Megalopidae > Megalops > Megalops cyprinoides. The sequence continues at coordinate 14,909,579 of NC_050589.1, forward strand.
GCAATACTTCAAATCTATGAATAATGCTATGTTACACAACTCTTTGGCTGCTCTTGCTAATCATTAACTTTCAAATGAGCTAAACCGAGGGCAGGCCTTGGTTTCTCTCCAGAGCTGGTGTGAAGCCGGTGTGATATAATTCCCCAGTTTCAGCTATCCCTGGAATGCTGCGCTTGACTTATTTCCACATTTGCTAAGGTCCACTCGGTGTGGCCAGGCTGCTCTGAGCCTGCTTTAATGGCAGAAGACAGGGACAAGCTGTAGCATCTGCCGAAGCACAGCTTTATGAAGCTGCATAACAAAAGACCTGGCAAAACTAGTTTGCAATGTAGTGCCAATTAGCGTGCTAAATGTCAACTGCAGTTGGTGCAGTTAGATGAAAACCCCTGAAGGTAAACTCAAGTGTAAGGATACGTCACATCTGAGAGGAAAGAAGACGGAGGAGAGGGTGGGGGTGTTTAGTTTGACCCATTTGGTATACTAATTGAGACTGAAATTTTTTTTATATCAAGTAAATACGCGTGCGTTTTATCATGAAATCAGTCAAAAGTCAAATGAACACAAAAGCGCACCTGAAAGCCCTGTCCCTGTCTGTGTGCCTGTTATATAGTGAAAGATACAGTTGTGAAACTGAGCCTGTAAGAATCTGTGATAGCAGCCTTGAAGGATATTATTTCAGATTAAGGTTGGGGCTGTGCCACAGACACTGCACAGTGATCAGTTTTTTAACACACAGTGACACAAGCACACATTTATGCTTACAGACATGTGCCAGGTGAACTTCAGAAAGGCGAGCACTACTCTTTATTTGATGCTCAGTTGTTTTGCATATGATGAGCATGCCAGTTTAAACAAGATTTAAGCATTAGCATCTAATTTATTTTCACTTGTTTGTCTGTAGTAACATCATCTATGAACACGTAACAAAATACAAAAATTACTGCTCCTAAAATCAAACAATCTAATTTTAACTGAAATGATTAAATATGACCCAATTGCTTTGTTACGGTTAAATGATTTTATTTGAACTGCACAGTGATGCTGGAATAATACCACTAAACACAGTGAAATAGAAAGAAATCAGTCATCAAGATGTGATTACCTAAACTAGAACAATCAAACAGGTCCAGGACAATTATCACTTTGAAGGGAAATTATCTGTCTCTCCTCTTCCTTAACTAGCCACCAATGACACATACACACTTTTCCCAAAGCTGTGTACTTTCAAGTCTTTCTTGTCTGTGGTGGTTTGGCCCTATTTTAGAAATCTGTTTCCCAGTCATATTTATTATTTGTTTTTCTGATTTTGTGACAGTGCAGTGGAGTTAGTGGGAGCCCAGTGCACTATCAAAATAATATTTTAGACATGATTCCTTTAGATATGTCTGTCTCTGTTGTAACAGCTTGTTATGAGCTGTGAGAGCTGTGCTCAGACAAATATGGAACATATTTGGTTTGGAAAAGTAGGACCTCTGTGACTGCTCACAACTTGTTATTGTTTGAGCAGACAAGACATAAACGAATATTTGTATAGAAAAGGGACTTCAAGAGAGGAAGAGCAACAGTGTTCTTTATAATGTTTATGTAGTCCTCCTGCACTGAGGTGAACCACAAATCATTTTTCCATAAGAAAGCCTGGAGAATGGAGCCTTTTAAAACCCTGCAGATGGGAGTGTGGGTGAACCATACAGGCCTTTCTCACTGGGCTTGACCTCAGATCAGAAAGAGGGATCCCATAATTATCAGCCCGTTTGGGTGAACCGCTTTCTCTGCTTGTCATCAGTAATGTGGCGGAGGAGACCTCTGAAAACGCTTTTGGCGTCCAGTCCCAGGAGTTTCCCCCCTCCCCTATGCTGTTTTGTCACCCCAAAGCCCAGGCCCTGCTGTCACCGTTCTGCAACCTGATTGCTCTGGCTTGATCTCTCACCACGTTGCAGAGGGGTGCAGGCGTTGGCCTCCACATGTTAACAAGCTCACCTGATGTTGGCACAGGACTGTCAAGTTCCCAGAGCACGAGCGAGAAGACAAACTGTGGGCTGTTTATTGCCCTGCTCTGTGTATTGAAAGCACGTGTTGTAGGTGAACTAACAGGGTTCACTTTCATCCCTATGTGTGTCTGGGCATTTAAGGCAGTATAAGCTGCTGGTTCATCCCACAGATTGGGCGCGGCATTGTTTCTTGCTCCCCTTCGGTCAGACCTACCAGGCACAATGTTCGTATTAACCGTCCATGCTCAGTCAGATGCCATCACCACACCAAAACCTCTTAAAATGTTTATCATTATGTTGTTAGATATTATATCCTCAGATTCATATTGTTATGTAAATGATTTTGTCTGGAAAAAAGTACAGGATAATGTGGTAATGGTCTTTCTGACTTCAGTTTGTGAAATTACCTAGTGAGCCAGTGAACGCGGGTATCTGTTTAGTCACTGTTAGTCAGAAATCATGTGGTGTTTTCCGGGTTGGAAATAATGTTGTAGAGGACAGGTGGGGACCCCCTGTACTTACCCCAGTACTCTGACACCGTGGTATCAATCAGTGCAGGAGTCCTAATGGGCTTGTTTACTTGGTTTTTATCTCTTCTACGCATGTTGGCACGTGACCCTGCCGTGCGCATTCGCGATTAACATAATGACTCCCCCTCCGCTAACACAACAAACCTTTTTCCACCAGCTTCTGTTTTGTTTCTGAACAATACATGCGTCATGCAGTGACAGACATGGGAAGTTATCGCAGTTGTACATCGTATAAAAAGGTGCCTCAACCAAAAACGTATGAAAACCAAAAAGGGAACTTGAGTATGCCATGGAGACGGAGAGAGGAACAGCTCTATACTGAGTGGCTGAAGTGTAAATGACATGTACTTTTCCAAAAGGGGAGGGAACTTTGTTTCCTTTTTTAGCCCACTTCATTGTTTATGAATTCCGTTCTTTTAGCTGTAGAACATTGATTTCAGTGTGGCACATTCTGTTTAAGATCAGGTTTGCACAGTTTCATCACTCCCTGTGAGGTCATTTAGGCTTTGGAATGCGTGAAGACTTCAAATTGATGAGGAATCAATTTAGAACGTAGAGGACTTTCATGTTGCTTTATCTGTCCGTGCAAAGGCTGGTGTATCGGCAAGGCCCATGGTGTGAGCAGGATAGCTGTGAAAGTGAGGTCTGTCGCAAGTTCAGGTGAACATGGCACAGGAGTGTCCTGATGTAGATGTCAGTGAGATAGATTTTCTCCTTAAGTGTTGGCTCCAGATCAGTTTTCCACATTAGGTTGTAGGACATTACGGTTTGGTGAGCTGGTCCTGGATCTGCTGTTGGGAGGCAGACAGCAACCAGAGCACGCTGTTTGTCAGAGGTGAGTGTAGGAGGAGGAGCGGGGAAGATAGATGGCCTTTTTTTCATACGTCTGTCTGCCATAAGTAGAGTGTGCCTGTGAGGGCGACCCCCTGCGCAGAACTCACCGACCCGTGCCCCTCCGAGGGCAAGATGGGGGCAGACTTCACTTCACAGGTCAGAGGTCAATTCAGAGCACACTTCCTGTGACATGTCAAACCAGGCCCCTGTGGACTCCCTCCCTCATTTCCTGTCTCATCTGTTTTATCACTGTCACCCATTGATGTAGCCGGTAAAGATAAGCTTTTTTATTATATACACACAGTCAACGAGTCAAGTTATTTTTAAAACTTTGCTTACTGAAGAAGAGAAATAGATTTAGGGTGAAAGATGGAGCACTTCACCAGATTTGCCACCCACCCAACCATGGAAATGGATATATATGTTTGTAGGTAAAATATGGATTAACATGGCAAATAGGTAATTACCTGAAAGTAGTTGAAAGTTGAAACGTGTATACTAGCATATTTGAGGATTTCAGTTCTAGTACAATAATGAAATTGTCATTCATATGTAAATTGTAAGAAATTGAAAATGATTCTTAAAACTGTATAATCGAGACATGAACAATGAAGAATTAGAGTTTCTTGCAGGATCAGCAGCACCCTGCCATGTGGAATCTTAGCTCTGATCTGCTCTGCATGTCTCTCACTGTGTTCCCCTTCCCTGGTAATGTCCTCCTTCTCCACACTGGTCCTCTCAGTGTCCTTGTGATCGCTCACACTGTAATCGTCCAGGCCTTCCCGCGGTTTCACAGCTTCACGCCCATCGCACGAGCACTGGGGATGGTTACATTAGTGCAGCATCCTGCGGGCCCAGTTATTTCCTCTCCCTTAAGCTTATTTGGGTATGTAATTGGTGGTTGGCAGAGTGGGAGATTGGAGTGGGTCAGGGGCCAGAGCTCTAAATGGTGCAGAACATCCAAACTGTGGATTCGGAGAGAGGCATTATTGCCAGGCCCCAACCCCCCCCCCCCCCCCCCCCCCCAGAGAGGCTAAACTGTTGAGCTGTGGGTCCTCTGAGCAGTAATAATGCCAGCATGATCTCTTATGAGTGCTGGGACTGAACACTCCAAATGGCTTCAGAATGGAAAAATGTATGGATTAAGTATCTGGCCAAATGACAAAATCGCATCCCTGTGTGGTGAAGTCAGCAACTCAGAGCCAGTAAAACACACTAATAAAACCGTTGTCATGGAGCCATGCAGTGTCTCATAAAGTTTGTTAGTTGCTGCCTTTTTATGTATATTTCAGTGCATATATCTGTGCTCGTGTATGGATTTGCCCAAAAAAGTCTAGATTATATTGTCACAAACTGTTAGGACCGACTGAATTTTAGTAAATGTTTCAAAACTAAGACAACCATTGGAACTTTGGAAGTGTTTTTATTCAAAAGTAGAGGCGGGACAGAGAAGAGTAAATACAGCTGATGTATTGAAGATGTGCATAGATGTGGGATATGTGTGTAACTGATGGAGGGTTAAAGGATTAGCCGTTTGCCTTGGCTGATGGCACGTTAACCCACCCCCTTTTTTTGAACAGCATCTCGTTTTAATCAGGACCAGCTGGATGAAGGGCTTCCTGTAAGGTGACAGAGGGCAGGAAGTGCTCCCCCATTACAGGGTGTGGGTCGGGCAACGGAGAGGGGGAGTGTGAGAAAGAAAGAGAGCGAGTGTGGGAGCGCTCACACAAAAAAAAGGGGCGCACGGCTTTCCCCCTCCCTCTGGCCCGAGGGACATCGGGACCGTAGCATGTGAAAATGAGCGCGTTCTCTAATTACTGACCGCAAGGCTGTTTCTCATTGCCGCGCATGCATACTTAAGGCATGAGGTTAACAGATGGAGCTCCCTCTGCATAAAGCGTGGAGCACAGCTCCGCAGTGTCGTGCTTGAATGAGACCAACTGTGTGGGAGAAGGACCCTGGCGAAGAGGACATCCCCACAAGCGCCCTCATACCTGACACGCTCTGGCAACGACAGTGGCTGTTTGTGGCTCATATCATTCTGCTGCTGATGTAGATATTAATAACAAGATGGATCAAAGTTTGGCTGCAGTGCTCAACTCATAAAAGCCAGTGTGCATGTCACAGTATTGTATTAGACACTCTATTTGAGACAACAGAGACACTTGAAAAGCACTTGAATTTTTCTCCCACGTGCGAGTCACTCCTGCATTTATGATCCCCCTAAAACAGTGTTTCCCAAACCTCTCCTGGGGGACCACCTGTCCTGCATGTTTTAGATCTCTCCCTGCTCCAACACAGCGATTTAAATGATAGGTTTGTTATTAAGCAGCTTCAGGAGTTCATAACGAGTTGATCATTTGAATCTGTTGGAGCAGGGAGACATCTAAAACATGCAGGACAAGTGGTCCTACAGGAGAGGTTTGGGAAACGCTGCCCTAAAATACACATTTTAAGTGCAGATATTAAGCTTGAATGGTATAAAGAGCAACTGCTGCTGTTTTCTGAAAAATGATCAGGCAGTTTAACATATTTTGTGTGAAATGAAATTGAACTTATCTGTAAATAGTCAATGACTATTTGAAAATGAGCACCAGGTAAACATTTTTGGGAGTATTATTAAGTTAAAATCAGTGGTGGCAGAAAGTGAGGTGCTAAAAAAAAAAGACATATACCTCAAATACAAAGATTTATTGATGATACAAATAGCACTGAACTCAAAATAGCTCAGAACTGGGGCACCGAACATATACGCAGGGCCTACAGCAGCACTCAGTTGCAAATAATGTGTTTTGACCTTAGTATTTGAATGTCTGTATCAAGGAGATCACAAATCATTTTATCCATCAGGATTGATTTATAAATGCCAGTTAAGTCCAACGAGTCCAACCAGCTGCTTTTGTAACTTGCTGACAGATCGCTGCATTTTGGCTACTCAGGGTTGTAACGTGACCTTGCAGTTTATTGCTGTTCCAGATGCATGGGACAGGGTGTGATTTGGCCTGAGCTGATTTGTTGTGTGTTCCCAGTCCGATTTTCAACAAAATAATCAATGGACTGTCAGTGATCTAACTGCCTCAATTACACGGCACTGTTTAGATGAATCTGTGTATTTGCGTGTTGGGAACATGACACAGAAACTACATTACACGGCCTTCAGGCCAGTAGACAAACATTTGCATTCTTTCCGGTGTGATTCATCAGTAGATGAAAATGATATTTGAATTGTGGTGCATATACATTTTTTCATATGTGGATCGTGAGCAGAAGGTGACACTAAAAAGAACATAGTGCAACATTCTGAAACTGAAAATCTGAAGTTTGCCCTATGAACAGTTAAAATGGAAAACAGTAAACTTGCAGCAGGACATGAAGAAGACGTCCCATAATTTCCATGGTTGGCTGTGTCTTGCTTGATTAGTGACAGCATAAGGTAACACAGAGGAGACCATACAGACATCACACAATGCACAGTGTTTGTTGGCTTGTTTCATATGTTCTGGGAATGTCCATCCCTAACTGAAGTACAGTTTCTCTGCCTAATATGACCTTGAGTCATATGCTTTAGTCGGGAATAGACAGTGAAGTATTTCCTGAAAGTCTGCAAAATGTCCCCATGCCATTGTTGCATGATGTGCAAGTCATGTATTTCAAGGCAAGGAGCAAATTTGTTTCCCCCAGTACCAGGCAGTCATTCCTGAGGCAAGGTCGAGGGGGCTCAGAGCTATGGAGACCACTTAAAGAAAGCAGGGGGTCCTGCCTTCTCTTTTCAGGGTAATTAGACTTAGACAGTTCTCTGTCTGTATGGTTAGTTCAGGCCTACCCTGCAGCCACCACCCTCCTCAACAGTGACGTACTGTCTGACATGCCAGCATGAAGTCCAGATGTTTGACGATTCATCAGCTTTGTTGCTTTGTCTCTCTTCTCTGTACTAGTAATGGGTTCATTAATGGACAAGCATATGCTTCTAAAGATCTTTTGTTCTGTATGTCCAGAGGTGGATGTGAATAACTGAGGGGCATGTGTCTGTATGTGTAGACACATTTTTGCTGTACCTGCTTTTTGGCATTGCAGCAAGTCACCAGCATTGTGAATCAGCTGTGATGACTACACCCCCAGTGAAAAGCGCGGCTCCTCCCTAATATCGAATCTTCACTTTCCCTGCGGAAGATGAAAGGTCGAGCCAGTTCTGCCAGTCGGAAGTCTGCAGAGGTTTCCCACGAGCTCCTTTGCCTTGTGGCACTCCAGCTAGCTGCCTCCAACCGTCTTCTTGTTCCAGAACTCGTCATCAATGGGCTGGATCATGAACAGGGGCCGGAGACAGGGAACGAGCGCTCCGCACTGTGACATGACTGGGGAGACACGAACGCAGTGAACCCGCTGGCACCAAATGCGCCCGCGGCAGTCATTAGTGGTAATCTATTTTCATGTGACAAAATCAAATGAGTTTCATCATGTCTCTCCATGAGCTCTTCATTAGATCTGGGCACAACATGGCCTTGATGCATAACATGTTTAAAAAGATATGACCTCTGTGAAGCTGATAGCTTGGAAGGAGCTTAAATACACCAGTCCTACACTGGCGTTCAACAAAAGGAGTCTTTTGTCTGAATATAATAGGAGGCCATGCTCCCAGAAGATCAACTGTTACTGTGACACCGTACATCTGTTTGGTCATAATTCTGATGATTGGGGATCAGTTACCTGTGGTGTCTGCCCAGCTGGACTTCCATAGTTAACCCCCAAAATGCATCTGTCTGATTTTTGAAAGCATGCAGATGCGCTGAACTCAGTTTCAGAACCTGAAATACAGGTTCAAGAAGAGGGGAAACCATTTTCAGTTACAGGCCAGGAAAAATTGTATGACAGGGCTTCCTGAGGATAATCCTGTTAAGACATTAACTGCACATACATCAAAATAAGTGTCTGGCATGAAAATGCTATGTTGTCATTCACAGAGCATGTTGAGTCTCTTGTCTGAAATTGTGAAGCTAAATATTGCTCATTTCATACTTTGCCTACAGCGTGTCATGTCTGATAGGAAGTGTTATGGACCATCTGCAGGCCTCTGGTGCAACTGATGGATTTTATTGACTGGCTCTTCTATTATATGCAACTGCAATTGCAAGGGTGCTGTGTGATGGAGTATCCTCTCATCTTTAAAGATGATCAGTTTGAAGCCTGTTGATCATTTACATGTCAGTGGCAGCCTTTTGTAGGCAATGCACGAAATGTATTACTTTTCCTTGCTGACTTCAACACTGAATGTTGAAATTACTAAAAGAATATAAGAGATATGAAGGATAAATACATTGAGGCGATGGTGTAATGTTTTACCTTAGCAGAGCCTGAGATAACTATGTTGTCATGAGGTCTCTGTGTCCTCAGCTCTGTTAGAACCTACACACTACTAGGTAAAGGAGAGGAAAAGGGTGCTGCCTTTGTGTCATCACTGTACTCCCATATCCTGCAGCTTCTGTAGTCTAACACCACGTCTTATGTAACATGGACAGCAGTAAAATATGTTTAAGTTATGTGAAATAAATATACTTTTTCTTATAAATAAATATACTTTATAAGCATCCTTGAATTAGGCTGCAAGCTTGTGATGGTAAGATGTATTCATAGACATCCAGCCACCACAGACTGTTCCTCTTTTTGTCAATGTAACGTTATATTTCAGAGCCTGACTGGTGGATGTCCAGGGCAGCCTGTTGTGGTGATGGTGACCTTGTGTTTGAATGCTGCTGTTTCGGTTTAACCATCAGCTGATGAGACAGACACCCTGTGATTACTGGATGTTAATTTACCCGTGATTTCGCACAAGTGACAATAAAAAAGGAGGCCAACTGCTGCCTGCACAATGTGTGGGACAGGAACAGGAATGTAGTCCGGTCAGTAGTGACGTGTACCAGTTGAAGCATGGGATTAAATCAGAATGGCAGCATCTGTGGCATGGCCATCACAGGACACGTTTTGTGATGGTTACCAGGTTCAGCTGTGGAGCTCGGGGGTGTGTGTGTCTGGGGGAAGGGCGTCTGAAACTGTAAATACTGTCCCAGAGGATCATGCGGCTGCCATGTGACTCCCGCAGACCGCTCTCTCCTGCAGCTCTCCCAGCTCAGACTGCCTTTCTCTGTCTGGTGAATTCACCCCGCCTCGGGGCATGGCTCCCCCGATGATGTGACTGCCCGCCGCCTGCCGCCCAGATCATCACGGCCCCCGGCGCTTATTGAATTCTCAGGCAGCGGTTGCGTCAAGGCCGAAATGTTACGACAGCGCAGACGCACTGCATGACCAGCATGCGCCACAGCGAGTGCGTCATACAGGTCTTTTCTAATTTACCATTGAGATGTGGCTGCCCAGGGGAAGAGGAAACAGTTTGTTCACTTTTCTTGTGCGCTCATCGGTCAAAACAGAGGCCTGTCTACAGCGATGTGTTTCCTGGAACCGTGGTGTTTTTTCCCCTGTCCTTGTCCCACCGCAATCCGCTCGAGGAGAATTACCTGAAGTTGAATTTGTGTAAGGACATGTGAATGATAAACAGTCATGATGCATTTATGTAATTTAAACCTCGCAGTTTAAATGAGCAATTGAACTGCTGTTACCAGCTAGTATGCTTCTTTTAGTATTTTTATGCATTTTCCCATCTCTGCGCAATTTGGAATGGCTAGTCATTCCACAGTAGGCGCATCTCTTCACAACACTTTCTGTGATCGAGCTGGAGTGCTGAAATGAGGCAAATGCAATGCTCCAATACACTGAGTCCAACGCAGCTGAGCGAAGACCAACTGAGGGATATCGTGCCATAGTGGCAAAACGAGCAGGCCCTAGTAGAATGAAGCCAGTCTTGTTCTTTTGTTGTGGAGTCCCAGTGGTTGTCAGTAAGTGACACAGCTCAGACTCAAACCCAGGCCTGAGCTGGAGAACTCACCCTTCAAGGAACAACTGAACCACTCGGGAGCCCCTGGTTATCCACCTCTTATATCCGTCTCTGAGTCTTCTCATCGTGGGGGGCCTGTGTCTGCAGCCTGTCCTCTTATGCTTGTGTCTGTAGCAGTGTGTGTGTATGTGTGTGTGTCTGTGTGTGTGTGTGTGTGTGTGTGTGTGTGTGTGTGTGTGTGTGTGTGTGTGTGTGTGTGTGTGTGTGTGTCACCTCCTGTCCCCAGCGTGTCCCTCCTTTGCATCTTACATTGCTCAGTCCCACCTCCAGCCTCAAATTGACCACTTTCAAATATCTGTTGTTCGGCCTCCTAACAGCTAGTTATAGGCTAGTAATGGTCCAGGTGCTAGTTTTCTGGCTAGCTCGCTAGCAGTTCCATTGCTTGCTACTTGCTTCCCACTGTGGGAGAGGTGCTGTGGTGAAGGGGTAAACATGTGACATCCCTCTGTAAATAACTGCACCCTAAGTTAAACTAAAGAAATGCATCTGACTTCTTAGGCGGATCCACAGCTCAACCCGGCTGATGGAAACAAGCCATATGATACCACAAAGATGACTGAAACATGGGAGCTCTCCTAACCTGACTTGTAACCTGTACAAGTCTCACTGTGTCTCTTCGCTGTCTCTCTGTCCCTGAGACTACCCTCAATCCCTAGATTCTCACTCAGGTTGTGTTCTCTCTCCTACCCGCAGCTGTAACATCATGCTTTCAGCTTTTCCTTCCAGGACCTAAAGCTCCACCTGATAGCATGAGGGGAGCCACATATCTGACACCTGGAGCTACAGCTGTAATAAAACAAAAGTGGAAATCGCAGCGGAGCGTTTTGCTGCTGCCCAGAATGAGTAAGGCCTCAGGCCTTTGATGCACAGTGGCTCCACAGGGTCTTACAGAAGAAGAGAAGAGAAGAAAGAGAAAAGCCGAAGTGCTGAAAGATGTAGTGATTTCACAGACCACACATTTTTCTGTCTTCAGCCTGTCTCCTTCATTGCATTCTCTGAAAATTGAAAAAAAAGCTTTCCCTCCAGTCGCTTTCCCTCCAGTCGCTTTCAGTTATAAAATGACTCCATTGTCAAAATTTGGCGAAGGCAGGGTCTGACGTTGCAGAGGAACAGTTGTGTGAAATTGCCATTTTGTGGTGCGGTACAGGAAGCGGCCTTATCAAGGTCACCGCTGTGGACCCCGTTTCCTGCCTGTAAGAATGGGCCATTGTGCGAAAGGGCAGATCACAGTCTTCCATCACGATTGCAGTAACACTTACGCGGTGCTAATGTGAGGCATTTTCGGCTCGACTCCTCGATTGTGCTCTCATACAGAAAACCGCATTGTGGTCCATTACAGTTCCCCTTATCTCTTCAGACTGTGGGTTCATTGGACCCAGTGCCAGAGAGCCAACTTTCCTTAACTCCCAAGGTCCCAGCATTTCCTGTGTTTTTTTTTAACCCTCAGCAATTTGTGGTTAGTGTGGTTCTTTTCTTGGCCTGAATTGCGCTGACCTCTGTGGAGATGCGTATTGCTTTCCTGATCATGACATTGATTGTCACATCACTCGTTGTCAGCCAGTTAATTGGGCCCTCACATCCGTCCTGGAAATGAATGGCTTCTTCATTAAACTGCAGATCGTAAATGGTCTGAATTACTGGATCTGTGCTGTGACCCGGTCAGGGTTGGGTCAGGGACAGTGTATATTGAGTGGGGTGTGGGCCTTTTAAAGGGCAGGTCACTGGGATTTTTGTTCCATAGCAGAGCTGACTTTGGGTTGAGGTGCGTTTATCCTTGGGCGGGGAGCTCACCGGGCACCCTTCCTCAGGCCGTGGGCCAGGGACTTTTACTGAAAGTGAAGGAGAGTCCCCCAGCTTCCCCAGGAAGGGCCTGGAAGCCTCTGTGGATCCATTTCCAGGGCAGTAGTGTGACGTAGCCATGAGAGAACTGGCCGGCCACTCAAAGAGTGCAGGTTTGATGCCTCATTATGTTGCATTACTGTATGTTAGTGTCATTTAGCAGATGCTCTTATCCAGGGCAACTTACATGGGTTTCAGTGTTTACATACTATATTATCCATTCATACAGCTGGATATTTACTAAGTGGGTTAAGTGCCCTGCCCAAGGGTACAGTCGTAGTGCCCCAGTGGGGAATCGAACCTGCAACCTTTCAGTTATGAACCCTGCTCATTACCACTGCATGCTACACTGCTGCCTCAATGGCACACTGCCATTGTCCCTTTAGGCATGATTCTTAAATTCTGTTTTTTTTTGTAAGTGTTCATCTGAGGACAAATGGATAATGGGTATAAGTGTGTGCTACAGAAGGTACCCTGGATATAAGTGGCTGCTATGTTAATGAATCCCTCCCATCATATCCTTTCATAGCTGTCGCTGTAGCTATCAATAGCTATGACAACTTTACATTTATCAATTATCATAGAAGCCACAGTTGCTGTATGCCGTATGGTGTATGCAGTTGCTTGTTGTATACTTTTCTGTTACTTAATACTTAGCTTTGACTAGGAGTAATGGTAAATATAGCCAACAACAGCTATTTTCTGTGGCTCTCAATATAGCTGTTGTTCTCTTGCTCCGGTATAGTTGTGGGTCATGTGTGCACGGGACAGCGGATGTGTAAGTTGTAACAGCGGTCAGGGGTTGTGGAGCACATTGTTTGAGGGGCTGGTCAGTGTGTGGGGACTCTGAAAGGAGTCTGTGTTTCCACTGTCAGTGGCGCACCACAGTGTGGCAAACAGACACTGAATCTCTGTCACAGTGGAGACACAGAGTGACCTGGAGCTGTGGCCTGTGTCTGCTGCTTAAGCAGCAGAAAAGAGAATGAAGAGCAGCCTTTGTGTGTGTACGCACTTGTGTGTGCGTGCGTGCGTGTGTGTGTGTGTGTGTGTGTGCGCATACGTGTGTGTGTGTGTGTACACGTGCATACTTGCATGTGGGAGTGTGTGTGTGTGTATGTGCATGTTTGTACATGCGCACTTTTGCGTGTGTGGACAACAGCTCCATTTTAAACACTGCGTGTTGTTCATTCTGGCAGGCTCAGTGCGAATGACAACTGTTTGCCTCCCTGATTACAATAAAGACCCTGATATATGGAGAGCAGATGAGGAATCTGGCTTTCCTCCACGGGTGAAGAGCAGCATGTCCAACTGTGCATCTGGAGAATGTGCTTTGTGCTCCAGCGAGATCCACTGCCCTTCTGGGGGCTGAGAGAGCCCGCAGTCCATTCCACACCTCACCAGCCTTACCATACAAAGGCACCAGCCGCAGACAAGGCCTCCAAACAGCCTCCAGCAGCAGGACAAACTCCAGAAGAGCATGTTTGACACTTATAAGGCATGCTTGTCTACAGTCATTCCGGTGTTTACAGGCCCTGCTTTCTTGTTCTCCTGGAAGTGAAAAATATATGACGTTGTCTACCTCCCTTTGGGCCGCGGCCATGCGGAGTCCCATCTGTTGGGAATTTCTCTCCGGCTATGGGTTCAGTTACTCCCACCAAAGACCCGTTCCAGACTTCTGAGGACTGAACCGCAAGTCTTAGAAGTGATGGAAAGAGGGTCTCTTTAGCCCCCCCCCACCATTTCAATTAATCAATGAGCCCATTGTTTCTAACTGTAACTTCTTTTATGACCCCCTTGTATACATATACTGGTTAGATGAAGAAATTAAAGGAGAAGCACATGCTGGTGCTTGCTGTTGTACGTCTGTCTTGACTCCCTTTTTAGATCAGGCATTACTGTGGTGGAGCACACTTTTATGGGGGCCTGAAACAAAAACGTTAAGAAAGAAGAGGAAAGAAACAGCCAGAGCTTTAATTGCTTCCAGAGCGCGCTTCACGTCTTCCGTTCTTATTTATTCTCGTTTTGTTCTTATTTATGTCTCTTTCTGGCGGTGGCGTCATGCACGCAGCACGCGGCTACATTTGTGTTTGGCGCTCTGAAGACGGCCCTCGTTGGTCCTGGGTGGGCTTGATATACTGTAACGGTCTTGTTTTGATCCACACTCATTGTGCTCCCTGCCCACAGCCCACAAGTCCTGACTGGTCCTTCCTTGCTTACAGTACAGGCAGTAAGATAGATAGATACATAGATAGATGAGGGCTGGGCGGTGGAGTGAGAGGGGCGTAAAAATAGCCTGGTTTACATTTCTGCAGTCAGAATGCATATGTGCACCAAACCACAACAAGGAGACGTTAACCCAGTTCCTCGTGGTGGAGCCACTTGAGACAGTAGAGTGAAGGCGACAGCTCCAGAGCACATTTCTTCATCCATGCACTTTGATATATGTATTTTACTCGAAAAGGGTTGGGTTACTCCATTGTTGAACAGTAAAAGAAACCTTATGTGTGATGCAGCATTTATTTACTTACTTATTGCACAATGCTTGTCATTTTAAACTTTACATACTCTCAAACACATACACTACTAGATATTTCTTTGAGCTGGAAGACTACAGTTCCTCACTTTTTCTTAGTTTCATGTCTATAGTTAAATATGTTGTAAAATTGCATGTATTGTGACATATTAATTAAATATTAAATACTTCTGAATATGTGCCATTTTTTAACATATGTTATAAGATACGTGGTGTTCCCTATGTTTTGGATAATATACTTTATGGTATATTGTATCTAACCTTTTCTCATAAGGCTCATCCCTCACTGCTGGCCTATGGGCAGGTGAAGTTTCATCACATCACTGCCATGCTTTGTGAGAAGGTTGGGGAGGGGGGGACTGAGTTCAGTGTGGAACGAACAGTCCCGCTAGCCAGTGGAAATGTATTAACTGGGTCCAGATGTGGTCATGTTTGGGCCAAGTTTTGATTCATCGTAATTCCATCCAAACAGTCTCAGGGCTCGGGAAGCCCAAAATGTGTCATACGTGGACATTTGCATGGAAGAGCTCTGGCAAAAACGAAGTCATGTGACACGTTCCGAGGCCCAGTCCAGTGGAGCGGGGAGAGACTTATGTTGATGGTAAACAGGTGTGTCATGTGATGCCATATGTGCTCCTCCCCTGCAGTGGAAGTGGTCTAATGAGGTTTTACTTGCTCACACTGCTTTCGGGCTGCCATCTGCATATTGCTGAGCGAGTCTTGCTGTTTGTGTAAAGGTTTCTCTGACATATAATTCTGCCTTGGTTACTGTCTCAACTTGTCTCTTGATAAGGAGACCTTTCTTATGGTATTTGTCAGTGAGGCTTTGTGTCAGTCAAAGTGATGCTTGAGATGTTAGACTGAACAACAGCTTTGTCTAAAATTCAGGAAGTGACATGTTGCACTAGAGGTCTGGTTTCAGGGAGGGCATTTGGATGTACACAGAAAATACTAGGGGTGATTATCCTGTTCAACGTCCACTGAACACAGTGGTAACACAAGGCAACTGTCCGACTTGCAGCAACTCCTGCCCCCCATTTTTTAGGACGTTAGAATCATATTTCGAATGACCTATTAGAGAAGAGAGGGTGACAGAGGTCTTCATTTTCCATTCTATGCTTCCAGTCCACTGTAGAAATATGCATACAAACTATGGCTCTTATAGTCAATTTTTCCAAATAACAACTCAAATTAAAGACCATCTTTGTGCGAACTGGAAGAAAGCCACCACTTATAAACTCGGGGAGCATATGAAACGTAAAAAAGGCAAGAAACCCTACTGTAGTGCTGCCATCTGGCAACGCTTGGGGAAAATTCTCTCAGGTGTTGACTTTATTTCACACTTGAACTCTCTCCAAGGGTTTGTTTAATATGGCTAACTTATCAAATGCTCACATAACAAATCCCAAATTAGCCAGAGATTTAGTGTCCGGAGTAGCCCTCAAAATGTTTGGATTTCTTGCACCGAGATTTGTACTCTAATTGAAAATATTCCCAAGTTATCAAGTGCTTTGTAAAAATGGATTATAGCAATTTATTATTACTGTGACTTGTAAACATATGAGTATATGAAATACCAGGTGCAGATATTGCTGTCGTTGTAAAAGGTGAAGTGCAAGACTGGGCTTAATGGCAAAGCTCATATGAGAATGTAGCTTGTAACTGGTATAACACTGGAATTTTGTATATGTGGGTTCTCACGCTCATAGTGTCACATAAGTGTTTTTTATATTTATGTTGGACCATTTATTGTTTGCTCTTCAGATATTACACTTGGGTGACCCTAGGAAGCACCCCTTAACCCAGGGGTCATGTTTGGACTTGAGCTCATTGTCATACGAGCTGGTGGAGACGTTGTCTGTGAAGGCCAGAGGGGATGCTTGATCTGTGTCAGCTGCTTTCTTATCTCTTATGTGAACAATAAACTCTGTCTCAGTTGAAGGTGATTCACAATTTCCCATCACGCCAAATGTTATTTTTCTCAAATTGCTCTTTTGATCCATGGTGCTGAGATTGATACCGAGAACAGTATGTAAAGATGGCAAGCATAGAGATGACCACTTGGTGACAAGCCTAGAGATTTTTGTCCTCTCGCTTAGTGGCCTCCGCAAATAATTAAGAGTTTATGTCACTGTCATTTTAAGAATGTAGATATTGTGAGGGTGGTTTTAAAATAAACCTGAGAGGTGTACACATAAAATTAATGACCTTCACAAGGCAGTTCTAATTACATTGTGCATCCAACCAAACTGGGTTTTCTTTTCTCCTTTAACTGTCTTGGCTGCCTTTTAACCTCAAGCTGCTTGAGAAGGAACATCCTGACTCCTTCCTCTGATATGCTGAGGGCTGTCTGGGGCTGTCCGATGGGAAGACAAGGAGTTGTTCACCTCCGCTCTTTCCCCTGTGCGGAGTGAAGACTCTGATCTGGCTCCTGGCTGCTATTTTCCCAGTGCTCTGGTGGAAATAGATGGACGTTAATCACATCTGCATTTTGCCACTCCAGCCCTGAGTGAGATACCTCTTCCTGACCCAGAGTGTGTGTGTGTGTGTGTGTGTGTGTGTCAGTGTGTCTATGTGTAAGAGAGTGCGTGTGTGTGTCAGTGAATGTGTGCCTGTGTGTGACAGAAAATATGTGTGTGTGTGTGTGTGTGTGTGTGTGTGTGTGTGTGTGTGTGTGTGTGTGTGTGTGTGTGTGTGTGTGTGTGTGTGTGCGCGCGCGCGCGCGTGTGCGTGTGTATCCTCTCCTAGCCTGAGCCAGGTTGTGCGTGTCTATCTGCAGGTCGCTGGAAAGGATTACTCCCTGTGGGATGATTTCCCGGTGCAGGGAAGATCTGACGGCCAGAAGGAAATGACCTTGGGAGAGCTCTTAAACCACATCAAGGTGAGACAGTCTCTGTTACACTGGCACAGAGCACATCCTTGAGTTTCAACCCAACAATAAAAACCACCATCCATCCACACTCAGAGCCAGCCTTAAGAGACTCCAAAAGGACTAAATAACTTCATGAGGGATCAGACTGCAGATTTATGTTCAAAGTTAGGACAGAAGGTCTGTATAGGGAGTGCAGAGATTCTCAGTTGAGATAACAATTAAGTGCATTACATAAACCTTACTGTTTGTTTGAATCAAGTTAATAGAATTAGTTGTGCTGATCAGTTATATTGAATAGATATTGTTCACATATCTCTGCCCAGGCATGCATGTATATTTTGAATGCGTCCCATCACATACTGTTCTTAATACACATAATGCACTTTATGTGATCTCTGTGTCACACGCGCATGCATACACACAGGCAGACTTCCTTGTCATCCTTAAAGAACTGTGCAACACAGAGGATCATTCCAATTATGAAGCTGTGGGAGGTTCTGTAGATAAAGCAGCATGCTGAGGGAGGTGAGAAACAGCTGGTAGTTGTGAAGCCAGGGCTCTACAGTTGGGTTGGGTGATACTGAACCAGAGTTAAGAATCCTGACAGACGCAAATGGACTTTGTTGCATTGGACCTGGGTTGGAAGTTGGACAGGGTGAGTTGAGTTTCTCAGGGCCTGGCTGGGCTGCACTATAATTGGCTGGTCAAAGAAGCAATGTGATTGGCCAGGTACAGCAGTACCTGTGATTGGCCAGGTACAGCAGCAAGGACATTGGCTGTGCTGGGCCAGCACCAATATGCGTTTGCACGTGTTCATGTGGCTTCAGTGACTTTACCCCGAAGCCACTAGTTCTGACTTCACTGAGTACCAGATTGTGTAATGTCCTCTGTCTGCTGTCTGTGCATGGCATAAACACTACAGATTGCATGGATGTGTCTGAGAAACATTTTCAGATAAATTCATCCAGAGGTCATTGTAATCTATGAATTAGGCTTTCATAAGGATAATCCATTATCCTGGAGAAAAATGCTTGTATATTTGTTAAGATAATCTATGCATTTCACTACTTTGTGTTTTCTACTTCAACAACAGTTTTATTATAAATATGCAAACATCAGCATTGGTAACAATCAGTTTGGCATATGTAATACAGAATGATGAATCTCTACCATTTTAATAAAAACATGTTCAGGTCAAAGTTTTCACTTGCAGAAAAGTATGCTGCATTGTCATAACACCTCAAAGGTCTCCTCAAGTCTTTCTTTGCAAACTCACTGATTGAGCTTATTATTTTTTTATTTACATAGTAATGTAACACTCCTGTGAAAAAAAATCTCAATTATGAAAAATTAAACTCAGGAAAAGCATTTGGTGGAACTCACCAGCTACTACCAGCTATATGGCTGTTACATGGCTGATCTGTAAGTGCTCAATGTCCCCCAACCAAACATTTTGCCCCGGGTTCATTTTTATTGAAAACAGTTCTGGGTGTCTGTGAGGTCCGCAGAGGGAGATAACCAGAGCCAGCGTCTGTGTCATTAAGTGTCCGCATTTCCTCAGGCTTTTCCTGACACTCAGGCTGTCCCTGCCCACATTGTGCAGAGGCTGTTTCAGGTGAATGGGCATGCGGTTTACCTGGATTACACGGGGAGAGAGTGTGTGACTGGCTGCGGACTCTGAGGCTTGTCCCTGCAAGCTGCTCACCCTCCCCTCTCACAGCCTTAATTTGTGCTCTATTCCTCCTCTCCTCCCTGCAAGCGTCCCAACATGCATTTCTTTCTCACAAAAAAAAGTGTTCACTAAAATGATGTGCACGTGTTTGGACGTTGCTTCTTATAATGATCTCCAGGCCGTGCCGCGCTGTGTAGCTCCTCTGTTCAGAACAAAGGCAGGCTGTTGTGTTGATTCCTCTAGGAGCCTTCTCAAAGGAGAGAATTGGCAATAACAAAGATTCTCTCATTAGCCCAGATTTATTCTGGTCTTTGACATCACGAGATATGCTCATTTTTGGGGGCCAGATTTAGACACTTCCTGTATAATTAAGGTCTCTAGCCTACTGCAGATGTGTTTTAAACCAACCCAAATTAAACCAGATTCATAGCATCCTGTGTGTAGAAACTACATCTGAAGTTGATTGAACCATAGACAAAGGGAGCTGTTGATTTTTTTCTTATTTGCTGTAACACATACATATTAATGTTTAACTGACTTTGTTACAAATTGAAAGCAAAAAAATACCCTTTTTAGTCACTGGTCTGCATAGAGTTAGAGAGAATACCCCAAAACTTCCACCAAAACCCTTAACAGGAATGTCCATCACTATCCATGATGTGAGGCTGTAATATTTTTAAATGAACATTGCCAGTGAATTCATGTGTGTTTTTTTAAATCTTTTTTTCTCTTTCAGCAAAAGTATAACTTGGAGATAACTGGCCTGTTTTATGGAAACTCCATGTTGTACAGCAGTGGCTCACATGAGGAAAGGCTGCAACAAAGGTATGTCCCAAACACCCAGCTGCTTCATTGAAATCATGGGTGCTCTTTGAATTTCTAAATTGTTTTCTAGAAGTGGGAATTCACTGGCAATCACCACGTTATCATACCCAGCCAGGTCTTTTGTACATGCTCTTTGCTTGATTGGAGGCAGTTGGCAGCCATTGCTGTCCAGCCATTGTGTCATATCTGTCGCTCAGTACTTTCCCATTTCCAGCCCTGCTGTGAAGCCTGGTTTGAATGAGGGGACACTTAATCCCCCTGGACTGTATTCATGTCCGTCCATCTGCACAGTGATTACAGACGTTCACACCTCTGTCCTGGATCATCCACGCACGTTTACCCACCACACACCACTTACCTGAACTGTTCACATATGTCTACCTGAAACAGACCTAGTGCCTGTATCATTCACATCTGTCTATGTGGTGAAAATGTCTTCCCTTAAGCACTACAATATGTCTACCTGCCACACACCATATACCTGTACTTATTACATATGGGTACCTGACACAGACCTCTTACCTGGACTATTCACATCTGTCTATGAGATAAAGACCTCTTCCTGTAAGCATGCATATATGTCTCCCTGCCACACACCACTTGCCTGAACTTATCATATGTGTCTACCTGAAGTAGACCTCTTGTCTGAACCATTCACATCTGTCTGTGTAATGAAGACTTCTTACCTTAATCAGTTACATACATCTCCATGATGCACACCACTTAGCTCAACTGTCCTTGTGTCAGCATTTACCATTTACACGTACTGACACACAAATTTCTGAACAGCGCACACACATTTTACTGGCATAGCCTTCTCACCTGAGCCATTCACTTAAGAGACAGAGCCCTTTTACCTGGACAGTCTGTATGTCTGCCAGGCAAGACACAGTGGCAGCCGATTCCGGCCCCATACAGAGAACATTCAAACTGCCATTGATCTGACTGTGCTAGAGGTTCAAAGTGCCACCCCACTCTTTCATCTTAGCTGGTCAGGCTCCAGAGTCTGTCACTGCTGTGTCTAACAGGACACATTTAGAAGTAAAGAGTATGTCACAGTGACATCACACCCTGGGGTCAGGGATTCTACTCAGACCTCCTATGCCAGTGTTATTGTCAAACTTTGCCTACATGTCCAGTGACTGTCCTGTTTCGATTTGAATGTTTGAATGTGCTATTGTGGGACACCATTCTATTCTCATATTGCGTTGTACAAAAATTGGTACGTACTTTATAGTGAATCTCATTCAGTGGTTCTAAATATTTAATTTTATCACTATTCTTTCTTTGTCATGTAGTTTTTAATTTGGTAAAAAAAGCTATAGTTTTTTGATGAAAGTGCACAGTGTAACCTTGATAAAACTACAGTGTGACCTTATTTTGCTCACATATTCTTAAGCCACACAAAGTGTACTTGAGTATTCTTGTGAAATGGAAAGTTAAGCCACTGTCATGTACTACAGATGGACAAATATCTTACAGTTAACTCAGCAATAGGAGCGGAAGGTTTTGTTAGCTGTTATAGCCACTATTCTCCTATTAGGGTGGGACCATGGATACTTACTGGTCCCTTGAAAAAGTAACATTTATGTTTAGGGATTGAATTAGCCCAGCATGCACATTGTTAAACCGACGCGGAAGGGTATGACACACAGCTGGCACAAAGCTTGCTCATCTCCCTCCTCAAGAGGCCTGCAATCATGCAACTCATTTTCTAACCCCAATCTCGCCCTCACCTCCCCACATACACAAACACACACACACACACACACACACACACACACACACACACACACACACACACACACCTGGTGTGTGCGCTGCTCCCGTTGCACCCTGTTCCTGCTATTTAATCCAAAACATCCCCCAGGCACAGCGGTTTAGCAGCTGTCCTGCTGTGGGATATGCAGACTTCCGACACTCTGACTGAAGGCCGCATATTGCCTATCCCAGCCAGGGGAGACTACAGACTCCCGGGATAGTCAGTCTTGACTCATCACATTAGTTTTCCTGTCACCTCAAATTATCTGGTTAAATGCCCCTCAAATACAAAAATGTATCCATTACAACCTCCCCTCACCTCATTACTTCCACAGCAAGTTTGTTTATTTAGGGGGCTATGGGAGAGTGGCAGGGGGGATCCCCTGAGGGGTTGCTCCAACAGTTCTTGACAAATGGGGGTCCTCAGGGACTCTGTGCTTGATTAGCCCATCTCTCCACGCCTCATCAGCCACCCCTCTCCTGCATCAGCGGGTGAGGCCGACTGAGACGCGAGAAGCTGCCCGCTGTCTGCATGGTTGCACGTACAAGCAGGAGGCTCCCGGAGCTGGAGGCGCTCCACCACGGTGCATTCCACCACATGCAGAGACCTGGCGCTGCGCTACCTGCCGGGCAGACAGCCACCTTCGTTTCCCCCCCGTGTGTTTACATTCCTGCGCAGTAAATGGAGCCTCGGGGCACCGGGGCTGGTGTGTTGTCGCAGCGGAGAAGCTGTGAGCGAGACCGTTTTTGTACCTCAGGCCGTAACGGACGGGCAGTGACTCACCCAACGCATTGGGTTCTTTCAGTTTATCTGCCAGTGAGCGGAAAATAAGTCTCACCATCCAGCCAGAGCTGTAGACCATAGAGTGGATCTCTCTCGGACCGATGTTTTTTTGCACTTGTTGGATTTCCCTGTACTGGCCGCTGAACTGCTGATCAACTGCAATTCCGTTGCACCGAAGTGAATTTGAAGACTTGAGGAAAAACGAAGAGTGGAAACACATATGGAAATGCTGTCAGTGCTTCACACAGGATGAGCTTGGCAGCAATCCATCCAAAAAAGACTTGCTGAAGAAAGAAAAGACTGATGAGGAAATGGAGCACAGGAAAAATTCAGCAGAGCTGAATGAGTTAAAAAAATCAAATCAAAGAGGCTGCTGTGCCAAGGAAAGCAGACATTGCTGTGACCCCGCCCTGCCCTGACAGCCCCTCTGAGAGGGCAAACGTGTGACTGAGGGGCATCCCTGACAGAGATCATCTGCCTCCTTTGCTGTGAAGGCCTTGAACACTTGAATGCAGTGTCATTAATTAGAGTTAATCTTGGGTTTCATTAATTAATCAATCTTTTTTTACGTACTCAGGCATGCTTTATGTGATGAAAACCTGGGAGTACACTTGGCCCATCTCAAAAACATGAAAAAGTTTCCTTCACTCTGTACTGAAGAGTCTATGTTTCTGGCGGTTCTGTGAGTGCATCGGTAGGTGGGATGGTGTATGATGTGACCGTACTGACGAGCTTGGATGGGATATCTACATCAAAGCAATTGCAGTTGTGTGACCCAAGCCAACAGACTGCCACTTCCATGACAGCCCAAAGGAGGGATCCCCAAGCCTCTATGCTCCCGTGAACCACTCTCCCCTCCCTGTACCTGCTTACGCAAGAGTTCGTGGAGGTGCAAGGTGTGGCTGCAGAGGATCCCAGAGAGGCAGCAGCTCCTTTATGAAAACATCCTGACTCAACCCCCCCACGCCCAACCACCCCTTCCCCGCTTCCCCTCTCTGTGGGACGGTCTCTCCCTCTTTTCCTGATACACTGGCAGCTTCCTCCATAGCTCTGTGTAAACAAGCCCCCCCCCCCCGAAGGGCTGGCACGGCCCTGAGGAACTGACTGGGACAGAGGTGTGATGACGACAGGTTCTCTATGCGCACGCTTCCTGAGCTTTCAGGCACCTCCCATAGAAGCCTTAACTTCTGCACTTACCTGATATAATGGTGTGGAGGTTCCTTAATATCACTTTTAAACATCGTACAGAATTCTTCAACATGCACTCATATAAGCACAATATCCATAGATCATATTTTTTAAGAAAATATTTGCATCACAAATAAGCATCTAGGCTGATTTTGGCATTTGAAATAAAATATCACAAAGCTGTTGTACTGTAGCAGCTGGACAGTGATTCATGTACATGTTGTGTGACATTGTCCCTGTGTGTTCGCGTATGTGTCCATGCAGTGTTTCAGATGTGGTGCAAACCGTTACCAAGGCTGAGATCCCGGAGCATGTGCAGTTTCTGGAACTCTTCGCCTCGTTCGCTGAGGATGAGGACTGCGAGACGGTTCCGCCCATCAGGTACCGCTTCAGAAACTGACAGCCCAGTTCTGAAGGGTAGGGTACTCAGTACACTTACTGAACCTGATAATCGACCATTATCTGCTTTAAAATATCAAGCAGCGTCTTGTTCAGGTGTGGGATTTTGATCTTAGATCAAGATTTAATTAATTTGTGATTCACTGGTAATTTAATTACCGGCATAATGTGATTAGAATATGAATATAATGACTAAACAATGAAATGTGGAAATTAACTGTGAATGTATATATGCTGTAGCCTTTTGAATTATTGTTATTTGATTTATCAGCTTTTGGAAATCATACACTGTATTTCAAATGTATGCTCACGGGACTTGATGATGTTGGAGAGATCTATGGAGTGACCAAGCTGTGATGAAAATCCAATAAAAGTGATTTTATTGCTTGTGATTATCACCTATGGTAGACGGTATTAAACAGGTACTTCTCACTGTCAGTCCAGTCCAGTGTAGGCTGTTGACAGTGAGCCTCACTCTGCTGTCCTGCAGCCTCCTGCATCGGCAGTACAGATGCTGGCCACATCAGCCCCTGTCACTTCCATGAATTATTCCATGCCGTCAGAGAAGGCTGATTCTTCTCTGCAGCTGCCCCGGTCCTTTGTGACTTGCACATGTTGCGCCTGGGAATTCCAAACATTTCTCAGGGTTCCTGGGTTTGCAGGGGAATTTCTGTAGTGTCCTGTAGTTTTCTGACCTTTGCTATGATTTTAGAGACCGTGATAAATGTGTTGTGCCGGAACGGATGGCCTGTTATATGTGTGTAATACATAAGACCTACACTGTGGAGGCATTTTAATACTGTAATGTACTGAAACCACATTTTAGGGAGAGGGTGTCCCTGGCAGAAACAGTGTCTTGTCTTTATTCTTAAAGACTGAGAAATAAACAGCAAAAGATTAAATGACAAAGACCAATACCACAGTTCCATGCTTTCCCTCCTCTCCTAAGATTCTACAACATTATCCTTCTTTGTTTAAGAGAAATTACACAGCTGTGAGGTTATCCCTCCTCCCCTAACAGAAATTACACTGCTGTGTAGTTTAACCCCCCAGCCCCCCTCTCTATAGCAATTACAATGCTATGGAGTTAGCCTTTTCCATTTTCACACTCTGGTGTGATTAATGGGACTGTCTGCTAGAGCGTGCCTAGAAATAGAAGAGTTTAGACTGAAATATTTTAATTTTACCTCAAACACCACTATTATTATGCTTTCCTTATCAGTCATATATTATCACATATGATCATAAAAAAGAGCCTAAGGCTGAGCTAATGTTAGTACTGTTTTCTAAAAGCAAGCAGAGCTTCCTGCATAAACTTGTGCAGATTTATAAGCACAACACGGGCACATTTGGCTAAATTGAGCACACCATTTAATAAAGCAGGGAAGTGGGTAAACTTTGGATGGGTCCCTTCACCATCTGGACACAGCTGCTTGGGCCATCAGCTCACCCCCCTGGGAGTGCACATTAGCTCATCGGGCACATGCTGCTGAAACCGCGGGCGACGTGTTGACACGGCCTTCCTCCCTCCTCCAGAGCATCGCAGGTGCCGTCTTTTCAACCCCGCCAGGGAGCCTCTGTTGAGTCTCCTGTGAGGCATCTGTGGCAGAATGGCTTGAAATTCAGTTCTTTTCAATAGGGTTTCCTTCACTTGTTGAGTGACCTTAAATAGCTGCTCTCTTCATGCGTAATATAAACGTAGTCTGTGTCGCTGCCGATATTAAAAAGTTCACGCACCAGTGCATTTGGGTATTCAACAATAGACATAATCCATTTTAAATATCTGTGTAAGTTCTAAATAAATTCCCCTGCTATTCAATGACCTTTACTTGGGAAATTTTTTTGCCTACCATCCCGATTTTCCAGCCAGCCATTGTTGAACATAAATTCAACTGTTTGGTTCTGTTTTCCTTTCCGTTTCTGTGCTTCCTGTATATAGATTGCTCCTTTTGTTAGAGTGCTGTATGGCCGCTAACAACACAGCCCCATGGGAAGGCAGTCAGAACACCTGATTGGGGTGTGTGCTGGAGCTGAAGCTTTTCTGCCTACAAAAAGTTAATTTCACACTGCCTATCCACTGAAAGGAGTCTAATACTGGAATTTACCCACAGGAAGAGTTTTTAACCCCTACACGTAATTAGAACAGCCATTTTACTCACCCGGCGGCCACAAATAACACTTGCAGACACAACAGATTGAGCTGTAAACCCTGTGGCTTATTCTCACTTTGTTAAGGGTAATTAACGGATGTCTTGTTTATGCCGTTGTCTTTCTGTTGGAGGTCTCTAATCTCCGAAAGTTTTTTAACTTGATCAAAGAATGAAGCAATTTTGTTGAGAGTGAAAACTTTCTTTGCGACCAACTCACACAGTCAGAACTTTGATAGTCCACCCACCTTTATGGATTTAAGGTGCTTTGAACTTCAAGTAGTGTGTCTTATGAGCTGTGCCTAAACCCCTCATATCCAAGAAAGTAGTTGAATATACTGTTCTCCATATGGTTCATTAAGGTTTCTTTAACGTGCTCTGTATTCTTGCAGAAACAATAATAGAATCGGGTGAACGGCTGTGCTGGTATTTACAAGGGGTGTTTTACTACATTACCGGGAATTGTTCATTTGTTATTTCTGTAATTTGTTGGCTTTCTTTTTCATGTCTGAGATTCCAATTTTTGTATGCAGGCTTCTACATAAGAACTACATAACACCTTCATAAGCAATACATAAGCGGTCATAAAAACATATTGACCAATATATTCAGAACATTATGCCACACCACTTGTGATATGGGCACTAAGAACAGTACACCATGTGACAGTGATAGCACATCATGTGTGGTTTGAGTGTTTATGTAGCCCTTATGAAGTTTCTATATAGACCCTTCAGAGAAATTACCATTCAGGATATAAAAAAACTACGACGCAAAATATAATCTTGTGAAAGCAGCTCCACCATTCCCAAAGAAATACTTTTTTCCTTCTCCATTATGAAAAACAACTTTTATTGTTGGAACAAATATAGTATTAGTGGCAGATATACCGGATGTAAAAATAAAATAACACTTTACAAAAGTGTCCATGCACAACGGAAAAATCTGTTGTCATTGAGGTGACATCAGTCAGATGTACCCAATGATGTCGTTGCAGATGATTGGCTGCCGGCTGCCCGTCTTCATGAGGGCGGTGAACTGGTAGAAGTCTGTGCCCAGTTCATGTAGGCCCGTGTGGGACTGGTGGAAGAAGGGCGTCCGCGAATGGAAGCCCACGGGGCAGGAGAGGCGCTTGGGGGCAGCAGCAGTCCTGTCAGTCCTGCTCCCCCGCATGGGGTCTGATTTTGGCCGACATTCCATGCTCTTAGACATTCCCACCAGCTTCCGCCGCAGGTTAACCAAGAAGTCCTTGGCCGCGCGACGGCCCTGGCTCGGTTTGAGCTCCGCAGGGTCGGGACAGTCCGGCAGGTCCATCCAGTTCTCGATGAGGTCAGCGAAGCTGTTGTCCCCCAGCACCAGGGGCTGCCGGTTCCGCCCGCGGGTCAGCAGAGAGGTGGTCCAGTCCTCAGGGTCGCTGGCCTCGAAGGAGGTCCAGCGCTCCAGGCAAGCGTCCGAGGTGGATTTGGGGCGCACGCGGCCGCCGGGGCCGCGGTTGGTCCGGAGACAGGCACTGGAGGAGACCCGGACGTTCCTGGTGCGCCGAAGCACTACCCCCTCATCCTGCCAGGATGCCTCAGAGTACCCAGAATCAAAATCCAGGCTCTTCTCGCTGCTGGGGGAGCCCAGCGCTAGCCGGCTGCCCCCTCCTTCCACCTCGTCTTCCTCCTCTTCCTCCACGGGGCTGGCCAGGCAGCAGGCAGAGTCGTAGGTGCTGGCGTCGCTCGCCTCCGAGACCCGCAGACGTGTCAGTCGCTCCCGGTGGAGCACCCTCTGTTGGCATGGCCGCGCTGGTGCAAGGGGGCGGCTGGGGAGAGCGCAACCCCCTCGAATCTGCTTCAGGTCCTGCAGTGACCTCATCATGTACTGCATCTGCTCCCTAAGGCAGTCTCCGGATTCTCGTAGGCACAACTGTGGGGGAGAGAGAGAGAAGGTGGCGTCAGGCACATTCAGTCAGTTACGGCTTTCCCCCAATGATTTAGGGCTGGAATTTAACACTGCCATTAACATGAGACCTTTGTTGCCTTTCTTGATTTTTTTGTGAGTCCCATAAAATGGTCTCGTGGGCTTGTGGACATATTCCCATCAAAGCATAAATGAAAGTGTAGCAGACAGTGGCACAAGGTAGAGAAATCTCCACTCTTTGCTTTCTCCTAACCGTGCTACTTAACTATCCCTGCCCCTGGTCTCTTTAGACAGACTCTCTGACAGGCCCAAGCTTGTACGGAGACTGTGTGGCTGTCCCCACTCAATCCCCATTGTCTGCTGGAGAAGCAACTTCTCCCTTGCAGGAAGTCATGCTTCAATACTAATCACCAGGTCCACAAATCGCAGGTACACAAACGTATTTTCCTACTTACTACTGTGATGTAACACCACCAGAGCAGTTCATCACACTCAATGCAATCCACCAAGCACCAACTGCAATACACTGAGGTACTACACAAAATGGAAAGCATTTTTGAAACGTGTTATTATACGGTATTTAGTCATGATTGTGGTGAGGACTGTGGGGGATAAGAGACAAATACACAGAACGGATCATCGTATTAAAGTTCAAAGTATTTTGACTGTGGGAACAGGATGTAAGGGAAATAGTCTCCCTGCTTCTTTAAAATGACATAAAGGAAGTCTATGGAGCTGGAATAGTGAAACCCCAAAGACCACCAGAATGCACTTCCTTTACACTGACACAGGAAGTCCTGCTGATTGGTCCAAACCATTCCCTGTGAAGCAACATTGTCACACTTCAACAATGAGCTTTGAAATTCCAAAAAAATAGGTATGAGTCACAGAGATGATCAATTTATGAGATCTTATCTGGTGATGACACATGCACAGCACATATGACATAGTTTCTTATCAGTGGCAGGCATTACTGCATGCAGTGGATTATTGAATGGTCTCATAATAACTAAAGATGTATTCAGCAGTATTAACACAGAAAACACTCCGATGGGGAGTTTCACTGTTTTCCTAACCTTTTTTTTTTTTCAAACATGACGTACTCCAACATTTCTGTTTTGTTGGAGAAGGTGAGTCCTCCATGAACCATGTCACAACATTTGCTACAAGGTTACATAAGTTTTTCTGAGAGAATATTTTGCTGGGAACAGTCACCTGCAGTCTGTCAGTATGACCAATGTTTTGAGAAGGTACTTCCCTTCACTGGAGTCTGCATGTCATAATACTGTATAATACTACCTCTGGGGCTCTTTCCTGCAAAACCTTCCAAAAGCTGCGAAAGACCACACACTCAAAGGAATCCTTTTGAATTTTAGAGTGATGACATGTTTTACTGTCTTTACAATGCAAATGGTAACCGATTCCTGTTTTTAATGAAGCTTTACATATTTTTTTTCCAGAACATTTCTTAGGCCACAACGGTTAAGAGTCGACGCCTCATTTTACATACTGTCTGTAGGCCTAAGATTTGAGAAAGAAAGCAGCACCGCTTGATGATGTTATCACAGCTGTGGAAACTGTGTGTGTCATAGAAACTGCCAAAAAGGGAAAGCACGGGATATGCACTTTCAAACCTAGAGGTTTACATTTAAAAGTGGTGCAAAGTTCCCAGTTACAGTCCACTTAAAGCAACATAAAATTCTGGGCAGTCTTGTTCAATGATCCCTTCTCTTAAACCAGCTGGACACGCTGCAGCTTGGTTCAAGGAGATCCTCAGCTGTGCTGCGGTTTCAGGGACAGCCTAAGACAAGTGACAAGCTTTGCCTCTGACCTTTCCCATCTGTGCTTTCCTGCAGTGCTGTGCTGTCGTTCATTACACCTGGGGCTTAAGAGCACTGCTTTCAGGCAAGAGATAAAACATCAAGGCTGCACCAAGTCCAGCTCTTTCTGATGCAGACATAACAGCACCACACAGCAAGGTCACCATGCACCTCTGTGATGGGGGATCTAACTAAATTAGAGTTTCCTGAATTATTATACAGATTTGTTTTACTGTTAGTAGTAGCAGTAGTAGTAGTAGTGACGCTTAATGACGTATGTGTTCATGAGCTATAAGCTTTCTCCAAACTGAAAAGCACTCTCAGACTGTTGCTATTTTAGTTGTGTCTCTTGCACAAGTCTTTCCAGGTAAAGTGGGATTTGGTATTTAGCTCGACACATGGCACAGAATAACGTCAAACTGCGAAGAGTTAACGACATCAGCGTTCGTGTCAATCAAACACCTCGTTCATCAATAAATCAGTGAATAGATGTCTCTCCGGGAAACCTATGGGGTTGGGCTGCAGATGCTCCGCCATATGCTGAAATGACGCGATTTTCTTTCATTCTGGCAGAGTTATTTTTCAATTTCCTCTGCCCCAAGAATCTTAGTGAATCCAAAAAATGGTTGAATATGCGCTTTTAAATAGTTATTCTGTCATATTAGTTTTTGAACAAGATTAATGATTGATGGATAGAGATACTCAAAATATAAAACGCCTCACAGCTACACTATTGAATGCTTACTCAGTAGTTTACAGTGCAGATCAGATGTACAAATCAAATCAAATCTTGATTTGATTTTATTCGATGTAAACTTTGTTCCTGCAAAATTACATCAAACAGCGTAAAAGAAACAATACATATAGATTATTCACTTACCATTTGTATTCCTTAATTAGACAATGCCACAGCCTATTCCTTTTTCCTAAAAGAAACGAGATAAGTATCAGTTACTAATAATGTAAAACAACAATCTCTTAACTACAGTATAACCCATTGCATCCTGAATATACTGTATATGAAGGGTAAATCGTTCATATACTTACATTGACATCGATTTAGTTTTCCAGCGTGAACAAGTAATCCGTAACAGTGCGCAAACTTTAACCGTGATTTAAATGAACTCCTCGGCGCGTTTAAGTGACAGTGTGCAGCTGCGGAGGGCGTGCAGCGGTTTTGTCAGCGCCGTCCCGTTTCCAGCCTGCGTGTGGCAGCCAGTCACAGCTGCGCATCACCGAGCCAGCCTATAGGAGCGCGGCTGAAACCTGAGCTGGAGAAATCCCCAATTTCTGCAGCCTCTCGCTTCCAAAACAACGAAAAAAGCATCTCGATTCACCGTGTACGGTGACTTGAAAAGTGCGTGTTTCGGAAATTATGGCATTTTGCAAAACATAGTTTGTACTGCAATTTCACGAAATGTTTTGAAATTTGTTACATAATTACATCTTTTACAGTGATTCATGAATCATTAAATCAAGCATAACAGCATATTTACCTACACCAAAAAATAAATAATCTTCTATCAGTTATTCCTTATAACAGTTCAGAAATGTAAGATGTACTTTGCGAAAATTCCCATTGACACTGAAAATCACATATTATAATAGACGCAGCACTAGGAAGCGTGCTTATTTCCCTCCTTACATGAACTGCTTCGTCATTGACAGGTTTTACTTGTCTGTAAACTATACTGTGAAATCATTGTGCTGAGCTTGGTTGCAATAATATATATGTGTTAATCTGCTTTTGAAGTATGATCGCTAATTTCAGTTTTTTCATGTTTCACTTCTCTGCTCGTGTAGAAAATGAAGCTGTCAAGATATGCGTTGGGAGGTCAGAATAAAACTGCGTGTGGATTTGCAGACTACACTGAAATTAAGTTAATTATGCTAGTTGGCTTTATCTTATGGGGACATCAACACCGCACTGTTCATTGTCTTTTGATGGTATCACAAATTACACATTTTGAGGGATAAGAATCAATTTACAACGGGTTTACAAGCTATTCCTGTTTGATCTTCAAAACGGTAGTTAGTCCAAAGTTTTGCAGAAATCTCTTAATAAAACCGAACAAAGTAATGGGGACGGAAATTCGGGCGTTTAAGATAAGCATTTTTTGTCTTATTGTTTGAAAAGTTTAAGGCCCACAAAAATTAAACGAAACTGAAAAGATACAATAATCAAGCACCAAATTTCTGAAAGGCAAATTAAGTACTGTTCATGTGAAGCCCTTTATTATAGATCTGACGCAAATATACTCCTACTGCCACCTTGTGGTAATGTATTGTAAATACAGCTCTCCTGTTGAATTTAGCCTAATGGTGCTAGGGTATTTAATGGAATGCTTGCATAAATACGCGGTGTGAAGATTCATGGAGGCGTGTCAATGTCTTTCTGCATTCTTGCATTAAGGGTTGATTTACATTGCAAATACGGGGACAATGGCTACCGCGCAATACCCTCTCATGGCTCTTTAAGAGCATACTGGCAAGACGGTACGTGTTAAAAGTGAAATTACAATTACTTAGCGTTCACAGTCTCCATTTAGATGTACGTTCAAATAACAGTTATCGGTTATTGGAAAGCAACCAACAAAATGTTGACGCACATGCTAAATCACTCCTGGTTCATAGCGGTGCTGTGTTTTCCATTACTGTCGGCTGTGGTTTATCATAATTACAGCCAAAGATTGATCTGCTAATTAGGCACTGAGGACTTCTTGATCCAATATACCAGCTGTCACGTAATATCATTAAGCCTCCACCATCCGTCACGTACATGCTAGCAATAATCACAATTTATAATTGGATAAAAATGCGCTTACTACAATTGAATACATCTTTTTACCGTGCAGATTGTGCCTAAACGTTTAGTGGCTCATATATTTTCACTCTTTTGTGAAACCACTGTAATTTCGTTAGAGGGTTCATCAGTATGGTATCCCTTATCATCTTGATCCTGTTAAAAACCCTTGATTCTTAAAAATATGGTGAGGCTTTACTGTAAGTTATTCTGAATCCATATTCATTTTATCATGAGGGAGGCATGAGACTCTTGTGTCTCATTTTGGTATCTCTGAGGCTTAGGGCCACACAGTTTTTTGCTTTTGCCAACATGGATTTCTTTCTGTTTAGGAAAATGTAGGTCCTAAGTGTGTAATGCTGAAGCTCTTTGGGACTTTAGCTGAAGGGGTCTTTCTACAGGGTCTCTGGTGAGAACATCAAGAGTTGGACTACTAATTTGACGAAGCATCTGTCTTTCCTATATTTTGGAGTTCATATAGGAGTTCATCTGCTATACATTTTGTGGGAGGGGTTTTGAGGAGAATATTACTGTTAGAAGTGGACATTAGGTGGAAAAATCAATCTGGCCATGGAAGGGCACAACTCATTGGAATGACAGAGTTCTTATATAACTGTGTGGAAGAGCACAAAACCACACCAGACTTTGAAACCAGAACATCTGCTCCATCCTACTGACTGGTGAAAGTGGTAAACATTTCCTTGTTTTTTCTCTCAGATGCATTCTGGTTATCAGTAATTTTTACAACATGCTAAGTGGTTTAAAAGTTCACCACCCCACTTCCTGTTTTGTTTTCTGTTTTTTTAAACACTTCCCCCCAGACCCTTTTAGTATCCACTGTAACACAAAGTGTTTGCCGTTATGTTGATCTTATATTTAGCTGTTCTTTTGTGCTCTGCTTCAGTTTGCACATAATAATGTGTGCCTTTACCTCCCCTCACAGGTAAAATGTTGCATTGCAAAGGAAAGACTTGTGTTTGAGACAGTAGTGGAGTTCCAATGTAATCTGGGGCTGAGCCATTATCAAATTGCACTTGAATACAATTTTTGGCGGATACCTATCCAGATCATATAGAAGATAACTCGGAGCATGAGATTGAATGGCAGCAAGAGATCATGCCAAGTGAAATGTAAGTTGTAGATGGACACTAATTTACTAGCCTTTGATTGGCATAAATAAATAAATAAATACTTCAACCACCACTGCAGGTTGCTGGAACACAATGGTGATAACTGCATTCTGATTATTGATGCCCACTTCATTCATGTACCAACCCCTCCTGGGGCCCAATCCATAATTTAAGAACACGTTCTGTGGAATATTAATTGAGTAACTAATGAAACTATGTTTTACCTGTAATCAGTCCTGCATATTTTCTTCACTACGTGTTGCAGAGATGTTGAGAATTTCCTGATTAACTATGGAGGGTCTAAACTAAGGTGATCTACAGTACTTCAACAAATATTACAGCTAGGCAGAAATGAATTAGAATTAGGAAATTCAGTATTTCTAGCAAGCTATACTATATACTGTATTTTTTATGACAACAATGGTGTGAAATATAACATACATGGAAAGTCAGCTGACATTATGAATGGTCAATAATCACATACTGTGTAGTCTGAAATAAACAGGTGTAGATTTTGAGTCTCAAAATAGGGCAGCTAATTCCCCTTGCACTCAACATTCCGATATACATTTGAATGTCGTGTCTTCTTCTGATAGGGGGCATTTGTTCACTACTATCAAGTATATATGGACTTTCAGAAACAAAATGAGTAAATGGTACAGAGTAAAAAGTAAAACTTTGTGGCCACTAAAACCTATGATGATACAAGCTTGGTGGGTGAAAATGGCAATAGTAGTACAGATTTGTGCACATTGTGAGAGCACTCATTATAGCATTGCTTCCCACAATAGCCCTATATTACAAGTATGGCACAGATGATTCAATATCTATATGGCTACCTGGTAAACCTGATGAATCCACTTTTTGTAGAGCATCTACCAAAAGTCAAATGTCAGAACAGGCTTCTTGTGAATCATACCTTACCCTCCTTTATTCTCCAGTGTAAGATAGTACATCAGGATAAAGACACACTGTATGGTACCAAGAGACGCCAACTGCCATGTTCTTTGACCATTCCAAAAGAACCTTTTACAAAGATTTGAATTTCAGAGTCCTCAGCCACAAGATCACAGCACCAATTACAGGTATACAGTATATGCACATTCAATATTAGAGAATTCTTCAGAGATATAATGTGACCATTACCGTAGAGTATGCTTTTGGATTAAAATTTGCATGGAACAGAGGGTTACATGATCCTGTCAGGTTCATTAACATCAGAGGAAATGACTTAATAATTATACAGTATGTGAAATATACTATGAGGCATATTAGAGGATACTGATTTAACTCCAATCTTTTCCTCACTCTTCACCACACCTTCATCATCATTTGAATCCAAAGACACAAGAAAAGACAAGGACTAAGAAGCCTAGTGACTCAACTTTTATTTAAATTAAATCATTATATGACTTTTAAAGCGTTTTAATATTTACCAAAACACTATCCTTTTCCTTTGTTAGATTTTGTCTCATTGTCATGATCATCGTAACTATTTTACCTTGTTTTTCGGTCATGAAGAAAATGGAAGAAAGAATTAGGCCTAAGTCATTTCTACGAATAAAGCAAATCTAGGTCACATGTAAACAGAAGTGAAGGCACAAAACATACTGAAGAGGACATGGAATGGAACAATACAACAGAAAGTAATGTAAAGTATGTAATTATCCTATACACCGGATACAATTTTGTCATTCTTTCCTCTGGTGTGAAGCGTCTTTTTTTTTGTTTTTGTTTTTTTTGCATTTTTTCTTTTTTTGCATGTTCTCTATTATGTTTCTAAAGGAATGTCACGCTCTTTGTGCAGGTTACAGATCTAATATAGTCAACTATCGTCAGTCATGCAGCGCAATATGAAGTTAAGCTAAGAATGTGGACTTCATGTAAACATAATGAAAAAGCACGTTCCTTTCCATCCATTTTCTCGATCCATGCCCACGTTTCTTTTAAAAAATAAGCTTTATGCAATTAAAAGTTTCATAAAATTTGCACATCGGATCTCAAAGTAAAGTAAATGCATTTATATAAAAAAGTTTTTTTTTCTCTTTTTGTCTATGCTAATCATTAAAAATAAAGAAGGAAAAAAAAAACAAAAAGGACACAACAACTAAAATAACATGTTGAGTTGCGGTCTCAGCCTAAGGAGTTAACAGTAATAAAACATGGAACCCCTTTAACAATTAAATATCCAACACACAACAAAAAACCCTAAAAACCACGAGAAGGAAAAGACATGGTGGTCGGGGAACCAGCAATTGTTCCGATACTACAAGGCTTTTCTCAGTTCTCAGTCTGTTTCTTTATAAAAGCAGATAGAAGCAAGGAATCGCTGGCCAGTGCAGTCTGTCACGGTGTGTCCACTCCCCTTCCTTCTGGTCATCAGATCTGTTCAAGTAATCCTGAGAGAGAGGGAGAGCGAGAGAGAGAGAGAGACAGAGAGAGAGACAGACAGAGACAGAGAGAGGGAGGGAGAGAGAGAGAGAGAGAGAGAGAGAGAGGGAGGGAGAGAGAGAGAGAGAGAGAGACAGACAGAGAGAGAGACAGACAGACAGAGAGAGAGAGAGGGAGAGCGAGAGAGAGAGAGACAGACAGACAGAGAGAGGGAGGGAGAGAGAGAGAGAGAGAGAGAGGGAGAGCGAGAGAGAGAGACAGACAGAGAGAGAGACAGACAGACAGAGAGAGAGAGAGGGAGAGCGAGAGAGAGAGAGAGACAGAGAGAGAGACAGACAGACAGAGAGAGGGAGGGAGAGAGAGAGAGAGAGAGAGAGAGAGAGAGGGAGGGAGGTCACTCTGTGTGTGTTCATGCGTGTTTATGCATGTCCAAAGCTATTCTTCCACAATTTCAGGTCTGCCTCACAATGTACTTTTAACATCACATTTTAAGGAATGCTTAATACATTCAATAAATAACCGTATTTATTTACATACTTGCATCCATGGTCATACAATTTAAATGGTTTTATACATGTGGATCATAGATCCTGTACAGCTTATAACATAAAGGAGAACATTTATAAAATGATGAAACTACTTCATAATATCAACTTAGAAAGTCACAATACATTCTGAAATCACAGAGCAGCATATTTCCTGTTTGAACTGGAAACTTTAAACGGTTCCACTAAGATAAGTCACAAAACATATTAACATTTGCAGGTAAACCACTTGCATAGCATGTCCCAAAAGGCTGTGTGTGTGTGTGTCTGTTTTCACTTGCTCACCCTGGCACATCATCCTCTGCCCTGGCTCTAGAAGAGCCCGCAGTCTTTCAGGTTGTTCTTGATGATGACATCAGTGACGGCGTCGAAGACGAACTGCA
Source organism: Megalops cyprinoides (assembly GCF_013368585.1). Taxonomy (NCBI): domain Eukaryota; kingdom Metazoa; phylum Chordata; class Actinopteri; order Elopiformes; family Megalopidae; genus Megalops; species Megalops cyprinoides. The sequence goes on from NC_050589.1 coordinate 14,946,868, forward strand.
CGTTCTTGGTGTCGGTGGCGCAGGTGAAGTGGGTGTAGATCTCCTTGGTGTCCTTCTTTTTGTTCAGGTCCTCGAACTTGGTCTGGATGTAGCTGGCCGCCTCGTCATATTTGTTGGCTCCTGTATGGCAGAGGCCAGTCAGAAGTTCTAGGTTTCTATATAATACGTCACCTTTGGAAGAAAACTTGGAGCATAACAGCACAACACACCCACCCTGTAATGGCATAAATTTTGATCATTTGAGGCTACAGCCTTCATTTGGGAAAACACAGTGAAAACCCAAGGAACAGGGAAAACTACCTGGAGACACATTGCACATCTTTACATGATACTGGAGACAAACTATTACTTTAATCCTAAACCCATCTGGATCTATGTGGAGGAGGACAGCCGTATGTGGGTTAAAATCCCAGGTGCAACATTACTGTTGTACCCAATTGCTCCAGTCCAGTTCTTTATGGGAATGTCCACATCGGTTCCAGCTGTCAAAACTGCAAGCACTAAAAGTCACCCTGGTTCTCTGGTTCAGAAAATAAATGATGATGTAATAACGGAACAGACATTTCTCTGTGTGGGCTATGGAGTCTGGGGACAGGAGTCCACACTGTGCACTTCGCCTTCAGGCTTCCTGCTTTCAGTCTCTGCTTCCTTTCAAAAATGGTTAATCGGGAACCGAAAGAGTTATAGCATCATGCCTCCAAACTTCCTCCATCTAACGCAACAGCCGTTGCGGTTTTGCAGTAGCAGAGGGGAAGGCGGACTGGGAAATGAAAAGACGGAAACTGTCTAAGTTCAGCTCACAGGGAGGAAAGGGCTGCCAGTCTTCACACCTTCGCTTTTAAACCACTTTTTAAACCTGAACTCTGTACTCTAAGCATTATGCAACAGTGTAAGAGTAATTGATAATGCCACAGAGTGTATGGAATAATGCTGCATGTCATAGCAAGCAGAATGGGAACTCAGGCTGGCTGACAACATTCTATGACTGAATGTCTCACCTATATTAGGGATCTGTGAACATGCTACATTTTACAATGGTTATGTTTATTATTCTCAGTTATTTGTGTCTGAGAATGTATGAGTGCCTGTTTGTGCTTACCACTTGCATTAAAGCCTGAGCTGCACAACCCCTGTACATTACATCACAGTCATTTAGCAGGTGGCCTCATCCAAAGTGATTTACACAGTGCATCTAAACTGTAAAGTTACATTTTTAAAGGAATGCCTGAAATGAAAATTTTGAAGGAACAAGACAACTACTACTGCTACTGCTGCTACCACAGTGGCACTGTGAATGTTCTGTTCCTCCAGTACCTGAGTACTCTGGGAAACAGATGGACAGGGGGCTGCGGGTGATCTTCTCCTCAAACAGGTCCTTCTTGTTGAGGAAGAGGATGATAGAGGTCTCTGTGAACCACTTATTGTTACAGATGCTGTCAAAGAGCTTCATGCTCTCATGCATTCGATTCTGAAATGAGTTTGAGAAAGAGAGAGCAAGAGGGAGAGAGAGAGAGAAAATCAAAGCTCAGGAGAAAATTTCCTCTCACTGGAAATACACAAGACAAAAATCATTCCAAGTCTAGCCACTGGGGGGAACTGTTGTTTCACTATTGATTTTTTTCTAAGGAACTGTTCCATCTAAACATTTGGTGAAACATCAGTGCATAAAATTGCCTTTACAGAGTAAAACTATAAACACCCAGATGATTCAGTGTTATTAAAACCAGTAGGATGTATCTATTACATATAACCAACAAAAGCCAAGGTGCTGTATTTACTGTGAAAAGGATAACATTTTGTTATACAAAAGCACTTAAATCATGTCCACATTATATAGTTTTACACATGTAATTGGCAGCATTGTGCCAATTATTTCTGAATTTCACACCAATACAATTTGACAAAACTGAAAAATATTACTTTGTGAATTTAATTTTATGTTGAAGAAAAACCCTGTTGCTGTGCGCTGCGTATCGAATATTCTGCTATCATTACAGTTTACAAATGGCATGGTGCTCCTTTGTATTTGTTTAGAAAAATTCATTAAAGTGGAGTCAAGTCTGAAATGTCACACTTATTGCTTGATTAAACTGATAACAGCTTTGGACAGTGGGTCAGTGGGGACACATAAGAGGTACAAAAAATAGTGAATAGTGAAAGGTGTAAAAAGCGGGACAATTACATGGGCAGAGGTAGAAGGTGTAACAATGGAACAGTGATGGGGGTTGGGTAAAAAGTGTGAATAGTGGAGCAGGTTAAAGGTGTAAAGAGTGGAACATTAATATGTGGACAGGTGAAAGAGGTAAAGAATGGAACAGTAATATGGAGATAGGTAAAAGAGGTAAAGAGTGGAACATTAATATATGGACAGGTGAAAGAGGTTAAGAGTGGAACAGTAATATGGAGAGAAGTGAAAGGTGTAAACGGTAGGACAGTAGACCGTGAAGCGGCACAGGGGTACCGGGAGGTCAGATCCACCCGGGGGTGGCTCCTCACCATTTCCTCATCCTCTGCCAGGACCAAGTCGTAGGCGCTCAAGGCAACGCAGAAAATGATGGCGGTGACGCCTTCGAAGCAGTGGATCCATTTCTTCCTCTCTGAGCGCTGGCCTCCCACATCAAACATTCTGCAGGGGAGGGGAGGAGGGAAAGAGAGGTGAGAGTCTATCCAGCAGGGAGCTGAAACCACTCGCAATCTGTATGTACACACCTTCCCCACTGTCAGCTCATTATCTCTATACAGCTGTGACTGTATTCTTCATGACAGGGGGTCTGGTGACAGCAGGTATAGTGCTTTACTCTCACACTCAGGTTTTTATGGCATAATACCTTGCTCATGCACTGAAATCTTTAAACATGCAGCTTTAAGCTTCGCAGTGGGAAAGCTACACCCTACAGGGTAAAACACCTAGGTAAACATCTGTTCTCTAGTGAAGAATTCCTGACAACAGAGTAAACAAAAGAATTCAAAAAGCTATCTGCATCGAATTATCTGACTAGAGATGCTTACTACTTATACTGCATGTAGAAATCCTTCAGAGAGACAGATACACAGAGAAACTTTCCATCTGTACTGTTCCACAACAGATGGACAGGGATGGACACACACACTTTAATACTTTCAATTCACTCTGCAGCATTACACAGAAAAAGCCCTACGGTTATTGATGTCAAAAGGGATGTTTAGACCCTGGTATTCACATACAGTTTGTTTTCAAAAATAATTAGATCCTACACATGGGTATCACTACTTAGGTCACAAAAAACAATTTGAGCTTCTGCTTTCAGAGGTCCATGAAACAGTGCACATGCACACACACACACACGCACAATGGGTATGAATTAAAAAAAAAAAAAAAAACAGATGAAGCCGAAAAGGCACTGTCTCTGTGAAAGTGTGATATTGTCATGCTGGACCTGTCTGCACAGACAGGAAGAAAGGCACCAGCCGAGACGCTCGGGAGATTTTTCACTAATGAGATCTGTATGCAGGCGGGTAGACTGGGACAGTGACACAATGCAATTTGGGGATATCCATTTCCTTGCTCTGTCACAGTTGGAATTCAGCACAAGATGAGAAAAGAGAGAGAGAGAGGTGGAGAAATTGTAAAGGTAAAGAGGGAGGTGGAAGGAGAGTAAGAGAAAGGGAGAGTAACAATCAATCCAGACTTCTGAATGAAAATTTCATGAGCGTCTACCAAGAACAAAGCAGAGCGGAAAATAAATCCATAATAGATCTTCAGCTGTGATAAAAGACCACAGGGCTGCTGTGCTTCCAGGGCACCATTAGTGGGGAATCAGGCTCTTCGTCAGAAATCCCGGGTTGATCCTGAGGATTACTCCAAAACGGATCGGGGGCCCCAGGGCACCCTTGTGGCCGCAAGCCCTTATGCACCATCGATGTTTTCCTGTGTTTGGGAGGAACATCATTTTTCTCCCAATGAAACAATACAGGGATGAAAGAAGAGCCGCTGCCTGCAGGCAGAGGTACAGTGGAGTGGAGCCACTACAGGTAGACAGATACAGTGGAGAGAAGCTGCAGGTAAAGATACAGTGGAGAGAAGCTGCAGGTAAAGATACAGTGGAGAGAAGCCACTGCCATTAGATCCAGTGCCAGCTGCAGACACTGACCTCTTCCCCAAGCAAGAAGTGAGGCCTCACGCACGCTCTAGCCTCCGCAGCCTCAGTTGACTTTCGCTGTGACCATGTTGGAGACGCCAGTGAACCGGAGTCAGGGCTGAGGGGTCTCTGCACAGCTGAGGCCACTGAGAGGTTGGCTGGAGGGATCGTTCTAAAAGTCTGGAGCACAGAAACGACCAGACCAGCTGCCCTCCGCCCTCGGGCTGAACTGATCATCATGCGCCAGCTCAGAGCGCTCCACTCCTTAGCAATACAGACGCTGTCATTTCAGTGGTATTTGTTGGCATTTTCCTGCGATGCCGTTGCCACGGTTACGGCAGGATGGCAAACAGAACGGAAACATGAGAGGCAATTTTCAGATCGATCGGCCTCCATGTGTTATTCATAAAGAATAGGGGAACATCTGAAGCTGAGGAAATGCCAGTCTGGGCTGACACTTGTTTACAGAGTTAAACAGAGGTTTTGCTAAAGGAGAAGTAATGGTGGCTTCTTGGGCTGAGCTGGTTGCATTCTGTCAAGCTCTTAAAACCTAAAGCAGCACCAGGAGAGGACCAAACCCAGCTCTCATCCTCTGATCCCTGTGGAGCTCCCTCCCCACTTCACAGCTTAAGGTCAGAGGTTCTGTTGTTCCATGACTGCACTGTCTTACCAAAGACTTCTGTATTCACCAAAAACAGTCTTACTAGTATAAACTCACTTTCCTTACTGAACTACGCCCAGTGGCCAGCCAGCCTGGGAAATTTTCTTTAAATTGCTTGTTTGAAAATGGCAATGATTGCTACCTAGACCCCAATACTCCCTATTATTTAAACGTTAATTATTGTACAAGGCTTATTTTTTAGTGTACTGTAGGTATCTGACCAGAGGGGGCACTATGCGAGTCTGCCTGCATGTATGAAAGGTTGAGGGTGAGCTGAACTGTGAATGTTGAGCTGAATTTGGAGTAAGAGGCACAAAGGTCAGTGTTCACCCTGAAAGACTGACATTAACAGACAGACTTGCATTCAGTCCCTCAAATTTCACTTAAATGCCATTGGCTACCTATACTCTCATTATTACCATTTTGCTCATTTTATGCTTTCATACAGCAACAGAGAACACTTGGTGGGAGGTACTCTCTGTTAAAAGTGACACCAGAGAATTCTCCAGGACTGGTTTTGGAATTGAGCCAGCTGGTGCAAATATACTGTACCAAGTGCTGAGAGGCCTATGGGAAAGCAACACAAACTCCATCACTGTGGGGCTCCATGTGTTTGTTAAGGGCTGTAGTCTGTATAAGCATAATAATGAATATTCTGTGGGAGCTGACTGACAGGACAATGGACTGAGTGCGCAAAAGCAAGAACAGAAAGATCACAAATGCCAGCAGCCATAGATGCCAGCAGCCATATCTCCCTGCAACTCTTTCCTGCCAGATGGCTGAAGCTAAGCAGGGTTAAGCTTGGTTAGCACTTGGATCAGGGTCTCACCAGGAAAACCATGCTGCTAGAGGTGGTATTGGTAGGCCAATAGGGGAGTCTTCCCTCTTGACAGGAGACCAATACCCAAGTATAGTGATGGGGACACTGCACTGAGGGGCACACCAGCTTTCGCATGAGATGGCAAACTGAGATCCTGACTGTAGTCATTAAAGATCCCCTGGCACTTATTGCAAAGAGTAAGGGTTTCCCCAGTGTCTTGGCTAAATTCCCAATCAGCCTCTTTCAATCCAGCCATCTAAGAGTCTCCACGGTTAATTGAATTGAAATAACTGAAATAATTCCCTCCCCCATGTCATCACTCAAAGAGAGAATTGGCTCTCAATTGACCCTACCCACTAAAATAAAGGATAATTAAATAAAATATTGCCATGATGTTGTCTGACAACCTGTAAAAGAAGTGAAAATTGCTAATCACCAGAAAAGATACGAGTCACTCCAAACGGGATTTGCCTGTTTAAAAGTAAATC